>NC_091083.1:81537500-82275849 GCF_032405125.1 Capricornis sumatraensis | reverse complement strand
AGAGAGAGGGAGAGAGAGAGAGAGAGAGGGAGAGAGAGAGGGAGGGAGGGAGAGAGAGAGGGAGAGAGAGAGAGGGAGAGAGAGAGAGAGAGAGAGACGGAGGGGAGGGAGAAACCTGGAAGTGAAAGGGTCAGTTGTTCAGTTGTGTCTGACTCTTTGCGACCCCTTGGACCATAGCCCATCAGGCTCCTCTATTCATGGGATTCTCCAGGCAAGAATACTAGAGTGGGTTGCCATTCCCTTCGCCAGGGGATCTTCCCGACCCAGGGATCGAACCTGGGTCTCCTGCATTACAGGTGACTTCTTTACCATCTGAGCCACCAGGGTTCATAGGGAGAAACCTAAGCCCTAAATAAAGAACAAAACCTCCCTCTGCACACAGATTTTGAGCAAGCCACACCCACCTTAACAGCGGAATTAACTCCTTCTGGTGGCTCAGAGGTTAAAGCATCTGCCTCCAATGCTGGAGACGTGGGTTCGATCCCTGGGTCGGGAAGATCCCCTGGAGAAGGAAACGGCAATCCACTCCAGTATTCTTGCCTGGAGAATCCCATGGACAGAGAAGCCTAGTAGGTTACAGTCCATGGGGTCGCAAAGAGTCGGACATGACTGAGCGACTTCACCTCACCTCACCTCACCTCAGCCGGACCTAGGAGCCTGTAAATCAGCTGGAGGTTTGTTCAACACCTGACCCCTGAGCCCACCCCCAGGGTCTGAGCAGGCTGCAGGCTGCCCTAACAACAGACTGCAGGCCTGGGCTCCAACAATGGACAGTTATCGCTCTCAGTACTGGGGCTGGACCCCCGGGGCAGGAGCCAGCGAGGCCTGGCTCTGGCGGGAGCTCTTCTCCCGGCTGGCAGGTGGCCGCCTCCTCACCATGTCCTCACAGGGCAGGCAGAGAGCCAAGGACTATTCTTTGGGGTCTCTTCTTGTAAGGGCGCTGATCCCACCATGAGGACAGCACACTCAGGACCTCATCCAATGCCTCATCAACTCTCAAAGGCCCCGTCTCCAGACACCACCACCGTCAGGCTCCAGCACGTGAATTTCGGGGAACACAGGCTCATTCTTCCTCTGCCCCCTCACAGCTCATGTTCTTCTCACTTGTAAAATGCATTCATTCTATCCCAACAGACCCAAGAATCTTAACTCATTCCAGTATCAGCTCTGAAGTCCAAAGTCTTGTTATCTAAAGCAGACATGGGTGAGACTCAGGGTACCACTCGTCCTGAAGCTTCCTCCTGAAGCTGGCGTCCTCTACACCGGCTGTGACCCTGTGAAACACAGGTTATGTGGTTCCAAAACCCACTGCTGGGACAGGCACGAGAGAGACACCCTCAGGGCACCCCTGGTTTGGGTCAGATGGTAAAGAATCTGCCTGCTGTGCAGGAGGCCCAGGCTTGATCCCTGGGTTGGGAAGATCCCCTGGAGAAAGGAATGGCAACCCGCTCCAGTATTCCTGCCTGGGAAATCCCATGGACAGAGGAGCCTGGCGGGCTATGGTACATGGGGTCACAAAGAGTCGGACAAGATTGAGCAACTAACACTTCTTTTTTACTTTTTCAGACATTCTCATTCCAAAAACGATAGAAAAGAAAGAAGGGGTGACAGGTCCCAAACAAGCCTGAAGCTTAGCAAGGCAAATTCCTTGAGACCTTAGGGCTTAGGACTGATCCTGAATCCATGGGTCTGGGCTGGGGCCTGGGAATCTGCAATCTTCATCTAAGTTCTCAAGATCCCATGAGCAGCTACTTGGCCACAGTCTGAACTTGTTGCTGGTGTGGACTCTCAGGCCCTACTTACAACCTACTGAATAAGAATCTGTATTTAAACCTACAGTGTTTCATCCTGGAGGAGAGCATGGCAACCCACTCCAGCATTCTTGCCTGGAGAATCCCCACGGATAGAGGAGCCTGGCGGGCTACCGTCTGCGGGGTTGCAAAGAATCAGACAGGACTGAGTGACTAGGCACACACAGCAGGGCATTTCACGTGCACAATAAACCTTGAGAAGCCGTGCTCGAAGTGACTCCCACTGAAAGAATACAAATACCACTTGGAAGGACTTCTCTGGTGGCTCAGTGGTAAAGAATCTGCCTCCCAGTGCAGGAGACATGGGTCTGATCCCTGGTCTGGGGAGATCCCACCTGCCGCGGAGCAACTAAGTCCGGGCACCGCCACTCCTGGGCCTGCGCTCTAGAGCCCGGGAATCGCAATCACGGAAGCCCAAGCGCCCTAGAGGTCGTGCTCGGCAACGAGAGAAGCCCCCGCAATGAGGAGCCTGAGCATTCCAACTAGCGAGCAGCCTAGAGAAAGCCCGCGTGCGGCGACGAAGACCCAGCACAGCCAAAAATAAATAGACATTTTAAAAGATGCCGCTTGTAGTATAATAAATAACAGCAGTGAAACAGGCAGGGTTCAAAGTGCTTCGTGCGTAGTAATTCATTTATGGGTCAAAATACTCCCGTGAGGTAGGGGCTATTATTATCCCCGTTTTACAGATGAGCAGTGTGAGGCACAGGACAGTGAAATCACTTGCCAGGGTCTCAAAGGCGGCACGTGCTGAGGCTGAGATTCGAGACCACGCCGCCTGGCACCTGCCGCCCTCCCTGTAGCTGGTGTGCTCACCTGGGAACAGACAAGCCCTGAGTCATCCCGCTGCTCTCCTGAACCCCCCAAACAAGGCTTTCAACCCCTCTGCAAAAATGCCAGAGCTGCACTTACTCCAGCATGTCCTGTAGCTAAATATTAACAACACATACACATCACGTTGATTTTCCAGGAAAAAAAATGTTTGTGCATATTTGGATATAATCATTAGATTTCGAAGGTGGGGGGGAAAAAAAAATCAGTGCATGCAAGAAGCCATGCCCGGGGATTCAATCAGTTCTCTATCTCAAATCTGCTCTGAGAATTATCAAAACATTCCAGAAGGTTCTGGGAGAAGCATGGAGAGCGAAGGAGGTAGAGTCGTTCGTGCTGGCCTCCAGCCATACGGACTTGTTTGGACACTTTTATGTGGTCTGCCCTCTGGACTGAAACTATTTTATAAAACCAAGCACTGGTCTTTGAACTTAAAATGCCAGAACATGAAAAAGCACATAAAACAGGGCTGAGGTGCTTCATCGTGCCCCACCGCTGCCAGCGAGGAGCTGTTTGTATCTCTGTGTTTAGAGATTCCTTTCTTGCACCATTGCTGCCGCTGAGTTACCAGGTCGTCCTGTACCTAAGTGAGATCAACCCCATTTCCCCAAAGACAAATAGCCGTGAGATTACCAGAAGCTCCTCATGCCCTTCTACCAAGGAGAGGCCAAAAGCAGATTTATACAAGCATCATATGAAGAGGTGGTCTGCCTAAGACTTCCCTGGGCACAAGCCAAAGAACAGAATAGCCATTAGCTGGTTACTCATAAATCAGAAGGCTTTATCAACGCAGAGAATCAGTGCAGGCAAAAACAAGGCTGGTAGGCAGACTCAGCAGTGGGAATTGAAAGTTTTCTGTGTCCTAAAAAAAGATAAGGAGTGATGCTCCAACAGAGATGAGTGATTAAGGATCTGCAGACTTCAGAGCCGTAGGAGATTGTTTTCTCTCTAGTTCCATGCAACAGGAAAGATAAGGGCAATAAACGAAAATGTCGCAACACAGCCAGGAACAGAACAGACCGTGTCTGAAGGCCAAAGAAAGGATTGATCTGAAAGGACATTTCAGCAGAGAGCAGGCCCCGCTTCCAAGAGGCTCCAAGAGAGCCCTGGACCCACGCATCCATTTGTCTGTGGCGTTGACATAAGCATTCTGACAAAAGCTGGGGCCAGCCAACCAGAAATTCAGCCAGGAGCCTGCCCTTTGGGACTGGCCTCTGAAAGTCTGACCAAGTGCAAACGCAATTTTTAATAAAGGACAAAGAGCTCATTGCAACACTATTTATAAGAGCGACAAAAACTTACAAGATCAACAGGAGGAGACGGGCTAAATAAACGTGTATCCATCCAAACTGTGAGAATTAGACATTCAAGGAATATCTAGCCAAGTGGGGGAAACAGTTAAGAGTCAATGATAAGCGGCGGTGGGGTGGGGGAGTAGGACCCACTGGCTTCGCTGTGCCTGTATCGACCCATCTTCAAGGAGAAAAATAAGCTAGAAGAATAATCACCAAAAGTACGTATCTTTGAATGGTGGAAATGTGGGTGGGTTTTCTCCTTTTGTCTGTCTGCATTTTCTAATTTTCCACAATGAGCATGAATTACCCTTAGGATTAGCAAAAATAAAGGCTATGCATTAAAAATACGTCTCCGATGTTATTTCCTAATAGTGGTTCCTGCTTCAGTCAGTTCAGTTCAGTCGCTCAGTCGTGTCCAACTCTTTGCGACCCCATGAATCGCAGCCCGCCAGGCCTCCCTGTCCATCACCAACTCCCGGAGTTCACTCAGACTCAGTCCATCGAGTCAGTGATGCCATCCAGCCATCTCATCCTCTGTCGTCCCCTTCTCCTCCTGCCCCCAATCCTGCTTACTGAGAGCCTTAATATTGGCTTTATATATGCTATTTTATCACGTGGTTTTAAAAAACACATACGACAGGCAGGCGCTGTCGTTTGCACTTGCTCCTGGGGAGGCAGAAGCTCCCAGCCATTACATGCCTTGCCTGCAGCTCGGTCGCCACTAAGGGACAGAGCTGTCTCCAACGAGGCTGTGTTCAGTGCCAGTGTCCACGCTCTTAGCCCTGATGTAGACCCAGAAGGGAAAGCAGTAGGCAGGGTTGCCAGATAAACTACAGGATGTCCAGGTAAATTTTAATTCAGGTACACAACAAATGCTTTTTTTTTTTTTTTTAGTGAAGTAGTACGTCTCATGGGCTTCCCAGGTGGCTCAGTGGTAAAGAACCCACCTGCCAATGCAGGAGACACAGGTTCCATCCCTGGGTCGGGAAGATCCCCTGGAGAAGGAAATGGCGACCCACTCCAGTCCTCTTGCCTGGGAAATCCCATGGACAGAGGAGCCTGGTGGGCTGCAATTCATGGGGTCGCAGAGAGTCGGACACAACTGAACGACTGAGCACCGAACATCCCATACAAAATTATTCATCGTAATTATTCATATTCAGACCAATCTACAGACACTGAGCTGTGATGGAGGACATTGCAGCGTTTGTTGTAAGGCGCCAGACAAGGAGCCTGGGCCAGCTAGTGCTCAGAACACCCGGTCTCCCTGACAGGCTTCAGTAAAGCAGTTTCAAAGGCCAGATGAGGGAGGCGGGTCCCAGGGTGTCTGACTGGCTTGTGTACAGTCCTCTGATTGGCTGATGGTGGGTAACAGGGCGGGATCACAGGGGTTAACACTATCGATCCGCAGGCTTCAATAGGTCTGGGTACTACGTGCTCATGGTCATTAAACAGTTAATTTCTTCCATTTGTTGTGGGGGTTAGCATCTGTAAAACAACTCAGGAAATGTGCATCAGATACTATTATCCGGGTACTTTAGAATGGAGCTAAAGCAGCAATATGGGAGAGGGGTCTGTTCTGGAAGGCTCCATAGGGTCCTGCTCAGTTACAATCTAATTGGGCATCTGGTTTGTTTTCTGTAGGGAAATGACCTCTGTCTGCACAGTGCTATGCTGCTAAGTCACTTCAGTCGTGTCTGACTCTGTGCGACCCCATAGACGGCAGCCCACCAGGCTTTCCCATCCCTGGGATTCTTCAGGCAAGAACACTGGAGTCGGTTGCCATTTCCTTCTCCAATGCATGAAAGTGAAGTCGCTCAGTCGTGTCTGCCTCTTAGCGACCCCATGGACTGCAGCTCCGGAGTAGGCAACAGCAACCCACTCCAGTACTCTTGCCTGGAAAATCCCACACTGCCATGGGGGAAGCTTGAAAGCATTGCAGCAATCCTGAGATTTTAGAAAAGTGAGATTTGGGCCCCAGAGCTCCTCCAACAAGGACCAGGAACCACGTCAGCCCCCAGACAGGCCCGATGTAAATCACCACATGTCTCAGGATCCCTTTTGTTACACCCCACTATGAAAGAATCTGGGGCTTTGCTGACTGATACAAGTTGGCTGCCTGCTTCAGACAACCCCATAAAAGAGAAGGGTGCCGGAATTCACAGGCTGCACCAAGCAACAGAGCTGAGCTCTTAAAAGCCACCCCTCAGAGCACATCTACGTTTGTCTGGCTGTGCTGTCAGTGGTCAGGGTGAGAAGTGACTCGCAGCCCATGGGGCTTGTGGTGACACCTCCGTGATCTTCAACCCCAAACTCAGACCAACGGTCCTCACTCTGGTTGCCCATTAGGATCATATGGGGAACTTCAAAACATACTGACACTCAGGTCACTCCCAGAAATCCTTTTTTTTTTTTTTTTTTGGCTAAGCCCCAGCATGTGGGGTCTCAGTTCCCTGACCAGGAATCGAACCTGTGCCCTGTGCATTGGAAGGTGGATTCTTAGGCACTGGACCACCAGGGAAGTCCCACTCCCAGAAATTCAGATTCATTTGGCGGAAATGGACGCAAGTGTGGGTATTTTATATCACACACCAGGTGACCCCAGCGGCTCAGGGGGGGTTAAACATCACTGCGCTGGACCAACCCTTAAGGAACCAGGGGGTGAGAACAGTGGGCCCCATGGGGGTGGATGTCAGATCGCTCTGTCAAACGGAGACACCAGGTAAAGCTTGCTAGAATGCTGAAGCAGGATCAGCTCAGAGGGTGCTTTGCATAGAAAATACTTGGCAAGTGTTACTAAATACTTCTTTCCCTAGAATCAAACAGGCTAGCTAACATATATTATATACCTGTTATCCCATTTAGTCCTCGGAACAGCTCTCTAAGGTAGACATTACCATTGTCCCCATTTATAAAATGAGAAAACTGAGCCAGAGAAAGGGGATCTCTTTCTCAAGATTACCAGCTGGCAGTGGTGTGGGGCGGGGTAGGGGCTAAGACTTGAACCCAGCCATTCCCACTCCAGAGCCCCTGGCTTTCCATCTCTTCCTTGTACTATTTTCCTGCTTAAAGGGCTACTGAAGGGCAGTGACGTCCTCTGCCTCCCCACGCCTGGCCCTTGCCTGGCTGTCCCCCTGCCTTGAATGCCAGTCTTTTCTCTGCCTACCAGTCGTAACCCTCCCAGGAAACAAGTGGTCCTCTCCAGGCTCTTCCAGACGTCACAGGGAGCGTCCACCCATCCGTTCATTTACTCTTCCCGTTCTTCAACAGACGGGGAGTGAGCATCTAGTGAGTGCCAGGGGCCGTGCTAGACACGGGGTAGAAACAATGGGGGTCCTGGTGGAGCTTAAGGCCCTGTGGGGGAGTCAGAAAAAAAATGCCCACAAATCAATCACTGCAGACTGCAGCAACTGCTTCAAAGGGAGCTTCCACCCGACCCTGAGCATGAGAAGGCGTCTGACGGTTTTATGCTGAGGCTGAGTGATTGGTCTTTCTGCCTGTTGAGTGGAGGATGATTGGCTGGGGGCTGAAGGTGAAGGCAGGGAGGTTGGGAGGAAGGCTAAGGGAGGAGGCTAAAGGAGGACTCCGGATAAGACAGGAAGGGGCGTGGCCCAGCGCGGGTGAGACGCGTGCCGCTGCACCTTGTAATGCCTGGTGATTGCCTCTTGCTTGGGCCCTTGGGACACTCTGCAGTGTTTTTACTGTGTCTTGTTTCATTATTGGATAAATTGCCTCCAGGGTAATATTTTAAATTTTTAACAATTGGGAGCCACCAGGGGCCTGACCTTGGACAGGGTCTGTCTAGCAAGGCTATGGTTTTTCCAGTGGTCATATATGGATGTGAAAGTTGGGCTGTGAAGAAAGCTGAGCGCCGAAGAATTGATGCTTTTGAACTGTGGTGTTGGAGAAGACTCTTGAGAGTCCCCTGGACTGCAAGGAGATCCAACCAGTCCATTCTGAAGGAGATCAGTCCTGGGTGTTCTTTGGAAGGAATGATGCTAAAGCTGAAATTCCAGTACTTTGGCCATCTCATGCGAAGACTTGACTCATTGGAAAAGACTCTGATGCTGCGAGGGATTGGGGGCAGGAGTAGAAAGGGACAACAGAGGACGAGATAGCTGGATGGCATCACCAACTCGATGGACGTGAGTTTGAGTGAACTCTGGGAGTTGGTGATGGACAGGGAGGCCTGGTGTGCTGCAATTTATGGGGTGGCAAAGAGTCGGACACGACTGAGCGACTGAACTGAACTGAACTGAGGGGCCTGACCAATCAGAAGAGATTGTGACTCCAGGGCAGCTCATCAGCGGGGTTAGGCGTTCACCCTTTCACTGCTGGATAACGGGGCGGTCCCAGGGAAGCAACCTGGGTGGAAGAAGGGGTTTCGAATATAACAACTTGTTGACCATATTTTAACAACCAGTATTAAAACCAAGCGGTTCAGGACTAACCCAGGGGTTAAGAATCCCCCTAGCAATGCAGAGGATGGAGGTTCAACCCCTGGCCAGGGAACTAAGACCCCCACAGGCCATGGAGCAACTAAGTCCGTGTGGCACCTACTGAGTCCATACATCGCAACTAGAGAATCTGCAAGCCGCAACTGAGACCCGATGCAGCCAACAGATAAATAAAACTTAAAAAAAAGAATGAAAATAAAATGAGAAAATTATATTAAAAAAAAAACAAAGTGGTTCATATCAGCTAAGGCTCACTAGGTTTTCAGCTTCTAATAATAAAGCTAGACTTAACCAAGATGAATTAGCTGGGCATTAGTCACACAGGTACCCCTTCCCAGGGGCAATGCCCTTGTGAAGGCTCAGCCAGTCTTGCATACTCAAACATTCTACAGGTATTTCCTGGTGTTACTATTACTACCCTCCCTTCATGTTGTTGTTTAGTCATTCAGTCATGTCTGACTCTCTTGTGACCCCATGGACTATAGCCCACCAGGCTCCTCTGTCCATTCGATTCTGCAGGCAAGAATACTGGAGTAGGTTGCCATTCCCTTCTCCAGGGGATCTTCCCAACCCAGGGATCAAATCTGGGTCTCCTGCATTGCAGGCAGATTCATCACTGTCTGAGCCACCAGGACAGAATCATTATGACTTAGAAGTAATTCAAGTTGAATTGTACCTTTCTGGGTTCCACCGAGGGAACATCTTTCCTTCAACGGAGCCCCTGGCTCCATATCACTGGTTCTAACAGCCTTCTTCCAAGGGCTACATTTCTTCCCGTAACTACTTTCTGTGGGCTTTCTAGGTCTGCCTGTTATATATAAATACCCTTAACTTTCATGGGGCGTGTAGTGCTCTCATCATAAACCATCTCCTCCATCCACAGGATTAGGGGAACGGCTGGGACATGGGGTGGGCGTAGTGGGGAGTGCGTGTACGGCCAAGCCTGGAACTTTGTGGTGAAAACTGATGCTGCCAGGTACCTCCCCAGCTGCTGCTGCTGCTGCTAAGTTGCTCAGTCATGTCCGACTCTCTGTGACCCCACAGACTGTAGCCCATCAGGCTCCTCTGTCCATGGGATTCTCCAGGCAAGAATACTGGAGTGGGTTGCCATGTCCTCCTCCAGGGGATCTTCCTGATTCAGGGATCAAACTGGCATCTCTTGTGTCTCCTGGAGGTTCTTTACCACTAGCGCCACCTGGGAAGCCCAAGCCAAACATTACCCTGAAGCCTTTAAATCTGGCCCATTGTATTGGTGGGGAGTAAGACAGGATGCTAGAGGGCTTCCCCGAAGGATCAGATGGTCAAGAGTCCACCTTCGATGCAGGAGCCACAGGAGACACGGGTTCAATCCCTGGGTCAGGAAGACCAAGACCCCCATGGAGGGGGAAATGGCAACCCACTCCAGTGTTCTTGCCTGGAAAAGTCCACGGACAGAGGAGCCTGACGGGCTATAGTCCAAAGAGTCGGATACGACTGAGCGACTGAGGACACACAAGATAGGAGACTGGGGTCTACCTGACATGGGTTTAAACCAGGAGCCCCCACTTAACTTCACGTCTCCATCATCTGGACCACTGCAAGGATCTCCTTGCTCTGAGTTTACTCTGCGTTGCCCTTGGCCACTTGGACATTATTTCACATAGTGACCCCCACTCATCACAGCCCTGCTGCAAAACCTCAGAGGCTCTTGGAATTGCTCTTAGAATAAACCTCCCTCCCTTGCCCAGCCTCTTGGTCTGGTCCTGCCTTTAAAGCTTAATGGACAAGTTGATCTCAGTAATAAATGGTTAGGAGCATTTTATTTCTGTTTTCAGATAAAGTAGCAGCTAAAGCCATCAGCTCTGGAGTCACATGGCTCATTCATTCATCAATTCAGTCAGCCGTCAGATATTTAGTGACGGCCTGCTACACGCCAGGCTTGTTCCGGGCCCTGGGGAACTGGTGAGCAAGACACAGCTCCTGGCCGGGGCTGCTTTGCAGGGCGTGCAGACCACAGAGCAGCGCAGGAGCCAGGGTTTACAAGGGCTCCAGGCCGCTTCATGCTCTGCTGCAGCCCTCTCAAGATTTGCAATCATTTTTGGACACGGTCCTGGCTGCCCCTACAGGGCGCTCACGTTCTCATGGGGAGTCAGGCAGTAAATAGAACCCTGATTTCAGGCCATAAGAAGTGCTAGGAAGAAAGTAAGCTATATTAACACATATACATGGAATCTAGAATGGTGCTGATGAGTCTGTCTGCAGGGCAGGAATAGAAATGCCAGATGTAGAGAACAGACTTGTGGCGGGGGGCGGGGTGGGGGGGACACACTGAGTTAGTGGGGTTGACACACACACACTGCCGCGTGAGAAATAGCTGGCTGGCGGGAGGCTGCTGCAGAGCGCAGGGAGCTCCGCTCGGTGCTCCGAAAGGATCTAGAGGGCGGGATGGGGGGTGGGGGTGGGGGACGGAGGCTCAGAGGGGAGGGGCTATATATATACTTAGAGATGATTCACGCTGTTGAACAGCAGAAACTAACACAACATTGTAGGGCAGTTATCTTCCAATGAAAAATAAATGTAAGGGACTTCCCTGGTTGTCCAGTGGTTGAGAATTTGCCTTCCAGTGTAGGGGACACAGGTTTGATCCCTGGTCAGGGAACTAAGACCCTACAAGCCACAGGGCTTGCGCGTCACAACAATGGATCCTGAACACCACAACTAAGACCTGACCCAGCCAAATAAATAAATATATGTGTCGTATATATATTTAATAAATTCTGAAATGGAAGCTACGGGGTGTACCCTCTGGTGACTACAGGGAAGTCTTCCTGGGAGGGTGAGAGCGGGAAAGTCCTCCTGGGAGGGTGAGAGCAGGGACGTCCTCCCTGAGAAGGTGGCAGCAGGGAAGTCCTCCCTGAAAAGGTGGCAGCCAGCCGGAGCCCTCGGCCAGGGGCAGGGGCGGTGGATGGAAAGAACCTTCCAGGAAGGAGAAAGAAGAGCGAGTGGTAAGGACCTGGAGCAGGAGCAGACTGCTGAGCTTGGGGAGCCAGAGGGCGGGGGAGCCCAGCCAGGTCAGCCCCTGCCACCCCCATTCCACCCCAAGCAAAGCAGGGGCAGCTGAAAGCAGCTGGACCCGCGTCCAGAGCTCCAGGCCCAGCCTGCCAGACCCAAGGCTGATCCCAAACCAGAGAACTTCCCTGCCTCCCTCCCAGCGCCACCCCCACCCAGCCCCGCCCCTGCAGTGGAGGGAAGTTTCCAGCCAAGCCCTGAGCTCAGTGCAGCTCGAGGGCTTGCAGCCCAGGAGAGTTGCTCATGTCCCCACACTACAGATGGGGTGGGGGGGACATGGGGGCACTGGCTACATCCTCCAGGGCACGTGATGAGGGCCCGGCTCACCAGCACAGCGACTGGGAAAGGAACAGCTGCCCAGCAGCCCTCGGGTTCGGGGAGCTTGGCTGTGTTTCTGAGAACCCCTCCACTCACTTCTCTGGGCCCGTTTTGTGTCTAATTTGAGGCCCAGCCACACTGTTTCCCCCAATTCTTTCATTTAGGAACCGTGCTCATAAAACACTACTGTAATATTATTCATTGTTCATGAACTGGATTGTGATTTTTTTTTTCTTAAAGACTTTATAGGAATCATTGTATTGATACCTTATACTTGCCATAAACGAGAGGTAACCACTTTGTAATAGCCACGCTATTCAGTTCTACCTAGATACTGACCCTGGTCTCCAGTGCACTGGCTTTGTTTAAAAGGGAGCATGCTCAGTCACTCAGTCGTGTCTGACTCTACGTGACCCCATGGACTGGAGCCCGCCAGGCTCCCCTGTCCATGGAATTTTCCCAGCAAGAATACTGGAGTGAGTTGTCATTTCGTTTAAAAGAGAGATCGTACAAACTCCCTGGCGGTCCAGTGGTTAGGGCTCTGCACTTCTACTGGAGGGGGCAAAGGTCCGACCCCTGGTTGGGGAACTAAGATTCCACATGCTGCTCGGCCTGGCCCAAAATAAATCAATATAAAAGGGAGATCGCATGGATGGGGGAGTCCTTTCACAATGAATATGTATATCAAATCGCTACAATATACATTTTAAATATCTTATAATTGTATATGTCAACTGTACCTGAATCAAGCTGGATAAATAAATAAAAGAGAGAGTCACAACTATTAGAAAGAGATTAAAGAGACTAAGGATGCTAGTAGCAGACACTGTCCCCTAAATAACCACAACCACAACAACAACAACAAAACTGAAAAAGAAGAGAAAAGGGCACATTTCACTCTGATGCATCTCGTCTAGCACCATCGTAAAGTGATTCTCCTCTCCAGGAAACGAAACCCAGCTCTGTCCAACTTCAGTCAAGACAAGAGTCTGCTGTGGAGCTGGTTACCAGGAGCCCACCGACACTCCAGGAGGACCTGAGGCCCAGGCAGGGGCCACGGTGCCCAAAGCCTCCCGCAAACCCAGGGCAACTCCAGAGGCCTGCGCTGCCTGGCACCGCCAGCACCATCAAGACTGGACGGGGCCCCTGGCAGGAGCCCTGCTGTCATCCCCACCTCTGGGAACAGGACGTAGCCGCCGCTACCCTCTCCTACCAGTGTGGCCGCCACTTCTCCATGTCACTTCTCATTCTTACACTCAGGCGTCTCTGACTCTTTGTGACCCTGTGGACTGTAGCCTGCCAGGCTCCTCTGTCCATGGAATTCTCTAGGCAAGAATACTGAAGTGGGTTGTCATGCCCTCCTCCAAGGGATCTTCCCAACTCAGGGATGGAACCCAGGTCTCCCGCATTGCAGGCTGATTCTTTACCATCTGAGCCACCAGGGAAGTCCAAGAATACTGGAGTGGGTAGCCTATCCCTTCTTCAGGAGAACTTCCCATCCCAGGAATTGAACCAGGGTCTCCCGCATTGCAGGCTGATTCTTTACCAGCTGAGCTGCTGCTGCTGCTAAGTCGCTTTAGTCAAGTCCGACTCTGTGCAACCCCATAGACGGCAGCCCACCAGGATCCTCTGTCCCTGGGATTCTCCAGGCAAGAACACTGGAGTGGGTTGCCATTTCCTTCTCCAGTGCAGGAAAGTGAAAAGTGAAAGTGAAGTCACTCAGTTGTGTCCGACTCTTAGCGACCCCATGGACTACAGCCCACCACACTCCTCCGTCCATAGGATTCTCCAAGCAAGAACACTGGAGTGGGTTGCCATTTCCTTCTCCAGTGCATGCATGCATGCTAAGTCACTTCAGTCATGTCCAACTCTGTGCGACCCTATGGACAGCAGCCCACCAGGCTCCTCCATCCACAGGATTCTCCAAGCAAGAACACTGGAGTGGGGTGCCATTTCCTGCTCCCACCAGCTGAGCTACCAGCTTCCAATTAAAAATCTGGGTGGGCTCATCTGATCGGCAGGACTGGGCTCATGCCACTGTCCCCTCGCTGCAGAAATGGCTGGGAAAATGAGTACTTGACACTGTCAGCCTCTATCATGAGAAGTGGATTTTTGTCTCAGAAGCTAGGAGATTCCCCAGGCACAGAAAGGGGGTTTGAATACCAGTGTGGAAGACGGTTCACACTGCAGCCTGGCCACTCTCCTCTGAAACTCCGCCGACAGGGCTGGCCCTGGGCTTACACTCAGGAACTCAGATGTGGGGAGGGGGTCCCAGCCCTATGAACTGATGATGGTGGCTCGTCACACCGAAAGTGTTTGCACATATGATGTGGGTCGTGTTGGACCCCTGCGGTCCTCCTGGGAGTCTGAAAATCTGGCGCCAGGCATAGGCTGCCTATGTGAGCACCCCCCACTGCAAACCCTGGGCCCTGAGTCTCTAAGGAGCTTCCCTGGTGGGCAACACTCCACAGGCGCCGTCACCGCTCGTAACTGGGGAGCTAACCGCCTCCCAGGGGCTTCCCGGGAATAGACGCCCGGAACTTGTGCCTGGGGTCCTCTGGACTCTGCCCCACGTGCCTTCTCCTTTGCTGGTTTGGCTCTTCCCCTTTGCACTGGAATGAGTCACAAGCACAGGGAAACCGTATCCTAAGTCAGACAAGTCCTCCCAGAGGGTGCAGAGGTCTCAGGGACCCTATACACCACCAGCGTCACAGCCTCCAAGAAACGCCAACTCAGGAAAGTCGCGACATGCTCAGGGTTCCCAACACTTTCAGTGACTCTTCAAGGCAGGGCTGTGACGTAGATACGGCAGTCTGGCTGGCCCTGTTCACAGAGGGGGATACTGAGGCTCACAGAAGGGAGGGACCTGCCAAGACCTCAGGATCAGCAAACCGAGCTGAGTCCAGTGCTCCTGCCCTCGGGGGCTCCCCACAAAACTCTCTCCCAGCTTAGAAGCCTGGGTCGGATTTGTTCTAGCAGCTGAGCCCCCTGTGCAAGAAAAGCATTCCAGGCAGCCTGAGCCTTCTTGCAAATGGATATGATATTTCAATCATGTCTGCACCAAACAGAGCGGAAACAGGACATTTTCCACCATGGCCATCTGACAATTAAATGAGTGTCCCCTCTCCTTGGGCTGCCCAGGTGGTGCTAGTGGTAAAGAACCTGCCTGCCAGTGCAGGAGACACAAGAGACCTGGGTTCGATCCCTGGGTCAGGAAGATCCCCTGGATGAGGGCATGGCAACCCACTCCAGTGTTCTTGCCTGGACAATCCCCATGGACAGAGGAGCCTGGTGGATCCTCTCTCCCGCACTGGCAGGTGGGTTCTTTACCACTAGCGCCACCTGGGAGGCCCCCAGCAGTGTATTT
Organism: Capricornis sumatraensis; assembly: GCF_032405125.1. Lineage (NCBI taxonomy): Eukaryota > Metazoa > Chordata > Mammalia > Artiodactyla > Bovidae > Capricornis > Capricornis sumatraensis. Next base: position 82,260,722 of record NC_091083.1, on the reverse strand, counting down.
GGAGCCAGTTCTGAATATTGAGAAGCTGAAGTTCTCGGAAATAGCTCACACAACTGGAAACTGTTTGCTTTCAGCTCAACTTAAAACAGGTGGAGTTTTGCCCCTTTTGTTGTTGCTTTTAATGTCTGGAGCCTGACACGTCTTCCTCGGTGGTTGTAGGGGGCTGCATGATGGCCCCCCAGAAGATCTGTCCATGTCCTCGTCTCTGGAACCTGTGAATTCTACTGTATTTGGTAAAAGAGCGAATACTGCCGTATAAGGCAAAAGATGTGACTTAAGGATTTTGAGAGGAGGAGTTTATCCTGGACTATCTGCTTGGGCTCCAAATCCAATGACAAAACCACTGTTATAAATCCACACTCATAAGGGCGGGGCGGAGGCAGGCTTGACAGTTGGGAGTGGAGACCATGATGTGAGGATGGAGAGACTAGGGGTTGACTCCGCTGCAAGTCAAGAAGTGCTGGCCGCAGCCTGAGCTGGAAAGGGCAAAGAAGAGAGAGTCCCCTCGAGCCTCCAGAGGGAGTGTGGCCTTGATTTCAGATCTCTTGGCTTCCAGCACTATGAGGGAATACACTTGTGTTTTATTAAGCCACCTACTGCATGATACATTGTTACAGCGGCCACAGAAAACTAATACAGCCACAAAAGTTATTCCAGATTTTAAAAAAGGGAAGTCCCTGTGTTTGCCCCCACCCACACCCCAGGACCTTCACACATGCCGACCCTTCTGTTCCTGTGCTCTGTTCCAGCTCGTCAGGGCCCAGCTCCTTCTCACGGTTCCTGCCCCTGCCCGAATGCCACCTCCACACAGAAGCCTTCCCTGAGCCCAGGCTCGCAGGAGAAGGCGCTGCCAGTCGCTCTCCAGCATCTTACCCCATTTTTACTTACCACAGTATAAACCGATCTGTCAACTTGCTTACTTATTGATTGGAATCTAGTCTGTCTTCTCTGTGACCACAGTCCCCATGCCAAGTAGCTGGTGGGGGTTAAATCCACGTGTTCACTAGAAGCAGTCAATGTTATTTTATACTGAAACGGAGAAATGCAAACTCTATATGATCACATTTAATATTCCAAATAATTATTTAGCTACAAGAAACCTCCTCACTATATCCCAGCCCACCAGCCCACACTGTCCCTCCCTTTGGCCATAAGGTCACTTAGATGGGAAGCTGAGGCTTGGAAGGATTCGCCCTCTGGCTGCATCATGCTAGCTATCGCTGTGTGACCTTGGGTTTACTGTCTCTCTGAGATGAGATGACCTCCTTAGTAAAGGGAGGAATTTTACTACTGGCACTGGGTCCTATTTATGAAGTCATTTCAAACTGTCCAACCCTGTGCTAAGCCTTTTTTTTTTTCCCTCTGAAGTATAGTTGGCCTATTATATTGATTTCAGGTATACAACATAGTAATTCAATATTTTTACAGGTAATACATCGTTATAAAATGTTGACAATTTTCCCGTGCTGTACATTTCATCCATGTAACGTTTATTTTATACGTAGCAGCTTGTGCCTCTCATTCCCCTGCTCCAGTCTTGCCCCTACCGCTAGCTGTTTGCTGTACGTGTGAGTCTGTTTCTCTTTTGTTCTATTTGTTTTACTTTTTAGATTCTACATATAAGTGAAAACATGCACTATTTGTCTTTGTCTGATTTATTTCACTAAGCATAATACCCTCTGGGCTTCCCTGGTGGCTCAGACGGTGAAGAATCCACTTGCAATGTGGGGGCCCTGGGCTCAATCCCTGGGTCCGGAAGATCCCCTGGAGAAGGCAGTGGCAGCCCACTCCAGTGTTCTTGCCTGGAGAATCCCCATGGACAGAGGAGCCTGGAGGGCTACAGTCCATGGGATCCCAAAGAGTTGGACACGACTGAGCGCCTAACACTCAAACACACACACACACAATGCCCTCCAGGTCCATCCATGATGTAAGCTAAACTAGTTACATGCATACTCCTATTTGGTCCTTATGATAATCCTATGGGGGAGGGGGTTACCATTATGGACCTCACTAATGGATGCAGAAACCGAGGCATATGAAAGCTTCATCACCGGCCCAGGGTTGCAGAGCTAGTAAGGTAGAACCCAGGCTCTGAGTTATATACCAGGACACTGTTCTGCTCAAGACGCCCAGAGCCCTCAACCTTCTAACTCACTTTGAACAGTTGGCTGAGAGAGACTTAAATCGCTGACTAACGCAGGCACAATGGCACACACCTGCCAGTCTTTAATCAAAGTCAGTGTCTGGGGAAAACGTTTTTTCTTGTTTCCCTTGCTTTTGAAAACTTGTTGCAAGAGTCAGCATGCTGAAAGCCTGAACTTCTCTGCCCCTAAATCAAAGGGCAAGTGCAGAGACTTCCCTGGTGGCCCAAAGGTTAAGAATCCACCTGTCAATGCAGGGGACATGGGTTTGACCCCTAGTCTGGGATGACCCTGTATGGCACAGAGCAAGTAAGCCTGTGCTCCATAACTACTGAGTCCTCATCCAGAGCTCATGAGTTGCAGCTACTGAACCCACAGGCCACCACTACCGGAACCCAGGTGCCTAGAGCCCACGCTCCACAGCAACAGAGTCCACCACAACCAGAGAAAGCCTGCATGCAAAAATGAGGACCCAACACAGCCATAAATAATTTTTTTAAAAAGGGGGCAAGTGCAGATTTTCTCTGTAAACACCCACGGAGGAGAACGCTCTCGTTATCAGGGCCCTCGCATTCTTCACCCTCCAGCTCCTGCTTCTCCCTCCACAGCAGGCAGACAGACCGACCTTCACGTGGGGGGAATGTAAGGAGCCCCTGAATTATTTACTATTAAAAGGCACTGAGCTGCCAGCTTCCTCTCTGAATTATTTAACATCACCATGTACGGCTATGTATGTGCAATCCCAGCGTGTCCCATTCACGTTAGCTCTGTGGAAAGCGGCTTTATTCTAGGCAGTGTGACAAGCTCCCTGTCTCTTTGGCATCGCTACTCTGTCCATCCTGAAGTCAAGAATAGCTGACGTTGTTTGCTAGGGGCCCACAAGGTTCAGAATCAGGTCCATCAGGACACACAGAGGGGTTTCTGCCTCCCAGCAAAGACGAGATGACCGGGTCCCTCTGCAGGCGGAAAAGGCGGAGCGACATGTGCCGTGAGGTTTCAGCAGCTGCTTCCCGAGAGCCCAATGGGGCCTCGTGTATTTCCCCCAAATTATGAGACATCGACTTTGGTTTTCCCAGAAGCTGCTACACTGTTTGGTGGATAAGATGCATGTGTAAGACAACTGGAGAAAGAGGGCTCATCCAGCTTCCCCCACTTAAACCTGGTGATCGCTGGCTCTTTCGTTTCTCAGAGTCTGAGAGTCCCCGTTTGTAGAATGGGAGCAATGCCTTCCTTACTGTGCTGTGAAGACTGAATGTGTTCATGTGGAATATTAGGAGTCTATTCATCCATTTACACCTGACCCAGCGTAAACGTCAGCCCCCCAGGGTCTAGGGGATACATGAAATGAATCGATGAAAAAAAAATGCAGCTGGTGTCTGACTGGATAGAAGGATGGAGACAAGCCCATCACGGTCGAGCCTCAGAGAATGTGGGTTTAGGAACACTGGAAGCAACTTTCCTTCATACAGTCCTGCCTTTCTCTGCTAAGCCCTGTGCAGTGGATGAGCAATGCAGAAACACATTCAGTGAGTATTCATTGAGCACATACTAGGTACCAGGTACTAAGCTGAGGGGAGACAGCCAATGAATAAAATGCAGATAAAAACATGGATACTCTCTAGAACGAAGGAGGGAGAATCACTGCCCGCAAGGAGCGTGGAGAGGAAGAGGGACAGGTGAGCAAGTCAGAGCACGGAGTGTCACGACACTAAGACAGGGCTCAGGGCAGCGACAAGGAAACCAAAACAGACACACCTGGGGCGTTCGAGGGAACTGTCACAAGGGGGGTTGTGTCTAACCTGAAGTTCAGGGCTGTGAAAACGCCACCAGCACTATCTAGAGAGGCTGGGGGAGGACATATCGGGATTTGGCTAATGATAGTTTTCCTGACTAGGGTAGGAAAGGAGAGTTTCAAAGATGGGGCTTTATGCTGCCATAACAGATGAATGTCTATGTTAACTTTAGGAGGTAATAAAATTTTTAATTAAACATCTGCCAGGTTACAAAAGGGCAGCCATCATGAAAAAATAATCCAGGTCATTTCCTCTTGAAAATAGCCAGTTTCAAAGATGGTCTTGGAAAGTAAACGGAGAAAAAAGCCTAATCAAATGTAAGATGGTGTCTCAGCCAGGCTGGGAGAGATTCAGCATGGACAACTAGGGGACTTTTTTTGTCTTTCCTCTCTCCCTCCACCCCTCCTCCCTTGAAGGTATCTGTATTTTTTAGCTGTCTATGAAAAGAACTTGAAGTCAGCCCATTAACAGAATTCAGACAAATGTCAGCACTTCTCATGTACCCGAAGGGGAGGACTTGAGAAAAGCTGAAATGCTTGGGGCAGCCACAGGACCCTGAACTAGTCAGGGCTTTTTTGATTGCAAGTGATTGAAACTCAACTCAAACTTTCCACCTTCAGGCGTAGATGGATCCAGGCGCTCACGATGTAATCAATGGGGCCGTGTCTGGCCCCTGTCGTCCTCTGTGTTGGCTTCACTCTCAGAAGGCATGGCCTGTGTCCTCACACAATGGCCTCCGTGGTCCCAGGTGTACTCATTATCAGCTGAGCAACCAGAGCAGAAAGATCATCTCTTCTTTTAATAACTCCCTAAAACATCTCAGGGTTAGCTCTGATTGGCCTACTGGGTCACATGCCAATCCCTAAGTCGATCTGTGACCAGGGAAACGAGCATTCTCATTGGTCATGCATCCACTCTTGGCACCAAGGGTCTGGTTAACCTCTTCTTTTTCATGATCAATCCAAGTTATTAATTTTTATTTAAGCTGTTTCTTGCTATAAGCAAAGAGACAGAACATCAGCCTACTGGTCATCACTTGATATATGTAAAGAGGGTGAGTTTAAGGTACCACATACTTTTCTGGTCCATGTGCAGAGTAATAGTCCAAACCACCGATGCTGTGGTCCAGGCTCTCCCTTTTCATCTTCATGGCCGGTTGGAAGCAGATTCACATGTTGTTGTTGTGGTTGTTGTTCAGTTGCTCAGTCGTGTCTGACACTTTGTGATCCCCTGGACTGCAGCATGCCAGGCTTCCCTGTCCCTCACCATCTCCTGGAGCTTGCCCACTCATGTCCATTGAATCGGTGATGCCATATAACCATCTCGTCCTCTGTCTTCCCCTTCTCTTCCTGTCTTCTATTTTTCCCAGCGTCAAGGTCTTTTCCAATGAGTTTGCACTTCGCATCAGGTGGCCAAAGTATAGGAGTTTCAGCTTCAGCACCAGTCCTTCCAATGGATATTCAGGGTCGATTTCCTTTAGGATTGACTGGTTTGATCTCCTTGTAGTCCAAGGAGTCTTCTCCAACACCACAATTCAAAGGCATCAATTCTCTGGTGCTCAGCCTTCTTTATGGTCCAGCACTCACATCCACACATGACTATTGGAAAAACCGTAGCTTTGACTAAACAGACCTTTGTCAGCAAAGTGATCTCTCTGCTTTTTAATACGCTGTCTAGGTTTGTCATAGCTTTTCTTCTAAGGAGCAAGCATCTTTTAATTTCATGGCTGCAGTCACCATCTGCAGTGATTTTGGAACCCAAGAAAAGAAAGTCTGTCACTGTTTCCATTGTTTCCCCATCTATTTGCCATGAAGTGATGGGACCGGATACCATGATATTTGTCTTTTGAAAATTGAGTTTTAAGCCAGCTTTTTCACTCTCCTATTTCACCTTCATGAAGAGGCTCTTCAGTTCCTCCTCACTTTCTGCCATAAGGGTGGTGTCATCTGCATATCTGAGGTTATTGATATTTCTCCTGGCAATCTTGATTCCAGCTTGTGCTTCATCCAGCCTGGCATTCTGCATGATGTACTCTGCACAGAAGTTAAATAAGCAGGGTGACAATATACAGCCTTGACGTACTCCTTTCCCAATTAGGAACCAGTCTGTTGTTCCATGTTCAGTTCTAACTGTTGCTTCTTGACTTGCATACAGATTTCTCAGGAGGCAGTTCAGGTGGTCTGGTATTCCCATCTCTTTAAGAATTTTCCAGTTTGTTGTGATCCACACAGTCAAAGGCTTTGGTGTAGTCAATAAAGCAGAAGTAGATGTTTTTCTGGGAATGCTCTTGCTTTTTCTATGATACAACTGATGCTAGCAATTTGATCTCTGGTTCCTCTGCCTTTTCTAAATCCAACTTGAACATCTGGAAGTTTTCGGTTCAGGTGTTGATGAAGGCTGGCTTGAAAGATTTTGAGCACGTCCTTGCTAGCATGTGAAATGAGTGCAACTGTGCTGTAGTTTGAGCATTCTTTGGCATTGCCTTTCTTTGGGATTGGAAGGAAAACCGACCTTTTCCAGTCCTGTGGCCACTACTGGGTTTTCTAAATTTGCTGGCATATTGAGTGCAGCACTTTCACAGCATCATCTTTTAGGATTTGAAATAGCTCAACTGGAATTCCATCACCTCCACTAGCTTTGTTCATAGTGATGCTTCCTAAGGCCTACTTGACTTCACCCTCCGAGATGTCCGGCTCTAGGTGAGCGATCACACCATTGTGGTTATGTGGGTCATGAAGATCTTTTTTGTACAGTTCTTCTGTGCATTCTTGCCACCTCTTCTTAGACATCTTCTGCTTCTGTTAGGTCCAGAATAGAGAGTGGTGACTGTCTCCAGGGACAGGGCTTGGACCTAGTGTAGAGGTGGGGGTAGACTATGAACTTGGTCCCTCATCCCCTCCACCGTGCAAATTCCAAAAGATGACCAGCATGGTCACTTCCACCCCAGGGATCAAGCTGAGCCCTCCTTGCCACACATGCCCCTCAACAGAGGCTGCCCCTGCTGCGGCTGGGACCAACCTCACAGTCCAGAAAGCCGGAACCCAGCCTCCGCTGCCATCCTCAACCTGGACTGCCCTGGAGCCAACCCCTCTTGAACCGCAAAGGCTGAGAGCGAAGAACAGGTAGCTCCCCTGTGAAGCACAGGAAAGGTGAGGTCCAGTTGCCAAAGTAAGGGCAAAGGATTCTGGGTGGACTAGAGTCCCCATCACCCAGGACAGTCCCCTGGGAGAGTTCATCTCAAGGAAAGTTTCTAGCTTGGCCCCTGAGCCCGGGATTCCAATGGAAGGCGTGAATCTTGGGCAGCGTGAGGTCTGGAACTTGACCCCACCTTCGTTAGGTGGCCTTGACCGTGTGGGCTTGAAATAGCACATAAAATGCTGACCAGCTTCAACTGGTTTTGCCTCCTTTAATAGGTTCTTGATTAACTGAACCTTGAATTATTTTAGAGACGCATGTGCAGGATGGAATCCGCATCTCCAGGACACCTCTATGTCTCCACGTCTCCAGGACCAAAACCCTTCCGTCTGTGGTAACAATATAAATGTTGCCACCAGTGCCCTTTATGAAGCAAGAAGCCCGTCACTAAGGAAAACCTGGCTTCCAGCAGCACAAGTACCTTATGTGAACTGATTCAAGACTAGCCCATCAGCTTCCAGGCTTGAAATTTCCCTAAACCCTTACATTTCATCCCAGAACCCTGGATCACAGAGACAGATTTGAGCCCTGCCTCCTGCCTCCTTGCCTGTCAACTTGGCAATAAGCTCTCTTTTTCAAAAGCTGGTGCCACAGTATCAGCTCCTCTGTGCGTCTGGCAGTGAGCCCATGCTTGGTGACAGGCTTCCCCTAAGAAGGGGATAACGTCCCCCTCCCTGCAGCGCACACCGGGCCCGCAGCCCACATGGTGATTCCCACCAGAGTACGTCCCCAGGGCAGGAGACAGGCCCTCCTTAGATGCTGGGCTGACCAGTTACCATGAAGATGCGAAACTCTGGTGGCAGGAGAGACCAAAGGGATTTGCTCCCAAGCATGGGCAGGACCACAGGGCTTAGAGGCCAGCAGCCCAGAGGATGCATCAAAAGCCACGGCCACAGAAGTCACCCACACTGGGGACTGCTGTGTCCAAACGTGAAGCCCGGGTACAAGCAGAAGCGTCGGACAAGCCTGCAGATTCAGGCCTGGGTAACAGCCACAGCCATGGTCCGCCTCCTCGCAGAAGCCGCCCTGAGCATCTTCTATTTTTTGGCCGCGCTGGGTCCTGGCTGCCGCCTGAGGGCGCTCTCTAGTTGAGGCGGGAGGGGCTGGTCTCTGGTTGTGGAGTGTGGGCTTACTGAGGTGGCTTCTCTCGTCTCAGCACAGGCTTGAGAGTGCGTCAGCTCAGTGTTCGTGGAGAACGGGCTTCGTTGCCTCAAGGCGCGTGGAGTCTTCCCAGAGCAGGGATCAAACCCAAGCCCCCTGCCCTGGCAGGTGGATTCTCAACGGCTGGACCACAGGGGAGCCCTGCACTGAGCACCTTATGGGCACCGTGGCCTTGGATCCTGACAGCAGCCCCAGGACATACGAATCACCATCTCTCTTTGACAGGTGAAGACACTGAGGTTCAAAGAGATTCATCTACTTGCCCAAAGCCAAACGAACAAAGGTGACGGAGCTGGAATAGAAACCTGGCTCTTCTTGACTGCACAGGTTCAGGAGCATCCTTTCGTTATATGACCCCCTCCCCAGCTAAAGGATTTGCACACACCAGACCATCTGGTACACCAGACCATCCGGGTTAGAGAGAAAACGAAGGATCACCCACAGACCTGAAGTCGACGTTTCTGTGGCGGGCCCCGTGTTCAGATCCCAGCTACACCTGTTTGGAGCTGCTGGCTTTCAGCAAGTCACTCTGGTCCCTCCAAAAGGGGAAAATAGTATCCTGGCCATCCCATAAGAGGCTCCGTGTTAGTGCTCATGGATGTGTTTGAAAACTACAGAGGGCTGCACAGATGTAAATAATCATAATAATACCCTGCAAGGAGGAGGCCAGTGAACGTATTAAATACTTCTGAGGGAGGAGACGGCGGTGTTGATACCACACTGTCTCAGCCCGAACAATGCCATCTGCCTGCAAATATTGTGATGTGGGAGGGAAGAAACAATCTCTATCCAATTATCTCCCTTATGAAGATATACTGGAGTACAATTAATTCTCTATGCCATAATATTCTCTTAATTCGGGGTAAAAATAGGCCTTTCTTCCCGAGGCCTCTGCTATGATATGCGAAATGCCGCTTCCCCATTTGTAATATGCTAATACGTTGGTAATTAAAAGCTCCAAGATTCTGTTTAATGACTGTGTTTAGTTCGTTGAGGATAACCGCATCATCTACCCACTTTTCTGGGGTTCCCAGGCAGCATCTAGAGGGAAAAATAAGTGGTTGAGAGACAAGAGGAGCCTTCCAGCCTTGCAGCGGTCCAGACACACCCCCTCTAGACTCTGAGGGACGTATATGCTGGGAGCTTTCGCCTCCTCCTCCAGGAAAGGGAAGCATTCTCGTATCACGAGCACTTGCTCCTATCTTGTGACTTTGGACTTGACACTTCACCCTCTCCCGATTCCCCAACCCCAACCCACACAGTGCTAGACTTCTCAGCCATGGCATGACTGACACTGTGGGCTGGATCATTCTTTCAAGTGGGACCATCCATGCATCACAGGACATTTGCCAACATCCCCAGCCTCCACCCACAAAAAGCCAGGAGCATCACCCCTACCAGTTCTAACAAGCCCCAAATCTCTCCAAACATTGCCAAATTTCTCTTTTCATTGCACAATCACCCTGAGTGGAGAACCACTTGACCGAATCTAAAAAGATGAAAAAGCCATTTAAAATTCTATTCCAAGGGGATCAATTAAATAAAGCATGGTGCTCCACCCAGTGAAATTTACTCAGCACATAAGTCAGCCCTATAGCAACAGACACAGACCATCTTTAAGCGAAACGGTCAAGAAGGAGGACGGTATGTGTAGCGAGCTAATTTTCTGTTCCCCTTATTTGCACATTTGTTCGTTTGTTTACAGGATGTCATTAGCAGGGCACAAGAACATGTAAATGGGTGAGCTGGACTTTGACATGCAAGAGGGATGCTTCGTGTTCACATTTCTGTATGAATTTTGTGCCCTGGGCATGTATTACTTATTTAAAGAGTAAATAAAGTTTTAAAATAAACCCCTAGCTCGTTGTCTGGCTCGAAATAGCCTCAATAAATTCTATTCCCGTTCCCTCCTCTCCACTGTCACAGCCACTCTCAGACAGCCTCAGACAGGATATTCTTTATCTGCCCTGTACTGTCTCCTGGAACATTATCAACAGTTCACATCTTGAGAGCAGCTGCCCAGCCCTGCAGACTGACACCCCCTGTGGCAGGAAGGCCATGAGACTCGGGGTTTCAGAGAGAGGACCTGGGCTCTGAGGCGTGGCGAGGTCAGGTCCCTGATTCTGCGCTGGGTTCTCAGGTCCTCTGGGACACTCACAGGCCGGGCTAATCCAAAGGCTGAAACGCGAGGTCCAGACACACAAACGATCCGCTGGATCCCTGGCTTTGTAAAAAGAATTTAAATGGGATGCCTTCAAACTGTGAGTCCTTGAGAGAACAAAAGCATGGCTTTCCTGAAAAGGGGCTGGACTGACTTCACCGTGTCCAGGAAAGTCTCTCAGGTGATAAACATTTAAGTCCTACCTCATATAGGGGTCAGCTTAGGAGTAATGAGCACGCAGCAAAATGATCTGCCGAGTGTCAGATTCTTCATTTGCCAACCAATACACGAATTGCGTCAAACCTGTATTTTCCAGTATGTCTGACACAACTATGAAGACAATTTTGAAACATTAAGAAATGTGGTAAAATAAGTTTGGAAAAACTGGGTTAAAAGAGGTTAGACAAGTTTCTAAGTTTCTTTACTGCGGGACTTCTTAGAGCATTTGTTGAGAACAACAGAATAATTTTTCTTGAAAAATGAAATGTTTTCTTCCTCCCTTTTGCGGGTCCTGTTCCTAGAGGGCAGGGAAGCCTACTTGTGCTTCCTGCCCTGGGGCTGGTGGGTTGCAGGGTGGAACAAGAAGAAGCCTCAAACCAGTCTCCTTCTGCCTTTAATAAGGTAACATATCAGGGGAGTGCGGGATGTCCTCTAGCAGCAGAGAAAGGGCAATGGGTTTCCAGGGTCTGAACGTTTGTGTCCCTCACCAAAATTCACATGGTAAAATCCTAATTCCCAACTAGGAGGCGGGCCCAGGGGTGTGATTAGGTTATGAGGGTGGAGCCCTGGGGAACAGGATTGCTATGTGAAGTTGATTCAGTCATGACAGACCCTTTTGCGACCCCCTGGACTGTAGCCCGCCAGGCTCCTCTGTCCATGGGATTCTCCAGGAAAGAATACTGGAGAGGGTAGCCATGCCCTTCTGCAGGGGATCTTCCCAACCCAGGGATCGAACCCGCATCTCTTACGTCTCCCGCGCTAGCAGGCGGGTTCTTTACCCCTAGAGCCAGCACTAGTGCTCTTATAAAAGTGACCCGAAGAGCCCTGTTGCCCCTTCCACCCCCCGTGGACACGGTGAGAAGACGGCCGTCCGTGAACCAGAAAGCGGGCTCTCACCAGATGCTGGATCTGCTGGTGCCTCGAACTTGACTCTGCAGCCTTGAGAACTGTGGGAAATAACTGTTATTTAAGGCACCCAGTTATGGCTCTCTGTTACAGCAGCCTGGACAGGCTAAACAGAAGGCAAGGAGAGAAAAGAAAGAATGCCCAAAACTAGAGACAGAAAGCATCCTGGGGCTTGAGAGCCCTGCACAGCGGCAGTCCCTGCCCCCCTCTAAGGGCACGGCAGGACCCCAGAGAAGCAGGGCCCAGCCGAGAACTCCGTCCCCGGAGGCTGCAGAGGAGGCATCTCTCTCATGGTACCCGGTAATCAGGAACGCCCCCTCCAGACAGAGCTGCTGCTGCTGTCTGAGACGCCCCTCCCAAGCCAGTTTACAGAACCAAGTGAGAAAGAGCCCAAGGCTGAGCAAGACGGATTTCCTACCAGCCCAACAGAATAGCAGCTCAGAGAAAGCTCAGAGAAAGTGGTTAAAAGCACATTGATAACTGGGTGCACAGCTGAAGGCAGAGCCTGGGATTCGTGTTTGCAACAAGGGCTAACGGCGGGAGGAGTCTCCAAAACGGGGCGAGCGACACTCAGCTTCCCAACCCCTTCCCTTTCTGTCTGTAGGTCAGACGTGTGATGAGGCCTTGAGGATGAGAGGGAGCACGGTGAAGCTGCCGGAGCTGATGGCACACCTGCCGAGTTCGCAGCCCTGCGGGGCGCGGTGCAGGAGGCAGAAAGAGGAGAGGTGGCCCACTCACTCTCAGGGGGCGAAATTAAGCTGCCTAGATGGTGCCAAGACACTGGAGGTGATTTGGCATTTATATCAAGAGCCTCGAAAAATGTGCCTTTTGGCCTAGTAATTCCCCTTCTGGGAATCCGTGATAAGGATTTCATATAAAATGCTGGGGGCTCTTTTGGTAAAAAGTTAAATTATCCATAATTGGGGAGGAGAGGAAAGGGAATACATTGAAGTCCAAGGAATGGAGAATGGACAAGTAAGTTACAGTACATCCATCAGATGAAATACGAGGCAGCCATTAAAAGTGAGGTTTATGCAAAGGTTTCAGTGATGTGAGAATATTTCGTGTGAGGCAGCAAAGCAGGACACAGACTTGCACATCTTGAATGTGTGAATAAAATGCATTAGAAAATAACCCAAAGGAAACACAGGAAAATATCGTCTGGAGAAGGGGAGGGGAGAAGGATGGCAAACTCAGGGGAAATGATCTTATAACAATCCAAGGTAGCATGTTTATTTAACTTATATGCAGAGTGCATCATGTGAAATGTCATGCTGGATGAAGCACAAGCTGGAATCAAGAGTGCTGGGAGAAAAGTCAATAGCCTCAGATATGCAGATGACACCACCCTTATGGCAGAAAGCAAAGAGGAACTAAAGAGCCCCTTGATGAACGTGAAAGAAGAGAGTGAAAAAGCTAGCTTAAAATTCAGCACTCAGAAAACTAAGATCATGGCATCTGGTCCCATCACGTCATGGAATATAGATGGGGAAACAATGGAAACAGTGACAGACTTTCTTTTCTTGGGCTCCAAAATCACTGCAGATGGTGACTGTAGCCATAAAATTAAAATGATGCTTGCTCCTTGGAAGAAAAGCTTGACAAACCTAGACAGTGTATTAAAAAGCATTTTATTGGCAAAGACATTACTTTGCCAACTAAGGTCTGTATAGTCAAAGCTATGATTTTTCCATTAGTCTTGTATGGATGTGAGAGTTGGACCATAAAGAAGGCTGAGCCAAGGAATTGATGCTTTCAAATTGTGGTGTTGGAGAAGACTCTTGAGAGTCCCTTAGACCACAAGATCAAACCACTCAATCCTAAAGGAAATCAACTCTGAATAATCATTGGAAGGACTGATGCTGAAGCTCCAATACTTTGTCCACCTGATGCAGACAACTCATTGGAAAATCCCTGATGCTGGGAAAGATTGAAGGCAGGAGGAGAAGGGGGTGGCAGAGGATGGGATGGTTGGATGGCATCACTGACTCCATGGACATGAGTTTGAGCAAACGCCAGAAGATGGTGAAGGACAGGGAAGCCTGGTGCTAGTCCATGGTGTCGCAAAGAGTCAGACACAGCTTAGCAACTGAACAACAACTGGTGGTTCAAAGAAGGTTTCGTTCTGAGTGACTGAACAACAAAGGTAGCACGTGGGGTGCAGACGGGGCTTTCCTGTGCATTATTACTCCATTCCGTAAGAGCCCCCGGACAGCTGAGACTGGAGGGTCATGAGATGACGCCATGGTAAGGGTCCTCTCGTAGCACGTGGGGTGCAGATGGGACTTTCCTGCACATTATTACTTCATTCTGTAAGAGCCCCCCCCCCCCCCGCCCACCGCCGGACAGCTGAGACTGGAGGGCCAAGATGAGATGACACCACGGTAACGGTCCTCCCATGAATTCGGAAACGGGTCTCTTGGTTGGTTTCCTATGGTTGTCGTAGTGTTGTTAAAACAACACAAATTTACCATCACGTGGTTCCAGGTGGACTGGACTGGGTCCCCTGGTCGGGGTCTCACAAAGCTAAAGTCAAGGTGTGCACAGGACTGCATCCCTCACTGAAGGCTCTGGGTAAGAATCCACTTTCAGGTTCGTTCAGGTTGCTGGCTGAATTGAGTTCCTTGTGGTTGTAGGACCGAGATCCCCATTTCTTCCGGCTCTCAGCCAGGGCTGGTCTGTGTGTGTGTGTGTGTGTGTGTGTGTGTGTGTGTGTGTGTGTGTGTGTGTGTGTCTTAGTCTCCCAGTTGTGTTCCACTCTTTGCAACCCCATAAACTGTAGCCCACCAGGCTCCTCCATCCGTGGGATTCTCCAGGCAAGAGTACTGGAGTGGGTAGCCATTCCCTTCTCCAAGGGTCTTCGTGACCTAGGGTCTTCGTGACCTAGGGACTGAACCCGTTCTCCTGCACTGTGGACAGATTCTTTACCATCTGAGCCACCAGGGAAGCCCCAGCCTCCCAGCAGCTGCCTCCTCATGCTTCTCATGTGGCCCTTCCGGCAGCAACAGCACAAGCCCCTCTCATGCCTCATATCTCGCCAACTTCACCTTCTGCAGCATCTCTCGGATTCCAGCTGGGGACACTGCTCTGCTTGTCGAGTAGTTAGATTGGACCAACCTGGATGATCTACGGTAATCTCTCCATTTTAAGGTCTATAACCTTAACAATTGGAGAAGGAAATGGCAACCCACTCCAGTATTATTGCCTGGGAAACCCATGGACAGAGAAGCCTGGCGAGCTACACTCCGTAGGGCTGCAAAGAGTCGGACATGGCTTAGCAAAAGATCACCAGCCTTAGTAACATCAGCAAAGTGCCTTTTGCCAGGTAATGCAACTCTCTGGCAGGCTCCAGGGATTAGGGCATGGTTTCCTCTGCAGGGCCATTCCGCCTCAAACAGACCCCAAGACTCTCTCCTCTTAATCACTTCTTGACTTTACTTCTTGATCCCCAGACACCACACATCAGAGTAAGCCTCCAGTTCTGCATCCCAGAGGCATCCCAGCTGACCCCACCTCCAGATGTTGCCAGGTAATATAACTGGCCCAGGGCTGGAATGCACCCACCAATGTCAGCTGCCCGGATTCGGGGCGGTGCAGAGATGTCTGACTGTTCTCTCCCCAGGAAAACTGCATTCAGAGAGAGTTTCAATGGATTTTTATGCAGCCATCACCATGTGGGCTGCAGCTACTGAAATAAAACATTAATCATGCAGCTGTTAAAAAAATGTGAGAAAGAAGGAGGAGGGCCATTTCATTTGCCGCCCTCATCTTTCTGCCGAACCCTCCCAGCTAGGACGATCGCTCTTCCAGCTGCGATCCCCGGAGGCACCTGGAAGGCTGCCTCCAAGAAAAGCTGACTCTCAGCCCTCACCTCAGGCCTGCTGGCTCAGAGCCTCCGAGCACGATGGCTCTGGACTCTGGACGTGAACTGCGTGCGCCCCTTCGCGCAGGTGATCCTTATGCACCTATTTAAAGCAGCAGCGACGTGAATGGACCTAGAGAGCGTCATACAGGCTGAAGTCAGTCAGAAAAGCAAATACCATATCTTAACGCATCTATGTAGAATCCAGAAAAATGGTATAGATGATCTTATCTGCAGGGCAGGACTAGAGACCCAGACACAGAGAGCGCCCGTACAGACACTAAAGGGGCAAGGGGGTGAGGGGAAGAATCGCAAGACTGGGATGAATACATTTTCACTATTGATACCATGTGCAAAATGGAGAACCTACTTAATGCACTGTGGTGACCTGAAGGAAATTTTCTGAAAATGGGGGATACATGTGTACGTAGAGCTGATTCATCTTGCTGTACAGTGGCAACTAACACCGCCTTGTAAAGTGACTATATTCCAATAAAAATTATTTTTAAAAACAGACAAAGGTTTTTGTAAAAGCTGCCACGCCAGGAAGGCGAGCGCTGATCTCAAAGTGCTCCTCGTATGAAGTTACAAGATGAATGAGTTGCTTTCATGTGAACGTTTTCACGGATAGTCTGCCAAATAAAGCACAGCATGGCTAAAAAAAATAACGAATAAAGCAATGGTCTCCGACTTTAAATCCTGAAGGTGAGAAATGAGAAAAGCTCACATGCCTTGGGTGAGGGGGATCCCAGAGTCCTGGACTCTCCCCTGAACTCTGAAACTAATACCACATCAAGAGGATGCCCTTGGGAAGCAACAGCCGAAAAAGAGGGTTATAAGGAAGAAAAAGGCCAGTGATACAGAGCGAGACAAGCAGGGTAGAGCTGAGCAGAGACCTGCACTCAGGGCAAGTGGAAGGAGGGCCGGGCCTGCCCGAGGGGCAGCGATGGCTCTCTGCAGCTGGCTTCGAGGGTGTGCGTCCAGCAGAGTTGCACGGAGACACAGCACCCCGCTTCAGAGCCCAGGTCGAGGGTTCACCCAGGTCATCAGCTGTCTTACACTGGGAAGTAGCACGGGGGTTGTTTCCTTACCTATTAGAAAGGATAATAACAGTCCTTGCTTCATTCATAGGACTCTTGGGTAAGTTAGGGTGGTTTTTCACATGAACCTGTTTAACTTTCAAGCACTTACATCAACTAAGAATACTTCTGGCTGCAAGTAACAGAAAACCCATGACCCAGAACTCAGAGGTTGGTTCTTACTGGCTGTAGTTCCACAGCTCAGCAACATCAAGACGGCGGTCTTTGTGGTTCTCCAAACAGGGCTTCTCAAACCCTAATATGCACACACATATCATCAGGAGAGCCTGTTAAAACGTACGTTTTGATTCAGCAGATCTGGAGTAGAGTCTAAGAGTCTGCATTTCTAACAACCCACTCCTCATAACAAGACACTTGGCCTTTCTCTCATGGCTACAAAATGACTGCTTCAGCTCCAGCCATCACATTTGCAGGCAAGGCACAAAAAGGCATGATAGAAATATATGTCACCCATATCTACTTCTTTCATTTAAGAAAATGAACTTTCTCCATGAGTCAGCAGAACAGACATCCACGTAGGATTCATTGGTCTCAAATGGGTTTCACAGCCACCTGCGGCTTCATAGGAAGATGGAGAAACTGGATTGTTAGGAAATGAGAAACTGGATTGTTAAAGTTTAAGCCTTAAACGAAGCACAACTCACGCAGAACTGGGCACCCTGCCACATAGCATAACATCCATTTTTCTTAGCAAGGAAGGAAAGGATGGCTGTTGGGAAGCAAACATCAGCCCAGCAGCATTCCACACCACTTGGTATGTGAATAAAACGCTTACCGCAAAGTGAACGCCCTCCAACAGTGGCAGGTTTCTCACCCGCATCTCATCAGCGTGTATCAAGCAGGCCAGAGGCAGGTTCCCTTCCATACCCCGTCACCCGGACCCCAAACAACCCCACCCAGAGCGTGGGTGGGCAGCTTTCCCAGGGCACAGCGCTCTTGGTTCCCTGAAGCTGGTGTCCTGAGCCGTGCGGAGTATCCAGGTCCCTGGGAATGGGCTTTACACGCGTGGATACGTAAGCTTCCTGGGACCAGGCAGGCACAGAGGTACATCCTGCAGCAAACGGCCGGGTTGCCCCCCCTTCTTTGTAGCTCAACAGCCACCCAAAGGGACGGGTTCCCAACTTCACCGGTTGCCTTCATCCTCAACCCCAGCCTGAGACTCATCAAAAGGCAACATGAGGCCCTCATGACTCTGTTTCAAAGGAGAGGCAGCTGCCTTCTTTCAAGTTCTGCAGAGCAAGTGACGCCCAGCAGATGCGCTTTGTGAATTTCACTGAGCGAGCCCCTCTTGGAAAAGCTGCCTTCCTTTTCCAGGGTCAGAAAAGAGGATGCCCAGGAGAACCTGGAAGTTCTGAAACGGAACTTCACCTGCCAGCTTCTTACGGGAACATACAGGGTGGAGGTCACCTCCTGGACCAAACCTCCTGAACTTCCAAGGTCAGTGCGCAGCAGCCTGGTTGATTCCCACTTCCCCACCACTCGTTTCGGTTCTGTTTGTAACAGAGCCAGGTCACTTTATCGTCCTCATCACAGTTTAGTTTGCACAGAAAATCGGAGGAGCCGGAAGGCGGGTTCTGCAAGTTCAACCTGCAGTCATCTAACCGTGTATGTGACTGTGTTTAGACCTGGTTACTAAGCTATTAATATCATCAGTGCTGGAGTTTTTCAAAAATAAAATAAAATTTTTAAAAGCCCTCCCTCAGGAGGCAGCTGTGGGGCATAAAAAAGCTTCAACCAGGTTTCAGATCCGAAGGTCTGAGTTTAAATGCTGGGTTTTTTCCACTTTGCAGTTTGGTCATGAAGCTGAGCCAGTTTCGCTGACTTCATCTGTTTGGATATTGGTGATGGGAAGAACTGTAATGACAATAACCAACATTTAAGAGAGGACTTAGGAGGCACTGGTCTAATTGCTTATAAGCATTAACTCATTTTGCAGCAACTATGAGGTAGGAATATATCATTACCATCCCAGGTTTTCTGGGGAGATGGGGCACAGAGAGATTAAGTAACTTGCCCAAGGTCACACAGCTGTTAAGTGGTAGAGTTAAGATTCCAACCTAGGGGCAAAGAATCTTAAAAAAAAAAATAGAGTGGATATACATATATGTGTAACCGATTCCTTTGCTATAACATCTGAAACTGACACAACATTGTATATCAACTCTGTGCCAAGTCGCTTCAGTCGTGTCCGACCCTTTGTGACCCCATGGACTGTAGTCCCCGTCAGACTTCTCTGTTCAAGGCATTCTCCAGGCAAGAATACTGGAGTGGGTTGCCATGCCCTTCTCCAGGGGATCTTCCCAACCCAGAGATCGAACATATGTCTCCTGCTTTGGCAGGAGAACTCTTTACCACTAGCACCACCTGGGAAGCCCACATCCATTATAACATCAACTAATGCCCCAACAAAAGTTTTTGTAAAAGATTCCAACCCTGGCACTTTGGCCCTTCTGCCCAAGCTTATTTCTACTCTGCACCAGAACATTTGGAAACCTAGAAAATGACTCTGATCATCAGGTATTATGACCCCCATCTTACACAGAAAGGTTATGTGAGTTGCCCAAAGATGCAGAGACTGCCCGCCTTCCAAACCCAGGGAAGCACAAGAGGCCAGCTCCTCTGTGAAGCCCATCCTCCCTGCCCTTCTGTAGCCCACTCCTCACAAAGGCCCCCACGATGGAGCCGTCTGTCCACAGCCCTCGGGAGCCCCACGCACACCGTGGGCACAGTCCCCATGGCCGATGACCTCAAACCAGAAGCACAAGCATTCATTCAGCCCACGGGCAGGGAAACCATCTAAGCATCTTGCTATTTTCGTTTCTGCCAAGCCACAGGGGTGTTGCAAAGAACCATTTCTTCTTTTTTCTTTCTTCTTTGCATTTAATAATACATAATCACCTTTCTTCAATCATCCTGGGGGAAATGTGTGCTTGCCAATCTAACATTGAGGCTTAAAAAAAAAAAAAGGGAAGGGGGAAGGGGTGAGATGTATTTTCAACGTCCAGAAAGAAACTTCTGTGGTCCCTGAAGGGGACAGTGAGCAGAGACGGATACTGTGTCTGTGCTCGTCATGAAAGCCTGTGATGAATAAAGACACGAGGCACGGGGCAGGGAGGGGAACAAACAGCCGCGTAACTGCTCTTCACCCACTCGCAGAAGCGCCGGCCTGAGCAGCAGCCTCGGACACCTAATTAACCCTCCCAGTGGGCGCAGAGCCTTTAGTGCCAAACTCAACAGCTCCAGCTGCTGTGAACCAACATGTTCAGGGCTGTCTGGTCTTTGTTCTAAAATAGTGAACATATATGATTTCCACAGGGAGAGGCAGAAAACACACAGAACAAATCCTCCCCAGGGGTCTCCGTGGTGGGTCTGAGGGAGGCTGGCCCGCGCAGCTGAGTTTCAATTGAAGGAGGTGTTTTTTTGTTTGTTTTTAAGAGGGGGTCGGGCAAATGGGAGATTCACAAAGATGAAGGAAGAGAAAACTGCCTGTACAATGTCAGTTACAAAACAAGATTAATGGTACATAAACCTATGTAGGAACTCTATTCTAGAAGCATCATCCAATGATGAGGAGGATTAAGTGAGAAAATATAGAAACCACACTCTGCATATGCCCGGCTGAGCGTTAACTATTTCCACCATCACTGTGCCCCCCAGCTAGCTAAGATGAACAATTATTGTTACAGTGTAATCAAGTGATTAAAACATGAGAAACCCTGGGCTGCAAGAAGCACAAGCTGGAATCAAGATTGCTGGGAGAAATATCAATAACCTCAGTTTTGCAGATGACACCACCCTTATGGCAGAAAGTGAAGAAGAACTAAAGAGTCTCTTGATGAAAGTGAAAGAGGAGAGTGAAAAAGTTGGCTTAAAGCTCAACATTCAGAAAACGAAGATCATGGCATCTGGTCCCATCACTTCATGGGAAATAGATGGGGAAACAGTGGACACAGTGTCAGACTTTATTTTTTGGGCTCCAAAATCACTGCAGATGGTGATTGCAGCCATGAAATTAAAAGACGCTTACTCCTTGGAAGGAAAGTTATGACCAACCTAGACAGCATATTAAAAAGCAGAGACATTACTTTGTTAACAAGTTCTTTCTAGTCAAGGCTATGGTTTTTCCAGTAGTCATGTATGGATGTGAGAGTTGGACTATAAAGAAAGCTGAGCACTGAAGAATTGATGCTTTGAACTGTGGTATTGGAGAAGACTCTTGAGAGTCCCCTGGACTGCAAGGAGATCCAACCAGTCCATCCTAAAGGAGATCAGTCCTGGGTGTTCATTGGAAGGATTGATGCTGAAGCTGAAACTCCAATACTTTGGCCACCTCATGCCAAGTACTGACTCATTGGAAAAGATCTTGATGCTGGGAAAGATTGAAGGCAGGAGGAGAAGGGGATGACAGAGGATGAGATGGTTGGATGGCATCACCGACTCGATGGACGTGAGTTTGGGTAGACTCCAGGAGTTGGTGATGGACAGGGAGGCCTGGCGTGCTGCAGTTCATGGGGTCACAAAGAGTCAGACACGACTAAGCGACTGAACTGAACTGAACTGAACATTTATGGGAGGAATACACTGCTAGGGGCACTATATGAGTCTTTACTTCACTTCTCATTCCAACAACCTGAGAGGCAGGTACAATTGTTGTCTCTATTTATCCAACAAGGAGACTGAGGCACAGACAGGAACCTTACTTGCCTTGGTGGATCCGCTAGAAATCGGCAGGTTCCAGCCCAAGGACTATGGCTGGAGAGTCCAAGGTCTCAGTAACGATCAGGACAGCGGTTTAGTACCGTGGCTGAAAGGACAGGCTTCAAAGTCAGACCGACCTGGGTCCCAGTGCAGGATCTGTGACTCATTTTTGCCCTATAGAATCACAGTTTTTCAAACTTTGAAACCGCCCCCCACCCCCACGCCCAGCGACCATCTACTTAAACTCTCTGATTTCACAGGTATGGAAGCTTGGGAGCATAAGGGAAGGCCAGGCTGGGCTCACACAGATGGACCCTTGATGGACTCCTGTGGGCTAAACTGGGCCATCCCCATCGTCTCCAGCTCACCAGTCTGGAGAATGACAGAGAGGACCATCCACACCCCCAAGGCAGGCTGGTCCTCAGCACTGCGCTTCTGCAGCCTGACTGCTCCCCAGCCCTGGGACAGAGCCTGGGTGCAGGAGGCTGAGCACAGCCAAGGGCTTCCTGAACATCCCAATCGCCATTTGGGGCCCAGGAAATCTGTGATTATTTGGAATCTCCCAAAGAGCTTTCCTAGGGCCTCCCAGGTGGCTCAGTAGTAAAGAACCCGCTTGCCAATGCAGGAAACATGGGCTCAATCCCTGCGTCAGGTAGATCCCCTGGAGAAGAAAATGGCAACGGACTGCAGTATTATTGCCTGGGAAATACCATGGACAGAGGAGCCTGGCAAGCTATAGTCCATGGGGTAACAAAAGAGCCAGACACGACTGAGCTACTGAGCACCTACCCAAAGAGCCTCCTTGGACCACACTCAAACTCTGGGCACAAAGGGCAACTCCCAAAGCCTGCACTGATTCTTGGCTTGATCAACACTATGACACCAAGGAGGGAACATAAAACAGTTACACCCAGCTCAGAGAAGACCGCTCATAAATTCCTTAAGAGTTCGATCTTTCAACTTTTTTTTTTTTAAGTACTCTCTCTCCTCCAGCCTCAGGAATGATGGCTAATTTTGTAGCATGCCTATGCCATGCTGAGTAGTCTCCTGAGGACCTAATAAACATACCTTAACCCTCACAGCCAGAGAAGGCAATGGCACCCTACTCCAGTACTCTTGCCTGGAAAATCCCATGGACGGAGGAGCCTGGTGGGCTGCTGTCCATGGGGTTGCTAAGAGTCGGGCACGACTGAGAGACTTCCCTTTCACTTTTCACTTTCATGCATTGGAGAAGGAAATGGCAACCCACTCCAGTGTTCTTGCCTGGAGAATCCCAGGGATGGGGGAGCCTGGCGGGCTGCCGTCTGTGGGGTCGCACAGAGTGGGATACGACTGAGCGACTTAGCAGCAGCAGCAGCAGCAGCCCTCACAGCATACCTGTAGCAAAGTTGAACTCGCTCCCCCTCCCCATTTACCGCTGTGAGAACTAAAGCACACCGGTGGTCGCCTGGAGGAGGTCCACAGCCAGCACGCTGCAGAGATGGGATCTGAACCCAGGCAATCCAGCCCCAGAGGTCAGGGGCATAACCACTACACCGCACTGCCTCTCAGAGCCACAAACAAATTCCCATTTCAGGAAACAGGCGCTAGTGACGTCCCGTCAGCGATGCCTGCATCTCAGCCATCCCCTCCATGTTCGGTGCCTGCTTCCTACCAAACTGATGCCTTTTTCTTCCTTGTTTTCATTATTATACTTGTTTTCCCTGATTTTTTAGAGGAAAAAAATTAATCCTGAATGAAACCAAGTTTAGTTGCAAATAAAACTGAATTGTCCACAACGGGAAGCATGTAATTAGAGAATGCTAATCTCTGGGTGGTTTTCCACCCCCCTCCCCCAACCCCAAAATACACTAACATTTGCAAAAGAGGATTCATCTTTACCTAAAACTATAATTAAGCAGCTGCCGGCGGTTACCTTGGTGACATTAAAAAAAAAAATCCTCCACTATAGCTCCCCACACTGGATAATACAAACTTGGCAACCAAATAAGTCAACAGGTTGTCCAGGAAACTGTTTCCTTGACAACCAGGAAGATGGAGGGGGACGGAGAGTTGGGGGAAATGTCTGAGCAGCAATGCTGTATTAAAGAAGCAAAAGCCCCTTTGGTGTGGCTGAGCAGGTTCCCCAACTTGCACCAAGCAGCAGAGCCAAGAACAAAAATGGCTCTTGTTCCATGAGGAAGGCTGCTGGGAGGAATGTCAAAACTCACATCTCAGCGATCGGATGAATTTCCACTTGAGGGTATGGAACACGGGAGACTGAGGCTGCAGAGCCTCTAACTTAGAGGACAAGCTCCATTCATTCTCTCTCTCTCACACCAAATGTGCACTGAGCACCAGCGAGGCGCCAGCAAGTGCACACCTCCTGGCTCCAGCCTGGGGTGGTTTTCCATCCTTGGAAACCTTGGCCTGCTGGGCCAAGAATTCAGGAGATGACAAGTAAATTGTAAGACCAACTTTCAGAATTTTAATGTCTGGGTTTCTCCTTGTACGTTCTTCCTGTTCCCCCCTCCCCGCCCCCGACTTCTAAGCAAGGCCAGTTCTGTGCTTCCTTCTTTGCGCTTGAGGGGAGAAGGGAGCTTAGGAGGTTGCAGGAGAGTGAAAGCAAGAAGGGTCTGCATGAGGATCTTACCACCGGCTTTGCTTTAAAGGACAAACAGCTTGCGGACGGGATTCAGTCACGTGACCTGGAAACTCTGGACAGGACATGAGTGCCCCGGAGGAATGCAGGAGGGGAGCAGGAGAGACGACCGCGGGGCCTGAAAAGATTTCTTGAGACTGTGAGCCTTCGACAGAGCAGGGGTCTTAGCCACGCTGCAGGTGGGTGGGAGTGTGCCATGCCCTTGGAAAGGAATGGTCACAGGGTCTGAGTCTGACCAAGAGTAGCCGGAAGGAGGCGGCAGACCTGGGGTTGGCTGAGCTAACACGTGCAGACAGATGATCAGGAGCTCTGCCCAGGGCTTCAGGGCTTGATAAAGGCCCCCAAAGCTTTCTCCACCCTGGGAATGAAGCTGGGGGTGGATCAGAGAGCCCCAAGAATCAGCAAAATATCAGGGCTGGAAATAAAAATATTTTTAAATAAAGAAATGCTCTATTTCTTGCCTCGTAAGTCCATGGATAGAGAGCTATACTTGACAAGTGTCATTTTCAATGCTGCATTTTCCAAACTACTGGAAAGTTCCTGCAGCTGAATTCTGCAGAGAAAAGAAGAAAGAAAGAAAGTGCACTCCAGAGGCATCTAGACCTGGAAACTCCAAATCTATTTTCCCTTTCACAGAACGTCTTTCACCTCTGGTTGGCCTCACCAAATGTTTTGCCTTGTTCCTTGTCCAAATGTGCTTTTAATCAAATTATTCACTTATCATAAACGAGAAGGTAATGCTGAGGTACTAATCATCAGAAGTGGACAGGAAACACAGGAGTCTCCTCGCTCCAAAGCGTAGTTGATTCTGACAAAAAGGCAAAACTGACCTGAGTCTATGACCTGATCCCACGTCATCACCACGTGCAGCAGTAATCACTGGGATCTGCCTCGTGCTTTCACACCAGGCAATTTATTTGCTCTTTACAACTAATCCTGTGCTGCAGATGCCCATTTTACAGACGAGAAAACAAAGGCACAGGAAAAGCAGACCTACCCAGGGTGCCCACAACCAGCTGGGTCTTGGTGCCAAGAACCAAGGCCGACTCTTCAGATCCCGTCTCTAACACCACCCTCCCCCTGTGCTCACTCCTCGCCTTCCCCCGGGTTGGCTGCACTGCGACGTCCTGATTCCTCCCTCCCACAAACTCCAGTGGTTCTCAACTGCAGGCGACCCCGTCCCCCTCTCAGGGGACATTTGGTAATGTCGGAAGAATTCATGGTTGTTATTCCAGACGGAGGTGCTTCTGAAATAGAGGCCAGGGATGCTGCCAACACCTTACAGTAGCTAGGGCAGCCCTGCGCACCACAGGAGTATCCGACCCTGAATGTCCACGGTGCTGAGGGCGAGCAACCTGCCGCCACAGGAAGATGAAAGAGTTTGTACACGGAAGCACACGCGATAGCACCTGCTGTGCAATGAACTGTGATCACTTGGGTTCATGATGTTCGCAACACGGCTGCAATTTGGGAAGTCTGGGTTACTTTCAATAAGGAAATAAGAAAGACCACTCTGTGTACTCAGACACCTTGCTTCCAAAGTTTATTCACTTACTAAGTAGTTATTAGGGCTTCCCAGGTAAAGAATCCGCCAGCCAATGCAGGAGACTTCAGGAGACATGGGTTCAATCCCTGGGTCAGGAAGATCCCCTGGAGGAGGAAATGGCAGCCCACGCCAGGATCCTGCCTGGGGAATCCCCTGGACAGAGGCACCTGGCGGGCTACAGTGCAAAGGGTCATAAAGAGTTGGATGAGACTGAGCCTGAAGGCACACAGGTAGTCCTGACTTCCTTCCCTAGGAAGGGGCCTGCAGGCCACAGAGGAAGAAGTGTTTTGTGGACAAGGCCAAACGCTGGCCTTTTAGTCTAAATGTACAATCCCGGATACAATACTCCAGGGCACTGGGGTGAGGGTCCCAGAAGACCTTTCCTGAGCCTTGAGAGGGGCCTACCACTGGGTCTTTTTCTAGCAGAGGGAGGGACTGGACTTTGCTGAAATTCTTTCTTCCCAAATGCCAAATGGATTCACTGCTTAAAAAAAAAAAAAAAAAAAAGGCATCCAGGAAATACAAATACACCCACAGGGCACTGCTAACAAATCGAAGACTCTCAAGCCTCAAAAACAACCAAGGATAAATTATTTTGCTCAACCACCGTTTTTTCCTTTTACACACATCACCACAGAACAAAGAAAAGGTCTGGAAGGTGAAGGAGAAGAACAGGATTTGCATGTTTAACAGCCCCAAGGAAGGGGAAACTCACAGCAGCAGAGATTATCACAGGAGAAGTGTAACACCGAGAGGCACTGGGCGGGGGGACTGTTCAGCCTAAACAACAAGAGCTAAAAATACCCCGCCACATGTCATTTACAAATTCAAAGGGTGTTTAGACAATACTGTGATCAGACTGCAACTGATATATATTCTCCCCCCAGTGATTGAACACAGCCTGATTTTTAAGTACCAAGCAGCTGCCTCCAGGTTGGTCTGGAAACACTGCTCTTAAGTTTCTATTTTTGATGGACACACTAGGGGGTCCCAATCACTGCTCCTTCATCCTGGTGCCTAAAATCAGATGTTAGAGGAAGAGGAGAGGGAGCAGCTGAAAGGAGGCAGAGGGAATAACCAAAGAGAGGAAAAGCTTTAACAAGAGCGGCTTCTCATCAGAGGTGAAGACAGCCCAGAGGCCTGCCTATACCTACGCCTGCTTTCTCCCCAAACCAACGAAGACTGGGGTGGTGGGGGGAACTGGGGGGGGGGGGGATGAGAAGGCAATGAAATGAGAACAGCCTGTAGCCCTGGAAATAATTAAGTATTCCCCATTCACATTGGGAGGGAGAGGGGCTAAATAGCTCAGTATAATCAGGTGAAGCTTTCTGGGACCCCACCCCACCCTAGCCTCCCCCTCCCTTACTCACCCCAGCCGCCCTCCCCTCCCCTCTCCTCCCCACCCCAGCCCCCGCCCCTCCTCTCCCCACCCCAGCACCTCCTCCCCACCCACACACATATTCCCCTGAGCCCAGTTGGCTGAAGGGAAGCTGGTTTCTGCAGAAGCCCAGAGATGCATCCAGTGTCTTTGAGTATTTTTGGGGAGAAGAAGGGGTGTCTGGGCTTTCTTTTCAGGGGAGTGGAAATGTTCTAAAATTTGATCATCCTGATGGTTGCACAGCCCTGTGAATATACTGAAAATTCAGTTGCAAACTTTAAAAGGTGACAGTTATGCATGGAAATTAACTTTCAATGAAGCTGTTCTAAAAAAAGATAAGAAGAGAGACAATCAGGAAATTACTCTAAATAAAAACTAAGTCTGATGAGCCTGTGCTTTGCATAATAGAAAGACAATACATGTTTTGTGAGTGGATGAATGAATGAATGGAGTCGTCCCTCGCGTCTTTAGATATTTATAGGTTCAGGCTTTAAATCAGGGCTGACCAGGTGATTAATGTTACCACTGGCCCCAATTCAAGGCCTCCCTGCAGCCATGCGCTTTGTTCCAACGTTGCTGTCCCTCCCTCTCTGAGGCTGGGCTTCGATGTATGACTTGCTCTGGCCAGTGGGACAGATTAATGAATGTGACGCCAGCAGAGCCTGAGAAGCATGCGGTTATTGCTGCCGGTCCTCCTGCACGACCGGGACATCAGCCCTCTCGTGGACCGCTGCCACCACCATATCAGCATGCCGGAACTGTGGGGACCGTGGACAGACACGGAGGAAGCAGAGTCTGAGTCATCCTAGCCCAGGCCATGCTGGACCACCAGCCCCTAACCTACCCACCTGCTGACCCATCTGCAAGACCAGCTGGGATCAGCACAACTGCCCAGCTTACTCCTAAACTCATGAGAAATAATAACAAGCTGCTGTCTAAAACCACTGAGTTTGGGGGCAGCTTGTTATGCAGCAGTAGCTACCTGATACAGGCTGCCTGACTTGAGATTTACCCAAAAGCTCAGGGGTGCCTGCTGCCTTCTCCCCTCCAAACCTGCCATCAAGAACTCTAATGAAAAGCTCCACCAAGGCGTCCTCTTAACTAAAGACTCAGGTACACGATCATCCCCAGTAAGGAGAACAGAGAAATCTGCCTTCAGCTAAATGAACAAAGACATCACCAAACATCTCCACTCCCTCGGGGAACACAGCCCCCTTAGCTGAAAAAGATTCTTAAAGAAATTCGGAAGGAGCAACAGGCTTCATTTCCATTCCTGCTTTGAAAGATGAGTTTTGTCTGAGTCACTGCTGAGCTGTTCTCTCTCTTCTTCTCTATCCATTTGCAGCCCAATTCACTGCCAGGATTAAGACATTGTCTCGCCTTCTGATGTAGATGGGGATTGGGCTTTACCCTTCCAATGGGATTCTTTTTCCAGTGTGACATCAAGTCCCAAGATACACCAGAGCCAGCACTGCTAAGAGCTGGTAGAATCCAAAATATGATTTTCAGACTCTTCCAATCGAGGCAAAATGATGACGCAGTCTACCATCTCCCTATTCAAAGTGAGGTCCACCGACCAGCAGCAGAGGGATCACCTGGGAGTTTGCTACCAATGCAGAATCTCAGGCCCCACCCCAGACCTACTGCTTCCGAACGTGGACGTGAACAGAATGCTGTGCGTCCAGCTCCGTGACACACTGGTCCCTGCTTCTCCGGGCGGATCTGAATCTCCCCTGATGCCAAGGCCTCTGGAGGGGCCCTGCAGGGGGCTCTCAAGCCAAACATTGACCTTCATTGTTATTACAAGTGCCACTTTCACCTAGAAGAACACAAATTCTTCCAGCCTCCAGTGCATTGCACACACACGCGCACACACACACACAAGCATACTTCCTACAGCCACGCTTAGGAAATCCTTCACTTGTGAGCCCTGACTGACAGGTTTTCTCCTCTGAAACACAAGCCTTTCTATCCTGAAGGGCCTTTCAAATGTCCCACTGAAACCCAGAGATTCATCCATAGGAAATACTTAGTCTTGTCTTGAGAGTAAAGGTTCCAAATGATTCCCCTCTGATGCCAACAGGATAGCTCCTTGCCTAAAATACCAGAGCTTTGTTGGAAGCAGTCTCCATGGAAATCATTAACCCAATTTATCAACAAGGAAAAAAAATTCTAAGTCTATTTTAAACTTTTAAACATCTTTGCAAGCTAATGACAATGAAAACAAAGCATTTTTTTTAAAAAGGAAAGAACCCCTATAGCAGAAATTACACTCAAACTAAACGCTCTCTGAATTTTAACAATTCTATTTTAAGCTCTCAATAAGCCCTGGAAATCCAGTTAATTTAAATTACTGGCCACACACCAATTCCCTCCCTGAAATAACTCACAGCTTCAATCATCTCAGGGAATATTGCCCCCCACCAAAAAAAAAAAAAAAACAGGGGATGGTTTATGTGCTACTTTTGCTGACATAAGATTTTCTAGAAATCTCTGAACTTTGGGATGAAAAGACAATTGAAAAACAGACGTAGGCTGTGTTTCCAAAGCATTTCTTGTCCCCCGTCCACTTTAACCTTTTCAAGAAGGAATTGGTGAGGCTGAAGGTGACTGTAATTATATAGCTACCAGCACTGGAAAGAAAAGGCTGTGCAGTGGCAAAGATAAGACACGGGTTTCGAATGTTTCAGGTAACATGCAAATGTATTCTGATTTTTTTCGACTCCAGAAGAGGGGGGAAAGTCTTATTTGAAAGACGTTCTCAAGGTGTAGCTGGTAGCAGGTTCATTAGAAAAATGAAACGGCTGGGAAAGGGAAACTCTAACTGGCTCTCTCTCTTTGCCCAAGCCGGGAAGAAGTGGGATTTTAGGGTCCAGCCCTCTCCTTAAAGAATGTGGTGAAGTGAGTCTGCTCCAGCAATTTGCACTCACCTGCTGGAGTGCCTGACGGGGACCCCCTTTTTCTAGCTCCAGCTCCTGATTTGAGTTCTTCCCTCTCTCTGCGGAGACTGGGCAGTACTGACCTCACCTCTCACTCCACAGGTAAGCACCGGAGCCAGGCCTGGCCAATCAGCTCATTTCATTTCCCCAAGTCCTCATTGATGGGTTCAGGCTTGGGCATGTGACCTAAGTCAGCCCAGTTGGAGTCCTCCCCGAGCCTTTTCCAGGAACTATTGGAAAAGCAGTGTTCCCTTTCCACTGGAGACACGTAGCTGGACGCTGCCAAGGGTATGGCTGGAGCTGCTGGAACCTCGTGAGCAGAGCTGGCCTGGGAATAAAGGCAACCCAGTGGAAGGTAGAGCTGAGAGGGAGAGCAGTTCAGGTTCTGGTGAGCCCTGGATCCGGCCGCACCCGAAACCTCCACACTTCTAAAATATGAGAGCTGATAGATACCACCCTTTTTGCTTAACCAATTTTGAGTTAGAGTTCTGTCACTTGGAACCAAAACCATCTATCTGATTCTAGCAAAAAAAAAAGAAAAAAACCTTAGGGCTTTCATAAGAAAGTGGAGAGAAATAGCAAAGTGCTATACCGAAAGAAAAGGTCTCACGAAAATATGTAATATATTCCCTTGCATATGAGCCTGCTGATGCTCTAAATTTTTTTAAATCTTATTTTATATTCTTACTAAAAATCCCCAGGGACTAAGACTCTGTAACCTCCATCCTGAATCTATATGGGAACGCACTATGAGATGAAGATTTGAGCTTAAAGATGAAACATACGTCTGTAGGTGGCTCAGGAAACATTCTTCTGACTGACAAAAAAAAAAAAAAAAATGCACCAACCAAACCAAAATCCTAATATTAGATTTCATGTGCTACCAAGTAAACTTTTTCTCTTATAGAATAAATTGTTTCTATAGAAACGAATGCTTTTCTAGCAACCCAATCCCTATTAGGGTTGCTATAGGAACAGATGGAGAAAATTAGGAAACGGTAGGAAAAGGTAAATGACTGCCCAGTGTCTTTTTTCCTGGAAACCCACAGAGGGCAAACGCCTTTTCATTTCTGAATGCCTTGGTGCGTGGAGCAGGCCATGGGAACACTTGAGAACATAATTCCCACTCCGCTGCCTGCCTGTTTCCAGCAAGGGTTTTATCAAGTCACTGAAATTTAATTCTGAATAGGACAAGTTTTACAAGAACCACCTTCTGAAGACTGTTTTCAAGGACCAGGGGAAGGCAGGAGTGTGAAATAAGGTACAGGGTTAGGGGTGTGAAAAATGCAGCAATAAGGACGGAAAACCGCACACATACTACAGATACTGTCTTTTAGAGAGAAACCCTTCATTTGGGGAAGCGTTTAAGTGCCCACGTTTTGTAAAAGCTTTGTTGCAAGCAGTAGGACCGTGCAGCGTGGGTCTTGTAGTGCAAATGACAAGCACAGAGGTGAATGTTTTCCTTTCTTTACTGGAGAGTGGGAAAAGAATACAAACACTGGCCCTTGTGTACTACTCAGCTTCTGGGATCATCTACTCATAGATAGGGTGTGACATGTGTCTACAGAGAATTCTCTCTCAACATTCACTGGCTACGAAGCCAGTAGATGGAAATAGATTTGAAGCCAAGAGTTGTAGTCAGCAAGTAAGAACCACATGGCCTCGGGGGAGTTATTTCATTGCTCTGCATCAGTTTATCTACCCCCGTCTGTAAAATGGAGCTAACAAGATGTACCTGGCGGGAGGAATCTGTCTGCCCAGCTCTCTCCTGTCTCCCTCTTGGTCCCTCGAGGTGTTCCCCATAAGAGAGAGCTACAGCGCCCTCACTTCTGAGGTGTGCACTCTGGCCCTGTTTTTCCCTTCTTTGGTATAAACTTTCTGTTTGCAAAAGCAATTGTTGTTCAGTCACTAAGTCACATCCAACTCTTTGTGATCCCATGGACTGCAGCACACCAGGCTTCCCTGTCCTCCACTATCTTCTGGGGTTTGCTCAAATTCATGTCCATTGAGTCGGTGATGCCGTCTAACCATTTCATCCTCTTCTGCCCTCTTCTCCTTTTGCCTTCAATCTTTCCCAGCATCAGGGTCTTTTCCAATGAGTCAGCTCTTTGCATCAGGTGGCCAAAGGACTGGAGCTTCAGCTTCAGTGTCAGTCCTTCCAATGAATATTCAGCGTTGATTTCCTTTAGGATTGACTAGTTTGATCAATGGAAAGGCAATGAATCCAACCAAAACTTGACATTTCCCAGCCTCCTTCCCTGCCCTCTGTAGCTAAGCTGTGGCATTGTGATCACAGTTCCGCGTGTTGTGCAAAAATTCTTCGACTGTTCCTCAGCTGCCCCAGCTGAGAAGTGGGCCCCCTCTGTCTTTTGCCCTTTATACCTGATCCTTGGAATGCAGACGTGATGGCTCAAGCTCCAGCAGCCATTTTGCACCATGAGGCAAACTTGAAGGCAGTGCTGCAGGAAAACACAAGAAGTCCAAGGCCCTGAAGACCAAGGAGCTGCCAGTCCAGCTGGCTGATTTCTGGGCTTCTTTTACACAAAAGAAAAATGCACTTCCATTTTTCGAAGGTACTGCCACTGCATAATCTAATTCCAATGGATACACATCAGGGCTGCATTATGACTCACGGATCCTCAGTACCTGTACCTTCATGAGCTCCTTCCTCCATAAAAAATTTAAAATTTATTGTATGACTGCTGCCGCTAAGTCACGTCAGTCGTGTCCGACTCTGTGCGACCCCATAGATGGCAGCCCGCCAGGCTCCTCTGTCCCTGGGATTCTCCAGGCAAGAACACTGGAGTGGGTTGCCATTTCCTTCTCCAATGCATGAAAGTGAAAAGTGAAAGTGAAGTTGCTCAGTCGTGTCCGACTCTTAGCGACCCCATGAACTATAACCTACCAGGCTCCTCCGTCCATGGGATTCTCCAGGCAAGAGTACTGGAGTGGGGTGCCATTGCCTTCTCTGATATTGTATGACTATGTAGGTACAAAGACAGATTTAATCTTGGCTAGACTCATTATTATGTATTCATTATTAGCATTATATTCATGTTTTCCTTATGATTTAAAAAAATTAAAACGGAAATGTTTTGTGGCTCCTAAAAGGATCGTGGGTCCTGTGCCTTCTGCACCTAATAGAGGCATCCATTCATCCTGATTCTCAGGCCTTATCATGCTTTACCCCAATAGAACCCGATGGTGAAAGTACTGTAAGTTTTCCTGCTTTTTAGATCAGGAAACTGAAGTCAGAGAACTTAAGTAACTTGCCCAGATTTGACTTCAGGTTCATCCAACTCCAACCCTAGGAAAATAGCTATTTTTAGCACCCAAAGGCAACCAGTTATTGCTAGAGCTATTACTATTATTCAAGCCAACAGCTCTGACTACTTAAGAAAACAAACCTGATAGATGGTAACAAAGCATAATGGACATGCTGACCTCCTGGTAGCTTCTTTTTATTTTAATCCACAAGATAAACCCAGCGATGAGCCCCCGTCTCTGCAGGAAATGTTTTAAAGCCCCATCTTTTAGCACTGAATTTACTCATCCAACTCCACAAAGAAAATAACTCCACTTAGCTTGACAGACTGCACAATGAAAAGTAAATTATTTTTCTGGAAATGACCCTAAAAATAGCATGGAATGGGTCTGCTTATAGATAGCAGAGGCAGTGAGACTGAATATGCTAGTTTTAAAGGCACAAATGTGTCTTGAAACACAGAGATTCTTCCGTGGTCTCGAGAAGAAAAAACATTATTTTCCAGAGAGTACGATAAATCACACAGGGCAAGAACTTTGGAGTAAAACCAGCATGAACTTTGAGAGGATGGCAGGGCCCTTATCCATCTTACATGCCTCCCCTTATACGGAGCCAAGAAGTCACCCCCCGCCGGGCCATCATCACTCTGTTTACTTCTTTTCATGTTCTGTTACCACAAATTAAATGACAAGGAAACGTTGATGACACCAGACAGAAGGACTGCTCAGCCTTACAACCCACTGCTACCTCCGGAGAGGTGCTCAAAGCGCTGGTTTTCAGAAAAGAGCTACAAGTGACTGCCTTTTAGGCAGGATCTGAGTAGACAACTTACGCCTCAAACAACTGCATTCATTCATCCAGCGCTTATTAAATGCCTTCTGGATGCATCGCACCATATCAGACAAGACCCTACCTTTGGAAAGAGAAGTCAGCGTTCAGCGATGGCTTGGAACATACCCAGAAGAATCAAGCACGTGACAGACGATACCTTCCCAAACTAGAGGTTAAGAATCAGGATGCTGGAGCCAGGCAGCCCCAGGTTCAAATACTGCATCTACCACTTATCTGCAAAAAAAAATTGAGGCAAAATAACCTGAGCCTCAGTTCCCTCACCTTTCTCTTAGGAAACTCCCCAGTGGTTCAGTGGTTAAGACTCCATGCTTCCATTGCAGGAGACACAGGTTTCATCTCTGGTCACGGAAATAAGATCCCGCCTGCTACACTGTGGGCCAAAAAAACAAATGCACCTTTCTCTTAGAGTAAATGGGAAAATTTAAACAAGGTGATGTGTGTAAAGTGTTGGAGACACAGTCAATGTTCTTTCAATACTAGCTACACTTTATGAGGGAGGCGCTTCTTCTTGCTCTGAGCACTGGTTACACGATCGAGTTCACTTTGTGAAAATTCACGAAGCTGTACATGTGTGACTTACTTACTTTCTGTGGCTACTGGAATAAAAAGTTTACATACGACAACTGGATACTAACGTTCAGCTGAAAACTGTTGAAATTGCAGTCCCATAAAAATCACCTCTTTATTTCCCCATTTTCTCTAAAGCCTGCTTTATGCAAAAATCCCTGGTAGGGTGGGCTTATTCTTTGGGAAGTGGGGGGAAAGACTGACTGTTCCTTCTGAGTTGACCTCAAACTGGCATCACGTGGAACAAGGGGCAGCGGACACAGTCAGCCGGAAAGGCCAGAACCAACCCAACACAACAGACAAGAAAGCCTCCAGGGATTTCTCAGAACCCTGGGGCCAAGCACCAAACTGCCGCTGGCATAAAATGGGGTTCGAGACAAACTCTAACTAGACAGTAAGAGGAGGAGCACTAGAGACTGGAGCTGAGCTATTTGGAAACACAGACTCAGATTTCCCGTAGACCCTGGCTGCAACTGACCAAACATATGACCTTGGGCAAGTCCCCATGACCTTCAAGGCTCAGTTTCCCAGCCTGTAAAATGGGAGACAACAACAGCTTCCATGTAGGTGAGAATTACAGAAAGTGCCTGGCGCACCGGAAATATGCCAGCCAAGGTAGCTGTTACTATGGAATTGAATTGAATCTGGCGGAAGACAGCTCTGCAGG
The DNA here is from genome assembly GCF_032405125.1 of Capricornis sumatraensis. NCBI lineage: Eukaryota > Metazoa > Chordata > Mammalia > Artiodactyla > Bovidae > Capricornis > Capricornis sumatraensis. Next base: position 82,225,628 of record NC_091083.1, on the reverse strand, counting down.
AGCAGGGAAAGGCTGCAGCCTGTTGTAACAACTTTGCTCTTTTCCTATATTTCTGCAGACGTGTCCACAAGCAAAGACATGGCATTTAAGTTGATAGTTTGAGCAGAGGAGCTGTTCCCACACATCCCTGAGAAGTTGGCTTTGGCCAAGGGGATTTAATAAACCCGGGGCCACGGATGCCTAGGGCTGGAGCACACCGGGGTGTGTAATGGAAACATGGATATAATTAAGAGGCGGTTCATTTGCAATAATTATGCACTGGTTTGTTAATTCTTTCAAGATGCTAAACAGCCCTTCCCTGGGGCTGCGGTAATTGACTCTGTCATCTGCCTTGCACAGTGCTGTCTAGAGAATTCTGCTTGGACAACCTGCTGACTCATTTTAACACACACTCACGCTCACTCTCTAAGCTCCCTAACAGACAGGTCTGAGCAGAAGTGCCAGGGTAGAGACTGCTTGGGAGGGGAGGGGAAGGAGAGAGGGCTGGGGAAGGACTTAGCTGGGAAGAAGTGCTGGCCGCAGGGAGAGGGATGGAAGGAGAAAGAGCAAGTGAGACGGCTGCCCATGGTGAAGTCACGGTGAGAGATAGACGGGCCCCTGAGGAGGAGCTGCAGGCAGTCTTCTGCTGCTGGTGCTAAGACGTGTCTGAGTCTTTTGTGACACCAGGGACTATAGCCCTCCAGCTCCTCTGTCCATGGGATTTTCCAGGCAAGAACACTGCAGTGGGCTGCCATTGCTTTCTCCAGGGGATCTCCCCCACCCAGGGCTGCAACCTGCATCTCCTGCCTTGGCGGGTGGGTTCTTTGCCTCTGAGCCTCCAGGGAAGCCCCGTCCTGCTGATGTGTGTGTGCTCAGCTGTGTCTGACGCTTTTCGACCCATGGACCACCAGGCTTCTCTGACCAAGGGATCTCCCAGGCAAGAACACTGGAGTGGTGTGCCACTTCCTACTCCAGGGGATCTTCCCATTCCAGGGAGGGAGCCCAGGGCTCCTGCACTGGTGGGTGGATTCTTTATCATTGCACTACCCGGGAAGCTCTGGGCATCCTGCTGAAATCTGAAGATAAAAGGCCAGCAGGAGACCCCTGATTGGGTAGACGACAAAGCACCCACACTTTTCTCATTGTTGTGGTCAAGGGTCACAAATGTCACAAGGGTGACATTTTCCAGAGTGACACTTGGGGAGAAGATCGTCAGTCTAGGGAGGGGCCAAAGGAAGGAGGGGCTGCCAGCCCATAATATGTCCTGTCAACCTCCCAGAAACCTCCGAGCTGGAGTCCGTCTTGACTGAGGGATGCACGTGCAACCACGAGCCAGGGCCCTGTGTCGCGCCAGATGCGGGCACAAGCAGGATGAGCGGCCAGAGAGCACCCGGAAGCCCGCCCCGCGCATGTGATGTAAGCCGTCCTCACTGGGCGCGACTCGCTCCCCAAGCTCACCAGGGTGTTTCACGTGTACTCTGCTTCTAACAAACACTTCGTCTGCTTCATAATCTTTGTCTCTGCAGATTTTTTTCTTCATAGAAGACAGGGACTGAGGTCCTCTTCAAGTTGGCATACCCCTTGCCCCTGCCCCCAGATCACTCAGGCCACCTAAATTCAAAACTGCTTTCATCGCTTTTCAGTTGTGTGACCTTGACCAAGCTCTTAGAGCCTCAGCTCTTTGTGAATGGGGACAAAAACCTTCATTTTGAATGAACTGTCGCAAGAATTTGAAACAACGTAATGGACAGTGCCTGGCGCTGTGAGGCTGTTTAATGAGCCCTGGCTCTTTCACTTGCAGAGGGACTGGGCTGAGCTCTGACACCACATCTGAGACAAAATCAGAAAAGCTGGCCGCTGGTCCAGGGGAACCAGCACAGGCTCTGCCTGCTGCTCGAGGAACCTGCTGTGCGACCTCAGGCAAGGCCCTTGACCTCTCTGTACTTCAGTTCTTCTTTGGAAAGTTGGAGTTACACTTTCCTGGAAGGGTTGCCCGAGGATGAAATGGAACAACACCTGGCACATAATTGATTCTCAAAAAATGGTGGGTCCAAGACCTTGTCCACCTTTAAGACAGGCTCCCCCTGAAAGCCTGATCTCCAGGCACAAGTGGCCAGGCAGCAGCTTCCTGTGGATTTCACAGGGACAGAAACTGGTTTGATTCCCGGAGGAGCCCCAACCTATTCTGAAGGCTTAATCAGCTCCAGTGACTGCCCTTCCTGGGTCCGTCCAGACGGCTCCTGTCCTGGCTCAACCCGTCTTGGAGGCCAGACAAGGAGCAGAGCCTCAGCCAGGAGCCGCCCTCCAGGCGCTGGGAGAAAGGGTTTATGTGTTAGTCACTCGTTCGTGTCCGATTCTTTGCAACCCGTGGATTGTAGCCCGCCCGGGTCCTCTGTCCATGGGATTCTCCAGGCACGAATACTGGAGTGGGTCGCCATTGCATTCTCGAGGGGATCTTCCCAACCCAGGGATCGAACCTGGGTCTTTTATATCTCCGGCATTGACAGACAGGTTCTTTACCACTAGCGCCACCTGGGAAGCCCCTCAACCTAGTCTGGGGAACAGCGAACCCCCTCCCCGGCCCTGAGAATGTGCTGTTTAAACTAGGGTGTACAGTATGAATACGCATTGGTCAGAGAAAGAGGAGGACCACCAGAGAGAGCGCAGATAAAGACCTCACAGAGTAGATATGCCAGGGTGGACTCCAGGCTCTGAGGCCATCCCCTCCTTCTCCCCACGCCTGCCCTGCCCCACGAGGAAGTCTTCAGGGACCGAGAGTCCCAAAGTCACTGTGACATATCCATTCCACCCCGCTCCAGCCAGACTTTAATCAGCCGTCCTGACCTGCTGACAGTGGCATGGCTTCCAGCCAGTACCCATCAGTCGGGCAGTGGGTACGTCTGTGGAGCCAGCAGGATGTGGTACCTCCTGCACCCACTGTCTGCCTTTCTTCCCGGTTATATGTTGCTCCTTAGCATTTATCACACTCTGGGGTACATCTGTTGATTAATTATTATCTTTAATTAATAATTGAAGTCTATGCTTCCTATCCCTAGACCCAGAAGGTAAGTTCAGGGATTCTCATCACTTTGTCCTCTGCTGTATCTCAGCATTTGAAACATGGACTGCAGCTCGCCAGGCTCCTCTGTCCCTGGGATTCTCCAGGCAAGAATGCTGGAGTGGGCTGCCATGCCCTCCTCCAGGGGATCTTCCCGACCCAGGGACGGAACCCGGGTCTCCTGCATTGGCAGGCGGGTTCTTTACCACTGAGCCCCCTCGGGAACCCAGTAGCCATCCTGGGACCGGGTAACACACATCTATTGAACTGAGTCCTGCTTTGAATGAGTGGAGAGAGTGTCCCCAGAAATCATCCATAAACATTTGGATCTAGGCAGCACCTCGGGGATCTTGAGTGAAAGTCGATTTACAGTCCCATCGTGTGCCCAGTACTGTGCTTGTGGTCAAAGGAGAAAGTTCCTGTTCACAGCAGTGGGACAGGCGGGCCTGACCACCAGTGGGGGCTTGAGGGGAGCTAAAGCTTCGTAACCCACGTCTCCCTCCCGTGGATGAGTCTGTGTAATCAGTGCAGGCACAAAGCCTTAATGAAATAAACAGTGTCGCCAGTATTTTAAAAACGGACTTGGGGAAGTGATGCGTGGTGTGCTGCGCTGGGAGCTCATCACAGCCTGGGTGGCGGCTGAGCGAGATAGGATTTGTCAGCCAAAATTTTCAAAGCAATTAGATGCATGTCATGGAATCAGATAAACAGACGGAGGTTCGCAAAAATCGAATAAACTTGGAATCACCACAAATAATGACCACCCCCCACACATACACAAACACACACACAAACACACACACAAGCACACACACACAAAGACACACACACATACACACAAACACACACGTGTGCGCACATGCGTGCACACACATGCATACGCACAGACATGCACACTCACATGCATGCGCACACATGCACGTGCGCACACACACGCACACACTCACACACACGCACGCTTGCCTCTTGGCTGCTACGCTTGCTGAACTCTGAATTATTCAGCAAGGAAAGAGATGGGACCATGTGTTGTGGTGTCACTCAGTTCAGTTCAGCTCAGTCGCTCAGTCGTGTCTGACTCTTTGTGACCCCATGAATCGCAGCATGCCAGGCCTTCCTGTCCATCACCATCTTCCGGAGTTCACTCAGAGTCACGTCCATCGAGTCAGTGATGCCATCCAGCCATCTCATCCTCTGTCATCCCCTTCTCCTCCTACCCCCAATCCCTCCCAGCATCAGAGTCTTTTCCAATAAGTCAACTCTTCGCATGAAGTAGCCAAAGTACTGGAGTTTCAGCTTCAGCATCATTCCCTCCAAAGAAATCCCAGGGCTGATCTTCAGAATGGACTGGTTGGATCTCCTTGCAGTCCAAGGGACTCTCAAGAGTCTTCTCCAACACCACAGTTCAAAAGCATCAATTCTTTGGTGCTCAGCTCTCTTCACAGTCCACCTCTCACATCCATACATGACCACTGGAAAAACCATAGCCTTGACTAGATGGACCTTTGTTGGCAAAGTAATGTCTCTGTTTTTCAATATGCTGTCTAGGTTGGTCATAACTTTCCTTCCAAGGAGTAAGCGTCTTTTAATTTCATGGGAAGTGTTCATAGTTAACTCGAGGTTTCCTGAAGCTGCTCGCAAGGTCTAACTCAGTTCCAAAGGGAAGGCAGAAATGCCCCCTCCACCCTCCCTACCGCTCTTCCGAAAGGCTCTCTGAAACAAGCACCTTCTCACAGCTCCGTTGGTTCCTGCCTGGCGGCCTCATGGCACTTCCATGAACAAAGGCACAGGCTCCCACACTGCAGCTCCCACGTTTCAATTTACTCTTCATTCACATCAAGAGGCAGTCCAAGGAGAACATGTAAATGCCATGTGAGTCTGGGGGGCTTTCTGACTCTAGACTCCTCAGTCCATCTTCCTCTGTCAATTTCCCTCCCCGGCTCCCCCGGAGTGAGCTCATTCTGGGCTCACAGACCCTTGCTTCCCCCCCAGTGAAGCCAAGGGCCGTCAGACGGATGATGCCCCCATTGAGCCGCGGTGCCCAGGATGGCACCCCCATCGAGCCACAGTGCCCAGGATGATGCCCCCATCGAGCCGCGGTGCCCAGGATGACGCCCCCATCGAGCCACGGTGCCCAGGATGACGCCCCCATCGAGCCCCCAGGCTCCGTTTCTGTTGCCAGGTGCTTGCTTTCTAGCAGGGAGTCTCTTTCAGGGAAGGCGCGACAGAAGGCTAACACGGGGCCAGCGTCTCCGAGGAGACAGCCATGTTGGCCTGTGCTCGTTTAATGATCACAGGAACCCCCTAGAGTGGACAAAACTCGATCCTCGCTTTACAAACAGGGAAACTCAGGCTCAGAGGAGTGAACCCTGAAACTGGGATTCAAACGTGGGGGTGCATTCTGTCTAACACCTGAATCCATCCTTTCTCATCCACCAGGCAGCCTCTGAGGACTTGGTCCTCACCCAGCCTGCCTTTCTGAGGTTGGCAGAGCGCAGATAAGAATCCTCTCCCAGGAATTCAACAGCAGATACAACTGTACTAGTGGCCAGACACATGAGTACAGGTACCACTGGAAAATGACTATACCTGCATTTTGTATTTAATACAGCAGTTTTATCAAAAAGTGTATGAAATGAATAAACCTATTTTAAGCCACCGAAATGAATCATCCACTGTAAGCTGAATACATAAATGTATAAACATTATGAAACGTTGAGCACTACAATAAGTACAGAAAATACAAGGGTACATGCTACACATTTAATACAAATTATTAGCATATAAAATCCAACAAAGTGCTAGGAAAATAACATATTCAACATTGAATACAAATGAAAGGAAGCTTTAATAACTGGGAAATTTTTTAAAAATATTATGATTCACTAAATGCAATCATTAAAAAATAAGTGTGTATCAGTGACATCACAGTTGATTCCCGAGCATTTTGTCATGAAAAGTTATCAAGATGTTAAAAAAAAAAAAAAAAACCTACTCAGAGAAATGGAGAGGAGAGAGTTAGCTAATCCAGGTATTTCCTTCTGACACTTTCATATTCAAGGAACTTTGAGATCCTTTGGAACAGCTGATTTCTTCACAGAGAGTATGCTTTTTTCCTGATAGGAGCCTGGAGTTTTCTTTAAGGAAAATGCTGCCCGTTCACCTTCGAGCGCTTTCATGTTTTCATAAACGGTTGCAGAATCATCGGGTCCAGCTGTGGCTGCAGAAGTCCCCACCTCAGTTCCAATGTGGTCAAGTTCTCATCACACTTACACAGAGAACTTTCATTAGTGGCAGCTCTGAAACACACGCTTTGCCTTGTCAAATACATGTTATTTTTTCCTTCTCTTGAGGTTAATGGAGATGAGAAAGACATTTTCTAAACAGGTGATCTTTTGTTCAATTAAAACTCTCAAGGAAGCATTAAGCTCTCTTGAAGTCTCAAGATGTAAATGATTCAGCTTCAGATTTCTTAAAATACCAAAATAACAGTATTACCTTTTTTAAAGGCAGTATTTTGGTACTTAAAAATAGCATAGTATACCGGAATACAAAAAAAAAAAAACTGCATTCATTAGCCCAGTTGCTAGGAAACCTGTGAGCAAGCCGAAAGTTAAGGTACAGATAGGTAAAAGGGTATTTCTTCAAGCAAAATGGGAAAAACCAGAATTAATTTTAGCAACAATGGGTAACAGAGAATGCACGATGATGCTTAATTGTATTGAGGGGTTTGTATTCGTTTAGAACATGCTCTTAATTACACTCTCCACTGAGTAAGTATAAATACTAATCATTAGAAATAATTAGACATGCTTGCTATTCTTCTAAATATTATCTTTATTTTCAAACAGCACATTGGTAATTTCATTCTCCATGGTTAAATAAAGACTCTGTGATTGGATCCATTGCGCAGTAAAGGCACCAACAGACAGAGGAACCGACAGCTGGAACTGCAAGTATTTTGCCACGTGCATCTATAACACGTGACAAGAGGAGCCAGTTCTTGACAGAGAGGGGAAGGCTGAAAATGCTTTTGACAAATTAATCAGAGTTCTGCTTCTTGCTGAGTAAGCTCCTACTGAACTGACTCTCCCACAAATAACAGCAACAAACTCAGGGGGCAGAGGGAACCACTACATGAAGGCACTGGAAAGGCAGCCAAAGCACGTGGACTTCCCAGAGGCATGGCCCCGGGAGAAGGAAATGGCAAGGGGCAGCTTTCCCGACTTTTTACGCTTCCTTAGCCTCAGGTCAGGGCACAGTCAGTGCTACACGGGAAGCTAAAACTCTGATGGAAAACCCGCAATCTTTCCGGCCTGAATAACTGGAAGACAGAGTTCAGAGCAACTCCAGCTGCAAGAAAGTGAGGGACGTGGGGAATCCTAAAAGGGAGAGACACAGAGAGGAGAGGCTCCAGAAGTCTGTGTATAAACTTTGCCCAAATCTCGGGCTGCTTCCCTAGTGGCTCAGCTGGTAAAGAATCCATCTGCTATGCAGCAGACCCTGGTTCGATTCCTGGGTCATGAAGATCCCCTGGAGAAGAGATAGGCTATCCACTCCAGTATTCTTGGGCTTCCCTGGTGGCTCAGCAGGTAAAGAATCCCCCTGCAATGTGGAAGACCGGTCTAACCCCTGAATAGCATGAGGAAGACTCCAAGAAGCCTAGATAAGGGTTAAAAAAAACACTAAATTAAGATATTACCCACCATTCAAGAGACAGATTTTATGATTTTATTTCAATCAAGTCAACTGCCTACAAAAAAAAAAATCCAAAATCCAAACACTCTTTAGAAATGTAAAACAATCTTAAGTTTTTATGGTATGATATTCACAATGTTTAAGATAAAAACAAAATTATTCATCATTCAAGGAAATGGGAAAATGTAGCTCATTCTCAAGAGCTACGATAAGTGCCCAAAGATTTAAAGGAAAAACCTGATCATAATAAACATGACAGAAAACTTCAACAGGAAAAGAAGATGCGAAAAGAAACCAAATAGAAATCCTAGGTCTGAAAAGCACAGTATATGAAATAAAACGCAACGGGCAAGTGTAACGGCAGAATGGAAATGACAGGAAAGACTTGCTCACCGAGAATATAGGTCAACAGAAATGATCCAATCTGAAGAACAGATGGAAAAAAAAGATTTTTTCCAAAAGTAAATAAAACCTCTGAAACTTTCAAGGCAATATTAAGAGGTCTAAGAAGATTATTCAGGCTGCTTAGGAGCAGAAAATCTCGATCCAGGAGACTAGATCTCATGGCCACGTGGGCACAATCACTAAGATATTAATCACGGTCTGTGAAAGGGAAATAACAGATTCAAGAAATATTAAGAGGAAAGAAACATCAAGTCTTGGTAGTGAGTTAAATAAAGACATACAAAAGAATGAGAAATCTCAGATTTCAACTTAGAGTTATGAGACTATAAAAATACATGAATTAAAAAGAAGAATTATGACATTTTTAAAATAGGAAAACTCAAAAAACAAGTGAGAGCCAAGAGAATATATCTGCAACTAATTTTTCAGCTAATAATATATTACAGCCATATCATAGGCATATGTATATATATAAAGGACTAATCTCTTAACTATATGAAGAACTCTTGAATATGAAGGGGGGGAAAGACCAAAAATCTGTTGGAAAAATAGGCAATGGACATGAACAAAAGAGACAAACATAAGAAGATGTTCAACGTTATTCATAATAAGAGAAATGCAAATTAAAACTCCATGAGTTATTTCTCCCCTACCAAATTGGTAAATTTACATATGCTTTTCCTCTTTGACCTGCCAAATCCCACTGTTAGGAATTTATTTGCAGACATATAACTCCATGAATATGAAAAATACACACATGACTATTCATTGCAGCATTATTTGTGATAGCAAATATGAAAAAATCATTTAAATTTAAATGATCATCCATGGGAGAGTAATTGAATAAAATATGGTACCACCACACTTAGAATAATAAGAAAGTGTTTAAAAAAAAGGGAAAAAGAAGGAGAAGAGGAATCAGCCTGTGACCTGATATGCAGTTATTTCTTGGATATATTGTCATCGTCAAGGGGAAAAAGCAAGGTGCGAAACAGTAGTGTGGGGTGGGGGGTGTGATGGTTTCATCAAAACAAAGCATGGGAAGAAAATCCCAGAAATTCATGAAAACTATTTGCCATAGTGTGTAGATGAGGATGGGGTCAAAGGTCGAGAAGGGAGGCATATCCTTTTGAGTATAACCTTTGATATAGTTTTGCTTTTGAACCATGTAAATTAAATAAAAAGAAATAGAAGAATGCAAACCCCAAAATTGAAAACAAGCAGAAACAACTCTATCTTACAGCAAATAAATAATGTAATCCACAGAGAAAATAATTGATTCAAGTAATTTTTAGATGCATATTCCAACTGGACACCCTCAGTGGATGGGACAAAAGGAACTGCAAGGAAACTCTGAGCTTGATTTAGTAGATTTGTGATAAAAGAACAGTAATTCTGAAAGTATTCTGTGCATTAATAGATTAAATGAGTAATATATTACATTTTGTTTTTAAATTAGGACTCTCACTGTGGGAGAATGAAGATACAAATATGGAATGAGGAGAGGTGAGGAAAAAATTGGCAGTATCATATGAACTCAGGATCTAAATACAAACGTATTTGTATTGAGTGCTCTGCACTCAAAAGAGCTAGAAGTAATAACAAAAAAGCACACCCAGCATCAATCATTTCCCCTAGCACGCCCACGCTCCGCAACGAGAGATGTCTCCGTGATGAGGAGCTGGAGAACCGCAACTAGAGAGAAGCCCCTGCTCGTTGCAACTAGAGAAAGCCCCTGCACAGCAACGCAGACCCAGCTCAGTCAGATAAATAAACAACTAAATAAATAAATACCATGCCTCTTCTTAAAGGGGAAATGACTGATTCTATTTCTGGGGGATCATTCTGTTGTGTAAGCAAGTAAGGAAGTTGCTCAAAACTGATGGAGATTTGTGAGAAGGCCAAAGAAGTCAGCTTGGAGGGGCTGCACCTGGCCAAATCTTGTGGGAAGTGCAGAGGCTCTGTAAGACCACAGTGACACTAAAAATAGGAACCTTAAAGGGGAGGGGGAGACAGAGGCAAGAACCCTCCTTGACGCAAGAACGCCAGATAATAGGGGCTTCTCAGGTGGCGCTAGTGGTAAAGAACCCTGCTGGTTTCTTTGCAGGAGATGTAAGAGACATGGGTTCGATCTCTGAGTCAAGAAGATCCCCTGGAGGAGGGCTTGGCAACCCTCTCCATTATTCTTGCCTGGAGCATCCCATGGACAGAGGAGCCTAGCAGGCTATGGTCCATAGGACTGCACAGAGTTGGACACGACTAATGCAACTTAGCACGCATGCAATCACCAGATAACAAATGTAGGATGAAAGACAGAATGAGAGATTGTAACTGCCATTATAATAATGGATTTAGGCAAGGATCATCAGTGGATGTTAAAACCACTGAAGAAAGGCTGTTTGGAACAGAATTGTCAGCCTCAACTATTCCCGATAAAAGGAAAGAAGTCCCTTTACTAGCAGATACCACCTTGCACAGTGCTCAAAAGCAGCATTACCAATGATGGAGAGTAACTGACATGACGTGCCTCCCAGAGGGACCCAGTGGTAAGTGAAACACATCCCCTGTGTATGACATTTGCCAAAATGATTTATTCTATCTCTAGTCAGAAGGCAATAATTAAACAAATGCAAGTTAGTGAACACTCTAGGAGACAGCTGGCTGGTTCTTCAAAAATTGCCAGGGTTGGGCTTCCCTGGTGGTCCACTGCTCAGGACGCCATCTTCCAATCCAGGGTTCAATCCCTGGTCAGGGGTCCACGGTCCCACGTGCCGCAGTATGTGGCCAAAAAAAAAAAAAAAATTAATGCCAGCGTCCTGTGGAGCAGAAAGAACAAAGTCGATGGAAAGGGGGTGTGGGGAACATTCTAGGGTAAAGATCTCTAAGAGACATGACAACTGAATGTAATGAGTAACCCTTGACTGGATCAGAAAAGGAAAAAGTAGCTTCAAAGAACAATAAGAAGGCAATTGGAAACCCCGAATATGAATTTTACACTAGATAAAACAATTGTGCCAAGTATTAAGTGTTTGAGCATGATGGCAGTATTGTAGATACGTAAGAGAATGTCCTAGTTCTTAGGAGATGCAGACTCCCAAGAGATGACGAATCATGATGCCCACAGTCTAATTTCAAATGGGGGGGGGGGGGGGGAATGTGGCAATGAAAAATGTGGCCAAAAAAAAAATGTCAAACGCCAATAATCGGTGAAGGGATAAGGTTGGCTGGTCATTGTATTATTCTTTTACCTTTTCTATAGATGTGAAAAGTTGGGGAAAGTGAAGAATTGGGCATGAAAATCCAGTTTACATGTGTGGATAAAGGGAGCCCTCTTTCAGCAATAGGTATGAACGTGGCTAGAAAAACAACAGGTAAGTTGTTCATAGCTTTGTTGTGAAAAACTGGTTACTCAGTAACATCGGTGGAAAATGCCCTGTTAGTTTATTTGGGGGGAGGTTGGAGAAGTAGCAAAGAAAACCATTTAATGTCAAGTACTGCAGATGAATGAAACTCCAGCTGTCCCTACTCAGACAGAAACTGAAAAATTAGATCTTACTGATGTTCAATTTCTGGGAAGCCACTTGGCAGAACTTTTCAAAGCCTGGGTCTACAATTCTCTGCACTCACCCCAGTTCCTGAAACATACATGGCACACCCTGAGCTCGCCCAAGCTGACATAGTTGCCATCTGTGTCTTAAAGACATGCTGAAAGAGCAAAGCCTAGAATACAGTTTTCTGCCATTTGTACACACTGATACATTTGTATGACTGCAAAATATTTCTGGAAGGAACCAAAAGAAACTGGTGACTTATTCTCTAGGGAGGAAAGCCAAGTTGCTACTGTTGTTACGTTTTACTCCATTGTTCTATTTGAATTTTTCCATGTGAATGCATTAACTGTTCAACAGAAATTTTTTAATTAATGGTGAAGAATGGGTGGAAGGATGGATGATGGGTGGATGATGGCTGGATGAATAGATGGATGAATGGATAGACGGATGGATGGATGGATGGATGATGGATGGGCAGACAGAGAAACCAGTGTACGCACAGCTTCCATCCCACACACCTGCTCCACAGCACCTCCGCTTGGGCTCCACACCCCAATCACAAGGGTGGGGCTGCTCCCAGGCTCATCTCCGATTTGAGGCTGGCTGACTCTGCCCTGTGTCTTAGGTCTTTAGTTTATGAAACACAGCTTCTCTCAGCCCTGCCTCTCCTTGATTCTAGTACTCGCCCCCCGACCTCCTACAGCCCTGGGACACTGTCTCCTAGCCCACTGTGGTTAAGTCCCTAGCCAAGGGGACTTCATCTGTCAAATTCTAACACCCATCCACTTTATCTGCAAGGACAGAACCGAACTGCAGCAAATTTCATGGCCTGGAATTGCTCAGCCTCTAGCAAAGGGAAGAATTCTATTCACACCCCTGGGAAGCTTTCTGATGACTGGCCAAGGTACCTCGCTTCCCTGGGGACTGCCTGCTAACATCCTTCTCTCCATCACTGTGGTAATGTGCTTTTTACAGCAGTTTCTCTCACATCAAGCAGCCCCCAGGATCTCATCTCTCTGGCCTCTGAGGGGCAATGTCTCTGGCTGCTTTCATTTCCAGCAAAGGGCTCAGACACCTTCCCATCGCCACTGCCGGACGGCGCCAGGGCAGTGGAGACGAAGCCACCAGGTGGCTAACGCCACCAGGAAGCATGAGCCGATCGGTCTGCAGTCCCCGTCCCCGTCACAGGCCGTGATCCCACGAGTCTGCATGGCAAGAGCGAGGACCGTGGTGTCTCCATCTTTTAGGGGCAGAAGCTCCTGTGGGTGCCGCCCACCCCTTACCAGGCGCACCCGGCCCGACCTACGGTGCATGAGTGAGGACTGGCATCCCATGGCTCCCAGCTCCTCCCAACCCAGCAAATGACCTTCCTGCACAGGGAAGCCGCACCTCCCCAACCTCCACCCGGAGAGCATCGGCCGGCTGACACAGGGTCAGAGTCTAGCCTCTTGCCTCACGGTGGGACCAGTTCTGTGCAATTCACACGCCAGAGCCCCTCTCACCTGCCCACCACTCGGAACAGGCCGAAGCTGAGACCCCAGGCTGACTCAGTTTCTCTCCTGCCCCTCTGTCGTGGGGGTGCCCCCCCAGCAAAGCACAGGCTCTGCCGTCCCGGCTCAGGCGCCGTCCCGGCTCAGGCTCCGTCCCCGAGGAGGCGCCCTCCAAGGCAGTATTCCCCTCCAAGGACGCTCCTCCAGCAGCCCCGCTCTCGGTCGACGCCCACCGCGTGCCAGACACCTGGCGAAGGGAGGCGCATCCCCAGCTGTAAGCTCGCAACAGTCCCACAAGCTGGGGCGATTATCAGCCCTGTTTTACAGGTGACATCAAAGGCGGAGACTGCTGAGCCCGCTTGCCTCAAGGCACACAGACGCAACGGGGAGGGACCACCACACGGTTAGAGATGCCGGCTGCTGCCGTCCCACCTAGGAAGCTGAGCCAAGGGGGCGCTAGAACACGCGTCAGCCTCAGACCAGGCGTCCAGACCGCTACAGGGCTCCTTCCATCACACCAGACCTTTCAGCCTCTAGTCAGGATTACGTCTTTAATCAATCACAAAAGCAAAAAAAAAAAAAAAAAGTCTTGTTAACACACACACATCAATTGGATCTTTTATTTCAAACAACCCGAGACAAATACAAACCCATCTGTGGTGTCCTTAATCCCTAACATGATTAACCTCTTTACCGTCTTTAATAACCTGATTACCATCAATGACTACAGCCCCTCGTGGACGACAAGCAGGACAACAAAGCTCCGAGTTTTAGGGAGGCCCCAGAGCTGGTGTTCCTGGAGGACAGCAAGCCTTTCTTTTAAACGGTTACACTTTTTGGGGGGCAGCCACGCCATGCAACATGTGGGGTCTCAATTCCCCGACTGGGGATTGAACCTGTATCCCCTGCACTGAAAGCTCAGAATCTTAACCACTGAACCACCAGGGAAGTTCCAGGACACGCTGCTTCAACTAAGCGGCATCAGGCCCATGGGTATGATCTTCGGGGGCTGCAGGCTGGCCCTTTCCTACCCTCCAAACTCTCCCCACCCCCCGACCCTCACTAGCATCAATATCTTGCTAAGATTTTGGATCACTTCATATCTGCCAGGTGCCAAGCCAAATGCTTTCCCTGCGTCTTCCCTTTTCATCCTCATGATGTCCTGGCTGGTAGGTGCAACCAGGTGACTGGTCAGAAACCTGAGGCTCAGAAAATTGAAGTAACTTGCCCAAGTCTACGCAGCTAGAGAATGCCAGAACCAGTGCTGGCTTCCGGGGCAATCTGAGAGCAAAGCCCGCACTCTCACACCCTACTTCTGAGGCCTGGGCCTTGCCTAGGTCTGCGTGGACTCCTGCAGCTGACCCTAAGGCGTGTTCTAACAACATGGCCGCAGGAAGCCAAAGACAGAAACGATGGGGACTTTGGATCCATGCAGAATCAGAAACCAAATAAAACTCTCAGCCTGTGAAGAACGTCCCTTCGTGTCCCTGGCAGAAAAACAGAGGAGAGATAAACAGCTGAGGCTGTTCCCAAACCTGTCAGCTATTTCCACTTGAACACAAAGACACTGAAGGGAGTGAGGCTGTTTTTATTTTTTTACTTTTTCTGAAAGGCCATTGGTAGACGCTTCTGCCCTTGCTGGCGATAAAGCGTTCCTTTAATTATCAGTTTGGGGCCAAGTCCAGAAAGCTATTTTCCAGCACTATTGTTACAAGGAAATGAAAGGCGCCAGCCTCCTGAGCAGCTCTCACCGGGGCCACGGGTGGTCGCAGATACGCTGCCCGCCCGAGAGCGTGGGTCAAGCATCCAGAGGGAGGCCACTGTGGTGATGGCCCAAACACAGAGAACACGACCTTCAGGAGTCCGTGACTGTCCCGGGAAACGGAGGCAGCACCTCGATTCAGCTTCGGACTTCTGCCTGCCTTCCTTCTGAACACAGGTGTCTTCAGGAAACCGTGATGGGAAGGAGACCAAGGGGTATTTCTTTTGCTGCTTCTGACCCTCAGCTTCATCCCTGAGAACATTCCAAGGCCTTTCTGACATGATCCCGATGTCCCTGGCTCCCAGGCTAGCCACTGCCAGCTGGAATCCGACATTCGACTCAAGAAGACACAAGCTTTCCCCCACCCCACGTCACTCCCCACCAAAACCTTCCCCAGCTTCCCATCACCTTCATGAGAGGGGCCCCCCTCCTGGAACGAGCGTTTAAGGCCATCGTGCTCTAGACTCTAGAGTCGCAGGGGGGATGATAAAGAGAACTGAGCTGAGCATTAGTAGCCCAGGTCTGGGATCATAGCTGTGTGACCTTGGACCAGTGCCTTTGCTTCTCTGAGCTCGTTTCTTTATTATATTTTGCTACATTTTAAAATTACCACCTGGGACTTCCCTGGTGGTCTAGAGGTTAAGACTCCATGCTTCTAATGCAGGAGGCAAGGTTTTGATCCCTGGTCTGGGAACTAAGATTCCACGTGCCAGATAGTGTGGCCAAAAAATGGAAAATAATAAAATAACTTCAAAAGTTAGAGGTTTAAAACAACACACTTTTGTTACCTTGCAGTTTCCAGGGATCAGGAATCCAGGCATAGCTCCCCTGGCTCCTCTGTTCAGAGTCTCTTACGGGTTGCAAAGTGGCAGGCGAGCCTGCGGTCTCATCTGAAAGTTCAGCTGACAAAGGATTCACTTCCAAGCTCATGCCTCTGGTGTTTGAAGCATCCAGCACCTCGGGAGCTTCTGGAGTAAGTGCCTCAGATCCTTGCTGACAGATGGCAGGAGCCGCCTGAGTTCGCTGCCACTTGGATCTCTCCTGCTTCATCAGAGCAACCACATGAGAAGAGCTGAGAGAGAGAAAGCGACAGAGGAGTGTCAGTTACATGACTCAGTTCAGTTCAGTCGCTCAGTCGTGTCCAACCCACTGAGACCCCATGGACTGCAGCACACCAGGCCTCCTTGTCCATCACCAGCTCCCAGACTTTACCCAAACTCATGTCCATTGAGTCAGGGATGCCATCCAACCATCTCATCCTCTGTCGTTCCCGTCTCCTCCCGCCTTCAATCTCCGGGTCTTTTCAAATGAGTCAGGTCTTTGCATCAGGTGGCCAAAGTATTGGAGTTTCAGCTTCAACATCAGTCCTTCCAATGAATATTCAGGACTGATTTCCTTTAGGATGGACTGGTTAGATCTCCTTGCAGTCCAAGGCTTAGGTGGTTATAAAGAAATCTATGCTTATAGCCTAATCACAGGCATGACATCTCACACCTTCTGCCGCACTCTGTTTGTTAGAAGCTAGTCACTAGGTCCAGCCCACATTAAAGGGGAAAGCGTTACACAGACGCGTGGGCACCAGCGGGTGAGGATCGCTGGGGGCCATGTCAGGAGCTGCCCACCCCAGTTTCCTCCTCCCTCAGGTGCAAATTGGGTTTTCCCTGGTGGTTCAGTCTATAAAGAATCCACCTGCAATGCTGAAGACCTGGGTTCAATCCCTGGGTTGGGAGGATCCCCTGGAGGAGGGCATGGCAACCCACTCCAGTATTCTTGCCTGGCGAATCCCCATGGACAGAGGAGCCTGGCGGGCTGCAGTCCATGGGGTCACAAAGAGTCAGACACGACTGAGTGACTAAGCACAGTACAGGTGCAAACTATACAGAGTTGTTGCAAAATTGAATTAGAAAACATAGAATATGCTTAACACAATGTCTGATAGATTATAAGTATCCAATCACTGCTTCTCTCGCTTTTGTCAGATCAGAATTTCTTGACCTTTATTTCCTTATCACTCTCATTACAAGGCTCCTTTTGGACAGTGTTTTCCTAATTGACCCTCTCTTCTAACACCTCAAATATACTACAGGGTTGCATTCTGGAGGGCCATTTACCACTGTAATATCTAAGATTTTCCACTCCCTGCAAGAACTACCTTTTTTCCCTGTTGGTGATACTGCCTCTGCAGCCAATATGTGCTCTAGACTCATCTCGTGCCTCCCCATAACTACAGGTGTGTTCATGCATGTGTCCATGCATGCTAAGTTGCTTCAGTCATGTCTGACTCTTTGCAACCCCATGGACTGTAGCCCACCAGGCTCCTCCGTCCATGGGATTCTCCAGGCAAGAATGCTGGAGCAGGTTGCTGAGCCCTCCTGCAGGGGGTCTTCCCAATCCAGGGATGGAACCCACGTCTCTATGTCTACCTGCCTTGCCAGGTGGGTTCTTTACCACCAGTGCCATCTGGGAAGCCTGTGTGTACATGCATGTGCATGCAAACGCACGTGTGTGTGAGCACACATACAGGCTAATGCCAGCCATGCGGGCACTGCTTTCTCCCGATGCCGTGGGCTTTCTTCCCTCTCCGTGTTTCTGCTCACTGGTTCTCTCTGCCTACAGCACCCTCTGACCCTTAGTCACCTGATTAACTCCGGTCACCCTTAAAGGCTCGACCAGAGCAAACGTGTGACAGGCAGCCTCCAGGATGACTCAATGATTTCTGCCTCCTGGTGTTCACACTCTTATGTAAGCCCCTCCCCCTTGAGTGTAGGCTGGATCCTCTGACTCACTTCTACCAAACAGAAAATGGCAGAAGTGATGGACTGTTACTTTTGAAATTAGGTGACAGGACTTCCCTGGTGGTCCAGTAGTTCAGAATACACTTTGCAACTCAGGGGGACCCCGGTTCAATCCCTGGTCCGTGAATGAAGATTGCACATCCCCCTGGGCAAATGAGCCCGTGAGCCACAGCTAGAGAGCTGCAAGCTGCAGCTCCTGAAACCCGCGCACTCTGGAGCCTGGGTCCTGCAACCATACTCACTTAGACAGTCTGTGTGCCTCAACGAAAAGATCCCGCATGACGTAACAGAGGCCCCATGTGAGGTAACAGAGGCCCCCGCATGATGTAAGAGAGGCCCCACATGACTTAACAGAGGCCCGCCACGTGACATAATAAAGGCCCCACGTGACGTAACAGAGGCCCCAGTGAGGTAGCAGAGACCCCCATGTGAGGTAACAGAGGCCCCCCCACATGACGTAACTGAAGCCTCACATGATGTAACAAAGGCCCCACATGACGTAACAGAGGCCCCCGCAGGACATAAGAAAAGCCCGGCAGGACTTAACAGAGGCCCTACATGATGTAACAGAGGCCCCCCATGTGACATAATAAAGGCCCCCGCGTGACGTAACAGAGGCCCCACGTGACATAACAAAGGCCCCCACATGATGTAACAGAAGCCCCACATGATGTAACAAAGGCCCCACATGACGTAACAGAGGCCCCCACATGACGTAACAGAAGCCTGGCAGGACGTAACAGAGGCCCCCCCACATGACGTAACAGAGGCCCCCCTCATGATGTAACAGAAGCCCCACATGATGTAACAAAGGCCCCACATGACGTAACAGAAGCCTGGCAGGACGTAACAGAGGCCCCCCACATGACGTAACAGAGGCCCCCCTCATGACGTAACAGAAGCCCCACATGATGTAACAAAGGCCCCACATGACGTAACAGAGGCCCCACATGACGTAACAGAGGCCCCACATGCCGCAACTAAGACCTGCGCAGCCAAAGGAAAGACAAAAAGAAATTAGGTGACAACGACTCCAGCCTCCATCCTGCTCACTGCCACCTCGCTAGCTCATTTGCTCAGTTGGAAGCCACCTGCCAAGTGGTGAGGTGTCCCACACAGAGGCTCCTGTGACAAGGAACTGAGGCGGGGCTCAGTCCTACAGCCCAGGAGGAACCGAGTCCCTCCCACCACCTGCGTGACAGAGCTTGCAAGCTGATCTGTCCCCAGCCAAGCCTTCAGATGAAACCCCGCCTTGATGACAGGCAGCTCCCAAATAAGCCCTGATTTCTGACCCACAGAACCTGTAAGCCGTTTAAGCCACTAGGTTTTGTCACTTGTTACACAGCAACAGATAATGAAAACAGTCAGTTTCTTCAGGGAGATTTAGCTTCCTGGGTGGTCCAGTGGTAAAGAAGCTGCCTGCCAATGCAGGAGACATAAGAAATGCAAGTGTGATCCCTGGGTTGGGAAGATCCCCTGGAGGAGGAAATGGCAGCCCACGCCAGCATTTTTGTCTGGAAAATGCCATGGACAGAGGAGTCTGGGGACTACAGTCCATGGGGTCACAAAGAACCAGACACGACTGAGCGCACACACACACCCAGCATCTACCATTCAACCACAGACATACACATTCACTTAAACATATATTCCCATACACAAAATCACACATGCACACCTACTCACACTTTCTTACACACACGTACTCACAAATATTCCTGCATATCCATGAACGCCTATGTCCTTGCACATTCTTACATATGCACGGGCACACACACACACACACGCACACTCTCACATACACTCACATACCAGTAAGCATGAAGCTTCCCTTCCCTATGCCTTGTTCTTAGGATTGATCAAACTTCCTTGTCACTGCATTCTGACCACCCAGTCTGGCTCCACTGTGAACCCCTGAAATCAGGGCCTGAGGTTTTGTTTGCCTATTTTTAGGGTCTAATATCTACAGGCATCGATACATTTTAACACGTTAATGTTGTTCATCGCAAAGTGAGGGTCAGTGACTCACTCTGCTTCTCGAGTTGGCTGTGTCTCCTTTGCTCTTTTTCACAAACAGAAAGACTTTTTAAGAATCCTGTGCCATTGGCCTACTTCCACTGATGACAGGAAATCACTTCCTGTCTTTCCTGGAAAACAGCCTGCAGACTAACTCACAGATGATAATGAGACAAAGATGAGAAGGACCAAGCCCCTGCATCCGCCTAGAACACTAGGAGAGGAAAAGACGCAGCGTTCTCGGGAAGGGCATCAGCCTTGCTGTGCGTGAGAGGTGATGCCAGGTGGTTCCTGGTTTCTGATGGTGTGACAAAGCAAAGTTCAGACAGAAATGCGGCAAAAGCAGGACGCATGAGGTTCACACTGCAAATTTCAAAACTCTGAAGCCTGACTGCTTGAGCTTGGAATCAGCTCTGCCAAACCCAACAGCGTGGCGACCTGGAGCAAGTTACTTCATCACTCTGTGCTCGTTTCCTCCTCTTAAAATGTAAATGGCCACAGTGTTTTTCCCCCAAAGAGCTTGTGTAAGGAGTTTGAAAGGCAATATATAGATTGTACCAGAAACTACCATTATCATTGTTAAGTTCAGAAAAGAAAGAGATAAGAAGGAGTAGGAGTAAGCAGGGAAGGCTTCCTGGAAGAGGCAGAGTCAAAGTAGGAATAACCAAATGGATGCGATGAATTCAGCAGGGACTACTCAGGGCAGTGACTCTGGCAGATGGAAAGATGACTGCTGAATTGCTGGTAATCCCCAAAAGGAGGGCACTTTCAAGAGGTACAGATGGTGGAGCTGGAGGGTCACACAGCCTCAGGACAGACAGACAGACAAAGCTGAAGGCCAGGTCACCAGGGCTGTGTTTCTGCCTTTCAGTAGATGGAGGCCACAGGTGGCTCTGCCATGTCCTAAGGGGAGTTACTGGGCGCAGCTGCAGCACCAGAAGGAGGGTGAGATGGTAGATATTCATGGACTTGGCAAAGGAGACTCGACCCCTACTCCAGAGAAATAAATGTGTTAACTAAGTCCAACCTCAACCCAACAGCATTGATTTGGTCAGAGATTACCTTTGATACACATTGCTGTGTGTGCAAGAAGACACGTCCAAAGATGGTCCCTGCAGCACTGACTAAATGAAACCAAACGGACTCGATTTCTATAAAGCAGCATAGAAAGAATGAGATGAGGAAGATAGCATGGCAGCCCCCCAACAAAGTGAACACAGATCGACCATAAGACACAGCAACTGTACTTCTAGGCATATACCCCGAAGGACCAAAGGCAAAGACTCCAATCGCTATTTGTACACTCACGTTCATAGCAACATCACATCATTCATGGCTGCCAAAAGGTGGAAGCAACTCAAGCATCCATCAGCAGATGAGTGGATAAACTCATCTGCTAAATAAAATGTTGGTATATCCATGCAACAGAATACTATCACAGCATGGGTGAACCCTGAAGACACTGCGCTAAGGGAAATAAGCCCGACACAAAAGAGCCCGGGGCTTTGGGTTCTGCTTCGATGAGGTGCTTAGGATCGTCTCACTCATAGAAACACCTGGAAGTTGCCAGGGGCTGGGGGTTGGGTGGGGTGGGGGGTTAGTGTTCAATGGGTATAGAATTTCAATTTGGGGTAATGAAGAAGTTCTGGAGATGGATGGTGGTGATGGTCATCCAACAAGTGTGAATAGAATGTCACTGAAATATCCACTTAAAAATGGGCAACATGGCAAACTTTATATTATACATTTGCTTTACCACTAGCACCACCACAAAAAAAGAATAAAACAGACCCGTAATTAACACACAAATTTGCTTTAAAGGGAGGGCCCGTATTTCCTATAATTCACTTCTCTGGGGCTGTGCTGGCTCTCCATCGTTGCATCGGCCGCTCTCCAGCTGTGGTGATCTGGGGCTGCTCTCCAGCTGCAGGACAGGCTCCTGACGTGGCTTCTCTTGCTGTGGGACAGGGGCTCCAGGGCATGCGGGCTTCAGTTACGTGGCACGTGGGTCCAGTCACTGCAGCTCCCAGGCTCTAGAGCGCAGGCTCAGGAGTCGTGGCCCACGAGCTTAGCTGCTCCACAGCATGTGGGATCTTCCCGGACCAGGGATCAAACCCGTGTCTCCTGCATCGGCAGGCAGATTCTTTACCACTGAGCCACCAGAAAGAAAGCGAAAGTCACTCAGTCGTGTCCAGCTCTTTGTGACCAGAGACTGTAGCCAGGCTCCTCTGTCCATGGGATTCTCCGAGCAAGAACACTGGAGTGGGTAGCCATGCCCTTCTCCAGGGGATCTTCCTAACCCACAGATTGAACCCAGGTCTCCTGCATTGCAGGCAGATTCCTTACCGTCTGAGCCACCAGGGAAGCCCCTGGAGAGAGGAACAGAGGGCTTAAGTAGCGCATGTACCACTGCAGACACAGCCAAAGGGCCCGGGCACAACACCCAAACCGGACGGTGGTCATTCCCTGGGAGGAAGAGACTGCGAGCCGCGGACGGGGACCGGCAGGGGGCCCGGTGAGCCAAGGGCCGCCCTCCACAGCCAGGAAGCAAGAGCAAGGCCTTCAACCCACACTGCCTGGATTCAGACCTCACCGAGTAACTTTCACCTCTCTGCCTCCTGTTTCTTCATCCATTCCTTATTAAAAAGGGAACAATATATCAGCGTCATACATTGCCAGGGTTATTACATGACTTAAAATGTGTAAAGCCCTGAAAATAGTGCCAGGTACATAATCCTTTAACGAAGGCTAGCCATTATTACCATTATTGTTATTACTATTACTCTGAGTCCAAATAGTGGCAAGAATGAAGCAAGATGTTCCAGGAGATGGAGTTTGCCTGGAACAGGGGCCAGTAACGTTGGTCCCCAAATGCCAGACATGCAGGACTTTTTCCTCCAGGACACGAAGCTGAGGCAGGTGCCCAGCTGTGATCCATCTCGCAGACTGGTCGCCTCAGGAGAGCAGCAGTCTCATGGTCTGGGGTTTTCCTCTCCAGCCTAATTACCTATCCTCACCTCACCATCACTCGCTCACCCTTCAAGACCCTCCAATGGTGCTTAACCGTGCTTACCTCGCCTCTCCCCAGCCTCTCCTAGGCAAGGCCCCCCACTTCCCTGAGTGTGAAACAGAGCTGGAATTCAGATGGCGTAAGGCACTCTTGGAAGGGCTGGGCCCAGAGGAGGGGGCCAAAATGGGGCGAAGTCAGCACAGGTACAGACACTGGCATGAAGGCGGCTCTGTGCTCCCTGCCCCCGACCACTTGTCCTCTGGGGTGTGACTCCACGCCTCGGGCTCAGTCCTGACTCCAACGTGATGCCCCAGGTTCAAATCTTACCTCGGCCCCATGCAAGCCCCGTCTGCCACCTCTACCCACGGCATCCCTCCAGGCATAATAACCGTGCCTGCTTCACGGCCCTCAGGATGATGAAATGAGCACGCTCCCCCAGAGCACATAGAACCCGGCCCCTCAGAGTAAGCACCCCATAAGCTACAGCTACGTTACTGCCATATTCATTTGGGTGAAAAAAACCACCAGCAAGCCAGTGTTTTCACAGGACAGATAAAGTAGCTAGTGGGGTGAGCTGGTTTTCCATTTCTAAATTATTCAGTATACACTTAATCATTTGTCAACTGAAAAAAAAGCACCAGCTAAAAATTTGAGCATTGTGCTTTTTCTGGCAGCTATAGACCAGGATCACAGCCTCTCGGAGAGCTCTGAGGGACTATTCTAAAGAGGTAATGGAGGAGCCAGGATACATAGGAGGTTTTGCTGAAAAAAAAAAAGTAAAGATCAAAAATTACTGTTTATCATAAAAAAACAGACATCTCAAGTTAACAATTGTAGTGTTTTTCCATGTATGGGCGGATGCAAGAGTTTGGACTCCTTGGGATTACGCCTTTGGTGTGATAAGCAGCAGAGCTATGGAGGGCCAGAATCCTGTTTTTCCCCATCCTGAGTCCCCTCAGGGCAGAGAGTCAGGGCGGCTGCAGTGGCTGACGGCTTGATGACCACAGCGTCCTTTGTTTACTGGAATGGTAGGCACATTCTCTGTCCACATGCTGCATAATGTACCCTGCAGGCAGGTAGCAGGCTAGCGTATCAACAGTGTTAAACCAGAGACCCTGTGCGGAATGGCCCATTGGATGAGATTTCTCATCAAACTCCAGATTTCAGTCTCCTCCTCTTGGAAAAACAGGGACTCCGCAGGTCACTGGAAAAGGCTCTGATGCTGGGAGAGATTGAAGGCGGGAGGAGACGGGGACGGCAGAGGATGCGATGGTTGGACGGCATCACTGACTCGACGGACATGAGTTTGAACAGACTCCGGGAGGTGGTGATGGACACAGAAGGCTGGCATGCTGCAGTCCATGGGGTCGCAAAGAGCTGGACATGACTGAGTGCCTGAATGACAACCGCAGGTCTGAGCTATACTCTCTTGTGGCAACAACTGGCTGAATCTCTTCTCCCCACCAGGGGCAGCCAGCCATACCCCTACCGTATCTCCATCAGACCCCCACCCACTCACATGACTGTCTTTTCCCCATCGTCATCCCAGTTTGCTACCCCTGTAATCACGACCAGATACACAGAAATGAATCACAAGTGCTTCCTTAGTCAGGAAGCTTGGAAACAGGCTGGAGAAACTCTCAGAGGGACACAAATGATAAACTACAGCATAGCAGGTGATGCTGCTTTTATTCAAGAGCAGTAAACAGACAAGGAATCCAGGAGCCTTCCTGTAGGAGGTGACTGCTAACTCAATCTGGAGAGATGGAGAAGGTTGGGAGAAAAGCGTCTGGGAGGAAGGGGTGACAAGGGCAAAGGCCAGACACAGGAGAGTGGAGCCGTGTGCAGAGACAGCTCGTCCAGCCAGTGGCCAGGTGCAGAAGACGACGAGGAGGCCAAGCTAGGGAGCCAGGTGAGAGTCATACTGTGCAGCACCCTGAATGCTAAACTGAGTTCAGACTACTTTCAAAGGGAAATGCAGAACGACAGCGTCCAGGAGAAGAATCTGAATGTGTGGTGAGAAATGCATTTGGTTCAGGACGGGAGGCAGCATCAGAAGAGCAGTTACAGGACTTCCCTGGTGGTCCAGTGGTTAAGAATCTGCCTGCCAATGCAGGGGACACGAGTTCGATCCCTGGTCCGGGCGGATCCCACATGCCTCAGGGCAACTAAGCCTGAGAACCACAGCTACGGAAGTCCATGTGCCCTCGAGCCCCTGCTAGGCAACAAGCGAAGCCTGTCGATGAGAAGCCCACAGACCACAACGAGAGGGTAGCCCCCTCTCTCACTGCAGCTAAAAAAAGGCCCGAGTGCAGCAACAAAGACCCAGCACAGCAAGCATGAAAAATAAATGAGCGCTGGCAGTAATTCAACAAGTTCAAGGGGCCTGGACATTTGGGGGACCAACAGCATCAGCGAAATACACCCCCAAATCCCAGGGCAGAGGGAGCGTAGAGGGGTGACCTTTTCGCCAACAACTTGCAAAGGTGTTGGAATATTAGGCTGAATTTTACAGGAAACTGTAGTGTTATGAGTTTTTCCAGCACAAGAAAGAAAAATGAGTTTATAACTTCAGGCATAAACAGGCTGATTAGGTACCATTGATTTTTCAGAAAGTCCATAACCTGCAAAAGTTAAGTAAATGTGATACTGAATGCAGAGTAAATTACTATTGAAAGGGATTACTGGATTCCTACATTCACAGTGAAATATCTGGGGGATTATGATAGAGAAATGTTTCATAAACTTCATAAGGAGGGGAAGAATATTGCTAACCAGAAAGCCACACTGTATTTCATAGTGATTTTCCTCTAAGTATGTTGAACTGTTGAGGAATAATTAGGCATAATAATCATATTACTGCGTCTAACATCTATATCAAGACCCACTGCAGCATTTATGAATCTTAGTTGGTTTTTAAATGTTTTCACTAATTGTGATTATTCCCTTCAGTGTTTTCTAAGTGGGTCGACTGTGGTGCAGAAGGTGATATTAGGTAGCACATAAATGACTATTTTGTTTTAATTTAATAACATTAGGGAATCTCATTGCATTTTTATTTTCTTTATTTTTCGCTTATGCCAATTGATGTTAGTTTTTTCATTTACAAAGCTTCTTCATAAAATAAATCCATTTAGCCAAAAAGAATCAGTTAGGTTAAAAAAGTTTTCAGTAATAGTATACATATTATACTATGGTATGGACATGATAAATGGACATGACAAATATAAGGAATGCAGAAAACTAAAGTTTGAAAAATATTGCTCTTAAATAAAATGGAATGTTGATGGAATCTGATAAACAACTTCTTGGGTATTGTTTCCCTCTCATTTTGTTCTTTTTAAATAGTTTCCTATCATTTCCAGTATATTAGCATGGCAGGCTCTCATACATATTTGTTAGATAATTAAGTGAGAATTAATCAATAGAATAAACTTACCATAAGACCTACAATTAACTGATTAATTCAGTTAACAGTGGCAGTAACAAAGGCATTTATAATACATTGAATTTTTATCATATTCTAGACACTTAGATGTTTTACATATATCATCTCATTAAATGTCTACACTAACTTTATGCTGCTGCTGCTAAGTCGCTTCAGTCGTGTCTGACTCTGTGCGACCCCATAGATGGCAGCCCATCAGGCTCCCCCGTCCCTGGGATTCTCCAGGCAAGAACACTGGAGTGGGTTGCTATTTCCTTCTCCAGTGCATGCAAGTGAAAAGTGAGCAGTAAGTATTTATTCTTTGCTTCTTACACAAAAAGTGAGGCAGAGACTGGTTAAGTTGCTTGTCCAAGGGGGTCAAGTCTAAACTCTGAGGATATTTGAGTAAGGTCTAAATGCATAAGGATGTTTCTGAGGTTTATTCAGTGGCTCGCTAAGGTCTGACTCACTAATCTCTGTGAGTCTCCTGACTTACCTCACGGTCACAACAGCCCTAACACCACATCCCTACATGGGTACTCAGGCAAGGAGGCTTTAGGGTCTGACATCAAACAGCTCTCCTCTCCAGAACACCTCATGAAAGGAGAAATTTCTTTCTCAAAAGCCCCCAGCACATCTCCCCTTACATTCTACTGGCCAGAACTGTGTCACGTGGCAACCTCAAGCTGCAAGAGATGCAAGAAGTGTCTACCACTGGGGTGTGCAGACAACTGGCTTAGACCTGTCAGAGTTCTTTTCTGTGGCTGGTAAAAGACTCAGCTCTTTGAAGGGTGAGTTACTTTAGAAGACAACAAGGGGGAAGCTCCATTCAGAACAGCAAGAAGAGGAAGAAAAGCGAGGTTCCCAGACGGTGAAGTGGTCAGGAGTCAGAAATCTGGGGAAACAGAGGCTTGTGAATCTTTAGAGCAGGCTTGCTCAATGTCAGCACAAGCGGAGGCAAGATACTGCTCTGTTTTGTGGGAAGCTGTCCTGTGCACTGGAGTGTTAGCAGTGTGTGCAGACTCTACTCACCAGGTGCTAGTTGTGAAACCAAAAATGTCTCCAGGAAAGGATCCCCAGGGAGGGAGGAAGAACAGCGAAGCGAAATTGCCTCCTGGGGCACTTCCCGACGTTACCTGCGCACGTCAGGGTTCTGGGCCAGCCTGAGTCACATGTAAAGCGTTCGTGCAGACGTGGTGATGCTCTTTGTGGAGCTAAGGGCAGCCAGGAAGACTTACAGGGTTCATGTTGGGGGCCACGGAGCCGATCTCAGGGTTTCCTTTGGGCCTTTGGAGAAGTTAGAAGGCTGGCAAGGCATTTGAGGGGTCTCTGGAGCAGGCAGGGTGCAACCAGCCAGGCCGGAGTCTCTGGACAGCCAGGCCCAGACCACCAGGGTGGGCCGCCTGGGGAGTGCGACCCCCGTTCAGAAGGGCCCTGTGCCTGGGTGAATGCTCTGCTGTCGCCATCTTAAAATGATGAATATTTTAAAAATGAGGGCCCACTTTTTCATTTTGCACTGGACCCTGCAAACTCCCTAGCCAGTCTGGAAAACCACCCACTGGGAGGTGGCCAGGTCGGGTTCACTAGCCTCCAGGTGAGGCTGGGGTGTGGTCTGCAGAGTCAGCTGCTGAGAGCAAGGCAGGTAAGTGCCCTGGCTTGGGAGGCAATTTATCTGGATTCATGCTGCTTCTGCCAGTCGGTAGCTCTGAGACCTTGGGCCACTGCCAGAACTCTGCCCTTCAGCTTCCTCATTGGAGTCAGCAGAATGATAACGCAGTGGCCTCACAGGGTTACCGTGAAGAATACAGCAGATGACAGGTAAAAACACAAAGCGCCGGGTTTCACTGGTGGCTCCGTGGTGAAGAACTCACCTGCCAATGCAGGAGACACAGGTTCAATCCCTGGGCCTGGAAGATCCCACGTGCCACTGGGCAACCAACCCCTGCTCCACAACTGCTCAGCCTGTGCTCCAGAGCCCAGGAGCTGAAACTACTAAAGCCCACCTGGTCCAGAGCCCGTCCTCTGCAACAAGAGAAGCCACTGCAATGAGAAGCCATGTACCCCGGTAACTAGAGAGTAGCCCCTGCCTGTGCAACTAGAGGAAAGCTCACGCAGCAATAAACACCCAGCACAGCCAAAGATAAATCAGTAAATTTAAAAAACGTACATCAAGGACCAGATCTCATTTATACTAGGTGCATGATAGTTGACCATACTTATTGGCATAACCATCACTGCTAGATACCATGTGCTTCACAAATACAATTTCATACATTTTCTTAAATGATGCTGAAGGTACAATTATTCTCATTTTCTGCAAAGCAGGTTAACCAGCTCCCCCAAGTCCTCAGAGGTAAAGGCATGCCAGAGCCAGGATCTGAACTGAGCACTACCAGGCTCAAAGCCAGCCATGTTTCTGCCATGTTACCATGCCTTGTACCCCTCTTATCCATCCAACAGCTCCCACTCCCTGAACGCAGAGAGCTGGGTCAGGCCAGAGGGTGTGGAACAGCTGTGGGGAGGGTGAGACAGTGGGTACGGGAGTGGCCAGGGGTTCCCAGCCAGGGCTGAGTCCTGGCGGGGGTTGTGGCTGCTGCAGACGCAGCACGAGGGGCCGTCCCAACCTTCTGCTTCTCGGCAGTTTCCCAGCTCTGACGACCCACAGCACAGTCTGGTCTGGGGGCCTCCAAGTGCTCATATTCACAAGCCTGCTCTTGCCGATCCCTTTACAGAAGCGAAAGGCTAGCAGATTTGACTTTCCAGCCTGATCAAAGTAATGTATACCAAGCACCGAAAACCTGATGCTTTCGAATTGTGGTGCTGGAGAAGAGTCTTGAGAGTCCCTTGGAATGCAAGGAGATCAAACCAGTCCATCCTAAAGGAAATCAACCCTGAATATTCACTGGATGGACTGATGCTGAAGCTGAAGCTCCAAAACCTTGGCCATCTGAGGCAAACAACTGACTCATTGGAAAAGACCGATCAAAGACAAAAGGAGAAGAGATGGCAGAGGATGAGGTGGTTGGACAGCATCATCAATTCAATGGACATGAATCGGAGCAACCTCCAGGAGACAGTGAAGGACGGGGGGCCTGGCGTGCTGTGGTCCATGGGGCCACAGAGAGGCAGACACAACTGAGCGACTGAACAACAACAAGGACCGCTGGGGTGCCCGGCACGGGCCTGGGCGTCTGAAGGAGTGGTAGTGGCTAGGCAACAGAGAAATGGGAGATTTTTAGCTCTTCCTCAAAGAGCTCTTCTTCTTCCTGGAAATTCTGATATACTTATTTGTTTACTCATTCATTCAGTGTATTCAGTACTAATGTAATTGGAACAACTCACAAAAGAGAAATGCAAACATCCATGAACCATAAAAAAAAAGATGTTCAATCTTACTTATAACAAGAAAAATGCAAATTAAAACACACTGGCACATCTGAAACTAACACAACATTGTAAATCACCTACATTCCAATATAAAATAAAAGTTAAAAGAAAAAATAACACCGGGAAAGCCTCTTTCTTCTGTCATGTTGGCTCTAATCCAAAGATTTATACACAAGGTTTGGGGGTAAAACCAAGCCTCCTGTACATTGCAGGTGGTGATGCAAAATGCTATCCGCTCTGTTAAGGGCGTTGACAATATCTGCAGAATTGCACATGCATTTACTCTTTGATGCAGCAATTCTACTTCCAAGAATCCATCCCAAAGATATGCTGGCAAAAATATAAAAGGATATATGCACTGCGGCACTATTTGTATCAGCAAAAGACTAGAAACGATCCACTGTCCTCAAAAGCAGACCAATAATTAAAGTACGGTGCTTCCACACAGGGCGATGGTCTGCAGCTGTAAAAGGAAAGAGGAATAACTCTTCATGCTGCTCCAGAGTAAGCGCCAGAATGTACGGTTAAGTGAAAGAAGCAAGGAGAAGAAGAACACGTACAGAACTTACTGATTTAAGAAGCGCTTACACAGATATGTGCGTTTGGTTGTGTATTTATATGGTTGATTGCACGTGTGCTGCGTGTGCACACTCAGTCGTGTCTGACTCTCTGGGACCCTTTAGACTGTAGCCCACCGGGCCCCTCTGTCCATGGGATTTTCCAGGCAAGAATCCTGGAGGGGGTTGCCGTGCCCTCCTCCAGGAGATCTTCCAGACCCAAGGATCGAACCCGCGTCTCCCGCGTCTCCTGCATTGCAGGCAGATTCTTTACCACTGAGCCACCAGGGACTTCTAGTTGATGACACAAATGTGTATATTTTTTAAAGATGGAAGGATGGGCCCTAAATACACATTAAAGATTATTAGGGAGGGTAGAATAGGGTGGAGGCGGCAGGAGTAAATGCCAGACCCAGTCTTGGGAAGCGTGTGTACCTCATATGGCTGCTATAACAAGTCACCACAACGGGCTCAAAACAACACAGACTGACTCTCTTAGAGTGCGGGGTGGGGGCCCTGGGTTAAAGTCAAGGTGCTGGTGGGGTTGTGCTCTTTTGGGGGCTCTCAGTCTTGCAGGCCACTCGAGTTCCTCGGCTTGCAGCCTCTGCTCTCCTCTCACTGCCAGTTCCACTCACTCTCCCACTCCCGCCTCCCTCTATAAGGACCCTTATGATTCCACTGGGCTGCCCTGGTGGCTCAGACAGTAAAGAATCCGCATGCAAGGCAGGAGACGCAGGTTCAATCCCTGGGTGGGAAAGATCCCCTGGAGAAGGAAGTGGCAACCCACTCCAGTGTTCTTGCCTGGAGAATTCCAAGGACAGAGGAGCCTGGTGAGCTACAGTCCATGGGGTCACACAGAGCTGGACACGACTAAGGAAGCACACACACAAGCATTGGGCCCACCTGATTATCACGGATAATCTTCTCATCTCAAGGTCCTCGACTCATCTGCAATAATCCCTTGGCCATGTAAAGTAACATATTCACAGCTTCCAGCCCAGAGATTAGATTGTGGACACCTGGGAGCAGTGGCAGGAGGATTAATCAATATGAAAACCATAAAAATATCTTACATATTCATAAACAAATCTGAATTTTTCACAAAGCAATACTTGGGAAATGACAATGAATTAAAACAGAAGACACTGTGTGTCCAGCTGGTGCCATCAGCTCACAGAGAGGAGGTATGCCAAGTGACTTTACCTTTTTAAAAAAAATTTTTTTTCTGCAGACCATTTTTTAAGTCTGAGTTGAATTTGTTACAATATTGCTTCTGGTTTATGTTTTGGGTATTTGGTGGCGAGGCATGTGGGATCTTAGCTTCCCGACCAGGGATCAGTCCTATACCCACCGCACTGGAAGACAAAGTCTTAACCACTGGACCAGCAGGGAACCCCCCCCGCCACCAAGTGACTTTGAATGACAGCATTTTAACTTGCATGATCCCAAGGGCGAGGGCTTCCCTCATGTCTCAGTTGGTAAAGGAGGCAATGAAGGAGATGGCGGTTCGATTCCTGGGTCAGGGGGATCCTCTGAAGAAGGGATAGGCTACCCACTCCAGTAATCTTGGGCTTCCCTTGTGGCTCAGCTGGTAAAGAATCTGCCTGCAGCGTGAAAGACCTGAGCTTGATTCCTGGGTTGGGAAGATCCCCTGGAGAAGGGGAAGACCATCCACTCCAGCATTCCGGCCTGGAGAATTCCATGGACCGCATAGTCCATAGCGTCACAAAGAGTTGGACACAACTGAGTGGCTTTCACTTTCACTTTTCATCCCAAGGGAAAAAAGGACTGCAAGTGAATCTTAAATTGCTTTCGTCCATCATATTGTTGATGGCGACATTGATATTTTGCTATTCTGAGACTGGGGTGTGTGTGTAACGGAATAAAGAAGATGAGCAATTATGCTTTTGTTGAAAGAATTGGCGTGAGGAAAAGGAAACACGATGTACAATCAGTGAAATTAAGTTAAAAACCCTGTAGTTCCTGAATTTGAAGCATGAAATCGTGATTTATTGTATATATTTTAAGTCCTATTTACTGACACTATAGTGGGCTTCCCTGGTGTCTCAGCAGTAAGGAATTCGCCTGCCACTGCAGGTTCAATCTCTGATTCGGGAAGATGCCCTGGAGGAGGAAACGGCAACTCACTCCAGTATTCTTGCTGGGAAACCCCATGGACAGTGGGGCCTGGTGGCCTATAGTCCATGGTGTTGCAAAGAGTTGCACATGATTTAGGACTAAAATAACATCAATCGAATGCTATCTTCTGAAAATACGTAGGAAGAATAAGCAACCCAGTAGCAATGAACACCCTAGTACCCAGATTACGGTCTCTACGTGTCATTTCCCAATAAAGGAACCAGAGTCCCCTGGAGAAATGACTGATTCTAGGCCTGGGGCAGGAAGTATACAGCATGAGTCTGGGACATCTTATCATATCAGAAATCAGAGAGGCTACCAAAGACTGCTAGGCGTCACCCAGCAGGAAAGGCCTTGGAGGAGAGGCTTTGAGCTGAAACAGGAAGAACAGAAAAAAGGCAGCCGTGAAAGGATCTACAGGAAACCAAGGACAAAGCCCTAAGCCTGTTCAAGATGCAGAAGGAAGCCTGGAGTGGTACCCTAGACAAGGGAGAGGTGATAGGACAGGCTGGCGGGGAGGCAGCGGGGTGGGGGAGGGCGCGGAGGGAAGCCCTACCAGGCACCGGGAAGGAATCGGGACTCTTTTCTTCCTTCTAAGTGCAATGGGACGCCACTGATGAGTTTTAAGCAGGTGATGACATCATCTGAATTAAGTTTTCAGAAGATCCCTCCAGCTGCAGGGAGGGGGAGGACTTCTAAGAAGGCAAGAACAGCAGCAAGCAGCCCAGTTAAAAGGCTGCCACATCCCTCCAGGCAGGACATGATGGTGGCCTGGCTCAGAGGAGCGGCCATGGAGGGCTGACAAGTGGGATTCAGGATTCGTTTTGAAGGGAAGACCAGTGCGACTGGCTGAGGGACTGGATGTGGGATGGAGGAGGGGGAGCTGAAATAAAGGAAGACCCTGAGGGCTTTAGGCTGGTAACACTAGGGTGAGAAAGAGGTGAGGAAGATGGGGCAAGAGTGATCTGGGGAACGCTGGGAGGGGATCAGTGGGACTTTTCCTTAAGTGGAGTTGTTGAATACATAGAGTGTGGAGATCAAAAGGAATCGATGCTGTAGATATGAACTTAGGATCCATCCTGGTATAGATGGTATTCTAAGACCTGGGAAAGAATGTGGTCACATGGGGTCTGTCTGGGCTTCCCCGGTAGCTGAGCTAGCAAAGAATCTGCCTGCAACGTGGGAGACCCTGGTTCAATTCCTGGGTCAGGAAGATCTCCTGGAGAAAGGATAGGCTACCCACTCCAGTATTCTTGGGCTTTCCCGGTGGCTCAGATGGTAAAGAATCCCCCTGCAATGTGAGAGACCTGGGTTCAATCCCTGGGTCAGGAAGATCCTCTGAAGGAGAGCATGGCAACCCACTCCAGTATTCTTGCCTGGGAAATCCCATGGACAGAGCAGCCTGGCAGGCTGCAGTCCCTGGGGTTGCAAAAGAATCGGACACGACTTAGTGACTAAACACACGCACACGCACATGCACACACATGCACAAGCACACACACATACACACTCCTCAATAAATTACGCAAAGCTTATCACTAAGATCTCGAATGCCACAAGGTGAGACCCCCAAAATAAATTAATAATAGAAAAAATGCTATGTATAAATTACCCAAAGCATAGGAATTCAAAGGATTTTTCCCACCTAGCCTCTATCTATTCTGAAGCCAAAATATATATATATATTTTCTAGTCTTATCTCTGGATATGTTACCTAATGCTTAATAAAGTCTGATTACACTACTTAATTACTTAAAACTTAACGTGCAAATTTCAGAATTGTTAAAGAAGAAATTTAATTAGGCACCACGGAGCACTCCATCCACCACTTTTTTGAGGGTGAGATTTGAAAATGCCTTATCACTAACGTGGTTACCTGGACATCATCTCTTTCTCCCCAAGCTCTCTCTAGAATATGGGTTTTGTGTGTGGTCAGGGACAGGTCTTTCTGGTTCAACTTTATATTCCCAATATCCAGCACATAGTATATGGTCATACAGTACGTGACCAAAACCTCCCAGCGAGAATTCCTCCTTCATTTTCCAGCAACGAGGATTTCTGGAATGGCAAATGAGCAGTGGCTGTAGCTTAAAATCACCAGCTGCATTCACCCCAACAAGAGAGGCAGCTCGTCCTTTAAAGACTTCAAACCAAGCGCTGACTTCTCCTATCCAGCCACAAAAGTCCTAGACGGTATGTTTTTCCAGGTTTGTTGCTGTTCAGTTGCTCAGTCATGTCTCAGTTCAGTTCAGTCGCTCAGTCTTGTCCGACTCTTTGCAACCCCATGAGTCTCAGCATGCCAGGCCTCGCTGTCCATCACCAACTCCTGGAGTTCACTCAGATTCCTGTCCATCGAGTCAGTGATGCCATCCAGCCATCTCATCCTCTGCCGTCCCCTTCTCCTTCTGCCCCCAATCCCTCCCAGCAGCAGAGTCTTTTCCAATAAGTCAACTCTTCGCACGAGGTGGCCAAAGTACTGGAGTTTCAGCTTTAGCATCATTCCTTCCAAAGAAATCCCAGGGCTGATCTCCTTTAGGATGGACTGGTTGGATCTCCTTGCCATCCAAGGGACTCCCAAGAGTCTTCTCCAACACCACAGTTCAAAAGCATCAATTCTTCGGCGCTCAGCCTTCTTCACAGTCCAACTCTCACATCCATACGTGACTACTGGAAAAACCATAGCCTTGACTAGACAGACCTTAGCCGCCAAAGCAATGTCTCTGCTTTTGAATATGCTGTCTAGGTTGGCTATATCTTTTCTTCCAAGGAGTAAGCGTCTTTTAATTTCATGGCTGCAGTCACCATCTGCAGTGATTTTGGAGACCCCCAAAATACAGTCTGACACTGTTTCATGTCTAACTGTTTTCAAATCCATGGACAGCAACATGCAGGGTCCTCTGTCCTTAACTATCTCCCAGAGTTTGCTCAAATTCATGTACACTGAGTCAGTGGTGATGCTATCTAACCATCTCATCCTCTGTCGCTCCCGTCTCCTCCTGACCTCAATCTTTTCCCAGCATCAGAGTCTTTTCCAGTGAGTTGTCTCTTCACATCAGGTGGCTAAAGTATTGGAGCTTCAACTTCAGCATCAGTCCTTCCAATGAATATTCAGGGCTGACTTCCTTTAGGATGCACTGGTTGGATCTCCTTGCAGCCCAAGGGACTCTCAAGAGTCTCCTCCAATACCACAGTTTAAAAGCATCAATTCTTCAGCACTCAGCTTTCTTTATAGTCCAACTCTCACATCCATACATGACTACTGGAGAAACCATCACTTTGACTATATCAATCTTTGTCAACACAATGATGTCTCTTCCAATAGGAGGCTGTTTTTATGCTGAAAATCCATTGTCTAGTGTAGCCACCGTCGTGGATGATCTCACCTCGATCGTTTGGATAACTTGCTGCAGCTTCTCCATCAGCACTTGCTGCTGCTTCACCTTGCATTTATCTGTGATGGAAATGGCTTCTCTCCATGAGCCTCTGCCAGCTTCAACCCTGCCTTCTTCAGTTCCCTCACCCCTCTCAGCCCTCCCAGAACTGAGGAGAGTCGGGGCCTTGCTCTAGGTCAGGTCTGGGCTTAAAGGAAAGCTGTGGCTGGCTTCGTCTTCCATCCAGACCACTCAGACTCTCTCCACATCAGCAATAGGGCAGATTTGTTGTATTATCCTCCATGTGTTCACTGAGGTAGTGCCGTTAACTTCCTTCGAGAACCTTCCCTTTGAATTCGCAACTTGCCCAATCATGGTACAGAGGAGGAACTAGGTTTTGGCCTCTCTCAGCTTTGGACCTGCCTTTCTCTCTAAGCCTCATCATTTCCAGCTTTCTGATTTAAAGTGAGAATCATGCAGCTCTGTCTGCCTTTCACATGAACAGTCGGAGGTCACGGTAGGGCTATTAACTGGCCCAGTTTCAGCGTTGCTGTGTCTCAGGGAACAGGGAGGCCACAAGAGACTGGGGGAACAGCCAGTCATGTGGGGCGGTCAGAACACACACAACAGTCACTGATTAACTTCATCTTCTTACATGGGTATGATTCGTGGCACCCCAAAACTGAACAACAGTAACAGCAAAGATCACTGATCACAGATCACCATAACAAATACTGGTACAACAATGAAAGTTTGAAATGTGGCAAGAATAACCAAAAGGTGACCCAGAAAAAAAGCAAAGAGAAAAAGCAAGGGCGTTTCAGAAAAACAACTATTTCTGCTTTATTGACTACACCAAAGATTTTAACTGTGTGGATCACAATAAACTCTGGAAAATTCTTCAAGAGATGGGAATACCAAACCATCTTACCTGCCTCCTGAGAAACCTATATGCAGGTCAAGAAGGAACAGTTAAAACCAGACATGGAAAAGAAAATTAGAGATACCAAGGGAACATTTCAAGCAAAGATGGGCACAATAAAGGACAGAAATGGTATAGACGCAACGGAAGGAGAAAATATTAAGAAGAGGTGGCAAGAATACACAGAAAAACTATAGAAAACAGATCTTCATGACCCAGATAACTACCATGGTGGAATCACTCACCTAGAGCCAGACATCCTGGAATGCGAAGTCAAGTGGGCCTTAGGAAGCATCACTACGAACAAAGCTAGTGGAGGCGAAGGAATTCCAATTGAGCTATTTCAAATCCTAAAAGTGATGCTGTGAAAGTGCTGCACTCAATATGCCAGCAAATTTGGAAAACTCCACAGTGGCCACAGGAATGGAGAAGGTCAGTTTTTGTTCCAGTCCCAAAGAATGTTCAAACTACCACACAATTGCACTCATTTCACACATTAGCAACGTAATGCTTCAACAGTACGTGAACCAAGAACTTCCAAATGTTCAAGCTGGATTTAGAAGAGGCAGAGGAACCAGAGATCAAATTGCCAACATCTGTTGGATCATAGAAAAAGCAAGGGAGTTCCAGAAAAAGAACCATTTCTGCTTTATCGACTACACCAAAGCCTTTAACTGTGCGGATCACAGCAAACTCTGGAAAATTCTTCAAGAGATAGGAATACCAAACCATCTTACCTGCCTCCTGAGAAACCTCTGTGTAGCTCAAGAAGGAACAGTTAAAACCAGACGTGGAAAAACAGACTGGTTTCAAATCAGGAAAGGAGTATGTCAAGGTTGCATATTGTCACCCTGATTATTTAACTTCTATGCAGAGTACATCATGTGAAATGCTAGGCAGGATGAAGCACAAGCTGGAATCAAGATTGCCGGGAGAGATATCAATAACCTCAGATATGCAGAAGACACCACCCTATGGCAGAAAGCAAGGAGGAATTCTTTAGTTCCTTTAACTTCTTTAACTTCTTGATAAAGGTGAAAGAGGAGAGTGAAAAAGCTGGCTAAAAACTCAACATTCAAAAGACAAAGATCATGGTATCCGATCCCATCACTTCATGGCAAATAGATGGGGAAACAATGGAAACAGTGGCAGACTTTTTTTTGTGGGCTCCAAAATCACTGCAGATGGTAAGTGCAGCCATGAAATTGAAAGACGCTTGCTCCTTGGAAGAATAGCTATGACCAACCTAGACAGGATATTAAAAAGCAGAGACATTACTTGGCTGACAAAGGTCCATTTAGTCAAAGCTATGGTTTTTCCAGTAGTCATGTATGGATGTGAGAGCTGGCCCATAAAGAAAGCTGAGCGCCGAAGAACTGATGCTTTTGAACTGTGGTATTGGAGAGGACTCTTGAGAGTCCCTTGGACTGCAAGATCCAACCAGTCCATCCTAAAGGAGATCAGTCCTGAATATTCATTGGAAGGACTGATGCTGAAGACGAAACTCCAATACTTTGGGCACCTGATGTGAAGAACTGACTGACTCATTGGAAAAGACCCTGATGCTGGGAAAGATTGAAGCAGGAGGAGAAAGGGACAACAGAGGATGAGATGGTTGCCTGGCATCACCTACTCAATGGACAGGAGTTTAAGTAAGCTCCGAGAGTTGGCAATGGACAGGGAGACCTGGCGTGCTGCAGTCCATGGGGTCACAAAGAGTCAGACACGACTGAGCGACTGAACTGACTGACTGACCCAGAGACATGAAGTGAGAGGATACTGCTGGAAAAACGGCGCCAAGAGACTTGCCACGTGTGGGGTCGCCTCTAACCTTCCATTTGCAAAAAAAAAGAAACACAGTATCTGAAGTGCAATAAGGTGAAACACAGAAACAGGGAGTATCCTGCTGGGTCTGGGCTGAGAAACCCCACCTAGAAACACAAGGCGTTCACATTGGAAGAAAGCTCACGTCACAAT
The DNA here is from genome assembly GCF_032405125.1 of Capricornis sumatraensis. NCBI lineage: Eukaryota > Metazoa > Chordata > Mammalia > Artiodactyla > Bovidae > Capricornis > Capricornis sumatraensis. Next base: position 82,187,087 of record NC_091083.1, on the reverse strand, counting down.
ACAACTCTCTCACGTTATTAATGGGTAAACTGAGGCCCAGAAAACGAAGCAGCTTGTTCACAGATGGAATGAGGAAGCGGCAGCACTGACTCCTCAGAGATCCCCTGCCAAGGCTAGAGTTCAGGCCACTGAACCCTGAGACCCTGTGGCGGGAAAGCAGGACGGGTTCAATAAGCTGCCAAGGTGAGAGAAAGAGGGCCTCTCTCCCCACCCCCGACAACAAACACGATCACCGTCATCAAAGCCAGAGAGTGACAGCGGGCAGCGGCGGCTGGCTGAGAACCGCCTCTAAGGCTGGCACTCAGGACAATGCCTGTTCCCAGCACCGAATGCCAAACCACTGCAATTAGCCGTGCCATGCCTACCAGCCGACTGCACGCTGGGCTAGTGCCCAGATTGCTGAGAGCGCGTCGTCCGCCACTAAACGCCTTGGCATCCACAGCACTGTCCCCTGCTCTCCCTGGGGCAGGGCGCCCCGGGCTCTGGCCGCGGGGTGTCTCCTACCTGCCATCGCCTGGTCTGAGAGTCCCGGAACAAAGAGATGGGGGCGGGCAGTGTTCCCCACCCTCTTCCTGCAGCTCTGCCCACCACCCTGCCATCCTCTCTCACCCCCAGAGGGGTGCTCCCCTTGAGTGAAGCGACGGAGGGAGGAGGGGGATGTACCGATCACTACCTGAAGTGTGGAATCAAGAGCTTGTCTACAGGGCCCCCACAGAAACTGGGCCTCTTCATACTGATGGGTTAACAGAACTGCTGCCTATACCTGGGAGTTAAAGCATTTTGTGGATTTTCCCATCAGAAACCAATTTCAGGGAATCAGTTGAGTTGGAAACATCTGTCATTCCCAGGTCCTCGTGGTGACCAGGAACCCATTCTGCACCTAGACTTGGAATTCCCAAGTCAACCAAAGCAATGTGCTTTAAGAAAAAAACAAAAACAAACAAAAGCAATGTGCTAGGCGGCTGGAATTAAAGCAACCAATTTTGTCCAAGACTCTGCCATTTGCAGAGCATTCCCTAATCTTCAGTGAAACTGCACAACCATCCAGAGAGGGATGAAGAGAGGTTTTCTTCCTTAATTCTTTATGATTCGCAGGTGCTTTTTAAGAAACATTTATTTCTGTGACTGTCTGGTCTTAATTCCGGCACTTGGGATCTTCCACCTTCACTGTGGCAGGTGGGATTTTTAGTTGCAGCATGTGGAATCTAGCTCCTTGACCAGAGATGGAACCCAGGCCCCCTGAACTGGAAGTTTAGAGTCTCAGCCACTGAACCGCCAGGGAAATCCCAAGCAAGGATTTTTAACTGCATTTAACAAATGAGGATCTGCATTCTGAGGGCATGGTGATTTATCCAAAATCACCCACCTGGTCAGGGGGAAAGTTGAAGTTCCAATTCAGGCCTTGTAATTCTCTGCACACATCCTGGTGGAAATGCTGCCAGCCTGACCAAGGTCCAGCCCACTGGGTTACTCCTGGCCCACTGTGACAGCCAGCAAACTCTTTAGGAAAAGTTCAGGGCTTCAAACAAGAGTTTGAAGTCCACTCCGTCCAGACCAACTTCTCCCCCCTTCTTTGGGCCCTTAAAGGTCAACAAGTGCCTGCCTCCATCCTCTGACTGGGCCTGGCCAATGGGAAGCCTACAGAGGAGTGAGGAGAAAGCGTGTTCACCAGGCGGCCCGGTCCCTCCACCCAAGGTTCTCCCCAGACAGCTGTCTCCACCGCACTCTCCCTAGGACTCTGGGAACTGCTCCCTCACCTCATCCCAGATGATCAAAATCTGCAGTTTGTCAAAAGGTGGTAGAAGCTCAAGAGGGAAAGGAGACAGGACAGAGAATGGGGAGGCCCTGGGGGTGGAGGGGGGTGGCACTTTTAAAGAGGGGGACCTGGAGAGACTTCACCACGAAGGTGATGTCTGGGCCAAGGCCTAAAAACAAGTCAGTGATCAAGCTGTGCAGGTGTCTCAGGGAAGAACTTTCCTGGCGCCTGGTGAGCTGGAGCAGCTGCGAGGGCAGCTGGCGCGCATGAGCCGGGGGTGGTCCGGGCACGAGTGGACTGCCGTCCCAGGCAATGGACTGGATTAGGAGAATGCAGGCCGGGCAGGAGCCAGAGAGAGTGGGATGAGGATGATTGTGGCTCGGCACAGCAAACCCCTAACTCGCAGAAAAAGAGCACAAGGGGCAGACTCTGGAGGAAGGCTCTGGCTCAGCTCTCTGATCATGAGTGGACTCAGCCCCAGATGTCACTTCCCCAGAGCTGCCCCCACTGCTCTGGAACCCTCTCTGCTTGACTTGTCCACTCTTCCTTAACCTCTGTCTCTCATTCCACACCTATTTATTATTCACTGCCTCTCACTCACGAATATTTAAAGGGCATGAAAGGGACTTCCCTGGAGATTCAGTGGTTAAGATTTCACCCTCCAATGCTGCGGGGTGTGGGTTGGATCCCTGGTCGGGGAGCTAAGCTCACATATGCCGTGTGTCCAAAACACCAAAACATAAAACAGAAACAATGTCGTAACAAATTCAACAAAGGCTTTTAAAAAACATCGTCCGCATCAAAAAGAAATCTTAAAAAATTTTTTTTAAGTAAAAAATAACGTGCATGGAGACAGAGATGTTACCGGTCATGACCAAAGCCATAGCCCCAAGATCCAGTAGAAGGCTTGCCTCAAAGCAGGCACTCAATACACGTTTGTTCCAAGATGCATAAAAGAGTGGATCAGTGAAAGCACAAACTACTATTACGGCTGACGGCTAATTTTTTTTCTTTTCCCCCAAAGATTTTTCATTCCCGTCCCGATGAAATTAAAGGCAAGAGCTACCACTCTACCCCTGAGAAGAAAGCATATCTTTTAAGCATTCAGGGTCCAGGAGTCAACAAAGCGTTCAGCACACAGTAGGTGCTTTATAAATATTCAATGACTTGACCAGTAGCCTGAAGTGACGAGAACGCATTCCCCTCCAAACCCACCCCGCAATGTGTAAATGCCACAACAGACGCTCTTGAAATAGGAGGCTATGTTTTGGCCGCCTTCCCTGCCCATTCCTTCCCCTCCAAGACTCTGCTCCATACGTCAGAAGGATCCACATTGTGTGAAAGAGGATTAAACCTGTTTCAGCAGAAATGAAATGAGAAATGGATAAGGTTCCTTTTCCCCTTACTTCAAAAGGAAGCTCTTGAAAATAAATGGGAGGCCCTGACAGGGGTGAGCATGAAGTGTGCACCATAACAAGGGTACGAAGAGAGGACAGAGAAGGTACTGGGAGCTCCGTCCCGTGGTGCCCGAGGGGACTCAGCGAGGCTGGGAGTCCAGACCTGGGGGCTCCCAGGACAGGATCTGCGTCAGCAGCAAGAAGGCCATGGAAGCCAAGCCCACCCCTGCAGGCCCCCTGTAGGCCCCCCGCCGCCAGCAGCTTCAGCCACAGAAGCCGCTCATGGGAACAAACACCCGAATGCCCACCAACAAGGGTATGGAGCAGCCAAATGCGGCGTGTCCGCACAATGGAACACTTGCTTGTTGCTGTTTAGTTGCCAAGTCGTGTCTGACTCTTTGAGACCCTCATGGAGCCCACCAGGCTCCTCTGTCCACGGAATTTCCCAGGCAAGAATACTGCAGTGGGTTGCCATCTCCCTCTCCAGGGGCTCTCCCCGACCCAGGGATTGAACCTGCATCTCTTGCACTGCCAGACAGATTCTTTCTCGCTGAGCCACCAGGGAAGCCTACCATGGAATACCACTCAGCAATGAAAACAAACCAGTGACACGTGCAGCGATAAGCCAAGTTCAAAGCTGAGCACTGATCGTTACACTGAGCCAAAGAAGGCAGATGCCAAAAAAAAAGCACACTCAGTATGGTTCCACTCTAGTGAAATTCCAGAAGACGCGAAGCTAATCTACGGTGAAAGAAACGGGAACCATGGTGGCCCCTGGGATGGCACGTTTAGGGGAGGAAAGCCTCCTAGGAAAGGAGGGGGGACTTCCTGGGATAATGGAAATGCTCTGTACCTCGACAGGTGTGTGTTACACAAGTGCATGCCTTTGTCAAGACTGATCAGTCCACACACTTAGGACCTTCGCATTTCACTGTATGTAAATGACACCGTAATTTTTTAAGTAGCTGTTTTTAAATGTTTATTTATTTGGCTCTCCTGGGTCTTAGCTAGTGCATGTGGGATCTTTAGTTCTGACATGTAAACTCTCAGTTGCATGGCACGTGGGATCTAGCTCCCTGACCAGGGATGGAAACCAGGCCTCCTGCGTTGGGAGCGTGGAGTCTTAGCCTATGGACCACCAGGGAAGTCCCTAGGAGGTGTTTTAAAAACATGGGCTTTGGAGTCAGGCAGATGAGCCCCTCGATTTTTCAAACACATGAGCCAATGACTTCTCCTTTGTGCTGAGACCCAGTCTGAGAAGAATCCTGGTGAACTCCAGCTCCTCCTCGTCTCTGCACAGCCAGCACCTTGCAGAAGGTGTGGCATGGACCCGGAGCTCAGCAAACGGTATCAAATGAACCAATCAAAGTGAGGCTAGATGAATAGCCTTGAAGCATTTTTAGGAGTGAACTTTATTTCCACCAATAAATTCTGACCTAACGCAAATGAAGGACTGATGCTGAAGCTCCAATACCTGGAGCCACCTGATGCAGAGAGCCAACTCACTGGGAAAGACTCTGATGCAGGGAAAGATTGATAGGAGGAGAAGGGGATGACATCACCGACTCAATGGACATGGGTTTGAGCAAACTCCAGAGACAGTGAAGGACAGGGAGGCCTGGTGCTGCCTTTCATCGGGTTGCAAAGAGTCAGACACGACTTATGTGACTGAACAACAGAGCAAATGAGAGGGATTCCACAGACGCTGACAGAAAACTGTTTCCTAGTCTAAGGATGAGCTGAAGTCCCTGAAATCCACCTGGATTAGTTCTTTGATCTGTATATAGATCAAAGTGGTGTGCCAGCTGCTTGAGAAAGAGGGGTAAATAAAGCAGACACCAGACCTGGTCCCTCCCCCACGGAGCTTGCGTTCTGCTGGGGAGACATTATTTGGGGGACTGATCAGAGCTCTGAGGGCAAGCAGGTAGAAGCTGCGAAAGAACGTGATGTGGGGGAAGGGCTGCTCTGGGTGCAGGCGTCCGAGGCCGCCTGAGGAAGATACGCCTGAGCTAAGACCGAAGCAGGAAGAGGGCTGGCGGAAGAGCTTTCCAGACGGCTGGTGCATAAGCAAGAGGTCTCGAGGCTGAGCCTCCTGAGATTCTGAAGAGCCCAGCTTGTAATAATGGAAAGAGCTGGAGCCCTTCAGCCTTGCTCTGTTGCTCACTTGCTGTGCAATCTCCACAAATCTCTTGCCCTCTCTGGGCTTTGTCTCCTTATCGGAACACTCAGAGAGGGTCTGCAAATAGTCTCTAGGTGTCTTCCCAACTATGATGATCCAAGGGTATCTGATAGGACACTTGCAAAGCACCTCCTGTGCCCTCTCAAGGTTCCGGGTCCAAAAGGTCAAAAGACAGGGGGACTGAGTCCACCAAGGCGGTGGCCTGTGGGGCCAAAGGGATTAGCTCTGAGGCTCTGACAGCTTTGCTGCTGCAAAATGAAGACATCCTCCTGCCTACCACCCCTGTCCACAGGGAGAAAACCAGGTGGCAGAGACCCAGAGGCCTCCGCGCAGCTGTCGGCCACCCTCCGCCCGGCTGCAGCCTTGGAAATAAATGGTCCCGTCAGCTCCGAAGAGGGTGAGCTCAGGATTTCAAATGAAAATGAAATAAGAGGGAACGCAGCCCAGAAGCAATGTGAAGTAACGACAAGGGCACGGAAATCTTCCACTGCAGCATGACGGATGCAGAGAGCTGAGCAACAGGATGCTGACCTCGGACGTGGGGACACAGGGGAAATGAGCTGATGCCCCGGGCTGGCTGGGGGCACCTGAGTTTCGGGGATCCATGGGCTGGCTGGGGGCATCCGGTCCCAGCTTGCAGGGCCGCTGCTTTCCTGCCCCACCCCCACCCCATCCTCCTCTTGCGAAAGCCTTATTATCCTCCTGTGTGTCTGCAGAGCAAGGACCTCCAGGGCCTGACCTGCAGGGCACCTAACCCCCAAACTTTTGCCAGGGCAAGGGAGCCTCAAGGCTCACAGACTCCCAGCAGGAGAGCGGCAGGTTCCCATGCCAGGAAATGAGGCAACACAGGTGACTTTAAAAACCATCCTCTAGAGGCACCTCCAGTCCTGCTAAGCCCCAGGCTCCAGAGCCATTCTGTGGACACGGCGATCACGGCTTCTTGTTTTCCAGCTGCGTCCTATCCTGAGAAGTGACGTACCTGTCCCCTCGTCTCTAAATCGGAGGAAGTAATAGCACCGACCTTGCAAGGTCATTGTGAGAATTTAATGTAAAAAAAAATCTGAGAACAGTTTCTGGCACATGGTCAGCGCTCTCAAGAAGTTCAGTTCAGTTCAGTTCAGTCGCTCAGTCGTGTCCGACTCTTTGTGACCCCACGAATCGCAGCATGCCAGGCCTCCCTGTCCATCACCATCTCCCGGAGTTCACTCAGACTCAACGTCCATCGAGTCAGTAATGCCATCCAGCCATCTCATCCTCTGTCGTCCCCTTCTCCTCCTGCCCCCAATCCCTCCCAGCATCAGAGTCTTTTCCAATGAGTCAACTCTTCACATGAGGTGGCCAAAGTACTGGAGCTTCAGCTTTAGCATCATTCCTTCCAAAGAAATCCCAGGGCTGATCTCCTTCAGAATGGACTGGTTGGATCTCCTTGCAGTCCAAGGGACTCTCAAGAGTCTTCTCCAACACCACAGTTCAAAAGCATCAATTCTTCGGTGCTCAGCCTTCTTCACCGTCCAACTCTCACATCCATGCATGACCAATGGAAAAACATAGCCTTGACTAGACAGACCTTAGTCAGCAAAGTAATGTCTCTGCTTTTGAATATGCTATCTAGGTTGGTCATAACTTTTCTTCCAAGGAGTAAGCGTCTTTTCATTTCATGGCTGCAATCACCATCTGCAGTGATTTTGGAGCCCAAAAAAGTGAAGTCTGACACTGTTTCCACTGTTGCCCCATCTGTTTCCCATGAAGTGATGGGACCGGATGCCTTGATCTTCGTTTTCTGAATGTTGGGCTTTGAGCCAACTTTTTCACTCTCCACTTTCACTTTCATCAGGAGGCTTTTTAGTTCCTCACTTTCTGCCATAAGGGTGGTGTCATCTGCATATCTGAGGTTATTAATATTTCTCCCGGCAATCTTGATTCCAGTTTGTGTTTCTTCCAGTCCAGCGTTTCTCATGATGTACTCTGCATATAAGCTAGATAAGCAGGGTGACAATATACAGCCTTGACGCACTCCTTTTCCTATTTGGAACCAGTCTGTTGTTCCATGTCCAGTTCTAACCGCTGCTTCCTGACCTGCATACAGATTTCTCAAGAGGCAGGTCAGCTGGTCTGGTATTCCCATCTCTTTCAGAATTTTCCACAGTTTATTGTGATCCACAGTCAAAGGCTTTGGCATAGTCAATAAAGCAGAAATAGATGTTTTTCTGGAACTCTCTTGCTTTTTCGATGATCCAGCGGATGTTGGCAATTTGATCTCTGGTTCCTCTGCCTTTTCTAAAACCAGCTTGAACATCAGGAAGTTCACGGTTCACGTATTGCTGAAGCCTGGCTTGGAGAATTTTGAGCATTACTTTACTAGCATGTGAGATGAGTGCAATTGTGCGGTAGTTTGAGCATTCTTTGGCATTGCCTTTCTTTGGGATTGGAATGAAAACTGACCTTTTCCAATCCTGTGGCCACTGCTGAGTTTTCCAAATTTGCTGGCATATTGAGTGCAGCACTTTCACAACATCATCTTTCAGGATTTGAAACAGCTCAACTGGAATTCCATCACCTCCACTAGCTTTGTTTGTAGTGATGCTTTCTAAGGCCCACTTGACTTCACAACAAGTTAGTGTATTTTAATTTTTGTACTGTTTATAGTCGCATTAAGTATGTTGCTATACATACAAGGAAAGCAACATAGTACCAGCCAAGTTCAAAGAGCCATCTAAGTTCACTGATATTAAGAAACTACAGCCTGGATTCATGAAGATCGCCTGACTCTCCCCTCCCCCACCGACCCAACAATCTTGAGCCACGACACCCAGCCTCCCTTTGAGCCTTGCTGAGACTCTGCCAGTGCACAGTGCTCTGATGAGCTGTCTCTCCTCTTAGAAGAGAAAACGTTGAAAGCAACAGTTAAAATCTCAGATGCCTGCAGGGGCCAGGAAGGTAAAGCAGATGCCTAAAGGGAGTCCAGCGTTAGCCATCAAGGAGCAGCGGCGACTGCAGCAAACTAGAGAAACCACGTCTCATCGGAGGGAAAAAGCTGCTACTGTCTCTAGCCAGCTTTTGCCAGGGAGGAATGTAGGTCCAGGGTTGGCATACCTTTTAGTTTTCAAGGGAAGCCAGAAATCCAGATTTTTGTGTGAGATCTCCTGATGTTAAATATTGGCACATAATTCCTTATTTTTAAAAACATGGAAGCCCTAGCAAGATTCATCTGTTTGCACCCAGTTAAGTTGAGGGGCTGAGCCCTCCCAGCTGTTCCTGGCTGCTGGGCAAGTGCCATCTCCCTGCAAAGAAATCAGAACATTCTGGCTGGGCTGGAGACAGATCTTAATTAAGCTCCAGGCGGAGTGCCTATTAGCTGATAAAGGCTTTGGGAAAGAGTGAGGGCAAGAGTCCCCCGAGGGCTGGAGCGGAGGAGGAAAGCTGAAAGAAGGGGGTGGGCTTTGAAGTGGGCTTTGGGGGCTGTCAGACCAGGAAAAGACAAAGCACAATCCACGGGAGGGACGGGACATGGAGGGGAGATGGGGGAGGGGTGGAGATGGGGAGTTAGGGGGAACTGAACGCCGTAACTCAGAGGTTTGCCCGTTCAAGTGTGGCTGCAAAATGTCACACTGCAGCACTCTTGAGAGGATTCTATTAGGAAGGCGATCGCATGCTGCTCCAGGCTGGGGGCCCTTGGAGACAGCACCAAGGACGCAGGCTCCTCCCAGGAGGAAAGGCAATGCTCAGATCTCCGGACGTGGAATTAACTGGAAGTCCTCTACCCCGAGCAGACCCCGCTCACACTCAGATCGGCTACATGCAGCCTCCTTTTCTAGAACTAAGCTCTTCCAAACCCAGAAACGTGTCTTCTATACGCTGGGCATGTAGAAGATCCTTAATGAACGTGTGTCGTGTCAGCCAGTGAATGAAACCAAAGAACAAGAAAAGTGAAAGTTCCTCAGTCGTGTCTGACTCTTGGTGACCCCGTAGACCATACAGTCCATGGAATTCTCCAGGCCCGAATACTGGAATGGGTAGCCTTTCCCTTCTCCAGGGGATCTTCCCAACCCAGGGATCAAACCCAGGTCTCCTGCATTGCAGGCGGATTCTTTACCAGCTGAACTACAAGAGAAGCCCAAGAACAATCTACGGGAAACAAGACATCAAAGAAGAGGGTGCATGCCCACACTTCCAGAACTGAGCATCTCCATCTGGGGGAAAATGAATAAAGTCATCAGAGCTCACTGCACTCGACAGCCACAGAGACCTGGTGTTTGCCCAGAGAATCACCTCGAGTGGGGTGGCGGGAAGATGACAGTGGCGCCCCATAATGACCAGAGTCAGGGAGGCGTCCTACGCCCCAAAGCCCCAGGGAATGGAGACGATGCATGGCCTTAGTGGGTGTCTTGGATCACTTTAGAATCAATATATTATAAAAACTACTGTATCATCTTAAGCCCTTTCCGGGCTAGGTGGTGCAGCTGAGAGGCTCAGGGCATGGATGGGCCTTGGTCCAGTCACACAGCGAGTCAAGGGGCACAGGCTGGACCGGGGCCCAGCTCTCCTGACTCCCAGTCCAGAACACTCTAGATTCAGAGCAGAGCTGGGCTAGGAGAGGCAGCTGAGGCCCTTGCCTGGGGAGCCAAATGTAAGGAGGGGCCACAAAGCTTCACGATCAAGTTAACATTTTGATGCAATATCTGTTAAAAATAAAAATTAGTACAAGACAAACCCGAGATAAGAGAGATAGCAACTTATAAAGACGTAAGGTTGTGTTCTTGTGGCCCTCAACCTCCCCCAGTCCACCTTGCTGTTGTGGTTCAGTCGCTCAGTCGCGTCTGACTCTTTGCGACCCCATGGACTGCAGCACGCCAGGCCTCCCTGTCCTTCACCATCTCCCGGAGCTTCCTCCAACTCATGCCCATTGAGTCGGTGATGCCATCCAACCATCTCATCCTCTGCCGCTCTCTTCTCCTTTTGCCTTCAATCTTTCCCAGCATCGGGGTCCTTTCCAATGAGTCAGTTCTTGGCATCACAAGCCTCCATGCTGGTCCTGGCCCAAACAGGAGCCCCGAGGTGACAACTGCCCAAGACATGGAGAAAATGGTTGCGTGGAGACCTACGGGAAGATCACTCCCGGAAGAGGGCAGGAAAGCAGCGGAGTGTCAGGAGAGGTGGCCGACGAATGCCACCCCGACTCCCATCCCCACCCCAACTCGCAGGGCTGCATTTTCCCTGCAACAAGTTGTGCCCCAGCGACACTCAGCAAGACGCACCAGGAGAGCTCAGGGAGCAAATGGCACCCCCGGCCCCCTCCCTGACATCCCCCTCCTAACTCCAACCAGTTGTCCTGCAAATCTTCACCTCTTCATCTCAAGGGGCAAGATGGATTAAAAAGTTTGGCCAGCTCGGGATAACTCTTTTTGCCATGGAAAAACAACCCAGAACTTTATGACTTACTGACAGCGGGTTATGAATGGGAGGGAAAGCATATCCTTAAACTGCTGGCAGTAACTCGCTTTTAAGGTATTTCCTTGGGGCCAGAGACAACACGTCTTCCTCCTGCCCCCGGTTCTAAGAGCAGCTTGTCTTTCAGAGACAGGCTTGGGCCTTTAGGTCAGCCGGGCTTGCATTTAGATCTGGCTTTGCCATTTATTGTGAGGCCCCAGATGATATACCAAGACGAGACACAGCAACTCATGCTGCCGGGGGGCCCAACTTAGAGGACATGACTGCGGCTGAGGGGCAAACCACAGGCAAAGGGGTGGGCACAACCCAGAACCAGCACACCACTCACAAGAGGGGGTGCCAGCCAGATCTCCCTGTGTTTCTAAAGAAAATTTAAAAATGTGAAATCTTCTGATTTGTGAAAGTTGGCCAACTAATTCAAATTAATTGGAAATTTAAGAAATTTGATATTGAAGAAAATGCTAACCCAGCAGGGTCAAATAAAACAGGTCTGGGAGCCAGAGCCCACCACCAGGCCCACCATGTGCCGCTGACATCCACAAATGCCCCCGGCAACCTGCCTGGCACCTAGCGAGTGTTCAGCAAACACGGACCGTTCCCATCTTTCCCAGAAACCCTCCAAGCATCATCAACATCCATTTCCACACAACAGCTTGGGAAGGAATGCTTCTCGGGGTGGGACATGGAGATATGAAAAGAAGAGCTGAAAATCTGGAAGGCTCCAAAGGGAGGTGGGAACCGCCAAGGGAATTCCTTAAAAGGATTTAAAAGAATTTGATTGGGCATAGTTTACCATAAGTCAGGGATAAGATCAGGCAGTAATTTAGCTCCTGGGCCCCACGAGCGAGCCTGCGCCTATAGGGTGGATGGGGAGTGAGAGGGAGGATCTGGCCTTGCTGAGGTCTCCACCACCATTTCAGGGGCTCTGTCCACAGGTCACCCTCGTACTGGACTCAGCACACGGGGTCCTGATGGGCCCAGCCCCTGGGCAAAGCCCCTCCACAGAGATGCTCCTAAGGTCCAGCTGATCCTACCCAATCAGAAGCTAGGCCCAGGGGATCTGGTAGCTCGCATGAACTTTGAAGTCAGACTCAGCTGGGCTGCATTTCAAATTTTCAACATCAGAGGCTCTCTGATGTGATTTCCCCAGACCAATCAGGCAGCAGCAGCAGGGAACTCGTTTGAAGGGCCCCACCCCAAACCCACTGAGACAGAAGCTCAGGGGACAGGCTCCACCATCCGGGTTTGAACAAGCGGATTCGGATGCGCAATACGTTTGAGAACGCCTGCTCTCCACCTTTGCCCTGTGGTCGTCAGCAAGTCCTGGGCCTCACTGAGACGATCAACTCTGTCCTATAGGGTGGTCCTTCAGCATCCTTCCACCGACGATTTCAGAAGCCTGGTCTGTTTGTGCCAGACAGTGTGGGAGATACTGGGGGACAGCACATATTCCTGACCCTGATGGAGCGTGGGGTCTAGCTCTTGATGGAGACAGATGATGAGCGAGGAAAAAAGATATAAATGCCAATTTTCCGAAGCGAGAGGAAGGCAGGGCGTGACCCACCACATAAAGCTGCTTCTCACAGTGTGTTCTAGGGACCACCGGAGCACTAGAGCCCCCAAAGTCAGGTGGATTTCCTTTCCTACATCCCGCAACCCCCTCTCTGATGTCCCCGCTGTTCCTCAAACACGTCTCCTTGCTCCAACTTCAGGGCTGAGGCCGTCACCGTTCCACCTATGGGGAAAGCCCTCTTACCAGATCTTCCGAGGACGGGCTCCTTCTCCTTGTCCAGGCTTGCGTGTCACCTCCCCTGAGGTCGAGCTGAAGCAGTCTCTCCCCTTACTCTGTACCCCCACCCGCCTGCTCTGGCTTCCTCCCTGCCTTTCTCTGAGCCTCCAATCCTGCGCCTCCCCGTGGCCTTCCTAGTCCTGCCTCTCTCCCAGAAGAGCATGACTTCTTGGGGGCCATTTCTTGTCTTGGGCACCTCAACAGCATCAGCGAGCAAACGTCTGCCTAATGAGCGACACTCTAACCGTATTCCCAGGCTCCCCTGGACCTCAGCGGTAGAGTCCGCCTGCCAAGGCAGGAGCCGCATGTTCCATCCCTGGGTGGGGAAGATCCCCTGGAGAAGGAAATGGCAACCCACTCCAGTACTCTTGCCTGGAGAATCCCATGGACAGAGGAGCTTGGCAGGCTAGTCCATGGGGTCGCAAAGAGTCAGACAGACTGAGCGACTCAACAACAACAACAAACCCTATTCCCAGAAAGAGGGGATGCTCCCCATCCTTGAGGAGGAGGAGGCCACAGGCTGTGCCCAGAGCAGGTTCTCACGACCTTGCTTCCTTCTCTGATGGTGGAAAAGGGCGTAGAGACTAGAAGGAAAAGAGGAAGGGGGCGAGGGGGGCGCTCTTGCCAGGCCAGGGGCCCGGAACGCCGGCTGCGCGGAGGCGCACCCCGTCTCTGGCAGAACCCTCCAACCCACCCCCCGCCCCCGGGCAAAAGCGCGACTCCTACCCATTCCGAGGCGAGGCGTCGCTCTCAGGCGGCTCGGGACCCCAGGGCCCAGTCCGAGTGCCCCGCGTCGGCCGGGGGTGCGGGCAGCTGGGCCTCGCGGACTCGGGGACCTGGAGGGAAAGGCACCTGGCGTGGCACGTGCCGTCCTAGGACGTTGACGCCGCCGGCGCCTGCGGTCCCTGCCCCGCGGCGGCACGAGGCGCCCAAGGGCAGCGGCTCACCGGGACCTCCCCGGAAAGACACAAGACCCGGCCCCGCGCGGCGCGCGCCCCGGGGCAGCGGAGCGGGGTCGCTTCAGGGGGCACGTTGGAGCCCCGGGCAGCGCGCGAGGGGTCCGCGACCTGCGGGGCTGGGGAAGCACATGACCCCAGCAGGCCGGCGCGCCGCGGGGCACTTGCAGCCCGAGGGCAGCGGAGCGCGGGGATCCCGAGGGCGGGCGGGCGGGGGCCGCGGGGGAAGGCGGAGAGGGCGGCGGCCGGGCGCTCGGCGCGGGCGGCCCGGGCGGAGGCTCGGAGGGAGCCCGGCGCCGCGCGGTGCACCCGAGAGCGGAGGCCTGGCGCTGGGCCGCCCGGACACTCCGGGCGGGCGCCGCGTGCCCCCCGCGCTCCCCGCCGCCGCCCGCGCTCCCCGCCCCGCGCCCCGCCCCTCCCTCCGGCCCGCCTCCCGCCCCGCTCCCTCCCTCCCTCGGCGGCGGCCGCGCGGCGCTCCCGGCGCACTCGGAGCCCGGCGGGGACCGGGAGGCACAGGCGGGTGGCCCTCGATCCGGGTGCTGGAGCCGAGCGGGGCCCCGGGGCCGAAGTTGGCCGGCCGCTCCGGGAGGCGGCGCGGGCAGCTTCCAGCCCCTGGTCTCGTCCTCGCCGGGACCCGCCGGCCGCCGGGGGACGCGAGCCGCAGCCCGGCCAACTCCGCGGCGGGGACGCCTTGCCGAGAACTTGAGGTGGGACCCTGGCGCGCTGCAGCCCCGCCGGGCGCCGCCGGGCGGGCGGACTCGGGCCCAGGCGGGGGGAGCCGCACGTAGCTGTGGCCCCTACGGGGACCCAGAAAGCCGCCGAGGGGAGCGGTCTGGGGCGACAGGGGACCCGGGAGCGGCTGCGCGCGGCGGTCACCGTGCGGGTCCGGCTTCTGCGCTTCCCTGGGGTCCCCCGGCGCGCGAAGTGACAGGGCGGGGGCCGCACCCCAGCAGCGGCCGGGGTTTCTCGCCGTCTCGCAGGAGGATCCGGGGAGGAGGGGGTGTTGGGGAGAGGTTGATGGGGCGGGGGGCGGGGGGCGGGGAGGGGGGTGCGTCCGTCTGTCACCCGCTCGTTCACTCCATCCTTAGGTACAGAGTGGGGCCTCGCGTCAGAGGGCTTTATTGAGTTGTTCATTAGGGCCACGAGGCTTTATTGAGAGCCCACTGTGTGCTAGGCGCTGGGGACTCTTGAGACAACTCTGCCTTGGAGGGGAAGGTGGCCTCCTCACCCTCGGGGGGCGCTCCCTACCCAGAAGGGGCTCAGCCTGGATGGAATCTTTGGGTGAGGAGGGAGAGGAGGGAAGCACCTTCATTCATTCACGGTTGACTGGGAGACGGGTTGAGCGCCTACTATGCGCATCTCACCTTGCCAAATCTCAGCTGTTCGTTATTTCACTAACAGTTATTGAGGCGCTGTGCTGGGGAGAGAGCTGGGCGGGAGAGGATGGAGCCGGCTTGCAGCTTGGAGAGAACACCCCTCGCCCCCCTGTGTACAAGCAAGTCGCTGGACAGGTTGCAGAACGGCCTTTCCTTGGTTCATCTACTGCATTCATTCTCAAGGGGAAGGGGGAGGCTGGAATAGGTTGTTGGATAAGAAGAAAAGGCATTTAGAAAGCTCCTTAGGGGGAGGGTTTTAATGGGGAGGAGGACTGAGAAAAGCCCGTCTCACCGAACTGATGAAGGCAGGCTCCCACCGATGGGGTGTACTACGGAAGCTGTCCATTCAGCAGGCGTTTCCTGAAGCACTTGCTGTCCATAAGCACATCCAGGGTGCCAGGCGTCAGAGTCAGCAAGGTGAACGAGGCAGTTGCAGAGACCCCCTTTGCTGACCCCTCAAGATAAACGCAGGGGAGGTGAGAGAAGGGAGCCGGAACCGCTCTGATTCATCACGTGTGTTAAGGAGGGTGGCTTCTTCTGACTCCATGAATCTGAGCCAAGGTTTATTCACTAGGGTGTGTTTGATACCCACACATGACAGCACAGTCAGAGTCGCTCCGGGGAGCCTCACCCGCTCATGTTTCCAAGGCAGGTTTGGCACTGCTGGTGACCCGGCCCCAGGGCTGGAGCCAGGGCGCACGCCAGCTTTCTTGGGTGGACTTCTCAGGAACTGTCAGACCTGAGCGTGACCCTGTGTCCTCCATCCTGGAGCTCTGCAGAGGCACCTGCCAAGTGGGGAGGGAGGGAAGGCGCATCTGAAAGGCAGGCGGTGAGGGCTTCTGGGGACTGCCTTCATCCGTCATTCCCTAAGAGCCCATTCCAGTGGAAAGATGTCTGTCATGGGACACACTCAAACCCACAGGGGCCGTGAGGGTACAACCTTGATCCCCGTCCCAAGCCTTGAGGGCCAGGCGAGGGGAGCCCTGGAGTCTGACAGGGGAAGATCTGGGAGTCAGGCTCCCGTCCTGCCGCCACTTTGAACCCCCTGCACCCCACACAGCTGGGCCGTGGCCAGAGGTGAGGACGATGCCCCAGGGATTAGAAGGGCCCTGGACACAGGCCTGAGAGACTCCAACCAGGTCTGAGGAGTCAACCCCCGGGACCCCTCTAAGGCGTCTTGACCCGGCTGTCTTTTCTTCACGTCCCCTTTCCGAATATGTGAGGCAGAGACAGCGTTTCTGGTGGCCAGAGATAGAGGGTCTGGAAATCCACCCTTGGTTGGCCCACTAAACCCAAAGATGGAGCCCCATGGTTGGAAAATAGCGGCTGGAAAAGCCACTCTAAACGAGAGTTGATACAAAGGCGGAGGCAGGGAAGTCTAGCTGCCAGCACTAATCCCTCCTGGCCACTTTTGTTCCCTAGCAGACAGTATCTGACTGACAGAGTCCACGCACGGAGTCACGGTGGTCCACGTAGGAGCTGAACGACGGCCTCACAGGGCACACCACCCCTCCTTCCCCGCCCCGTCCCACTGCAGCTGACCGCAGACACGTGGCCTCAACACTTACTGAGGAACAAGAAGCAAAGGATTGTTTAAGTAGGTGTCCCCCTCCCCGGCTGCTGCCCCAAGGCCCCAACTGCTCCCCAAGCCTGTGCCTCCATTACCCCTGTGCTCCCAAATCAGAGGCCACAGGGAACAAACAGAAAATGACCCCCTGGCTCCCGCCCCAAAGCCCCTCCTGGTAGAAGGCAAGCATGGATGTGTTTTTATTTTGCCAGAGGAACATTGTAGGGAGGCTCCAGAGCCTGCCTCTGGCCGGGGGTGGGGGATGGGGGTCTCTGAATGTTCCCTCTTAGGGGGCAGGTGGGGTGGAGGAGAGAGCCCAGCTCCCAGCAAGTATCCCCCACCCCAGTGACTGAGGCCCCCGCTCACTGGGAGCAGGGCTGCGGGCCAGCCCACTTGGACTGTAATAAGCGTGGACAGGAGAGCATCAGGGGAGATGGATTTCCCACGCGGGCACAGCATCTCACAGGGATCCAGTGTGCCAGAGGCTGGGCCAGCCTAGCGGCTGGATCCGTTTTGATTAACGGTCTAATTGAGGATTAATGCAGCATGATCCGCCTCTGAGTCAGCCCAGCCAGGAACCTTGACCATGACAGATGAAACTCCCCCGGCAGGGGAAGGACTGCAGGGAGAGGCCGCTGGAGTCCCCTCGAAACCCGCTCTGGATTAAGGAATGACACGGGTTGGCAAGTATAGGGAGGAGAGACAGAAACCAAAGCCTGAGGAGCTCGGGGAAAAATGCTTTTTTGTTTTTTTAAAGAAAGTTGCACTGCGCTTGGTTTGTTTCTTCCCGCCACATGCTACTAACAGTATAGTGGCTTGAAGCAGCACAAACTTGTTATCTTACGGTTTTGGGGGGATCAAAAGTCCAGATGGACCTCAGTGGGCTGACACCAAGCGGGCAGCAAGGCCGTGTTCCTGCAGGGAGAGTCCCTTCCTTTGCCTTTCCTAGCTTCGGGGGGGCTCCCTGCGTCCTTGGCTCCTGGCTTTACAGCATTCCAGCCTCAGCGTCTGCCATCGCGTCTCTTTCATCTCTGACTCTGATCCCCTTGAGTGACAGCTGCTCAGCCATGCCTGACTCTTTGCGACCCCATGGACTTGCCTCCCTGTGATGAGGACTCTTGTGGTGACATTGGGCCCACCAGTCGGTCCAGGGCCATCTCCCCATCTCCAGCTCCTCAGTTTAATCGCAGTAACATCCTCCCTTTCACCACGTAAGGTTACACTCCCAGGTTCCATCCAGGGCTTGGGACGTGGACCTCTTCGCGAGGCCACCCTTCTGCTGACCGCAGGACTGTGCCTCGTCAGTTTCTGTTGACTGACGGCGAAGCGGAGGCCCAGCGGGGTAAGGCACTTGACTTCAGCCAGGTGAGGAGAGCGGGCACTGAGGTCCCGCCCCCTGGAAGGCGATGTTGGCTTCATACTGCTCCCCTGAGGAAAGAAATGCTGGGGGAGGAGCAGGCAGCTGAGGTGCCAGGCATGCTGCCCAGAAGCCGTTCTAGCAAACAGGGGGCCCTTCTAACGCACCAGGCATGGCTCCAAGCACTTAGCAGGCGAGTGTGATGACACCCCAGTTTACAGCTAAGGAGCCAGGCACAGAGAGGTGAAGGTATTTGCAGAAGGCTGCACAGCTGGTGAACGGTGGGCCAGGCATCGTGGTCCAGAGGCCACACCCTCAGCCCTGCCTGGTACCTGCTACCCCACAGGAGAGTTCTTCTGCCCAGAGACTGAAATGGCAACCCAGAACTCGATGAAACCAGTTTTGTTAATTCCTTACTCTGCTCGTGTGCAAATAGCCGGTAGGAACAAGGATGTCTCCCCAGCTATGGGCAATTGCCTGCTTCTCCCCATCCCCAAAGACTTTTCAAAAGCTTGTGCCTAGAAATTAGAGGCGAGGTGCTGGACACCATTCCGCCACCAGGAACCAGCGATGCAGGGAAACCGTAGAATGCAGAGTCAAAGAGGTTTGCTCAGAGTCCCACAGACCTAGTGGAGCCTGGCTTCATCACTTGCCACCAGAGTCATGAGTTTTCACCTTTCAAAGCCTCAGTTTCCTCATCTGTAAAATGGGCGTGAAACCTCCATTCACCAGCTTGGTGAGGTCAACACGCTTGTCCCTGCTGTATGGGGAAACAGGCCCAGAAGAGGGCCAGTGACTTGGTGGGTACAGATGGCTGAATCAGGCTGCAAGGTTAACAGCAGAAGCAGCAGCAATAGCCAGACAAGCCTGACAGAGACCTTCCTCCCACCCTGCTCCCTGCTCCAGAGTCCTACCCCCACCCCCGGGTCCTGCATCCCACCCCCAGTCATACGCTGGCCACAGAGCAGCCTCCAGGTGGGGGTGCTGCCCTTCAGAACTCCATCTGGCTTCAGTGATCATCTCTCTTTGGAAATGTACACTCAACCCTCTGTCATAGCTTCTTCTTTCTCCCAGGAGGAAGAGAGGCTGCCTGGGGAGAATCCGCGGAGCCGTGGGCTCACGAAGGGGCGTTCAATCAAGGCAGCCCTAGAGCAGACAGATTTTCTCACGAACCAGAGGGTCTCCACTTCTCCAGTGAGGCTCCTCTCGTGCGGGACCCCCAGAGGCTTTCAGAACCCCAGGGAGATTGGGAAGTCAGGCAGAGGGCTCCCAGCCGAAGCCCAGAGCACCTGGAAGGCCTGCCGGCTTTCCTGGTGCCTGCCTTTCCTCTCTCAAACATCAGCAGGCTCTCAGGGAGCCTTCAGAAATGCCAGTTCCCGGACCCCACTTAAGGACTCTGATGCGAGGGTCTTGGGGGGAACTTGGGGGTCTGTATCTCAGCTGAGTCCAGAGAGATGAAAACCCAGTGGCGTGACAGTTTTCGTGCTCTTCTTTTTCTCTAACCTGGATTAAAACCCAGGGTGGTGCTAACCACACTCTTTAATTCATATCGCTCTGCATCACCAGGCTGCCTTAGTCACTGTTCCCTTCGTTCCAGTCCCCAAGCTTATCCCCTCCCCCTGCCCTCCCAGGCACCCTCCCTGTGGTTGACAGAGATGCTTGCATGTGCTCGAGTCTTTGT
The DNA here is from genome assembly GCF_032405125.1 of Capricornis sumatraensis. NCBI lineage: Eukaryota > Metazoa > Chordata > Mammalia > Artiodactyla > Bovidae > Capricornis > Capricornis sumatraensis. The sequence goes on along the minus strand of NC_091083.1, from coordinate 82,167,581 downwards.
AAGATATGTAATGTTGTGTGTGCGCTCATTTACATAAACAGCAAAGTGCTATAAACTTCTGTTGTTTTTTTTTTCTACTTGGGACCATGTTTTTAAGACCTAAATGTGTTGCTAAACCTGCATCCAGTCCATTGCTTCCAGTTCCTGGGCACTCTGCAGGCTTTGCCATCTGGGTCACTTGTTCATCTCCCCCACCGCCGGGAGGGACACTGGGAGACCTCCGAGCACCAGAGATATATTCTTGTGCCTTGTTCCTTGCTTGCATCTGAGTCCCCAGAAGCGGATCCTGAGTCAAGGATTGGAGTGCAAATATATTACAGACAATGTCTGTCATAAGCCCTGTGGATCCAAGTCTGAGGGATATACCCAGGAATGGGATTCCCGAGTCATCAGACGCCAGCATCCTTCATTCCCCTCGGTACCCCTCAGGCTTTCCCAGAGGCCATATGAGTGCATTCCCTCCAGCAATGGGCTCTCGGGTCAGACAACGCTGGGGTCCAGTCCTGCCTAATCAGGTCAAGAAAGGAGTCACCCTTATCTGGGAGAGGGGAGAATAGCAGATCCCCCTCCTAGCTAGGAATAATACAGCAGGCCCATTGAGGGTCCCCTGCAGGTCAGGCGTAGGGCCCAGCACCTATGTTATCTGTGTCCTCTGCTTTAGTCCTAATCATAACTCCGGGAGGTCAGAGCAACAAATATCCCCATTTTACAGATAAGGAAACTGCATCTCAGAGGCAGGACACGACTTGTTCAAAGTCACAGGAGACCTTGGTCTCCTGACGTCAGAGCTAGTGGGCTGTTCTGCTTCCCCACCTTGAGGTCATCAGCAAATCGCCCCCCAACCCCCGCCCCCAAGCTGGAGTCTAACCAGCTTTTTCTCAACACTCGCTGTATTTGTTTCCGGTTGTTCCTGTGACACATCGCCACAGGCTGAGTGGATTAAAACAAAACGGACTTAACTGCCTCACGTTCTGGAGAACAGGGGTCTGCAATGGGTGTTGCAGGGCTAAAATAAAGGCATGGAAAGGCTGCGTTCCTTTCTGGAGAGCCCAGAGGAGAGTCTGTTCTTCGTCTGTCTCAGCTTCTAGACGCTGCCCGCTTTCCTTGGCTCGTGGCCCCTTCCATCGTCAAAGCCAGCACTGGCCAGTCCGGTCTTTCTCACAGCGTTTCATCACTCTGATGCACCCTCCTGCCTTTCTCTTCCATCTTTTAAGGACTCTAGTGGTTGCATGGGGCCCCCAGACAGTCCAGGAAAATCTTCCCACCTCAGAGGAAGCTGGTTAGCAACCCTATTTCCATCTGTAACCTTGATTCCTGCTTGCCAGAGAAGCCAGCATAGTCTCTGCTTCCAGGAATCAGAAGAAGGATACAGACATCTTTTGGCCAAGGCTGGGTAGGAGTGGGGGAGTGTCTACCTGCGCCGACACTCAGGGCTGGGGCGGTGTGCAGCTTCAGCAAGGGGGTGGGTGCTGGGCGCTGAGCACAGGGAATACCAGCCCCCTCGGGCTTTGCTATGTCCCTGCTCGCCAGGCCCTCCCATTCCGTCCAGCCCATCCAAGTCAGAGCTCCCCCTCTCCCTCCCCAATGATCATCAGGTCGGCCTTGGTGCTCTGATACCACCCGTCACCCATGTGGGAGGCCCCATCCCTGACCTCTCTGTCTCTGATTGGCCCACAATTTCTCCTTCCATCATCCTGTAGCCGGGAAAGGCTGCCTCTAACTTGGGCCTCCTAGCGCCACCTATCGGTCACCTGGGTGAATGGCACCCCTAGGATCACCCTATATCCTCGTCCTTGCCCTTCGTCACACTCCAGTCCCACAGCAAGAGTCCCCTCAGCTCTCTCTCTCCAAAGCCCACCCCAGATCCTTCCGATTCTCCAGACCCCTCCACTGGTCCAAACCTCGGTGGTCGCTTTCCAGAGACAGGGGTGGTCTCCCCCGCCCTGCCTGGGACTTCTCCAGAGGATGCCCCACCCACGAAGAATGAACCCCAGCATGTCTGTCGCCTGCTGACCCCCCACACACGCATCTTCTCCCACCTGCCCTCGCTCACTCTGCCTGGCCACTTGGCCTTTACTTTGGTGTCTGACCATCCAGTCCCATCCCCAGGTCAGGAGTAAGCTCTTCTAATTCCACCCGAGACACTGCTCCCCAGGCCCTCCCAGGGCTGGCTCTGCCCCAGGGTCCTCTCCCCTGAGAAGCCCTCCTGGGTCCCTCCAGCTAGCATTGACTCCCCACCCCAGTCACTTCCCATTGGTCACCTAGTTCTGTTTCCATCACAACACTCATTACGGCCTGAAATGATCTGTGTATTCATTTAGAGACTGTGTCCCCCACTGAAACGTCACCTCTGTAAGGACAGTACTGGGTCCGTCATGTCCTCTGCTGTGCCCCCAGGCCTGGCCCAGTCCCACACGTGGTAATGTTGGATGAATGAAGGAATGACAGCTCCCTCAGGACTTCTCCTTCTCATTCCCACCATTGGAGCCCCTTTCTCAAACAGCTTCCTCTTCCTAAGTAAGCATATAGACCCTAAAGAGGCAAACTCACTAGATCCCACCATGCTCTGGAACTCACAGACCTAACACCGAAATTTTAAAAAATCAGCTTTTTTGTGAGGGTAATACCAGACTGGGTGAAAAGTAGCTTTATATTCCAGAAGCAGGACTTTGGAGCCTGATTGATCTATGAACCTTACCAGAGACTCTAGCAGGCAGAACTGTTACCCACACCCCCATCAGGCTGGACAACCCTAAGACCATAGGCTCAGGGCAAAGGTGCCCCTCCCTTATTGAGCAAATTCAGCATCTGAGCCTCCCCAGGGTCCTCTGGCCCTCCGTGTACAAGCAGCCTGCACAAAGCAACTTTTTCTCTCCTCTCCATACTTGTCTCTGAGACAGAACAACTTTCCATGCAGGAGGCTGAGGCTTTGACTCACGGCTGATACAGATCACGAGAGAAAAAATTAGGAATTGCTAATTGGGGGAGCTTTCAGCTGGAGGGAAAGCGAGGAGGGTTGAAAGAAAAAAGTCTGCAAGAAAAGAGGTGATTCCAGACGTGGGGTTTCACAAGCGCTCTCCAGGGTTTGCAGGATGAGAGGAAGGCTCCCGTGCCTCCATCACTATTCTTGCCAAACGGAATGTCGTTTTCCCTCTTGTCTTTGGTGGCAAAGATAAAGCAGCATAGCTGAAAAGCTGTGGCAGTAAAAGCTGTCTTCCTCCTCCAAGGGATTCTGGCAGGCTCTGCCTAAGGAGACGAGTTCCAATTTTAGGTGAAGTTAAAAACACTCTTAACGCTTTAAAGTCAGATCATGTTTTTTCAAACACAGGTGTACCGTGGTTTTAAACTTGAGCTGAGAAACGACAGTTTGCCCCAGAGATAAATGCGTGGAGTGATGATCTGCATTTGTGAAAGAATTTTTCTTAGGGAGGTGCCCCTCTCAGATATGGAAACCTTCGTGGCTCCTGTTAAACACTGCTTCACACCCACGCGGGGCTGTGTGTATATCTGCAACCGCGAGTGTTTCCGCTGATCATGCCCATAGCATGGATGGACACTCAGAAATGGGTCTCCATTTGGAATTGATAGACTTGGCTGGTACCACCTGCATCCATGGGTGACTGAACTGGGGTGGGGGGGAGTGATGGTGAATTTTAAAAGCAAAGTATTGGAACTTCCCTGGAGATCCAGTGGTCAAGACTCTGCACTCTCAATGCGGGAAGCCCAGGTTCCATTCCTGGTCTGGGAACGAGACCCCCCCATGCCGCAAATAAGGCCTGGTGCAGTGTGAGTAAAAAGAAAAACTATAACATCCAAGTATTATAGACTCGTACTACACTACTTTTCCCCAGATCAGCTTAATTCTGGAGAGCTCTGTTGCTGTCATCTAGGGGTGTCAAACTCAAGTGCCTACAGTGACCAGGAAGGAAACGTACATAAGGGAAGTAAAGTGGGTGTCAGGAAGACAATAGGGAGGGGTGGGAATGACGGTGGATCGTAGCATGCCTGCCCTGCCTTAAGAGGGGCAGGCATTTCTCAGCTGGAATTTGAAGTGAAGGTTGCCAGATAATCTGATTTTCCAAAAAAAAAAAACCATGAATTTTTAAATGAAATGTCTCCATTTTTCAAAATCTTCTCCAAGCCAGGCAAAATATTTGTAAACCAAATGCAGCCCATGAGCTATGACTGCATAAGCAATCTGATTCTAATGGCACAAACCCTTAGCTTTGAGGACGGGGAAGGAAGAAGTCTGTGTAAGCTGAGATTTTGACCTCAGTTTCCCGGAAGTGCCCTCATCGGGTTGGCCTCACCAACAGGAAATGTACTTAGTTGTTGAGCATTTCTTGGAGCGTTTATGTTGCTGAATACAGAGGTTCAGAAATGAGTAGAGCATGTTCTTCCCCCAGGGAGCAAGCAGTCTACTGAAGGAACCAGGCTTGCACACAGATCATTCTAAAACGGGTGGCAAGTGTGGTGACGATAAATGGGGGTGGGGGGATAACACTTGATTTAGCTGAAAGAGCCAAGGAGGGCTTCCTGGAGGAGGGAGCAAGCCTGTCCAATCCAGTCCTGGGTCCTCAAGACGACATTTGCTGACACACGAGCAAAACGTGTCGCTGTTGCGACAATTGTGCATTTTTTCAGACTTTGCCTCTGATTTACGGCAAGTGATACGTTTTCCACACATGGAACGAATGCAGGCGGTCCCTTTAATACTTGTAATAGTGTAAACAGTGGGAGTTCCCTGATGGCGTGGTGGTTAGGATTCCACGCTTTCATTGCCGTGGCCTGGGTTCGATCCCTGGTCGGGAAACTGAGATCCCACAAGCCACATGGTGCAGCCAAAAAATAAAATAAAACAGAATAATAAAGTAATAAAAAATAAATAGTAGACAGGAAGTATTGAGGACCTACCATGTCCCACATACTGTGTTCAGTGCTCTTGGGTACATAGTTCACTGAATCTTCTCAGTAATCCTGTAAGGTAGATCGTATGGTGATACCCGTTTTGCAGATGAGGACATTCAACATCAAACTCTACGCTCATAACCACCACAGCAGAGCCCCCCCTCCTTGCACTGTGGACATGGGGGGCAGGATAATTCTCTGTTGTGGGGTCTGACCATAGGACTTTTAGCAGCATCCTTGCTCGATGCCAGTAGCATCCCCTAGTCATGACAAAAATGCCTCCAGACATTGCCATCTGTTCCCTGGTGACAAAAATCAGGCCTGGTTGAGAATCGCTGGTCCACACTAAACTACTTTTCCAAGCTAAATAAATATCCCCCAAAGCTGGACAAACTTAAAGCGTTAAGGAAGTAACAGTACCGGTGTAGGCCGTCAGCTCTGTGGGGCTGGGGGCCACATCTGATTTTATGCATGGCTGCAAACGCCCAGTGCTTGAAGCCACTCCTGGCTTACAGGAGCACTCAGTGCATTTTTATGGTGTAAAAGATGCGGATGTGGAGGAATGGTGAGGTCTAGGAGATGCTGAACAATAGAGTGGCTCTCCTGACTCTTGAGCATCTTCCCTCAAGCTGCTGTAAGAGTGTCTAGACCAGGGGGCTTGAATAACAGACACGGGTTGCTCTCCATCTGGGGGGCTGGGAGTCTGAGATCAGGTCGGGGTCTGACGAGGGCTGTCTTCCAAACTTGCAGGTTGGCTGCCTTCTCACCAGGCCCTCACTCGGTGGAGAGAAAGGAGACCCTGCTGTCTCTTCCTCTCCTTATCAGGGCACTAATCTCACCCTGGGGCTCCACCCTCCTGACATCATCTAAGCCTGATGACTTCCCAAAGACCCCACCTCTTAACATCATCCACTTGGAGGTTAGGGCTTCCCCTTATGAATCTGGGGGAACACAATGCGGTCCATATCAGCAATTAGCTGCAGGACCCACATTGTCCCCAGAGACTCGGGAGTCACTGAGGCTCTTTCCTCCCTTCTCCCCCCCCACCCTAGGCTGGAGAGGGATGTGAAAGCTCAAAATGACCCTCCTACCGGGAGACAATTCTGATTACGACTACAGCGCTCTGAGCTGCACATCGGATGCCTCCTTCCATCCAGCCTTCTTCCCCCAAAGCCAATCACTCAAGGGTGTCTTCTACCGCCGGGCCCAGCGGCTGCGGCCGCAGGACGAGCCCCGCCAAGGCGGCCAGCCTGAGGACCGCAGGCGGCAGATCATCATCAACGTGGGCGGCATCAAGTACTCGCTGCCCTGGACCACGCTGGAGGAGTTCCCGCTGACGCGGCTGGGCCAGCTCAAGGCCTGCACCAACTTCGATGACATCCTCAACGTGTGCGATGACTACGACGTCACCTGCAACGAGTTCTTCTTCGACCGCAACCCCGGCGCCTTCGGCACCATCCTGACCTTCCTGCGGGCGGGCAAGCTGCGGCTGCTGCGGGAGATGTGCGCCCTGTCCTTCCAGGAGGAGCTGCTCTACTGGGGGATCGCCGAGGACCACCTGGACGGCTGCTGCAAGCGCCGCTACCTGCAGAAGGTCCAGGAGTTCGCCGAGACGGTGGAGCGGGAGGACGAGGACGACGCGCTGGACAGCGAGGACCTGGACAGCGAGGGCCCCGCGGAGGAGGAGGGCCGCCTGGGCCGCTGCATGCGGCGGCTGCGCGACATGGTGGAAAGGCCGCACTCGGGGCTGCCCGGCAAGGTGTTCGCCTTCCTGTCGGTGCTCTTTGTCACGGTAACAGCTGTCAACCTCTCCATCAGCACCCTGCCCAGCCTGAGGGAGGAGGAGGAGCAGGTAAGGGCCCCGCCCCTGGCCTGGGGGAGGGCGGGGCTGCTGCTGCAGGAACCACTCCCCGCCGGGAAGGGCACGTCCTTCTCTGCCTGCCCTGTTGCCTCCTCCAGGAAGCCTTCCTTGACTGCACTGGCTCAGTCGCATCCCAGTCCATCGTTGTGTTTACGTGTGTTTACGAACGTGTCTCCCTATGTGTCGTCCTCCTCCACATGCAGACTTGAGCTCCACAGACTGTTCAGGTCGGCGCTGTGCCCCCTGCCCAAGGCAAAACTATCCAGCATGGGAGAGGTGCTCAGCCATTCTGTTGAATGGATGGATGGATGGATGACGCAATGTTTGATGTGCCTGGCCCCAAGCTGAGCACGTGATGTGAGCCACCAAAATTTACTTCACCAACTTGCACCCTTTCTCAGCTTTCCCAATTCCCTTCTTACATGAAAAGATCCCAGAAAGCTCTTTGGGGTCCTGGATATGCTGTTCATTGATAGCTGTGTGTGCACATCTAAATATTGCTTTCTGTTAAAGAAAGGAGTTTCCATAAGTGTTTACCCCAGGGCATGATGGGGTGCATGCCCAGTTCTCAGGGATACCACTTACTTACCGGCAGTTAATGGGACCCAGGGGCTGGGCTGCCACTCTGCCTGTATCTTATCTCCCCAGCGAACCTTCCAGCATCCCGGCATGGGAGGTGTTCCCACAACAACTTGACAGCTGAGAACTCTGAGGAAAAGCAGCTTGCCCAGATCTGGGTCTAACTGAGTCTGGAGTCTGGGTTCTTAAACATGGAAGTATGGGTCCCACGTGGCAGCCTGGGACCTCATGAAGCCCCTCAGCTCAGCCTCTGTCTGTAAGAGACCCATCTCTGGGACCCTCTCCCCACACGTAGGGGTTCCAGACGCAAGGCTCAAGACAGACTGAAAAGTTCAGACAGGCGCAAATTGTGTAGGCACTGGAGAAATAGGTATGGCGGTATGAACTAAACATAAATATCTTGCCAGCCAGCATTTATTGACCACTGGCTGTGTACCAAGCATGTGCTTAGGGTTTTACATGAACCCTCTGATTTAACGTTAAAACCACTCACCACGTGAGGGTCTTTCCATACACAAGTATTGTGGGGAAAGTAGCAATAGTGTTACATTTATAGCTCTCATGGAGTTTCTGACACTTCTTTTTGAATACATTGAATTTTAAAAGCCAGTGTTAAGAAAATGCTCAATCAGTAAAATGAACACTCAATCAGTAAAGTGAATGTTTGAGATGCATGAGGGGTAGTGATGAGCCAGGCAGGGTTAGAGCCTGGTGGCCTGAATTTGAATCCCACCTTGTCCACTCTGGCTGTGCTTCTGGAGACAAGTTACTCAGCCTCTCTGCACCTCCGTTCCCTGACATGTCGAAGAGGCCCACCTCATAGTGCTGGGGGTGGTTCAGTGAATGAGAAGCAACGGGAACAGCGCCTGGCATTGCACATTCAGGAATTACTCCCTGTGAGGATTATACACCCCTCCGAAAAAAAGAGCAAGTGCTTGTCACTGGAGACCTGTCTGGAAGCACCTGTGCTTAGTGTTGATTTTTTTCTTGGCCCCAACACATGCAATACTGATTTTATCTGGAAAATACTAATAAAGCCAGTTTTATTCAACTTCTGATACCTGCTTAAAAAAAAAAAAAAGATACCCAGCCTTTTTCATGACTCAGTAAAAAGGTTGTTCTTCACTTTCATTTGGGGGACTAGTGGGGTTCACTGTCTCACCCAAGCAGGCGTTTAAGCGCTTCCTGTATTCAGGCTCCATGGGGCAGTCAGGGTGACCAGAGCAAGTCTCCAGCTTCAGGGTGCGTCAAGCCTCGGTGAGAGCCCCATAACCATAAGTATGGGGCACAAGCCAAGAGGGCTCTTGTGAGAGGCCCATCAACTGTGCTGGGGATACTTGGAGGGACGCACTCCAGGAAGGCTTCCCAGAGGAGGGGGCTTCCTGTCTCAGAAGTCTGAGACCTCAAAGCCTCACCTAGTATCAGTTCATCTCTCCAGCTTCTCACATATTCCCAGAGAAAGAGCTAGTATGGCGAGTCTGATAGAACCCAGCTGTGCCCCAGAACCGACAAGATGCCCCAGGTAGAACCATGTGTGCCTTCCTCTCTGCCAGCCCCTTTGAGGGTGAGGTCTAACCTGGGGACAGTCCCCCATACTGCAGATCAGAGCAGCAACCGGAGAGCCTGCATGGCGAAGGCACAGATGTGTCGGAATGAAACGTGGAGTGCTTTCTTTGTATCTAATTGTCACAACATTTAAAACCCAGGAGATTTCATGTAAAACTCCAAATTTCCAGCTTCTCTTAAAAAAATGGATGAGGCCGCCTCAAGACTGAGTTCCCCTGGGACAGCCCTCAGAGGCTGTCGAGCAGGATGGCCAGGCTCCCCAGGGCCTCCACCCAACCTGGGCCACCTCCCCCGGTTTCGCTTTGCCTGCCTGGCCTTCACTTGGCACGCTGTCTAAAGACAGGCCAGTGTTCTGCCATGCATCCTGGTAACAGACCATCCTGGTAACTGATCACCTGCCATGTGCCAGGCCTTTCCAGGCACTGGGGCCTGAGAGTGAGCAATACACAAAGCGTCCTGCCTTGTAGGGCTACAGTCTTCCGGGGCAGGGTGGGCAGATGAGCAGGGCTGAGACAGTAAAAACGGTAAATAAGTAATTTACAAAACATATTTTGGAGGCGGGCATGGCAACCCACTCCAGTATTCTTGCCTGGAGAATCCCACGGACAGGGGAGCCTGACGGGCTACAGTCATTAGGGTCGCAAAGAGTCGGACACGACTGAAGTGACCGAGCTCGCGTGCACCCTTGGTGGTATTCGTATTGCAATACGTAAATGTGTCAGGTCAGCTTGCCCTGTGCCTTGTGTTTGTTATATGTCAATTACATCTCAATAAAAATAAATTTTAAGAAGAAAGAAGTCAGGAGCTAGTCTGGGGACGTGATGAGTTTGAGACACCTATCAGACCCCCTTAGGAGGCAGCTCCTCTGGAGTCTGGAGTTCAGGGGCGGGGTCTGGGCTGCAGAGAGATTAGGGGTAGTCAGTGTTGAGAAGATGCTTCAAGCTTCAGGCTTGCACGGGATTGCCCAGGGAGTGGGTGTAACCGGAGACAGGGGACCCAGGGACAGACATCGAGGCCAGCCCACCCTGGCCCAGGTAGCGCCCCCCGGCCCAGGACGGAGCCCCACGCTCCTCGCAGTGGAACCGCTGACCTCCCCGCCCTTCTCTCTCTCCCAGGGCCGGTGCTCCCAGATGTGCCGCAACATCTTCATCGTGGAGTCGGTGTGCGTGGGCTGGTTCTCTCTCGAGTTCCTCCTGCGGCTCATCCAGGCGCCCAGCAAGTTCGCCTTCCTGCGGAGCCCGCTGACGCTGATCGACATGGTGGCCATCCTGCCCTACTACGTCACCCTGCTGGTGGATGGCGCCTCCGCGGGCCGCCGCAAGCCCGGCACAGGCAACAGCTACCTGGACAAGGTGGGGCTGGTGCTGCGCGTCCTGCGGGCGCTGCGCATCCTGTACGTCATGCGCCTGGCCCGCCACTCGCTGGGGCTGCAGACGCTGGGGCTGACGGCCCGCCGCTGCACCCGCGAGTTCGGGCTCCTGCTGCTCTTCCTCTGTGTGGCCATCGCGCTCTTCGCCCCGCTCCTCTACGTCATCGAGAACGAGATGGCCGAGAGCCCCGAGTTCACCAGCATCCCTGCCTGCTACTGGTGGGCCGTCATCACCATGACGACCGTGGGCTATGGCGACATGGTACCCAGGAGCACGCCCGGCCAGGTGGTGGCGCTCAGCAGCATCCTCAGCGGCATCCTCCTCATGGCCTTCCCCGTGACCTCCATCTTCCACACCTTCTCCCGCTCCTACCTGGAGCTCAAGCAGGAGCAGGAGAGGGTGATGTTCCGCAGGACCCAGTTTCTCATCAAGACCAAGTCGCAGCTGAGCAGCATGTCCCACGACAGTGACATCTTGTTTGGAAGTGCCTCCTCGGACACCAGAGACAATAACTGAGACCAGAGGACGCACCCCGCCACCGCCACCGCCAGGACGCGCCCCCGCCCCCCAACCCTGCCTGCCCTCTGAGGCTTGACGCTACCACCATTGCTGCAGAAGCCTCCAAAGGCACGTGCTGCTTCTGAGCACAGCCCTGGCCTGGGATGGACCGAGCCACGCCCCAGGGAAGATGGCCCCACCCCGGCAGGGGGTCCCTGGTCCCCCACGTCCAGAAGCGAAGCCCAGCACACAGTCCTGACAGTCCCTCACCCCACCCCACAACCCTCCCTAGCGAGGAGATGGCTTGTTCTTTCCACCATGTAGATATCATGCCAGCAAAGACTCGCTTTGTGGGGCTGCCTAGGGAACAATACAAACAGCAGCTACAAGTCTGTCTTGAGTGTGGATCGCGTGCAATTAAAGAAAACCGGTGAAAAAGAGAAGAAAGCCTTCCCTGGGGCTCTGTTAAGAGAGGAAACGGCACTTTCCAGTAAGCCAGCCAGTGTGGTACCAGAAGTATTGGGTTAGCCTTTTTCCTTGGGTCCTTCATACCCCGGTGAGGCCCCGTGAGGTTGGGGGAGACGGGATAGACACCTTTGGGAAATTGCTGGTAAACACCACAGCCCCTCGCTCTTCTATCTCTTAGATTCTTCCCCTCTCCGAGGCTTTCCTCCCCATCTTTTCCTTCTCTCCCATCTCCTCTTCTCCTCTTTTGCACCTTACGGCCTGTTTCTCAAACTTTCCCCCTAAGGCACCCCCAACAGCGAAGTGGACACCGAGTCAGCCCTGCTGACTACAAAGGTGGAGTCATTTCATTTTATCTTTAAAAATTAGTGTGGGTTTTTTATTCTACGCCACATTTATCTTAATTTTCGGGGGGGGGGGGGTGTGGAAATGCTTCAAACCATTTACCTAAATCTAAATGTAAAGCTACATTGCACTGGACTGATACTTTGGGAAAAGGGACCTCAGTTTTCTGGGCCACCCGAGAGCACAGTCTGAAGCCCCCAAGGGTCTCTCTGGGCCCCTCAGAGACCCGCAGAGCACCCACCCGACCGGAACACCTCATGACCTCATGTAGTGTGGAAGATTCGGGGTAGGGCCTGAGCCCAGGCCAGCCCATCAGGTCTGTTCCGCTCTCGGGGTTCAGAGGCCTCTGGTGCCCATCTGGGGAGGGGCTTCCCATCCAGGCGGCGGTCACATGCCGGCCTCCACCCTCAGATGCTGCGGCATGTCGCTGTCTTCTTCACCTCCTCCCCTGGGCCAGCTGCAGAAAGCAGGCTCTAAAATAAACCCAAGACTTCCCTGGCAGTCCAGTGGTTAGGAATCTGCGCTTCCAGCGCAAGGGACACCATGTTCAATCCCTGGTCAAGGAACTAAGATCCCACCTGCCGCACAACACAGCCAAAAAATAAGAGAGTAAACAAAGCAAATCTGGCCCCATCACTGTCCCGCCTAAACCCATAGAGGTGTATCCATCGTGCTGAGAAAGATGCCCAAATGCCTGGCACTGCCGGGGCCCGCCTTGTCTCTCACTCACTCCACTCAGTCACAGCGGCCTCCAAGCTGCGGTGTAGAACCAGCCGGCCCCTGCCCACCGCGGGCCTTCACCACCGCGCCCCTCTGCGGGCAGCAGCCTCCCTGAAGCGCACTGCGGCTGGCTCCTCCCACCGCCGCCCTGCCGCTCGCTGGACAGGGCCCGCCCCCGCGGCCCCGCCGCCGCTGCCTCCCTCACCCCGCGTATCCATCCTCACACCCCTGATGGGCCCTGGAGCCGCTCCTTCACTTCTCTGCTCCTCCCTTCCGGTCTGTCTCCGCCCGGGGAGCCCCGAGCACAGCCAGCACTCAGCAAACACTCGTGCAGTGAGTGAAAGAGGAAGGGGAAACAGGAAGACCACCCGAAAGCAGAAAGGCATTTGCTGTTGACGCTGGCGCCTCTCGCGCTCCCCATCCCATGTCCCTCTCTCCCTCTCTCTGTCTCACTCCCCGGTGGGGAGGTTGGACGCGGGCTTCCTCTGCACAGTAGACACGCTGTAAGGCAGGCTGGAAATATCACACAAGTCACGAGAGCCTCGTTAAAGTCTCCCCTGACACCTGCTTCCAGTGACTCACGCCTGAAAAGTAAGTTTTCCGACTAATTGGCTCTACCGTCCCCAGCCCGGTGGGTGTCCCAGCGATCGGGCACTGCCGTCACAGTAATAATACCTTAGATTTATGGAATGACCTTTCTTCCCACTCCAAAGTGGCTAAGAGGCATGGGAGACAATGCTAAACAGACGGATATGGGACACAGGAAGAGATTTAAGACAGAGCCTTTAAAAACTCCAGAGAGAGGCTGATAAATGGCAGAAACCATCACAATATTACAAAGCAGTTATCCTCCAATTAAAAATAAATGCATTTAAATTTTAAAGAAAGATTCCAGGGAGGGGAAATGCTGGGGTTTGGGGGAGCCTTGAACGGGCCTCACTGCGGGGAGAGCTATGCCTCCACCACACCAAGGACAGAAGAGGAGCTGGGGTCACTGAGGGCCCAGGCTTCCGGCATCTTCTTGCCCAGATTCTGGTCTGTGCCCGTGGCCAAGGTGGAGACTCAAACATGGGCACCTCTCAAGGCCTCCCTTGAGGGACAAATACTCGAGATACTGACCTTCACGCCCAGAGTGGGGCTTAACGATCCTTGGTTCAAATTAAGAATCCCAAGGCCTCAGGTCAGCTAACTAGCCACTTCTAAGACCATCATCAACTTGACCATCATGGCTTTTCCACTCTTTTTTATTTAAGAAATATGAAATCTGATGCAGAAACCCAGCTATAAATCAGATTAAATGAAAGCCATTCTGATTGAAATAGAGGCCCAATTCTTCCCCTGGCCCTAATGGGGCCTTCCTTTTGACCCCCATACAGGCAACTAGCTTCATACAGCCAGGGGCAGTGAGTAGAGACAGTCACTGCTCTGGGGGAAATGGCAAATCAGAACTTTCCCCAATTTGTCTTAGTTTTTTAGGACTCGTGGACATTCCCCCATCTCCAGCTGAACCCAGCGCTGCCCTAAGGCTCACAGTGGGAGTTGGGGAAGGTTGATTTCACAACACAGATTCTCAGGCCCACGTGTAAGCAGGGCTGGGATCTCTCACCTTGGGCACAGAACTCAGGGGGAGCAAAAAAAAAGAAAAAAAAACCTTGGTCATCAAGATAAATCATATTTTAATGCAGTAATTTTTAAACCAAGTTTCAGTTCAGTTCAGTCGCTCAGTTGTGTCTGACTCTTGGTGACCCCATGAACCACAGCATGCCAGACCTCCCTGTCCATCACCAACTCCCAGATTCCACCCAAACCCATGTCTATAGAGCTGGTGATGCCATCCAACCATCTCATTCTCTGTCATCCCCTTCTCCTCCTGCCCTCAATCTTTCCCAGCATCAGAGTCTTTTCAAATGAGTCAGCTCTTCGCATCAGGTGGCCAAAGTATTCAATGTTCTACAAACTCACAGTGACCAACACAAAGATAGGATCTGCCTTTCCACTTGCGTAACTCAGACCCACACGCGTCACTTCCTGCCTGGACCCCCAGGATGTCCTGCAGCACAGCTCCAGCCACCCAAGCCCGTGTCCCAAGAAGCGCAGGTGGAAGCCCATAGCCCCTGGCACCACACTGCTGGGCACGGGCCCCTTCCCCTTGGAGGGGATCAGAATGGCCCCCGACCCCTCTCCCTACCAGAGTGAACCTTCCAGAACCAGGCTCCTGTCCTCACGGGGCCCGCACAGCGATGGGGAGAGGGAGCGAAACAGTGAATGAGAACTGAAAAAAAACACTTGCTGATGGTGAGCACAGCATGACCTGGCAGACAGTGACTGGGGCCAGAGGACAGGTGGAGAGTGGGCCCCGAAGACAGTCAGGGAGGGACTCTCAGAGGAGGTGATCTTGCACTGAGGACCTGGAGGAGTGGGCGGGGCAGCCTTCCCAGCAGGCAGGACAGTCAGCACAAAGCCCGGAGGTGGGAGGCTCCGGGCATGTCACCAGCTCTCGAGGGAGCCTGTGGGCCCGGAAACACGGCCCCCCAGGAGCAGCCTTCCTCTCAGGGAAGAGACTCAGGTCTGCACAGCAGACACTCTGAACAAACATTTCCAGAGACCTCACTCTGAGCCCGGCCCTCTCAGAGCAGCTGGGGACAAGACGAGCAAGCAAACAGCGGAACTGGACTCGGCGCCTGCCACAGAGGGGCTGGTAAGTCCATGGGGAAAAAGACACGCAAACAAAGATTTCTGCACACATGGGATGATCTGGGTGCAGGCGTCCAGGGCTGCACGAGCACGGGGAAAGATGATAGCTGGGAGTTCCCTAGCATTCCAGTGATTAAGGCTCAGATTTCACTGCTGGGGCCCAGAATCAAGCTCTAGTTGGGGAACTAAGATCGTGTAAGCTGCTTGATGTGGCAAAAAAGAAAAAGACATCAACTAAAGGAAGCATGGTTTACATTCACATTTGCATTTGCATTTCCTATTAATAAAATGGCCTTACTTATATTTTCTTCCAGGGAAAAAAAAAAAAGACAGTGTTCCTCCTAAAAAAGTCAGGGTTCTCCCGTCTTCCCATCCAGTCCTGTTGACGCGTATGGGGAATTCGGCCACTTAACTGCTCCAGTGGGCCGGCCCCTAGCCCCTTTCACATGGACTTCTGCCTGAGCCTCCTCCGAGGTTTCTCCACTCACCTGCCTCCCCTCCCAACTGGTTTCAGCATAGCAGCAGAGAGGCCCTGTCGGAATGCAAGTCAGATCATACTAACTCACCCTCTGTTCAGAGTGTCCCCTCAACCAGCTGACGGCCCATCCCACTCAGTCAAAGCCGGAGTCTCCCTCAGCCCCATCTCCCTGACCTGGTCTCCTGGTCTCCTTATCTCTCCTTTTATAGCCACCTCTTTATTCAATGAACAGGCCAAACACGGTCCGACCTCAGGGCCTTTGCACTCGCTGTTTCCTCTGCCTGGACGGCTCTCCCCTAAGGTACATCCACGTGCCCCCTCTCTCCTCATTAGGGTCTCTGCTCAGACGTCACTTAAACAGAGAGGGCTTATCTGACCTCCTGCCAGCAGCCTGCACAAAAGACCACGCTGCCAGCATGCCCCAGGTACTGACCACGGCTCGTCTGTATTCTGATGCTTGGACATCCAGGGCCTGGCAGACCCAGGGATGCTCCTCCCAGGGATGGCCAGTTCCTAGAGATGGTGAACCACACACCCGCAAGTGTGCTTTTCAAATACAAAGCAGCCAACCTGGATGCCATTCCCTCGACCACCTCTTTCCACCTCCCTTCTCGGGGTCTCACACACCAGGCCGCTCTCCACCTGTCCTAACCACCCCAGCGCCAGATCAGACCACCACGCGCAGCCCTATGACCAGAGCTCACTGCAGCTGTTCACACTGGCCCCTCCTGAGCCTGCTCACCCTGCCTTGACCACTCCTTCTCTCGAAACCACAGCAAAGCTCTTGCCCCCAGTTTCCCCTCCCTCTGCCTCTGACCAGACCTGGTTCTTCCCCACGTGGCCCCCCACAATGTGGGACATACCCTTCTTTGGGGAACTATGAGTATAATAAACTCTCTTTTCAGTGGCAATTGTCTCCTGACCTGTTGGCTTTGCCATACCTGAATAATAAAAAATCTATACTTTAAAACACCCAGCCTCTTAACTGGCTTCATCCTCCTCGAGGAGCCTAGTTATCATCCAGTACCTTATATATTTACTGATCTTGGGTTTTGTCTCTCCACTAGATGACCAGCTCCATGAGGGCTAGGATCTGCACAGCAGGATCGACAGTCTGTGACAGCACCCGGCACATAGGAGGCACTCAATAAATATCTGCTGACTAAACGAATCTGTGAATCCCTTACTGTATACAGAGGCCTACAAAATACATACACACATCAACCGTATTTGTCCATACCTACGGTGGCATGAGTCTCATTATAATCTATTCCTGTCTACCGGCACCAGGACTAAGCAAATAACCCACCCCCACCCCAGGCCACCCGATGATTTCTGCCTGGAAATCACCTCCACCTGTGAATGTGGCCCTCCACCAACATCCACGCATTATGACAAGATACTGTGGGAGTTAGTCTGAAAACATAAAACAGAGCCCACAATATTCTTTCATTTTCTTTTCTGAAAAGAACATGCCACTTCCCCAAATGACCAGTAAATGTGCAAATAAATAAATTTGTTGGAATAAATTTAAAGCCACCAACTAGCCTTGCCTTTAAAAATGCAGGGAACTGCCTAATAGGATTACATCCCAGGGCTGAATTATTGCGTTGCTACTGGCACTCCACCATGGTCATTATTCTCTATATATGAGACCCCAAAAAGCAGTCCTCAGAATCATTCTCTAAATGAATCAGCTATTTAATAAGGACAAACCCAAGGAGGTGGGTATGTGATCCCCATTTAACAGAACCACTGCTAGGTAGATAGAAGCTGTTTTTCCATAAAGATGATTAAATGGGAAATGTCTCATTTTAGAAGCTCAGGGGTTTTTGAAATAGGTATAAAATTTACTCAGCAGTGAGAGGTAACCAAGGTTTCTGGGGACAGTTGTGGGGAAAGGAGAGGCCCTGGCAGAGAGAAGCAATACTTTTATTCTGTTGCCCTCAGTTATTCAGTCTTATGCATCCACAGCTGCTGGGCTGGGCTTTGCTTTCAGAGGAGAATAAACTGGAAGGCCCAGCTGAAAGTACATCCCCAAACACCAAGAATTATGGTATCTAGCAAAGTCTTGGGGGTGGAGTCTTAATCACTGGCCCGCCAGGGAAGTCCCAAAAATGCCCTTCTGATTTAAGTTACTGCTACTTCGATGAACCAACCATCCCAGTTTGCTTAGAACTCAGGCTTTCCCAGGATGCTTCATTTAGCATTCAGCGCTAAAGGCTTCCCAGGTGGCGCTAGTGGTAAAGAACCTGCTTCCCAATGCAGCAGACAGAAGAGATGCAGCTTTGGTCCCTGGGTGGGAAGATCCCCTGGAGGAGGGCATGGCGACTCACTCCAGTATTCTTGCCTGGGAAATTCCATGGACAGAGGAGCCGGGCAGGGGAGCCTGGTAGTCCATGGGGACACAAAGGGTTGGACACGACTGAGCGCGCGTGCACACACACACACACACACACACACACACACACATGCACACACATGCACACACAAACACACACACACATGCGTGCACACAAACACCCACAAACACGCACACACGCACGCACACACACAAACGCGTGCGCACGCACACACGCGCACACAAACACGCACACACACGCGAGCACACATGCACACAAACACATGCACGCACACACACGCACACACACAAACGCGCGCACACACACACGCATGCGCACACACGGGCACACACGCGCGCGCGCACACACACGTGCACACGCGCGCGTGCACACACACAAACACGCACACACTCACACACACTCACACTCAGTGCTAAACTCTGAAAAGTCCCAGGAAAACCAGGATGAACTGGTCACCTTACTGCTCGTCAGGCATTCTCTGCTTGCAATCAGAGGCATAGCCAGCTGATGTGCCTAACTGTTCCCATTTTACAGGTGGAGAAACCAAGATACAAGAGGCAAGATGAGGTGTATTGTGACCACACGGCCAGTTAGTGGCAGAGCTGAAATCAGCGATCAGAACTTTGGATCTCTCATCCAGAACTCTTTCAAAAATATCTATTTCTGAGGAGTTGTTAGACCCCAGGGCAACACTAACTGCCCAGCTGGCCGGGCCCCTGTGCCTCCCCAGCATCCGCCCCCAGCCTCTGGCAATGGCCATGGGGACAGAAACTCTAGCGGCTCCTCTACCGCCCATTCCCTCTTTCCTCCTTACTAACAAGCCCCAGTTCTATCCCAGTGCACTGCCTCCGAGAGAAATGCTCCACTTTCCAGCCTCCTTTGCAGCTAGATATGGCCAAATGAAAACAGTCTGGCCAGTAAGATAAAAGCAAAGGCTTGTAGGGGCTTTGAAAAGGCTCTTAACAAGGGAGAAAATGGTCCTTCTTCTGTTCTGTCTGTTCCTAGAATGCAGATGTGACTGTTAGATCTCTTGCAGCCCCAGTGGACAGCGAGGTGACTCTAAAGGTATAAGCCACGTACCAAGGATGACAGAACAGGGACTTGGGTACCTGGGTCCTTGGGGGCGTCTTAGGGCTGCCACATCCTGGACTCCATTCTCCAAATCAATCTTGGGATTTATATAAGCCCTGTCGTCAAAGACACTCTCTCTTCCTCGCTGGACACAAACCTGAATGGTTTATATACAGGAGCCTAAGAATGGAGCCCATATAGAAGAAACAGAACCAAGACATGGAAAGAGGGAGACTAGGGTCTAATGTCCACGACGAGCCTGGAGCCACCCCTTCCCCTGGGTCTTCCACTCATGTGACCCAATAAATTAGGTGTCTGTCATTTTTAACTGACTGATACATACTGGAATCGAATCAGAGGTCCAGGAACGGTCCTGTGACACTTAGCACCATTCAAGACACCTCTATCAATAAAAGCATCTTCAAGCTGAGGTTAGCACACTGGTCTTCAGAGGAGTCAGTCCACATAACTTTCTTAATTTGAATCACACCAAATAGACACACACTATTATGTGAGTGGGACACCCTGAAGGAGCAGGAAGGATTGCAAGTCCCAGGACAAACAGAAGGAACTTGGGCTCTGAAGCCAGAGAATCTCAAGTTCAACTCCGTGATAAGTCACTACCTTGCTGTGTGTTGCCTGGGCAAGTTATTAAACATCTAGCTCGTCCTCATCTAGCTTGTCCTCTAGGAGAAGGCACCGGCACCCCACTCCAGTACTCTTGCCTGGAAAATCCCAGGGACGGAGGAGCCTGGTGGGCTGCAGTCCATGGGGTCGCTAGGAGTCGGACACGACTGAGCGACTTCACTTTCACTTTTCATTTTCATGCATTGGAGAAGGAAACGGCAACCCACTCCAGTGTTCTTGCCTGGAGAATCCCAGGGACGGGGGAGCCTGGTGGGCTGCTGTCTATGGGGTCGCACAGAGTCGGACACGACTGAAGCGACTTAGCAGCAGCAGCAGCAGCTTGTCCTCTGTTTAAAAAAAGAAAAAAAAAGAAGGAAGGAAGAGTAACCCCCACCATACTGGGATGACATACGGATTAAATGAAGTGAAGAAGGCAAAGCATCAGGAACAGAAGCTGACCCACCCCAGTGCTCACAAATAGTAGCTATCGCTATGACGGTTTACTATTTTCTCCAAACTCGGCCAGAAACAATGAAAAGGTTCTGATAAATTAATAGCATACACAAGGTAACAGAAGTAGGCTTTTGCCTGACTTTTTATAACATTTCAAGGGACTTTTGCATATTTCTCACTTGTCTGCACAGTGGCTGCTAATCACAAATGCATGCTCGCACTCCGTTCCAAAAGACTTGGCAGAGCCACAATTGGGGGCTCTTTTCATTAGCAGAGAGTGAATATGGGGGGGCTGCATTCCTCCGCAGTTACTCAGAGAGCTGGACTTCAGCCCTGCCCTCCTCCGAAGCCAGGGTGGACCCCCTCTGCTGTGGCGCACGGCTCTGGCCACGTGAGAAGAAGGACTACTGCCTGCCGCCCTGCTGGGCCCACCACCTGCGTCCATCGCCGGCCAGCGGGCGGCCTTGAGCTACTTACCTGTCTTCCCTGAGCCTGTTTCCCTCCACTGCAAAATGAGGATAATGACTGCACACTTCCTTCCTCCCTGCAAGGACTGCAAGGGGACGGGAAGAGGATTAAATGAGATAATGCAGTCAAGTGCTTGGCAAAGAGTAGATACTTAGTGATAGTATTTTTTTCCCCTAAAGCCATTTTGTTTAAAAAAAAAAAAAAAAAAAGGAAAGAAAGAAAGGGATATTCTGCCAGGCAGGATTGCTATGTTTCTAAATAGCAGAAAATCCAACTCAAACTGGTTTAAGTAGCAGTGATGGCTGAGTGGGAAGAAATGTGGTGGTGGAGAAAGGAATGAGGAGAGAAGACCCTTACACCCTCACATCACTGAAAAGTCCCAAGGACACAACGCAGCGTCACGAGGCATGCTTCTCCCATCTGGTGGTCCCCACCCTGTCATGCTTCCCATGGTGAACGCTCCTCCGCCACCAGGCAGCTCAAGACTCTCCCTTCCTGGTGACGACATAGTAGCAGCCCAGCCCCTCATCTTCTCAAGTGTAAGTCGAACAGGAAAAAGCCAGCCATCTTTGGGGTAGCTCCTCCTGCCTTAAGCCCAGAGATTCACTCTGATTGGTACCCAGACCACCTGCACATCTCTGAGCCAATCAATCAATGAGGCCCTGAGGAGGCAGTGTTCTGATGGGCAGGGTCCTGGAAACATGCTTCAAGTCCTGGACTGCAAGTTGTCGTTGTTCAGTCGCTCAGTCGTGTCTGACTCTTCGCGACCCCATGCACTGCAGCACTTCACCATCTCCTGGAGTTTGCTCAAACTCATGTCCATCGAGTCAGTGATGCCATCCAACCATCTCATCCTCTGTCGTCCCCTTCTCCTCCTGCCCCCAGTTCCTCCCAGCATCAGGGTCTTTTCTAATGTATCAGCTCTTCGCATCAGGTGGCCAAAGTATTGGAGCTTCAGCTTCAACATCAGTCCTTCCAATAAATATTCAGGACTGATTTCCTTTAGGATGGACTGGTTGGATCTCCTTGCAGCCCAAAGTACTCTGAAGAATCTTCTCCAACACCACAGGTCAAAAGCATCAGTTATTTGGTGCTCAGCTTTCTTTATGGTCCACCTCTCACATCCATACATCACTACTGGATAAACCACAGCTTTGACTAGACAGATTTTTGTCAGCAAAGTAATGTCTCTGCTTTTTAATATGCTGTCTAGGTTGGTCATAACTTTTCTTCCAAGGAGCAAGTGTCTTTTAATTTCATGGCTGCAGTCACCATCTGCAGTGATTTTGGAGCCCACAAAAATAGTCTATCACTGTTTCCATTCTTTCCCCATCTATTTACCATGAGTGATGGGACCAGACGCCATGATCTTCAGTTTTTGAATGTTGAATTTTCACTCTCCTCTTTCACTTTCATCAAGAGGCTCTTTAGTTCCTCCTTGCTTTCTGCCATAAGGGTGGTGTCATCTGCAAATCTGAGGTTATTGATATTTCTCTTGGCAATCTTGACTCCAGCTTGTGCTTCATCCAGCCCGGCATTTCTCATGATGTGCTCTGTATAGAAGTTAAATAAGCAGGGTGACAACATACAGCCTTGACGTACTCCTTTCCCAGTTTGGAACCAGCCCGTTCTTCCATGTCTGGCTCTAACTGTTGCTTCTTGACCTGCATCCGGGTTTCTCAGGAGGCAGGTCGGGTGGTCTGGTACTCCCATCTCCTTAAGAAAGTGCTGCTAAGTCACTTCAGCCGTGTCCAACTCTGTGCGACCCCATAGATGGCAGCTCACCAGGCTCCCCCGTCCCTGGGATTCTCCAGGCAAGAACACTGGAGTGGGTTGCCATTTCCTTCTCCAATGCCTGAAAGTGAAAAGTGAAAATGAAGTCGCTCAGTTGTGTCCAACTGCTAGTGACCCCATGGACTGCAGCCCACCAGGCTCCTCCATCCATGGGATTTTCCAGGCCAGAGTACTGGAGTGGGGTGCCATTGCCTTCTCCGTTAAGAAAGTGAAGGAGGCTAAAAACAGAAGCCGCCAGCAGTGTTCCTCTAGCGCCCTCTACTGAGAAACCTTTGCACTCCCTGCAAAGGAAAGATGCTGAGAAGGAACTGGCCATCATGGTAGAGCTGGCATTGAAGGGTTGAATCTGGAGCTGAGAAGCAATAATTAGTAATTAGCAAACATTTCAGGGCTGGAGCTCTAGAAGCATCTGCCTGGCAGGAGCATTGGGCACAGAGAAATGCACAGCTGCCGCCTATAGTAAGGACAGGACAGGTAATAAATAACAGCACCTGTCTTCTGCAGGAACCTCCCATTGCAAACCCAACCCAAAGCCAGAAGGCAGAACGTTCAAAGGGTGCAGGCTCTAGCGATCAGCCTCTCGGGGCAGAGAATGGGTCTGGGGGACGACAGGGTATGTCCAGCTCAGCAAGCAGTCACTACCCCCATTTTACAGCTAGGAAAAGAAACTTGCCAAAATCACATACCACCCTGCTCCACCATGCTGAACTGCCCAGCCCTGGAGCCATTCTACGTAAGCAGCAGTAGGAGGGAACAGAGGCCATTGGCTGCTATTGCAGAGATTTGAGATACTCTTCCAGAAAAGCATTCCTAGAAGCTCAAAGTTCAGTGTCATCCCTTCCAGCAATTTCAACAAATCTGTCTCTACTTGCCGCAGAAGGAGAGAGAGAAAAAAACTTTTATTTCACTCTCTTTCCAATAAGGCTACCCAGCAAGAGCTGTCATTTTCCAGCGGACTGTCTTTCATTTGCACACTGACCCAGGCTTCCGAGGAGTGAAAAGGAAATGAAGAGAGAAGGGAAGAGAAAGATGGGAAATGTAGCCCCGCTACACCCAAGCAGGAGGGATCCAACAATGGAAAGCTAACCAGATAGACAGCGCCTGTGATGGGTGCGGCCTGCCAGAGGTGTGTGCTGGCTTTTGAGCAAAAATATAGTCAGCAGCTAATTTTTCCTGCAGACCTGGGGCCTGGGCAGCCTGGTAGAGAGGGGACTGGATTGCATTTGCCTCAGCAGATACAGATGTGCTTTTTGGGGCATCATAGCCTCTCTCAGTTCATAGTTTTGGGGTGATCACAGAGGCTGTTTCCAGTGAATCTGAGTGTGCTTTGAACCCTTGCCACCCAAACATGGGCCTATGTCCCCTGGACACCTGTTGGAAATGCAGTTTCTACGAACTTTCGGCTGCCGGGAGGAAGGGCTGGGAGCAGGGACAGTTAGGGAGTCTGGGATGGACGACAGAGGGCGAGGTGGCTGGATGGCAGCACCGACTCGATGGACACAAGTTTGAGTTAGTGATGGACAGGGAGGCCTGGCGTGCTGCAGTCCATGGGGTCACAAAAGCCTGACACGACTGAGCGACTGAACTGAACTTGGGGTGAACAGGTAGACACTGCTGTTTTTAAATAGTTAACCATTACGGACCTACTGGATAGCACAGGGAACTCTGCTCAGTGTTACATAGCAGCCTGGAGGGGATGGGGGTTTGAGGGAGAATGGATTCATGTATATGCATGGCTGAGTCTCTTCGCTGTTCATCTGAAACTGTCACAACATTGTTTGTTAATCAGCTATACCCCAATACAAAGAGTTTTTAAAAAAAAAAAAAAAAGAAAGAAAGAAAGAAAGAAATGCAGGTTCTTAAAAAATGCAGGTTGTCAGGCCCCAACCCAGACTTGTAGAATCAGAGTCTGCATTTCAACAAGAATCTAGGTGATTTGTATCCATGGTAAAGTTTGAGAAACGCTGGTCTAAACCTACGCAGGTGGGACCAGTATCCGGTGGAGACAAAGGTGAGGGGACGCCTAGCTTCATACAGGTTTGCAAAGAGGCAGAGCCAATCCAGACCCTGAACAGTCTGGAGTCAGAGCTCACCACACATAGCCAACCTAAGATTCTTTCTTAAGCTATCCAGAGGTTCTCAGCCCTGCTCACACTGGAATCTCCTGGGGCTTTTAAACATAAACAATATTTCAAGATATCTATAGCAAGTGTAATGGAATATGAAAATATTTGGGAATTTCTTTGTGGTAGATGTAAGGGAGAGGAAATAAAAAGCTTTTTCTTTCTACCCTCTAGGTTCTCAACTAGGCTTGGTTACAAAAGATAAACAGAAGAAAAGTATAAAAATTAATTTAATAAAACTTTTCTGTGATACTTATGATGAGGCTTTAGGGCTTATATACTAGGCTGAAGAAAGAGTAGGGGGTTTCCCTGGTGGCTCAGTGTAGCGAATCCACCTGCCAGTTCAGAAGATGCAAGTTTGATCCCAGGGTCAGGAAGATCCCCTGGAGGAGGAAATGGCAACCCACTCCAGTATTCTTGCCTGGGAAATCCCATGGACAGAGGAGCCTGGCAGGCTACAGGCCATGGGGTCCCAAAATAGTCAGACATGACTTAGCAACTAAAGAACAACAGGGAACACTCAGGATTCAAAATGAGGTCCAAGGACCTGTGTACAGCACCAGCCTTACCTGAGAGCCTGCAGAAATGCAGACACTCGGGCTCCAACCAGACCGACTGCCCCAGAAGCTGCACTTTAATGAGCTTTCCAGGTGACTGGTGTGCGTGGTAAATTTTGAGACGCACTGTCTACACCTCATGGCTGTGGAATCAGGATGAAAAGAGAGAACTTAGAACTGAGCCTGACTTACACAGCAGTAGGAAGGAGCAGAGGGGGAAAGATTTACCAGCAAATAAGCCTGAGGTCCTGGGCCCATAACAAATGCTACACAAATGCTCATTGACTCCGCTCTTTTGGAGCTCGTATGTATTCAGACATTAATGCACCAGAAGCTGGCGGTCCTGTTTTCCTGAACTTCGCTCTCGGATTGGTTGGTTCAACCTGAACGGCAACCAGCTAGAGGCTACAAAGTTTGGTCTGTTTCTTGTCCTTCACCCCCACCTACTGGTTCATCTAAGAACTACAACCTGGAGTCCAGACAGCTCTTCCCAATGATCCTGCTTGTAAAGGTCCAGGTCTGTAAACGTCCATAAAAGAGGCTGGTGGTGTTCAGTCGCTCAGTCATGTCCAGCTCTTTGTGACCCCATGGACTGCAGCACGCCAGGCTTCCCTGTCCTTCACCGATTCCTGGAGCTTGCGCAAACTCAATCCATTGAGTCAGTGATGCTATCCAGCCACCTTATCCTCTGTGGCCCCTTTCTCCTTCTAACAGGAGGTGAAACCCTAAAATGTCTATGCGCCTGGAAACATTCTCCCCCAGGCTTCCTTTTGTTCTCCACGTTCTTCTTGACCCTTCGTATCGGCACGGGGAAATCATTCAAGCCAAGATCACGACATCCTGTCCCATAATTTCATGGCAAATAGATGGGGAAACAATGAAAACAGTGACGGACTTTATGTCCTTGGGCTCCAGAATCACTGCAGATGGTGACTGCAGCCATGAAATCAAGATGCTTGCTCCTTGGAAGAAAAGCTATGACCAACCTAGACAGCATATTAAAAGGCAGAGACGTTACTTTGCCGACAAAGATCTGTATAGTCAAAGCTATGGTTTTTCCAGTAATTATGTATGGATGTGAGAGTTGGACCAAAAAGAAAGCTGAGCACCAAAGAACTGATGATTTTGAACTTTGGTGTTTGAGAAGACTTTTGAGAGTCCTTTGGGCTGCAAGGAGATCCAACCAGTCAATCCTACAGGAAATCAATTGTGAACACTCCTTGGAAGGTCTGATGTTGAAGCAGAAGCTCCAATACTTTGGCCCCCTGATGCCAAGAACTGACTCATTGGAAAAGACCCTGATGCTGGGAAGAATTGAAGGTGGGAGGTGAAGAGGAGGTGAAAGTGGTTGTATGGCATCACTGACTCAATGGACATGAGTCTGAGGAAGCTCGGGAGATGGTGAAGGACAAGGAGGCCTGGCGTGCTGCAGTCCATGGGGTTGCAAAGAGTCAGACACAACTGAGCAGCAACATCTCTTCCATGTCAAGCAGGCATTTGACGGGTTGTTTTTCATGGAAAGTTGAGAGCTTTGCTCTGATGCCAAGCAGGACCCCGTGGGGCTGGGCATGGAGGCCCTTTGTTCCCCCATTCCTTGTAGGCAATACTTGGCCCTCCATGACCCTCTCTGAGTTCCAAAGGGCAGAAGGCTGCTAATCAAATGAGAAGCAACAATGGAACCACCTGAGGCAAGATTGAAAGACCGGAAAGACTCCTCAAGATTAGGAGAGGACCTCCTAGGAGACTGTTATTGTTCAATTGTTTAGTTGGATGGTAGAAAAAGTAAGAGAATTCCAGAAAAATATCTACAGCTTCACTGACTACGCTAAAGCCTTTGACTGTGTGGATCACAATAAACTGTGGAAAATTTTTAGGGAGATGGGAACACCAGACCACCTGACCTGCCTCCTGAGAAATCTGTGTGCAGGTCAAGAAGCAACAGTTAGAACTGGACATGGAACAACAGACTGGTTCCAAATAGGAAAAGGAGTGCGTCAAGGCTGTATGTTGTCACCCTGTTTATTTAATTTCTATGCAGAGTACATCATGAGAAATGCTGGTCTGGATGAAGCACAAGCCGGAATCAAGACTGCCAGGAGAAATATCAATAATCTCAGATATGCAGATGACACCACCCTTATGGCAGAAAGCAAGGAGGAACTAAAGAGCCTCTTGATGAAAGTGAAAGAGGAGAGTGAAAAAGCTGGCCAAAAACTCAACATTCAGAAAACTAAGATCACGGCATCTGGTCCCATTGCTTCACGGCAAATAGATGGGGAAACAGTGGAAACTCTGCAGAAGAAGGACTGATGACCGTGGCTGCCCCTGTCCTGACCACATACCCCTGCCTGGCAGTGTAACCTCTCTCTAACTACCAGGGGGAAGGGTGGAAGGAGGCAGTGGTCCTGAGGCGCTAGCCGAGTGTTCCCCTTTGCCCAGCAAAGTAATAAAGCCACTCTTTTCTCTGTAACTTGTCTCCATATTGCTGTTTAACAATGGGGCACAGAGAGCCAAGATTTTGGCAACAGCCCCAGCAATTCCACTTCTGGAAAGTTATTTCACAGCAGTAAGTAGGTATAAGTGCGAGAAGTTCACTGAGGCAGTTTTTAGGAGGAAAAAGACTGGAAATCTGATAGGGGGTCCTCACTGCAGGATCCACAGCCTGAGGTGGATCTGTGTTTCCGTGCAGTCGGTTCCCCGTGCGTTGTCGTTGTTCAGTCCCTCAGTCGTGTCCGACTCTGCGACCCCATGACTGTGGCACGCCAGGCTTTCTTGTCCTTCACTATTGGTTTCCCTTCTGTTCCTGTGGATTTTACCTTATGCTCTTAAAAACATCTCTTTCTGAGATGTCCGTTAGTTTCAGCGGCTGCCAAAGGAAGCAATGATGGAACGGAGCAGGGTCTTGTGGGGCCCTCCCGGGCACTTTTCCTTCTGGGTTCCCTTCTGTCTTAAACGCAGGATAAAGGTTTCAGCCTCCTAGACCCCACCCCCGCCCCTGCCAAGTATCAAAGCGCAGATTCAATCAGTTACTAATCGGGGACGTAAGGGAATGCTGGGAAAGACTGAAGGCAGGAGAAGGGATAACAGAAGACGAGATGGTTGGATGGCATCACCAACTCGATGGACCTGAGTCTGAGTAAGCTCTGGGAGTTGGTGATGGACCGGGCAGCCTGGCGTGCTGCAGTCCGCAGGGTCGCAAAGACACTCAGCTGAGTGAGCGACAAGAGAGAGAATGCAGAAACAGAGAGCAACCAAGAAATGATGGTGGAGCAGCTAAAGGGGGAGCCTGGTGCCTCCGCAAGGGGCGTACAGACAGCATCTTCGAGTTCTTCAGGAACCACGGCCCCCACCTGGGTGGAGGACAGTAACTTCAGGCTGAGCACAAGGTTCCTGGAGCACCACCCTGTTACCTCACCAGCACCAAATCAGAAGAAAGTTACCGCCTTCATCCCAGATTTCGCCTATAAAAATGTCTCCCCACAAACCTCTGGGAGTTCAGGGTCTTCGAGCACCAGCCATGAGTTCTGTAACTGAGCAGAACCCTCCGAGTCCTTGATGGTCCTTGATGACCATGAGCATGTAGCCCCAGGCCTCCTGTTGTTGTTCAGTAGCTTAGTTGGTTCCTATCCAACTCTTTGTGACCCCAGGGACTGCAGCATGCCAGGCTTCCCTGTCCTTCACTATCGCCCAGAGTTTGCTCAAACTGAAGTCCATTGAGTCACTGATGACTTCCAGCCACCTCATCCTCTGTTGCCCCCTTCTCCTCCTGCCCTCAATCTTTTCCCAGCATCAGAGTCTTTTCCAGTGAGTTGGCTCTTCACATCAGGTGGCCAAAATATTGGAGCTCCAGCTTCAGCATCAGTCCTTCCAGTGAGTATTCAGAGTTTATTTCCTTTAGAATTGACTGGTGTGAGCTCCTTACAGTCCAGGGAACTTTCAAGGGTCCTCTCCAGCACCACACTTCAAAAGCGTTGATTTTTCAGCACTCTGCTTTCTTTATGGTCCAACTCTCACATCCATACATGACCACTGGAAAAACCATAGCTTTGACTGTACGGACCTCTGTCGGAAAAGTGATGTCTCTGCTTTTTCATATGCTGTCTAGGTTTGTCACAGCTTTCCTTCCAAGGAGCAAGCCCTAAGAACTGATTAAGTTAACCTTGGTGACACCACCCTGTGCCCTCATCATCAGCCAATCAGAACTGTGCTCGATCTGATCACGTACCCTGCCACCCCCTAAACATACACGTGGCCTTTAAAAATGCTTTGCCGAAATCTTTCAGGGAGCCTGAGGCTCTTTAGGGCCTGACCACTCTGTCTCCTTGCATGGCTCTGCCATAAACCACCCTTTGCTCCAAACCCTGACGTTTCGATTCATCTGACCTCCCTGTGCATCAGGCACGTGAGGCTGTGTTCAGTGACAAGAACACAAAAACAGACGCACAGCCCCTGCACCCAAGAGACGGGCTGATTTGGCTGTGGTAGAGCATAGCTTATTTAACTTCTATGCAGAGAACATCATGAGAAACACTGGGCTGGACGAAGCACAAGCTGGAATCAAGATTGCCGGCAGAAATATAAGTAACCTCAGATATGCAGATGACACCACCCTTATGGCAGAAAGTGAAGAGGAGCTAAAAAGCCTCTTGATGAAAGTGAAAGAGGAGAGTGAAAAAGTTGGCTTAAAACTCAACATTCAGAAAATGAAGATCATGGCATCTGGTCCCATCACTTCATGGGAAATGGATGGGGAAACAGTGGAAACAGTGTCAGACTTTATTTTTGGGGGCTCCAAAATCACTGCAGATGGTGACTGCAGCCATGAAATGAAAAGATGCTTACTCCTTGGAAGGAAAGTTATGACCAACCTAGATAGCATATCTAGGTTGGAAAGCAGAGACATTACTTTGCCAACAAAGGTCTGTCTAGTCAAGGCTATGGTTTTTCCTGTGGTCATGTATGGATGTGAGAGTTGGACTGTGAAGAAGACTGAGTGCTGAAGAATTGATGCTTTTGAACTGTGGTGTTGGAGAACTCTTGAGAGTCCCTTGGACTGCAAGGAGATCCAACCAGTCCATCCTTAAGGAGATCAGTACTGGGTGTTCATTGGAAGGACTGATGCTAAAGCTGAAACTTCAGTACTTTGGCCACCTGATGGGAAGAGCTAACTCATTGGAAAAGACTCTGATGCTGGGAGGGATTGGGGGCAGGAGGAGAAGGGGACGACAGAGGATGAGATGGCTGAATGGCATCACCGACTTGATGGACATGAGTTTGAGTGAACTCCGGAAGTTGGTGACGGACAGGGAGGACTGGTGTGCTGCAATCCATGGGGAAAAGAGTTGGACACGACTGAGCGACTGAACTGAACAAGCATAGGATGGGATAGTCACCGAGCTGTTTAAGAGAAATAGGCTATCTATGTGTGCTGATCTAGAACAATCCCAAAAGGACATTGTTAAAGGTGTAGAATGGTATGTATTATGGTCATATTTACATTTCAGAGAGGACGTTTTTACATCTATACTTGTGCACACACTTGACATCTCGGGAAGGAGATGCAGGATACTGATAGCTGTGGCTGCTCTGAGCCAGGGAACTGGGGGTCTGAGAGTTGGGCTGAATTAGAGTTCCTTTTTACTCTTTATCTTTCTGTATTGTTTGGATTTTGTCAAATTTACAAACATCTTTTTTAAAAGTTCAAAATGCAAGGTTTAACTAAATCTGAGGCTTAATCCTTGAAACCACAACGTTTAGTAGTCTCATGACATTTGTTGGAAAAAGGTAAATACGTGATAAAATGACTACAAACTTACTTTATTTAAAAAAAAAAAAAAAGCCTCACTAGCTCAAGTGCATGGTCCACGATGCTCGGGGTCCTCTCCCAGGAAAGGGCCCTTGGGGTGACCCCAGGGGAGCCGGGGGTCACATGGTGGATGGGGGGGTTCCCCAGTCTCTGTGCTTTTCCAGGGACCCCTGCTGTGGGGCCTCCGACACACACCTTTCTTCCTATTGTCCTTGAACCTTTATTATGTGGTGGAGAATATCTAAGTGACAGGACCTTGAAGAAGAAAAAATATTTATCCTATCTACTTTAAAAATATATATATTTTAATTTGGTTTAATAAAAAGCCACATACCATAAACTGTGCCACCTGAACTGTTTTTATACGCACAGTTCGTTAGTATTAAGTACATTCACGTTAGGCAACCGACCTTCAGAACTTGCAAAACTGCAACTCTATGCCCACTGAACGACTTCCCATTTGCCCCGCCCACCGCCCCAGCGCCTGGAAACCAGCATTCGTTTCTATGATTTTATCTACCCTGTGCTGCGCTAAGTCGCTTCAGTCCTGTCTGACTCTTCGTGACCCCAT
This sequence comes from Capricornis sumatraensis, assembly GCF_032405125.1. NCBI lineage: Eukaryota > Metazoa > Chordata > Mammalia > Artiodactyla > Bovidae > Capricornis > Capricornis sumatraensis. The sequence goes on along the minus strand of NC_091083.1, from coordinate 82,136,264 downwards.
GGACTGTAGCCCGCCAGGTTCCTCTGTCCATGGGATTCTCCAGGCAAGAATACTGGAGTGGGTTGCCATGCCCTCCTCCAGGGGATCTTCCTGACCCAGGGATTGAACCCACGACTCAGGTTTCCTGCGTTGGCAGGCAGGTTCTTTACCACTAGCACCACCTGGGAAGAAGCACCTCTTATAAGCCTTGGGTGGGACCCAGAGCAAGTCAGGTAAACTTGTCTCCGGTTCTTCATCCTCAAAGCAGGGATGAAAGCAGGACTCACTTCACAAGGTTGTGTGAATTCAATGAAGCCCTGTTTTTAAAGCTGTTTGAACAATACCTGGCTCACCGGAAGGGCTCTACAAAGGTCTGCTATAGCTGTGATGGTTGGGATGTATTTTCATGTCTGTTAGGGAAAAGATTAAACCAGAACAGCAAACCTATGACTTCATGAATGGTACTGCTTAAAATGAGACTAAAGTATGTTTTTAACTTTTAAAAGTTGATTTAAAGGAAGTTCCATTTTTTCCAAAGTTCAAGCATACAAAACGACAAATTTTTTCAAGGCGATCTGGCGCCCCCTCCTGGTACTGGGGAAGCAGCGTCGTGCTGGTCCCCTACTTAGGAAGCCCAAAATGAGAACACTGGGCGTCAGTTCCGTGGCTCTCTTTACTTAGACACTGCTGTTCACCCATCATCAAGGGCTCGATGTGGCCCGAGGTGAAGGTGACCAGGCTCAGCCAGCCACCCGCACCCACTCCAGGATCCACCTCTGGTTCCCCAGTGTGGCACGGTCCTGGCCGGCCTGGTTTTCTCTGGGGAAGGTCTACAGGTGTGAGGAAGCCCAGGGAAGACCCAGGTCTTTCCACTCCAGCATGGGTCTGGGCCCTGCCAGCCAAGACGCATCGGAAGAAGGACTCGTCTTCCCTGCCCTCCTGCTCTTTGCACATCGTGGCAGGTAGCAGTTGGTAGGTCCATAGGACACGCCCCGATTTTTCCCAGTACCTACGTCCTCTGAGCCTGAACTTATCCTCTCCCCTGCCAGAGGAGGGCAAGGAATTCCACTCCAGTATTCTTACCTGGGAGTCCCACGGACAGAGGAGCCTGGCGGGCCACAGTCCATGGGGCCGCAAAGAGTCAGACACGACTGAAGCGGCCATGTGCACTCTCCTCAGCCCCTTGTTAACACACGTTCCTGTGCCTGACCACAGTGATGCCAGACTGATACGTCAGAGTTTGGAGCAGAGAAAGGTTTATTGCAGGCCATACAAGACGTGGAGGCTTATGCCCTAAAAATGGCTTCCCCGGTAGCTCAGACAGTAAAGAATCCGCCTGCAATGCAGGAGACCCAGGCTCGATCCCTGGGTCGGGAAGATCCTGTGGAGAAGGAAATGGCAAGCCACCCCAGTATTCTTGCCTGGAAAATCCCATGGACAGAGGAGCCTGGTGGGCTGCAGTCCATGGGATCTCAAAGAGTCTGGCATGACTGAGTGACTAACACTTTCACTTTCATGCCCTAAAAAGCCTCCAGCTCCCCAAGGGTTTCCACAAAGCATTTTTAAAGGCCAGGTAAGGGAGGAGGGGGTCGCTGGGCATCAGACCAGCTCGTACACAGGTCTCTGACAGGCTGATGCTGAAAGACACAGAGTTAACTTTAATGGTCCTTAGGCTCCAGGAGGCCAGGGGCTACATCCTCTTGGTCCTCAAGTAGTTAACATCTTCCATTGGGGGGTAGGGGGGTGCTTCATTGGCGGAAAACAGCTCAAGAAATTTGCATCAAATACTATTCTCTAGGTACTTCAGAAAGGAACTAAAGCAAGGACGTTGAGAAGTCCAGGGAAGCCTCGGTTTCCCCCTCCCACCTCTAGTCACACCAGCCTCTGTTCTCAGTGCTCAGACATTTCCCCGCCTGAGATCCTTTGCCTCTGTGGTGTCTCCACCCCGATTTCCACGTGGCTCGCTCCCCACCTGCAGGTCTCTGCCTCCTGCCATCTCCTCCTGAATGGCCTGCGGACACTGGCTCCCAGCCCAGCTGACCCCCCGACTCTCATTGCCACGATCCTGTTTTATTTCCCTCGTGACCTTCTCGACAGGGCAGGTGCTGTCCTTCTTTCCTTTCCTGTTTGTCATCCACATCTCCCACCAGCTGTGAGCTCCTAGGAAACAGGTCTCTCTGGCTCACTCCCTCAGCATCTGCAGCCCCTACTCAGTGTGGACTGAAGACTGCTTGAAAGAATGAGTATTATCTTCACTTTACACACAAGGAGACTTCGGGAAGACGGGTGACTTGCCAGACAGCAGCGTTCCTGGAGGTCACATCTTTGACAGCCGCCACGCTGCCCAGGTTGGGTCAGGACTCCCCAGTGAAAATGCTTTTCCCCTTTGGCGAAGGCTGGGGGCTCATTCCGACTCTGGCAACATTACATGGGGGAGATTTAGTCATCGAGCAGTCTCCTGGCCCATGACTCACCCCCACTGACATTTTCAAAGCTTGTGTAGACACAGCATCAATGGAACTTTTCACTCATGAGGAAGGGTAATTGGTTGCCTCCGTCCCCCAGCCACCAAATTGGCAAGTGAGATGCTGTGGACAAAACAGAATGCATTCCCCAAGACGGGCACATCACGCAGATTCTTTCTTTAAGAGTCATCAGCAATCCCAAAGCCTTATTCAGACCATACGATGAGTCAGAGTGAGTCAATCAATCATTTGACAAATCCTTATTGAGCACCTACTGTGTTCTCGGCACCAGGATACAGAAGGGAACAAAACAGACCCAAGCCCCCGCCTTACAGAGCTGACGTTCCGGTGACGGAGACAGATGTCAACAAATGAACAAGGAAAAATATGTAAGATGTCAGAGGGTGACGTGTGACATGCCATGGAGAAAATCAAAGCATGGAAGCCCAAGAGGAGATACAATTTAACATTTCTTTTGGCTAGGGTAGGAGGAGGGGGAAGGGAGGCACTTGATCGCCCGGCTTATGGGATCTTAGTTCCCTGACCCAGCGATCAAACCCAGGCCCTGGGTAGCGAACGCTTGGAGTCCTAACCACTGGACAGCCAGGGAATTCCCTAAAGCTACATGTAAATTTTTACATTTAATTCAGTGAATGAAGGCTCCCTGAGAAAGTCACATATGGGCAAAGCAAAAGGCATAGCCTACACAAAGGCTCTGAGGCACACGCCTGGTGTGCTGGCAGCGCAGCCCTGAGGCCTTGTGGCTGAAGCATGGTGAGCAGGAGAGAACGCAGGAGGCCGTGGGACTGAGAGGGCAGCTGGCAGTCCTCCGGACAATTTGGCTTTCACTCTGAGTGAGATGGGAGCCTGGGGAGGGGCTTGGGCACAGGCGCAGCAGGACACCAACTAGGTTAGACTCCCTTTGTTTGCTTTGGGAGATCAGATTGAGACGGGCAAGGTGGGAGCAGAGACCAGGGATGGGCTTGTTTGGGCTCGAAGTGACAGAGCCTGAGGATTTCCCTGATGGTCCAGTGGTTAAGAATCTGCCTTGCAATGCAGGGGACATGGGTTCGATCCCTGGTCCAGGACGATCCCACATGATGCAGGGCAACGGAGCCCGCGCTCTGGAGCCTGAGAGCCGCAGCTGCTGAGGTTCCCACGCCCTAGAGCCCGTGCTCCCCAAGAGGAGCCACCGCAACGAGAAGCCCTCCTACCACAAGGAGAGAGGGGCCCCGCTCTCCATAATAGAGGAAGCCTGCGTGCAGCAACCAAGACCCAGCGGGACCAAAAGTAAGTGAATAAATAAACATTTCAATTAAAAAACTATCCGCCTTCAGATAGTTAGGAAGTTTGCAATGGACATGTCCACACTGCCATATTTAAAATGGATTACCAGCAAGGACCTACTGTAGAGCTCAGGGAACTCTGCCCAATGTTATGTGGCAGCCTGGGTGGGAGGGGAGCTTTCGAGAGATTAGATACATGCATACATATGGCTGAATCCCTTCACTGTGCACCTGAAATTGTTAATCGACTAAACCCCAAAACAAAATAAAGTGTTTTAAAAAAAAAAAAAAAAAAACAGAGAGAGAAATAGTGAAGGGAAAAAAAAAAAAAACCTTTGAGCCATGCCTGAGTAAATGTGGGAAATAAAAATTAAAAAAAAAAAAAAAGAACATGCCTTCCAATGCAGGGGACATGGGTTCAATCCCTGGTCACGGAACTAACATCCCACACGCCTCAGAGCAACAGAATGAACATAAAACAAAGAATGAACATAGCAAATAGCTACTTAGAGTAACTAGAATATTGAAAAATTAAATGAAAAGGAAATTAAGAAAGAGATACAAAGAATCTGAGAGAATTACTGAGCCCACAGGACACACCAAAGTTCTCAAGTGCCGCAATGAAGACCCACATCAGCCAAACAAATACGTATTTCAGAAGGAAGAAGATGTGATGGTCCTTGGACCAGCGGAGGTGGTGAGAAACGGGCAGATTCTGTGCGTATTTTGCAGGTAGAGCCAAAAGGGTTGAGGGTAGGTGCGATGAAGAGAAAAGGCAAGCATGTTTACAAAGCCCATCGCCTCAGCACCTGGAAGCCGGTGTCACTTTCAGAGATGGGGACTCTGCTGTGGGAAGGGTGGGTCTGGGAGAAGCTCATGGCCATAGACCAGACCTGTGTGCACTCACACAGACCAAGATGAGAACCCAAACAAATGCTCGCAAACCCCCAAACATCAGTCCAGTGCCAGGGAAACTGCTCAGCTCAGTTTACACACTGCAGAGCCAACTACTGAACAAGTCTGCAGAACTCCCGCTGACGAAGCCGAGAGGTAAGACAGGGCTGCTGGAGGAAAGAGAAGGATGATTGCTGAGCACAAAGGCCTCCTGCTGGAGGAAGGGGGTGCCCCTGAGCCCCCTCCCCAAACAGAATCCAGGCCCCAGGCTCCCTGGATCCTTGGTTCATCAGCTCCCACTTCCAACGTGGCTCAACCTCCGAACCCCAAAGGAGATGCTTTCTAATCTGCAGCTTCGAATGAATCCCCAGCTCCCCTGGGAAAGAGCTCAACACAGAGGGGGTGGGAACAAAAAGGGGCCAAGTCTCTTAAAAAGCCCAAAGCGTCTCAAAATGAATAGCAAGTGCCCGGATGGTGCGTCTCTCACTTTGGCCAGCAGTCATGGCTCTGAGGAAGTCTAACAAGGCCATTACCGCCTGAAGACAAGCATCTCACACGGCTCAGATCACCCCCTGCTCCTGGCGACAGCAGGCGCTGATTCTGGGTGGCTTTAAATAAAACAAGAGGGCCTGGTGCCAGGGGAAGTGAGAACTGCAGCCGCTGGCAACTGTCGCCTCTCCCCCAGAGATCCGGGATGAATGGCTGCAGCAGGTGCGGCCTGAGGACCTGGTGACCTGGTGCGGAGAAGCCTGACATTTTGTCAGGGATCCCTGGATGGGGCTAGCCGGGAGGCCCGAGGCTGTGGTGAATCCCAGGGACAAAGAAAAGAGCGCCCCTCTGGGAGTGCGAGGGTGAAAACTGACAAGCTCAGCAGAGAACCAAATTGGGGTGAGAACTGGAATAGTATTTCCACAGTGGGGTCTTTTGTTTCCGCCTGCCCAGCACCTGTCTGTCTCCACTCCTGGCCACAGAAATCGGTTATTTATTTGGAGAACTGTATTAGTCTCATCGTCTTATTATGCAGATCTGATACTGCGATGTTTGAAGAGACTCTAACCTTCCCAGGAAATCAGTCCTGAATATTCGTTGGAAGGACTGATGTTGAAGCTGAAACTCCAATACTTTGGCCACCTGATGCGAAGAACTGTCTCATTGGAAAAGACTCTGATGCTGGGAAGACTGAAGGCTGGAGGAGAAGGGGGCGACAGAGGATGAGATGGTTGGATGGCATCACTGACTCAATGGACGTGAGTTTGAGCAAGCTCCGGGAGATGGTGAAGGACAGGGAGGCCTGGTGTGCCGCAGTCCATGGGGTCGTGAAGAGTCGGACATGACTGAGCGACTGAGCCACAGCAACATTCCCGGGTGGTGCGAGTGGTAAAGAATCCGCCTGCCAATGCAAGAGACGGAAGAGACTCAGGTTCTATCCCTGGGTAGGGAAGATGCCCCGGAGGAGGAAATGGCAACCCACTCTAGTAGTCTTGCCTGCAGAATCCCTTGGATGAAGGAACCTGCCAGGCTATGGTCCATGGGGTGGCAAAGAGTTGGACCCACTTGAAGTGACTTAGCACACACATCCCTCTCAGAGTTAGTCAGTTCCTAAAGATGATGGTAAATTTCTTGCCTGGAGCTTGCTATTTATATTCAAACCAACCAATTCAGGGCCACACCCCCATCCCCTCCTCTATTGGTTTGGTACTCACACTCCAGGCCAGTATCCAGCTGCCCTAATCACTCCAAACCCAGGAACCAAGCAACTAGGGGAGCCCCTCCGCTCCAGAGCCCCCTGAAATTATTCAAACTAGCCAGTCGTGAGGCTGCTTACCCTGTTTCCTTGTCCCCGCTCATGGAAACCACAGGGAAGCCTGCTGTCTCCCTGACTCTGACCAACCCTAGGGCTTCCTGTTGTAGCTCCCCCATAGTACACGCCGACCTCGTAGAATCTGTGGGTATGAAACCATCTTTTCTCTTTTAAAAATAGTTTTATTTATTTTGCTGGGTTGAGTCTTTGTTGCAGCATGCAGGATCTTTAGTTACATGGGATCTAGTTCCCTGACCAGGGATCGAACCCCAGGCCCCCTGCACTGGGAGCTCATAGTCATAGCCACCAGACCACCAGCCAAGTCTCTAAAACCATCTTTTCAATGGCAGCCATCTCCTGAGCTGATAGCCTCACCCTTCCTGAGTATATATAAAAAACCTGCATTTTTAAACAATAATGACCTCTCCGCATGCAGTCCATGGAACTGGATGCAGCTTACCCCAGTGGCACCCCACTCCAGTGCTCTTGCCTGGAAAATCCCATGGATGGAGGAGCCTGGTAGGCTGCAGTCCATGGGGTCTCGAAGAGTCGGACACGACTGAGCAACTTCACTTTCACTTTCACTTTCATGCATTGGAGAAGGAAATGGCAACCCACTCCAGTATTCTTGCCTAGAGAATCCCAGGGACGGGGGAGCCTGGTGGGCTGCCATCTATGGGGTCACACAGAGTAGGACACGACTGAAGCGACTTAGCAGCAGCAGCCCCATTTCAGGGGTGGGTATGTGACCCGGATCTGTCCAATCAGGGTATCCTATCCCTGCTTGCCTTCGTTAAATGTCCAATGAGAGTCCGTCTTGAGATTTTAGGTAGACCAATCGGGAAAGAGTGGCTGAGAGGCCCTCTCCTCTCTGCTTTGCTCCTCTGGCTCAGTTCTCAAGCAGGTTCTTCCCAGTGGGAAACCCAAGGACCCACTGGACTGAACAGCAACACTTAGCAGCATCGTAGTTTTTCTCCTGCTCCGCTGGGCGGCACAGGTGCAGCAGTCGACCAGAAAGCTGGATTCAGTGACGGCTGCGATTTTGCCGGTAAAATATACAACACAGCAGCAGGGGCAAGGGTATGTTGGCCCAGGTGGAGTATGCTGGAGAGTGATAACAGCGATGGACAGCAGAATCTAAAATGGTTTGGAGGGGAATTAAAATACGGGGAGGGAGGAGCCAGGGTGCAAAAAGAGAAGGTTGCAGGGTCAGGCATTTATAAAGCCTGGCGGGCCAAGGCATTGTTGGAATTGAGGCACTAGAGGAAATGAGTTGAAAGTCGAGGCACAGAGTGGAGCCAGGCTTCGGGGGCCCTGATGCTTATGTAATTTAGGGACTCTCTTGAGTGTGATATGAGAGATATCCACCCCCCTGCAATATGCTACATTATAGTCAAAAAGGATTTTTGTGGTTGTAAATAATATACCTAATCATTTGAGATCATCAAAAGAAGAGTATCTTTGGTGAGCCTGACCTAATCAGGTGAGCCCTTTCAAGGGTATCTAGATGTCTGAAACAAAAGCCAGAGGAGTGTGTTCTTCCTGGCCTGGAGAAAAGCAAGTGGCCAGGTCCTGAGCTGCTTCTGGGGGCCGCATGGCAAGGAACCACGGGGCAGCTTCAAGGAGCAGACTGGAAGATTCTGCTGACAGCAGGGGGAGGACAGGGACCTCGGCCCTAGAGCAGAATGCAAGCTGAGGGAGATGAGCTCACACCCTGATCGCTTGGATTTGACAACACATAAGGGCCAGCGGCTCTGACCTCAGCCTTCCTTTCAACTTCAGTCTATTTGCACCTTCAGCTTCAGGGAATCTTTGGACGTTAATTTGTCCCAGAGACTATTGTAAAGACTTTCCATTTGAATGCAAGGCAATATATCATTGGCTTGTATTATGGGAATATATATATATATTTTTTTTTTTGCAACCCTGTGGACTGTAGCCTGCCAGGCTCCTCTGTCCATGGGATTTCCCAGGCAAGAATACTAGAGTGGGTTGCCATTTCCTTCTCCAGGGGATCTTCCCAACCCAGGGACTGAACCCAGCATCTTACATCTTTGGCATCGGCAGGCAGATTCTTTCCTACTGAGCCATCTGGGAAGCCCAAGTAGGACATAATTTGAGATGGGAAAAGAACAGAACTCATTTTGAGTGGAGAGTACTGGGTAGGCTTGTGTCGACTCAAAGAACAAGTGTTTCCCAGCCCCCTGCTGAGTATTGTTCCAGGAGGACCCACAGGAGCACTGGCTGATATTGGGGTTCAGGAAGGCAGGCCCAGGACTGGGCTGAGAGACTGCAATCCCACCATGGGGACAGCCCTCCCCTGGTTGCCCACAGGCCTCACTGTTAGGTTTTACAGTCAGAAGAACCAACGGTGGGAGGACGTAGGAGCTGGATGCCTGTTCCCCATTCCTCCCGTCTCCCTGTGTCCGTGTGTCTCAACCCTGGCTGCAGGTTGAAATCACCTGGGCTCACAGGCTTTCCAGGTCCCACAAATAAAAACCCAGGATATCTCAGTCCACTTTGTATTTCAGATCAACCCATTAAGGTGCTCAGTAGCTCAGCCGTATCCAACTTTTTTGCGGCTCCACGGACTGTAGCCTGCCGAGCTGCTCTGTCCATGGAATTCTCCAGGCAAGAATAGTGGAGTGGAGCTTCCCCGGTGGCTCGGGGGTAAAGAATCCGCCTGCCGATGTGGGAGATACTGGATCGTTCCCAGGTCCGGGAAGATCCCCCATGCCACCGAGCATCTAAGCCCGGGCACCACAACTGCTGAGCCTGCGCTCTAGAGCCGGGAGCCGCAATTACTGCGCGCAGGCGCGGCAACTGCAGAAGCGTACCCGCCCTCGAGCCTGTGCCAAAGAGAAGCCGCGACAAAGAGAAGCTCCTGCTCCACAGCTGGAGAACAGCCTAGAGAAAAGCCTGTGCAGCAACGGAGACCAAGCACAGCCAGGAAATTAGTTTAAAAAAAAAAGAATACCGGAGTGAGTCGTTATTTCCTTCTCCCGGGGACCTTTCCAACCCAGGGATCGAACCCGAGTCTCTTGCATCCCCTACCTTGGCAGGCGGGCTCTTTACCCCTAGAGCCGCCTGGGGAAGCCCGGAAGCCCCTCAGATAACAGATTCATTTGTAATGTATTAATAAGTGTGTCCATGCAATCTCTGAGACGTTACTTGAACTGAAAAGTTATATTTGTTTAGCTGAAATACAAAGTTAATTAGGCCTCCTGTAGTTTATCAGATGACGCTGGGAGGTGGAGTTTTAAAAAAATACTGAGACCTGACCTCTTCAACCCCGGCAGCCCTGGCTTCCCTAACCCTCACCCACGCTCAGCCTCTGTAGGGAGGATGAATGATTTCTACAGCTGATGAATTGGGGGAAGGGAAGTGGGCATATGTGCCTTGTCCCCTCCTGGCCCTTTTCTGAGACTGGCTGGCGTGGGAGGGGTACTCTGAGCGGTAGGGCATCTTTGTCCCTCGCGCGGAGCCTACCCACCAGCGCCCTAAGTGCATGGTGGGGGCGGGGAGACGGTGTATTAGCAAGATTGGCTGAACCTAAGCACAGTCCCCAAGTAGCTCTTCTCATTATTAAGGTAGAATCTCTTTCTCACTTGGTTGTGAACCTCTCTAGGGAGGGAAAGGATGTTAAGAATTGACACACACCCCCCAAAACTCCGACATCTGCCCCCTCCTCTCCTCCTTCAGGGCTTGGCTAATTCATACGCAGTCTTCACCTATTAGCTAAAAAGAACCTTTGCTCCAAGAAGCCCTCCCCAGACCAAGGCAGATCCTCTGGCTGTGTGTTTTCATAAGCCCCTCTGGATATTCTTTCTCTTGGAAGTGAAGTGAAGTCGCTCAGTCCTGTCCGACTCTTTGCAACCCTGTGGACTATACAGTCCATGGAATTCTCCAGGCCAGCATACTGGAGTGGGTAGCCTTTCCTTTCTCCAAGGGATCTACCCAACCCAGCGATCAAACCCAGGTCTCCCCAATTACAGGTGGATTTCTTTACCAGCTGAACCACAGGGGAAGCCCAAGAATACTGGAGTGGGTAGCCTATCCCTTCTCCAGGGCATCTTCCTGACCCTGGAATTGAATTGCTGTTTCCTTCAGCCCACCCTCCTCTCTGGCCCATATCAAAATTGTCATTGACTGAAGTGGGATTTCTTGACCTTGACACAACTGAAATTTAGGGTCACAGAAATCTTTGTTGTATCTCTTCTGTGGATCTTAGACTGCTTAACAGCATCCTTGCCCTGCACTCACTAGAAGCTGGTGACCTACTCCCCTGCCCGTCTCCAGGGGGACAACAAAATGTCTCCAGACATTGCCAAATATCCCACACGTGCTTTAATGTTCTGCTATTTCCATCGTAATATCCTTAATAGTGTCTAAACAAGGGGCCCTGAAAATTGTGTGGCTGGGTTCTGTTTGTGTACCTCATTTTAAGATTTTTTTTTAATGTGGACTATTTTTAAAGTCTTTATTGAATTTGTTACAATATTGCTTCTGTTTCCCGCTTTGGTTTTTTGAACACAAGGCATATGGATCCTAGCTCCCCAACTATGGATCAAACTTGCCCTCCTTGTGTTGGACGCTTTAACCACTGGACCGCCAGGAAAGTCCTTACCTTTTTTTTTTTTTTTTTAATGCTTCTCTCTCTTAACATTGAGCAACTAACACTTCGACAACACTGGCTTTGGGAGCAAAGAATGGGTCTACCTTATTTACTGCGGCCCCCTCTGCGCAGCACAGAGAAAGTGCTTGAAAAATATGTACAGATAAGGATCAAGCAAGAGGCTGAATCCAGGCTCTGGGGCTGCCATTCCCCTCCTACACCCAGCCCCCGCCCCCCACTTCTCCCCCCGCTGAGGAACAGAAGGAAATATAACCTCAGCCGACCTGCCTAAGTCGGTCTATTCAATAGCCTGCCTTCCCCAGGCTGCCGGAACATTCTTCCAAACTCCTCAAGCGTGTCAAGCGGCAAATGTACCCTGTGTGGTCTGTGGGCCTTTCTCGAAGGCTCCATATGCCATGTCAGCTGGACAGAGCGGTAATCCCCAGATGTAAGCAGATAAGGGCCCGGGGGAGAGCCTTCACACTGCATTTCCGAGCTCCACCCACTCAGGGCAGGCCTTCATTTTGCATTAATTCTGGCCAATTTAGCTTGCCCTCCCTTCCACAAAACGGGAGTCCAGTCGACCTCCTGGGAAATCTTAAAGCCAGCTGAGCTGAGGACAGGAGGCCCTGGGAGGCCAATATAACCCACTCTAGGACAAGGCAAGTCTACTTAAAATGGGGACCCAGATTTCAGAACACAACAGTGAAGGGGAGATTTCTCAGAGTTAATAGTTTTACTGGAGCTTTATCTTGAAAAATGAAAGTAAAATTGATAACAACTAGCCTATATTTGCAGCAGCTTTCTTCATAATAGCCAAAAACTGGAAATCACTCTGATCGATGATTAAACAAAATGCCATGCAATCCACACCAGGACATTACTCAGCAACAGAAAGGAACAAACTTCTGAAACACTCAGGCAACAATTTGGATAGACCTTGTATCAGATTCCTAGGATGGCTGTAACAAAGTACCATGAATTGACTGGCTTTAAAAAAACAGAAATTTAGAGGACTTACCTGGTGGTCCAGTGTTTTAAGACTGTGCTCACCGAGCAGGGGTCCCGGATTGGATCCCTCATCAGAGAACCAGACGCCCCATGCTGCAAGTAAAGATCTCACGTAACTCAGCGAAGATCAAAGATCCCCCAGGCAACAACTAGGACCCGGCGCAGCCAAATAAAAGAATAAATATTTTTTAAAAATTCAACCAAGGGAAAACAGTTCCCGTGAAATCCTTGCTTCCAGATCAGGAAACTCAAGTGTGAAACTGTATCCTAAATATGTACACAGAGAATCTTAAATGAAGCAGTTTATGCAACCCATGCATTGGGAATAAAGAATGTGTCAGAAGTATCTGTGCTATAAGGGTCTAGTGTTCCGAGTGCCCTGACTCCAATCATGTAGTCTGAAAAGAAGACCAAAGTTTGTGCGGAAGTGAGTCTGACCCTGTCTGGAGACCAACAGTGGACCAACAGGAGACAAGCTTCACAGCGGCCATTCGTCACACTCACCTCATCCCAGTACAGCTCCAAGTTCAGTGATGATGAAGCCACATAAAATACTTGGGAAGAGCTGAAAAATTCATCCAGTCTGCAAGAGAAACTTTCCTAAAAGGCTACACAGGGACAAAAGAGCCTGATCTCGTTAGTGACAGGATTCCACTTTGAGAACCCGGCTCCCTGCCAACTATGTTATCTCAGGGTAATCTGTTCACCTCAATGGATATGAGTTTGAGCAAACTCCGGGAGATAGTGAAGGACAGGGAAGGCTGGTGCGCTGCAGTCCATAGCGTCAAAAGATTCGGACCCGACTAAGCAACTGAACAACAACGACAGTCTATCACTGGTAAAAACTTACAAGCGAGTCTATGAACAAAGGTGAGTTACCTTGATCTCTGAGTTGTTTGAGGATTAAAGGAAGCAATGTAGGTGGGGAAGTGCTCTGTGAGTCAATTACAGATATGTAGTTGAGACATGAACTCCTGGAAGGCAAGCCCCACATTCTCATTATCTTGTATCCCCAGAGCCTGGCCAGTGCCTGGTACACAGTAGACTTTCAATACTGTCTATAGAAGGAATAAATTCAAAACTCTTTTGCTAAGGAATACAGATTTCCCCCCGCCCCCCAGGGTGTCTTTCTTCTTCTTCTTTTTTCTTTTTATGGCCATGAGGCATATGGGATCTTAGTTCTGCAATCAGGAATCAAACCCATGCCTCTTGCACTGAAAGTACAGAGTCTTAACTATTGGATCACCAGGGAAGGCCCCCTAAATGGTCTTTTCTTAACTGTATATATCAATAAGAACACGCAGATTAAAAAAAAAAAAGAATACACAACTCATAAAAAAAAAGTAAGCAAAGAATAAACAGAATTTTTTGTTTGAGAAGACTTTTGAACACATGAAAAACTGCTCAAACTTACTTATAATTAAAAAATCTAAAAGAACACAAGATTTTTAAAAGCTATTAGATTGACTAAGAGCTAAACGTTCAAAAAGACTATGCTGGCAAGGATGTTGGGAAACAGCCTTTCTTAAGCATACTGGTATGTATTAATACAGCCCTTGGAAAGGAAATTTGGTGCTGCCTACCCAGCAGGAAATGGCAACCCACTCCAGTGTTCTTGCCTGGAGAATCCCAGGGACAGAGGACACTGGTGGGCTGCCATGTATGGGTTCGCACAGAGTCGGACACGACTGAATCGACTTAGCAGCAGCAGCAGCAGCACCCAGCACTAGGGCTGGACATACTCTTCGCCACAATTCTATTTTGAGGGTGGAGCACTGGTTTGATTCCTGGCTGGGGAACTAAGTTCCCACATGCCATGTGGTATGGCCAAAAAATTTAAAAATAAAACATTGAAGCTGATCCTTGTGAAGTGAGAGGAACTGGAACAGTGGACAATCTACATTACTTTTTAAAAAATAAAGTAAATGGTGTAAACATCATTTGTCTTAAAAAGGTATATCTACAAAAAGCACTTCTATGAGGCTGGTAACACAGCCTGTCCTTAGGCAGCGAACTGAAAGGATGGGAATTAGCAGCGTTAAGGAAGGCTTGCACTTTCTTTACACACCATTTTCTGTTTTGTTTTTAAAGAACTTTAAAGCACAACGTTAGTAAACCGAGTTCCCGTGTACCGTTCACCCGGTCTCTCGTAAAGTTAATATCGTGCGTGTCCCTGGTGCATGTGTCAAAACCAAGAAATTAACTATTGATTTTATTCGAATTGCCCCCGTTTTCCCGCTGATACCCTTTTTCTGCTCCAGGATTCAATCGAGGATCCCATACTACATTTAGCATGTATCCCTTTAAGCTGCTCAGATTTTACCATGAGCATGAATTACTTTGTAAAAACCGAGCATTTTTTAAAATGAAATGTATGATCATAACAGTCATGGGATGTCGATGCTTTGACAACATAGTGCTTCTTTAAATTAGAGGCAAATGTTTTCCTAAAACCTCTTTTTCAGGTAATCATTGTGAATCATTTCTCTCAACAATGTTTTTAAACAAAAACTCTTTTTCTTGCTATTATTAGAGGTTCATTCATGGGTGTCATTCAGTACCAGACATTACAGGTGCAAAGCTTCCAGGTATCAGATGCAAACTCGCATTTCCATCACTGTGTTCTTCCACCTTCACTCTCATTCTCTGCTTGTCATTGTTCAGCCGCTCAGTCACATCCGACCCTTTGCGACCCCATGGACTGCCGCACGCCAGGCTTCCCTGTCCTTTACTATCTCCTAGAGTTTGCTCAAACTCATGTCCATTGAGTCAATGACGCCATCCAATCATCTCATCCTCTGTTATCCCCTTTATGCCGGTATATTTTTCTAAAAAATTACATTCAATCACCAATTCACCAAAATACCAGGAAAAATAAAAGATATTGACTACTAGCGCATGCAGCTCCCCAATTCCAATTTTTCAGCCTTTGGAAAAATGTCACACTCAAATTACTTTACATATTAATATACATGACATTAAAATGAATGAAAACTGTACTTCCCTTCAAAACTGTAACCATCTAAGATGATTAACTTCTAAATACGAAAACAATGAAAAACGTAAAAAACAGCTGTTAACAAATTGTTAAAACTGCCTTAGGCTTCTCCCATCACTCAGTAACCTCCATGACCACCAAATTAAATAAGATAAATCATGTGTTTCTGGGCTTTTTGTTTGTCAGTTCATTTGGTTTTTCCTATTTAAGCCTAAAGGCTCTATCCAGCCTCCTATGGGTATATTTCAATGGCAAAAGAGTTTTGGAGTTTTAAAATTTATTTTCAACGTTTTAAATTAGGAGGTTTCAAGAAAACTCCAAATGTTCAGATTTTCTTTAAAGACAAATTTTTAAAAAATTATTTATTTATTTTAACTGGAGGCTAATTACAATATTGTGGTGGTTTTTGCCATTCATTGACATAAATCAGCCATGGGTGTACATGTGTTCCCCATCCTGAACTCCCCTCCCACCTCCCTTCCCACAAATTCTTTCTTTTTAACTTTCGGTCGCACTGGGTCTTTGCTGTTGCTCAGGCTTTTGTCTAGTTGCGGAGAGCAGGGGCTACTCCTCCTTGGTGGGCGGGGGTCTCTCATCGCGCCGGCGTCTCTTGGCGCTGAGCGCAGGCTCTAGGCTCGGCCCAGGGGGTCACCAGTTGCGGCACGGGGGCTTGTAGGCTGTGGCTTCCAGCCCCTAGCGACCCTGTAGCCCTGGCGGTTGTTGCGGCTGGTGGGCTTAGCTGCTCCACGGCACGTGCAGTCTTCCTGGATCAGGGATTGAACCCATGTCCCCTGCATCGGCAGGCAGATTCTTATCCTCTGGGCCACAAGGGAAATCCTCAGATTTTGTTAAAACACTGAAGATTCATCCACACTGTACCCACATTCCTGCCTGGCAGACTGAGCTAGCTGTGAGTGACTTTCAAGTGGCTCTCAAGTAGCTGTTTCTATTTCACCAGGGAACCTGGCTGACCACCTCTGCTCATTTCTTTACTTGCCTAGCCACCTGCGTTACTGAGTTGGCAAATCCTTCTGAGCTCTGTGCTAAATAGATGTCTTGTTCATTATTAGATAGATGTCTTGTTATTGAGAAAGGTGATCTAAAAGTCAAGTTTTAGTATATTAACGCATATATATGGAATTTATACGCATATATATGGAAGATGGTAACGATGACCCTATTTGAAGACAGCAAAAGAGACGCAGATATAAAGAACAGAGTTTTGGACTCCGTGGGAGAAGGTGAGGGTGGGGTGATTGGAGAGAATGACACTGAAACGTATATTACCATATGTGAAACAGATGATCACTGCAAGTCCAATGCACGAAGCAGGACATCCAAAGCCAATGCCCTGGGACAACCCAGAGGGATGGCGTGGGGAGGGCAGTGGGAGAGGGGCTCAGGATGGGGGACACGGGTGCACCCCTGGGGGATTCATGTCGATGTATGGCAAAAGCCACCACAATATTGCTAAGTAATTAGCCTCCAATTAAAATAAATAATTTTTTTAAGTCCTGTTTTCTTTCACAGGTCTCAATACCGCCAAAAGGACATTTATAAGGCTGATAGTCCCTGCTGTCCACAGGCGCCTCTTCTGTTATCTTAAGACCTAAGACCAATACTTGGTTCTTGGTAATCCATGATTGGTGATGTGTGTTCCTAAAAAGTGATGCATTTGATGGAAAGACGGCTCAATTGGGGTGGCAGCACTGGAGAGAGAAGACTGTATTTGACAGAATGAATTGTTTAGAAGTGCAGGTTCTTCCAAAATCGCAGGGGAGGCTGGGAAAGGAGCCTGACATTTTCAGCACTGCCAGCAAGAAAGATGGTGGGAGTGGGGAGGCTTTTGGGTAGACAACTAAGTTTCCCTGGGGGACTGAGTCGAGGTTGTGGGATCACTGCTTCCCTTGGCTCCGACTAAATAAGCAAGGCTTGCTTGCGGATTTCTTCTACTTGAGAGTCAACTGTTTCAACTCACCTGAACTTTGGTCTGTTAAATTCCAATTGGTTTCGGGGCTCCCTAATCAGGAAGCACTGAGTAAGGAAAATACTGCTAATTAAAAATAATGCCCCAAACATCTTCCATCAGTGTCATCCTCCTCTGGCACCTTCTCAACCAAGGTGCCACCAAGAAGGGAAATTTTCGGATATAAGCCTTTTCTTTATCTTCAGCAAGCTATCCAGCAATTGGAATTAAATGTCAGGAACAAAACACCCGAATACGTCAAAATTTTTTTCAATCGTGAGTAACTATACTAAAATTAGAAACACGAATCAGTGTCAGTATGTAGGAACTCATTGTTGGTGGTGATGGTGTTGTTCGGTCACTAAATTGTGCCTGACTCTTCTCGACCTCATGGACTGCAGCACGCCAGGCTCCCCTGTCCTTCACTATCTCCCAGAATTTGCTCAAATTCATGTCCATTAGTCAGTGATGTTATCTAACCATCTCATCTTCTGCTGTCCCATTCTTTTGCCTTCAGTCTTTTCCAGGATCAGGGTCTTTTCCAATGAGTCAGTTTCATAGTAAATTACATACATACTACTTATCACCCAAATCCTGGGATGATTTAATTAGCTTTCTCCCACATCCTGAGTGCTCTGGAAACCATACTTCATCAAAGGTATAATTAACCCCCTTTACCATTTTTATTTGCAAATCGCTTTCCCACTCCTGCACCATACTAGTTCCCCTAATATTCCCGACTGACTCCAAAACTATCCGAACCTAAAGGCAGATGCGTGATTTCACATGACGAGATTTTACTCTTACCTGGACAGGGTTACCTCATGGTATATATGGAACCCTGGGAAAATACAGCCTGTGAAAGTAAAGAAATCTTCTCCTGAGCAAACTGGGCCGCATACGTCACCCCAGGCTCTGAGGGGACCCTCTGCTGCTGTGGGAGGGAGCAGCTAATTAAACACAAACAAGCTTAAAAAACAAAACCCCTCCTCTTCCAGGGGAACACTCTCAGGGGACTCACTGCCCTGCTTTGGCCCCTCTCCTTGGGAACCGTTCCATTTACCGGCTGTGACTTCTCCAGTGAGACTGTGTTTCTCTCCCCGACTGAAGTGGCTCCTTCATACCAAAGAGTGCAATGCAACAGCGGACACCACATCAATATCAGACGGTCCCCAGGGGTTTCGCTCTGCGGCTCCTTCCCCAGAGAGAGGTCTGCAGACCAAGTGCCGCAGACTGCAATCCTGCTGCATCTGAAGCACAAGCTCGTTCCCTTCCCTGATGAGCAGGGCATAAATTGCTTTTCAAAAGTGAAAACACACACAATTACTCAGCAGAGTGCAGCATACTGCTTAGGGCCCAGCCTCTCTGCTCAGACCCTCTGGGTTCAAATCCCAAGTCACCAGTAAGTGCTCAGCAAATGTTAGTTGTTATTTTACTTTGAATAAAAATCTCCTATTATGGCCCACAACCTACAGATGCTCCCTATCTCCCTAAACTTCTCCCCAGCTGTTCACAACCCAACTCGCTTCTTCAGTGTCTCCATTACGAGTGTATTTGTCTCAGGGCCTTCCCACTTGTTTGTCTTCTCGTACGAGCTATTTTACCAGGTCTAATCGGCTTCTTCTCACCACTCAGCTTTTGGGTTTCATATCAACCCCTCTCTGAATCTATTCAAACTAGCTCCTTCTTCCCCAACCTAAAACATCACCATTTCATTTATGACACTTATCACTGACCTGGACAGAGTTCCCTCATGTTACTTGTAGACTAGTCTCTCCCCGCCCCCATTTAAATATAAGCTCCATAGCAATAGTAAATCTCTTGGTCTTTCAGATCGAACCTAGGCCCTGGCAGTAAGAGCTCTGAGTCCTAACCACTGGACCACCAGGCAATTCCCTCTTGTTCATCCTTACCCCAGAGCTCAGAATAGTACTGGTACACTTGATGTTAAATGAAAAGGAAAAAAGTTATGTAGTTCAAATCCCATCTGACTGTAAAAACCTAGCCACAGGAGATAAGTGAATTTCAAAGGCTAAAAAGATCTGAGTCCTGTAAATGGCATGGGTGGACACCTGTCTTATTCTCAACAGCCCATCTGCTGAAACATCTTTCCCTAATTTGAAAAAAAACCTGGGTTAAGAGTTCTGCCTCCCTGCTGTAGACATCAGAATTCAAAATCCCAGTGGCTCTTTTGACTAGGATAAAGGCATGTGACCAGGCTCTGCTCACCAGACACACCCTCACAAGACTGACTCAGAACGGAGCCAGGGCCAGAGCCAA
This sequence comes from Capricornis sumatraensis, assembly GCF_032405125.1. NCBI lineage: Eukaryota > Metazoa > Chordata > Mammalia > Artiodactyla > Bovidae > Capricornis > Capricornis sumatraensis. The sequence goes on along the minus strand of NC_091083.1, from coordinate 82,116,969 downwards.
GTCATTTCTGTCGTGTCTCTTTGCAACCCTATGGACTGTAGATCGCTTCTGTCCACAGGATTCTCCAGGCAGAATACTGGAACGGATTGCCATGCCCTCCTCCAGGGGTTCTTCCTACCCAGGGCTCAAATACACACCTCTTCAGTTCAATTCAGTTCAGTCGCTCAGTCGTGTCCGACTCTTTGCAACCCCACGGACTGCAGCACACCAGGCCTCCCTGTCCATCGCCAACTCCTGGAGTTTACCCAAACTCATGTCCATTGAGTCGGTGATGCCATCCAGCCATCTCATCCTCTGTCATCCTGAGGACGAGATATCATCCTCATCTCATCCATGTCCCTTAGGTCTCCTGAATTGGTGGGCGGGTTATCACTAACACCACCTAGGAAGAGTGATGTAAAGCAACTTTATTTTCCGGCCCCTGAGCTGTGGCTGAGAAAAACATGTTACTTCTGCTTTATTGACTACGCCGAAGCCTTTGACTGTGTGGATCACAACAAACTCTGGAAAATTCTTAAAGAGATGGGAATACCAGATCATCTTACCTGCCTCCTGAGAAATCTGTATGCAGGTCAAGAAGCAACAGTTAGAACCAGACATGGAACAACGGACTGGTTCCAAATTGGGAAAGAGTTACATCAAGGTTGTATATTGTCACCCTACTTATTTAATTTATATGCAGAGTATATCATGAGAAATGCCAGGCTGGATGAAGCACAAGCTGGAATTGATTGCCCAAAGAAATATCAATAACCTCAGATATGCAGATGACACCACCCTCATGGCCAAAAGCGAAGAGGAACTAAGGAGCCTCTTGATGAAAGTGAAAGAGGAGAGTGAAAAAGCTGGCTTAAAACTCAACATTCAAAAAACTAAGATCATGGCATCCAGTCCCATCACTTCATGGAAAATAGATGGGGAAATAATGGAAACAGTGACAGACTTTATTTTCTTGGGCTCCAAAATCACTGCAGATGGTGACTGCAGCCATTAAATCAAGATGCTTGTTCCTTGGAAAAAAAGTTATGACCAGCCTCAGTTCAGTTCAGTTCAGTTCAATTCAGTTCAGCCCAGTTCGGTTCAGTCGCTCAGTCGTGTCCGACTCTTTGCAACCCCATGAATCGCAGCACACCAGGCCTCCCTGTCCATCACCAAATCCCGGAGTTCACTCAAACTCACGTCCATCGAGTCAGTGATGCCATTCAGCCATCTCATCCTCTGTCATCCCCTTCTCCTCCTGCCCCCAATCCCTCCCAGCATCAGCGTCTTTTCCAGTGAGTCAACTCTTCGCATGAGGTGGCCAAAGTATTGGAGTTTCAGCTTTAGCATCATTCCTTCCAAAGAACACCCAGGACTGATCTCCTCTAGAATGGACTGGCTGGATCTCCTTGCAGTCCAAGGGACTCTCAAGAGTCTTTCCCAACACCAGAGTTCAAAAGCATTTCAGCTTTCTTCATAGTCCAACTCTCACATCCACACATGACCACTGGAAAAACCATAGCCTTGACTAGACAGACCTTTGTTGGCAAAGTAATGTCTCTGCTTTTTGATATGCTATCTAGGTTGGTCATAACTTTACTTCCAAGGAGTAAGCATCTTTTCATTTCATGGCTGCAGTCACCATCTGCAGTGATTTTGGAGCCCCCAAAAATAAAGTCTGACACTGTTTCCAGTTTCCCCATCTATTTCCCATGAAGTGATGGGACCAGATGCCATGATCTTCGTTTTCTGAATGTTGAGCTTTAAGCCAGCTTTTTCACTCTCCTCTTTCACTTTCATCAGAGACTTTTTAGCTCCTCTTCACTTTCTGCCATAAGGGTGGTGTCATCTGCATATCTGAGGTTATTGATATTTCTCCCAGCAATCTTGGTCCCAGCTTGTGCTTCTTCCAGCCCAGCGTTTCTCATGATGTACTTTGCATAGAAGTTAAATAAGCAGGGTGACAATACACAGCCTTGACGTACTCCTTTTCCTATTTGGAACCAGTCTGTTGTTCCATGTCCAGTTCTAACTGTTGCTTCCTGACCTGCATATAGGTTTCTCAAGAGGCAGGTCAGGTGGTCTGGTATTCCCATCTCTTTCAGAATTTTCCAGTTTATTGTGATCCACACAGCCTAGCCTAGACAGCATACTAAAAAGCAGACATTACTTTGCCAACAAAGGTTGGTCTAGTCAAAGCTATGATTTTCCCAGTAGTCATGTATGGATGTCAGAGTTGGACCATAAAAACTGAGCACTGAGGAATTGATGCTTTTGAGCTGTGGTGTTGGAGAAGACTCTTGAGAGTCCCTTGGACTGCAAGATCTTTTTTACAATTAATAAGCTATCTATCTTTGGCTGTGCTGGAGCACCTCATCCTGGTGGGTTCTCCCATTGTGGAGCATGGGCTCTAGGGAGCTCAGGCTCTGTAGACGCCTAAGCTTACCTGTCTCAAGGCATATGGAGTCTTCCCAGACCGGGGTTCGAACTTGTGTCCCCTGTGTTGGCAGGCAGATTTTAACTACCGGACCACCAGGGAAGTCCTGGCCCACAATGCTTTGAAACTTTAAAAATTGTACTCAGAGATGCAACATTTTACATCTGTGATTTCTGACAATTTTAAGCTTGCATACAGCAATCAGCTGGAGAAAAGAGGCTCCCTTTGGATATGTGGATTGCCTCTAATATACACTCTTATGCCACATGTTCGCTTTTAATTGTGTTGTGTATGTTGGAAGTTTGGCAGACTACCTGCCATTTCATGAAATTGCTGTTGCATAAGAAAACCAACATAAAATGCTGGAATAGATTAAAAGATAGAAAAGGTAAATTAAAGGGGTGTGACGGGGAGATGCTCTGTAGGTGTAAAGTCTAGGTCAAGAAGGATGGAGGCTTCTGGAATCTGGTTTTGTACTCACGGAGACTGTCAGGAGGGTGACGTTTATGTGTTTGTTTGCCATGATTAAAAAAAAAAAAGGAATTCACAATGTTAACAGAAGAGAAAAAACACCTAAGAATGTAGAAAAAGCATCTGATGAATTCAATGAAAACTCTTAGCAAACTATAAATAGAAATTTAATCTGAGAGATTATTTACCTACAGTAAAGCAGTAACAAGTGATATTGGTTAAATATTCAAAGTTTTTCACCCAAAATTTCGAAGGAGAGAAGAAATGTTTATTATTTCACTTTAATTCAATACTGTATTTGGCATCCTGGCCACACAGTAAAGCCAAAAATAAAAACAACAGATTGAACATGGAAAAAAGGACAGGGGAGAGCAGAAAGTTGGGACTTGGACCTGATGATTTCAAAGCAAGCCACACAACAGTTTAGAAATTTCTATTTGCACAACAGAAGGTGGAACCTGAAACTAAATCTAGAAAAAAAAAATCAAGTGATTTATAAAAGAAACTGACAAACTATAAAGATGGTTTCTATCTTGCTAGACTGTGTCTTACTTGGCTATTAATTTGAAACACTTAACAAAGCGACCACATCCCAGGTAATTTTGATTTTAATATTTAAATAATTTAATTTTAAATATTGATATCTATATAAAAGGGGTCCCAGAACCCCAGTCCTGGTTGGTGGCTTGTTATGTGCGGGACTACAAAGTGGAGAGATGGGTGATGGAAACCGAAATTATCTGCCCCCCAAAACACACCTTCCATGAAATCAGTCCATGGGGCCAAAATGGTTGGGGGGCCACTGCTCTAGAACATGTTTTAGCATCTGAAGCAGAAATAACACCCCCAAAAATGTCTTAGTAAACAATAAACTGAGCTTAACTACTTTATCTGTAATCAATTAAGTTTACTACACCTTTCCAAACATTAAAATGTACAATTTAAAGAGAGTAAACTTGGGAGCTTCCTTGGAGGTTCTATGGGGAAAGCACAGCTACTCCTAGGCCCTTTACTGAAGACCCGTCCTCCTCCACCAGGGATGACTGTCCGATTTCACTGAGGGCACAGCTTCGGGAGCAGTGAAGGAGGAAGGAAACAGCTGCCTAGCTAGCCAGGTCAGTCGCATCAACCCTGGCGATCAAAGGGGCGACAGGTGTTACAACCAGATCGCCCTCACATCCTGAAAAGCTTTTTATTTTGGCGGGGGGAGGGGCGCAGGACAGGCGAATGACCCGAATTTAACACACCACTTGCTGCACACATAAGACAGGTGACAGGAACGTTGTTATAACCCCTTAATAACGACATTATTCGATACATTACAATTTAAAAGACTCATAAAAAGAAATCCACCTAATCACAGGTACTGCAGAATCCCAAGGTCCTCTATACATTACTAGGGAAAAAATGTAAATAAATAAAGGCCAAAAAACTTTAGGTAACATGGCAACCCACACCTTCCCTGGTCAGACTCCACTGGCCACCTCAGTACTGCGGAAACGTTCCATCGATTTTGGCAGCCCAGGCCATGAGGCCCCCCACAACGTCCTTAACTGAGTCCACGTCTGCCCAGGACTGCAAGACCTTCACGGCTTTCTGGGAGTCGTTGCCCAGTTTGCATATCACATAGATGGGGACAGACGCCCCTTCCTGTGCGCCCTGCTTCCCTTCCCGGATGGCTTCTTCCAAGACTTTCAGGCTCTCCGCATCCTTCCGTTCCAAACGTTTCAAAGGGATGTGCAGGGCGTGAGGCAGACGACAGATGTCCACCTCCACTTGAGGCCTGACGTCCAGCAACAGGTGGGGTGACCCAGAATCCAGAAGTCGCTTATAGTCCATAACCGAAATCCGCTCCTCCGGGCTCAGCAATCGGAGGGAGCGGCACTTATCCGTGGCCGACGAACCGCAGAAGCTTTCGTAGTCCTGCAGGTCGGTCACGGTGGGCCGCTCCCCGCAGGCGGCACAGTCGGGCCTGCGCCTCCGCAGCCGGATACAGCGGAAATCGCCGCGGAGGGCGTCAAAGAGCAACAGGCGGCCGCTGTAAGAGGGACCCAGGCCCGCAGCTGTCTTCAGCACTTCCAGCGCCTGCAGGCAGCCCAGGACCCCCGTAACCGCGCCGAGCACCCCGCCATCCGCGCAGCTGGTCACCGTCTCCGCCGGGGGTGGCCGGGGGAACACGCAGCGATAGCAAGGCCCCCCGCCGTAGTGGTAGACCGTGAGCTGGCCCTCGAAACGCAGCGCGCTGGCGGACACCAGGGGCCGGCCGGCGAGCACACAGGCGTCGCTCACCAGGTAGCGGGTGGGCGCGTTGTCGGAGCAGTCCGCCACCACGTCGTAGCGGCGGACGAGGTCCAGCGCCGTGGCCGGCGTCAGCGCCTGGGCGTAGGGCACACACTCCACCGCCGAATTGAGGCGGCGCAGGGCGGCGGCCGCCGAAAAGACCTTGGCCTGGCCGGCCAGGGCCTCGCCGTGCAGCACCTGGCGGGCCAGGTTGCTCGCTTCGACCACGTCGTAGTCTACGAGGCCCAGGCGGCCGACGCCGGCTGCGGCCAGGTACTGCGCCAGCGGGCAGCCGAGCCCCCCGCAGCCTACTACGAGTACGGCCGCGGCCGCCAGGCGCAGCTGCCCCTGCATGCCGAGCTCCGGCAGCACGAGCTGCCGGCTGTAGCGCCGGATCTCCTCTCGGGACAGGGCGGCCCTGGGAGGCAGGGGCGACACGGGAACCGAGCGCGCTGACTCCTGCCCCGCCGAAAGGGCCGCCGCCAGCCTCTGCTTCAGAGAACTCAGCTCCTCCTCACGCTGCGCGACTTCGGCCTGTAGGGCCAGAACCTCCTCCCTGGCCGCCATGCCGGGCCTCTTTCCGGAACTCGTCGTGAAAGGCATTTCCGTTTCCGGCTTTTCTTCGTCGCGAGGCCGGAGTAAACCAAAACAAAAACTTTATGGAGCTTGAGCAAAGGTGATAAATAGATCTGCATTTCTTGCTCCACCCTCAGACTCAGTTTGAAAGATTCACAAGTTCTTACTATTTCCAAAGTAACCGCGAAGCGAACCTTAGGAAGACTAGAACTCGTCCACATAGACCACCCCCGTTCTAGGGATTTGGTCCGGTCCAACCCGTCGCCTTCCGCTCAGCGTGACGTATTTCCGCTTCCGGCCTGTCGCGCAGTTCCGCCATGGCTGCCGAGGAAGCGAGTCGTAGCTCTCCTAGGTCTCGGCGGGAGCCGAAGGGGCGAGCCTCGCGGCAAGACAAGTATTCGGTGCTTTTGCCCACGTACAACGAGCGCGAGAACCTACCGTTCATCGTGTGGCTGCTGGTGAAGAGCTTCTCCGAGAGGTAGCGCGCCGGGCCGCCCTCCCCGAGAAATGAGATAGCTGGCTTTCCGGGCCTGGGTGTCGGCCGTTGGCGGCTGCGCGAGGCGGCCCTGCCTGGCCTCGCTTCGGCCCCCGCGGGAGACCCTGGGGAGGACGCCACCCTGCGAGGAAAGCAAAGGCGGATTCCTCTGCGCTTCTCTGCGTCTTTCGGATTCTTAGTCCCGCCCTTGAGTTTTCTGAAGCACTGATTTATTGTACATTCCCCGACAGCCCTCTGCCCACCTTTTCTTAGGAGGGCTGGCCACCCTTTTTAATGCCTGCGGGTCCGAAAACCTGACCTCGCTTCTCCCTTATCTAGACGATCGGGCTCTGCGGCCGGAGCCGGGACTCTGAGCGAGCCCGCTGTCTCCCGCCCCCGTTCCGAGGGCTTATGTAAGCAGGAGGTTAGGGCCCTGTGGGTTAGGGAGCTGCTGCTGGGCTGGGCAACCCTTCTGGAGAAGGCAGAAGGGCAGACTCATAGGTGGATGTATGATGTGATTGTTTAAAAAAAAAAAAAACTGGGAGGTGTTGGTGTTGACTTTGAAAATGCTCAAACTTTTTTTTTCTGTCTTCAGAAAATCCTGGTATTAGTACGAATTACCTGTTTTGGGGATCATGTATAAATCTTTGACTGATCTTTAGGTATCAGCACATACAAACTTCTCAAATTACAGTGCTTTGAAAATTAGATATTATATAGCTTTTATTTTTCCAACCGAGTCTTCTCAATCGAGAACGAGTTATTTCCAGACTTTTTTTGTTTTTCCTCTTTTGACTTTTGTTTTACAAATGAAAACGGAGACTCTCTACGCCGTATTTGTAGTAAGTGCCCCTTACACATTCCTTCTTTTACTAGTATACCCGAGGTAAAGTGTTCGCGGTGGAATTGCTGAGTCGACGCAGTTGTGCTTAAGATTGGTAATTAATGCCAAATTGCTGTCCAAAAAAATTGTACCGGCTTAGAATTCTGCAACGTTCATCAGAGGGGGCCTTTATCCTCAGGAACCAGCTAGCTTTATTAAACTTACATTGTGGGAAATGCTGATTAGTGAAAAACACTGCTGTTTGATTATAATTATTTGAATCAAATCATTATCTTCACATTCATGGCTTTTCAAAGTTTTTATTCATGGCTTTTAACTTTTTTTTTTTAAGTTATATTTTTATTTCTCAAACTCTTTTCCAAGTTAGAGAAAATGTCATGTAGCTGATCTTGTTCTGGCTTGTTTCATGATTATACGATATTTTCTTTGCTCTGTTCTTTCATGTAGTGCAGTTTATCTTTAGTGATTTCTGGGCGGAGAAGGAGTTTAATAGGGAACAATTTTCTTTTCAGGTGGCAAATTACCTAAAGTCGCTCAGCTTGATTCCTTTAAGCTACCTCTTCCTGAGGTGGTCTTGGTGCTTTGAAGTCGAGGGAAATAATTTTGCTTATGAATGACTCCACTGGTTTATGAAGTATCTCAGCACCACAAATAGAATCAACATCTTAACTTGTTTTGACTTGTAAAGCACACGCCCAGATTTAGTGCCCTGTGGGGAACTGAAGTCGTCTTTACTGTTAGAGAATAAATAAGCTGGGTTTTGCTTTCTTCCAAGTGTGCTGGTGGCTGACTCTTTTTTTTCTAAAAGTATTATAACAGTGAAATGTGTTTTCTGGTGGTTTTTCGTGCATTTGTTTCTCAAAGCAGGACCAGAGGAAACATAATGTTGTGTTATGGGAGTTTATCTGTACTTCCTCTTTCCCCATAAGTTTCCCAGTAAAGTTAGCAAAAAGAATGTCTTCTTTAAAGGGGGTGGTGGAAGGTGTGATGGTGAGCACAGGTACAGCCAAGTATTATGCTGACTTCTTTTTTTAGTGCAAACTATCACGTGAAGTTAATGACAACAATCAGTTCAGTTCAGTCGCTCAGTTGTGTCTGACTCTTTGCAACCCCATGAATCGCAGCATGCCAGGTCTCCCTGTCCATCACCAAATCCCGGAGTTCACTCAAACACACGTCCATCGAGTCCGTGATGCCATTCAGCCATCTCATCCTCTGTCATCCCCTTCTCCTCCTGCCCCCAATCCCTCCCAGCATCAGCGTCTTTTCCAATGAGTCAACTCTTCACATGAGGTGGCCAAAGTACTGGAGTTTCAGCTTTAGCATCAGTCCTTCCAAAGAACACCCAGGACTGATCTCCTCTAGAATGGACTGGTTGGATCTCCTTGCAGTCCAAGGGACTCTCAAGAGTCTTTTCCAACACCAGAGTTCAAAAGCATCAATTCTTCAGTGCTCAGCTTGCTTCATAGTCCAACTCTCACATCCATACATGATCACAGGAAAAACCATAGCCTTGACTAGATGGACCTTTGTTGGCAAAGTAATGTGTCTGCTTTTCAATATGCTATCTAGGTTGGTCATAACTTTACTTCCAAGGAGTAAGCATCTTTTCATTTCATGGCTGCAATCACCATCTGCAGTGATTTTGAAGCGCAAAAAAATAAAGTCTGACACTGTTTCCACTGTTTCCCCATCCATTTCCCATGAAATGATGGGACCAGATGCCATGATCTTTGTTTTCTGAATGTTGAGCTTTAAGCCAACTTTTTCACTCTCCTCTTTCACTTTCATCAAGAGACTTTTTAGCTCCTCTTCACTTTCTGCCATAAGAGTGGTATCATCTGCATATCTGAGGTTATTGATATTTCTCCCGGCAGTCTTGATCCCAGCTTGTGCTTCTTCCAGCCTAGCATTTCTCATGATGTGCTCTGCATAGAAGTTAAATAAGCAGGGTGACAATACACAGCCTTGACGTACTCCTTTTCCTATTTGGCACCAGTCTGTTGTTCCATGTCCAGTTCTAACTGTTGCTTCCTGACCTGCATATAGGTTTCTCAAGAGGCAGGTCAGGTGGTCTGGTATGCCCATCTCTTTCAGAATTTTCCACAGTTGATTGTGATCCACACAGTCAAAGGCTTTAGCATAGTCAATAAAGCAGAAATAGATGTTTTTCTGGAACTCTCTTGAACAATAGAAAGACCTTAATTCAGAAGCAGTGATATCTTTTGTAGTTCTTTGGTTTTTATTTGATAGTGTGGGGTTATGGGTACAGTTGTTTGAAATAGTGGTATCAAAGACTGTCACCATCCTCAAGTGGGGTTTTTTTAAGGGTGAAATAAAATCAGATTCCTGATTATGTTATTTAAATCTGTTGGGGATTAAGTTTAAAAGAATAATCATCCAGAGCTACTCAGCTGACTTGATACCTTTTAAAGGTATTTTTGAAATAAAATTTCCCAAGTGGATAAGTAAAATTTCGTATGATATCCTATCATATATAAATATATGATCACCAGTTTTTTTAATGAAAGAATATGTTTTATGTGTGAGAATTTTAACATCTCAGGATTGTATTGGAGAAGGCAGTGGCACCCCACTCCAGTACTGTTGTCTGGAAAATCACATGGATGGAGGAGCCTGGTAGGCTGTAGTCCATGAGGTCTCTGGGAGTCAGACAGGACTGAGCAACTTCACTTTCACTCTTCACTTTCATGCATTGGAGAAGGAAATGGCAACCTACTCCAGTGTTCTTGCCTGGAGAATCCCAGGGACGGGAGCCTGGTGGGCTGCTGCCTGTGGGGTCACACAGAGTCGGACACGACTGAAGCGACTTAGCAGCAGCAGGACTGTATAGTAGCATTTTCCAGCAGCCGGGCCCAGCAGTAGTTAAGAGTTGCTCTTGCTGGCCCTGGGGCACCTGGCGGGCTTCCCTTGTGGTTCAGCTGGTAAAGAATCTGCCTGCAATGTGGGAGACCTAGGTTCAATCCCTGGAGAAGGGAAAGGCTACCCATTCCAGTATTCTGGCCTAGAGAATTCCATGGACTCTATAGTCCATGGGGTCACAAAGACTCAGACATGACTGAGCGACTTTCACTTACATAGTTTGGAAGTGACATACTGAATATTTGACATTTATTTCAATTGATAATTGGAGTTTTCCTTGGTAATTAACATGGCAATAAATTTCCACTTATATTAGGGAGGTGATAGTGACTTTTAAATTGTTTTTTCATTTCAGACTACTGTCTCCAAGCAATACAAATTTAATTTTTTTTTTATTTTAGTGGCTTCAACTATGAAATTATAATCATAGATGATGGAAGCCCAGATGGAACAAGGGACATTGCTGAGCAGTTGGAGAAGATTTATGGGTCAGACAGAATTGTAAGTCATTTTTCTATCATATCAGTTACCTTTATATGGGGGAAAGATGATAAATAAACAGTGCTTAGAGTCCATCTGTCTAGAAACTGAAAAGACAAAGAGCTCTATATATGCTTGGGATTTATATGCATTTTCATTGTGCTTGAGGTTTTACATACCTTTGGTATGTGGAGTCATTGGTAGATTTACAACAGAACAGTGGGCCTTTGGATGAACTCTTTATGTCTGACTCTGCAAATCAGTTTCCTTGAAGGGCAGAATTAAAGCATGATACTGAATTCAGAAGTATTATGGAACAAGGGACTTCCCTGCTGACTCAGTGGTAAAGAATCCTCCTGCCAGTGCAGGAAGACTTGGGTTTGATCCCTGCATCGGGAAGATCCCCTGGAGAAGAAAATGGCAAGCCACTCGAGTATTCTTGTCTCGAAAATCCCATGGACAGAGGAGCCTCGTGAGCTGCAGTCCGTGGGGTCTCAAAAGAGTTGGACACAACTCAGCAACTAAACAGCAAGTTTTAAAACTAGGTTGCAGTTAGTCATGCGCACCTGGATCTTTCTTGCTCACTTTCTCTAGGCATTCTCGTACTTTCAGTAGAGAACACTGTCTGCAGCTAAAAGCTTGTAGCTGGGAAAGGTGACTGACTGTTTTCATGTGAAACATGATTTTTCAAAGAACCTGGCAGTTATATCTGTAGGATAGTCTTGTGAAATAGACTGACTTTCTGAGTCTTAAACTTTCTCACTGTACCTTGAAGCCTGTTCTACGGGAGTAACTTGGGCATTTTTATTTTTGATCAGTGGTTTGGCTTTATGAATGCTGGGGTAGAATTGTTTAGTTTACTTCAGCCAATTCTTGGGCCAAAAACAGTTAAATCCAGATTTAATTAGAAAACACATTTTAGACAGTATTTTGTAATTTGCATAGACGAGAATTTCTCAGTGTTGCCGCTACTGACCTTAGGACCTGAGGGGTCTTTGCTGTGAGGGACTGTGCTGTATGTTACAGGATGTTCAGCATCAGCCCTGGACTCTACCCACAAGGTGCAGCAGCAGCCCCCGCAGTGCAGCCGCCCCCGCAGTGCAGCAACCAGAAATACCTCTGGGCATCGTCAGACGTCCCTTTGCCAGCAAAATTACCCCCTCATGCCAGAGAGAGCCCATTGCTATAGGCATAAAGAAGTCTCTTGGAGAACGTTTATTGGTACTTGCATTTCAAGAAGTAGCAATTAAGCATCATACAAAGTAGACTCTTGAGTCCACATATTCTTGATTAATCCCAATAATGAAATAATTTCTGTGCAATCAGAGAGGTTAGTTAATGAGAAGAGTTTAAAGGAAATGTGTTACTTTCTCTTTTTTTAAATTTATTTGGCTGTGACAGGTCTTAGTTGAGGTATGCAGGTTCTAGTTCCCAGACCAAGGATTGATCCTGGGCCCCCTGCATTGGAAGGTCAGAGTCCTAGCCATTGGACCATCAGCAAAGTTCCAGGAACTATGTTACGCTTATGTGCAGTGTAAGTCTATCCTGTGCTAGAGCTTCCTTCCATCTTACAGACGTGATTCACAGAACTGTCACACCTCAGTCCTTTCTGAATATTTCCAGATGTACAAGCTTACAGAGGAGATAAAAGCTTAGATTTTCATCCTTTTAGCAGTGACTTTCAATAATGGTTGATTCATATTTTTGGCCAACAGTTCCTCAGTTCTTTTATAGGTTCTGGGCCAACTGCACTGATTCACATAATGCATAGAATATTCGCACTATGTATTTCCATTTAACCTGGAAACATCAGCCTGACAGTGTTTTGAGTCCTTTTGTCTTCGAACCTCAGCCTGAGGTGTCATCGATTGTGCCGGCTGAATTGGCCTCAAATTCTAAAACATGGCTTTCAAAGAAGTCCACTTTCCTCGTCAATCTGATAAAATTTAAAAGGATGAGGGAGAAAATAGCGTTGACTGTCACGATTTCGGTGTGGTGCCAGGGAAATTGCCTACTCATTGTTTTATCACTTTTAGGTCATTTAAGAAAATTACTGGGGGGGGGGGGTGTGTATGTGAGTACCAATAAGAAGCTATGCCAAAGATGGTACTTGCTTGCTTTTTAAGTCACATAAGTATATTCAGTTGGGGGAGGGGGGAATTGAAAAAAAAATTAGGAACCACCTTACAAAACCTCAGATAAAATATTCGTAGATGCTTTGTTAGCTAGCCTTTCAGATTGGCTGGAAGTAATATTTCAGGGGGAAAAAAAGATGGAGCTATTTAATATAAACTTTGTCTGAAAATTACAAATAATAAAGTTATTCTTTGAAAATGAGGGGGTTTTTTTAAGCTAAAACACAGGGTTATAGAAAACCTAAGATAAACTGTAAAGAATTTGAGTTTTCAGTGCAAATACCAGATGAGGTCAGTATTTTGACGGTAACCGTCAAGCACAGAATCAGATAGAACCTGACACATCATTTGGTTTTGTTTAGTGAATTGTAATTATCATAGATTATTGATTGAATGTCTGGTTCTCCTGTATATAAGAGCTCATCAGGTAGGAATGTATTTTATCTATCTTTGTTCCTCCTTTGGACCTACAGCAGCTTGCGTGTAGTTAAAAAGTATAACCTGTTTGAATTAAATTGAAAATACTTTGTTTGGAGGTTTGCAGTCTGAGGCAGTCTGCCTACATAACTGCCCAGTGCCGGGGTGGATAAGAAATACTCAGTGGTGAGTCTTCAACCCTTACCTCAGAAACTTGGTGTCAAACACTGGCATTCTACTTTTCCAGAAATTTAGAGAAAAAAGGAAAAAACTAAATAAGTCAGGGTTTATATGTGGACCAGAACGTGAAGAAAGACTAATTGACAAGCAGTAAGGAGAGAGAAAGGAAATCTTTTAGGAATATAACCTGAAATCATGTGAATGGACCAATAGAGAGTGAGATAAGGTCATCTAAGCATAAATTCATGGGAAATAGATGGGGAAACAGTGTCAGACTTTATTTTTGGGGGCTCCAGAATCACTGCAGATGGTGACTGCAGCCATGAAATTAAAAGACATTTGCTTCTTGGAAGAAAAGTTATGACCAACCTAGATAGTATATTGAAAAGCAGAGACATTATTTTGCCGACTAAGGTCCGTCTAGTCAAGGCTATGGTTTTTCCTGTGGTCATGTATGGATGTGAGAGTTGGACTATGAAGAAGGCTGAGCGCTGAAGAATTGATGCTTTTGAACTGTGGTGTTGGAGAAGACTCTTGAGAGTCCCTTGGACTGCAAGGAGATCCAACCAGTCCATTCTGAAGGAGATCAGCCCTGGGATTTCTTTGGAAGGAATGATGCTAAAGCTGAAGCTCCAGTACTTTGGCCACCTCATGCGAAGAGTTGACTCATTGGAAAAGACTCTGATGCTGGGAGGGATTGGGGGCAGGAGGAGAAGGGGATGACTGAGGATGAGATGGCTGAATGGCATCACTGACTCGATGGACGTGAGTTTGAGTGAACTCCGGGATTTGGTGATGGACAGGGAGGCCTGGCGTGCTGCGATTCATGGGGTCGCAAAGAGTTGGACACGACTGAGCGACTGAACTGAACTGGACTGAAGCATAAAATCAAGATAAGTTGATAGAATATCAACATTTAAAATCAAAGAGGGAATTGAGAAAACAGGTGTGGTTATCAAATATTCCAAAAAGGTATAAGTGAGTTAAATCCTCAGTTTTCTTAGGAAGGAATCAATAGATACTGCTTAAAATGATAAATAATAGACAAAAAAAATACATTGTGTTTTGGTGGGTAGCACCGAGGAGGGGGGCTAGAGTTTAAGATTTTGCCTGGGGGGAGGGGGGAGAGTTGGGTAAAGGAATGTTACTTTTCCTTAAAAGCTCTTAAATTACTTAACTGTTACTAAATGCATTTTTTATTTTGGAAAAAAATGTTACGCATATTGTGCTTTAAGTTCTAATAAATGCAACTGTATTTCTGTTAAAATGAGTGAGCACTTATTCAAAAAAAGTTTTTATTAGATTTTCCATTATTTGTGTTAAAATGCCATTTCTTATCCTTACAGCTTCTAAGGCCACGGGAGAAAAAGTTGGGACTAGGTAAGCAGAACCTCTAACCCCCGCCCCTGCCCATACCTGTTCCTTAACTTGGTAAGATTTCCCATGTGTAGTTTCCCAGTTTGGAACAGGGCCAAAATACAGTGACCCCCTGTGACAATTTTTAATGATCTTAATGACATTTAGCTGGTTTAACTTGAATTTCCTGTGTCAACCAAGGCCCTCTTAGGAAAACAGAAACTATTGTAAGTCTTTCAATATGAGGAATTTAATGTAGAGAATCTGGTTACACCAGTGAAGGAATTGCTGAGAAGCCAAATGGAAGAGTGAGGTTACTCAGAGATTAGTAGCTGCTGGAGGTCACTGCTGCTCCCCCAGGGCTGGAGCAGCGATGGAGGAGCTGGTGTTTTCAGAGCCGGGGACCCAGGCCGCATGCCCGGAGGATCTAGAATGGTAGAGTCAGGGGTACCTGGTGGAAGTGGGAGCCGTGGGGGGAATCTGGTCCATGCTGAGAGGTGGAGTAAGGGGGAGGACTGTTGGACTTTTCCCCTTCTGCTTGAAATCTCCCATCTTCCTGGGTTTCCCAAAGCTGTTTGGAAATCAGTTGACAAGAGAACAAATATAGTACCCTGCGATATATTTAGAACAGAGAAGGGATCTAAGGGCAAACATTTGGACCAGCACACTGCCTTAGCTATAAGTCCTTGAACACTTCTTTAAGTTAAACGTTTTTAAAAGGTATTCATTTAGTTATTTTTCTTAAAGAAAGCTGTTCTGGCTTTACAATGTAAGAGGTTATAGAAAATCTCAAATGAATTCAGTCTCGTTTTGAGATAAAACTTGAATGCCTTTATTTTTGTTGTCGGTCACAGTTGTTTTATGTTGAAAAGTGTTGCTATTATTGAAAAATTGGGGGAGCATGTAGGAAACACAGTACTTGGAAATGGAGTGCTGTCGGAAGATCCTTGATTTCATGGCGTGATCAAATGTTCTGAATATCTGAATCCAGAAGGTTCTTCAAGATTGAAGTAATGTTGAAACTGCCCTGAAAGCCACCAAGAATTATTAACCAATCAGTGGCAATCCAGAAACCTATAGTCAGTCACTTCTTACCAGAAGTCAGAAGAATTCAGCCTTGTTAATAAGCTACTGTGTTGGAGTGGGGCTAGAGAACGCAGGAATCCCATCTCCTGTTCCTGGCCAGTCACCCTTACCTGCCAAGTCCTTGAGGCACTTTTGGGCGTGAGCACGGCTAAGTGATCGCTAGCTGCACCTTTGTCCCAGATGCAGGGCTCTTGTGTACCAGGCTTAAGGTGTGGAAGACACTCCCTGGGTCGCTTTCGCAGGGCAGCGGTGATGGGAAGAGCAGAAGCAGAGAGACAGGTTAGGTGGGGGTCCAGGCATCACAAGGTGGTGCCCAGGACTGAAGTGAGACGACAGTTCGGTGTCAGCTCTAGAGGACTGATGGCTTCTCAGAGATGCTCAGCAGTTTCTTCCCTGTTTAGATGTAGACCTCAGCATTTCCGGTGACTTCTTTTAATGCATACAGATGTTTTCATTTTTAGGAACTGCATATATTCATGGGATGAAACATGCCACAGGCAACTATATAATCATCATGGATGCTGACCTCTCACACCATGTGAGTGGTATGTTTCTTTATTAGCTATTTATTATAGTCTCAGCCTATTTTACTGACCTACTGTTTATTCTTAATTTCAGCCAAAATTTATTCCTGAATTCATTAGGTAGGTATTTCTAATGTTTGAAAGAATTATGATTCAAGTCATTTATCTTATTTTTATTTCTTTACTTCATTTTTCATTCATTAAAATGCTGTTGCTATTTTAAGTTTGCTATCAAAAATAAAACCAGTGTATAGATTTGAGGCATGTGAATATAGTTATAAGACTAAATGAAGAATTTTAGGGGCCCTGAGAGGATTAACTGAGAAATAATCCCTTTATTACCGAATTCTATAAACACTATAGAAAATTTCTATAAACCATCATTAATTTCTATAAATACTGTAGAAAAAAGATGAAAAACACCTTCCCTGTTAAATGGAATTAAACCCTGCATCAAAAGGGTAAAACCCTATGAATAGATGGGGTTTATTTTAGGAATGAATGCCAAAATCAGGAATCTGTCAAAATAATTCATTTATCACATTAACAAAGAAGGCAGTCTGATTAAGTCTATAGATGCTAAAGGGTATGTCATAAAATTCACTATCCATCTCTTCTTAAAGTGTTACTACAGAAATAGAAGGAAACCACTTAACATGCAGAAGACAGCCTAGCCCTGCACCCGAGGCGTCCTACCTGCTTGTTTGTTGCTGCGCCGCATGGCTTGGCCACCCACTCCAGTATTCTTGGAGAGTCCCATAGACAGAGGAGCCTGGCAGGCTCCCGTCCATGGGGGTCACAAGAATTGGACACGACCAAGCCACCCACCACAGCTTGTGGGATCTTGGTTCCCTGACCAGGGCTTGAACCTGGACCCCCAGCAGTGAAAGCGGGAGTCCTAACCACCAGTGGATTTCCCCATGAGACTTTCAGCAAATGATGAGATGCTGAATTAATTTCCAGTAGACTCACCAGTGACTGTAGGTATACCAGATGTCATTGAACACGGAAATTTTAAGTGATGTTGTAACATAAGAATTTAGCATATATCAGTAAAGGGTACAAAATTCTGTTTATTTACAGGTAATGTAAAAACATTTTTAGAAAAACCAAGAGACCATGACACCTTTCAGAAAAAGAACTTGGGAGCTGTTCTGAACGTAAACTAAATAGAAAAACAGAGTCAGATCATGTGACCTGCTTAGAATACTTCCAGGAGGTCCTGTGAACACATGGAGAATCCACATTCCTTTGCTTGCCATTCAAACCACTCTGTGAAGTGGCCCCTGCCTTGCGATCTGAACTCATCCTCTGCCCTCCACTCTGTCTGAAGTGCTGTGTCACAGCTCCTTAATGCCAACGACTTCTCCTTTGATCTCTGCGTAGTCATCTCAAAAATACCTTCTCTGCTTAGATCACCAAAACTACCCCAGAACTCCTCTGACCTGATAGGCAGTGGAACCAGTGGGCTAGAAAACGGGTGAGAGATGCAGTCAGGCCCTGTGTAGAGAAATCCAGACGGCTGATGAAGCTGAGATCCTCACCCTGGGATGTAGTCAGGGAAATGCGCCTGAAGTAACCATGCATTACATGTTTGCTACCCATTAGTTTTTCAAAATTAAAACCTATGAAGCAATACCTCCAGCACAGATAAGATGGTAGAAAATGGACACAAGTGTTGCTGGAAGAAGTGTGAGTTACTGCAGCCTTTTCAGAAAGGAATGTCTTGTGATATCTGTTAGAATTAAAAATACTTAGGAGCTTTCTTTTAGCAATTTTGTTGAAAGCTCAGCAGCTTTTTAAAATTGACACCTAATTTATTTTTTCTACAGGAAGCAAAAGGAGGGTAATTTTGACATTGTCTCTGGAACTCGATACAGAGGAAATGGCGGTGTATATGGCTGGGATTTGAAAAGAAAAATAATCAGGTATATACATTTAGAATATATGCTTATGATTTCTCTTTTAGTGTAACTATTAGAAATATGTTTTTTTTTAACAAGTATTTGGATTAAATGACCATGTGGGGTTTGTGAAATCAGATTGTGACTTCCAAAAAATATTCCCAGGTAGCTACTTACATACAATTTTTCCTATGTTAGAGTATTTTATTTTGGATGCTTTTCACTTGGGGAAAATCTGCATAAACCTTTGAACCTTTCATAGAAAGTATCTAATTCAGCAAAATTTATTCTGTGTGAACCTTCAGCTCTTAAGTGAATTATTCATCTGTTTTTGGACTAAATAACTTTTCAATATATATTTTTCTAATAATTTAAGATACACCATGGTGTCAGCTTTTACTAAGAAACATAAAGTGGTGCAGCTTTGGAGGCAGACTTGGGCTAAACTCCTGACTCTGTCATTTAAATTGCCTGTGTCCCCTTGCATATCTTGCCTTTTCTAAGCTTTATTCTCCTCATGATAAAATGGAAGTAAAACAAGCTGTTTCAGTTTTCTGTTACAGTGTAACAGAGCATCCCAAAGCTTAGTGACTTAAAACAAATTTATCATTTCTCTAAATTCTTTGGTTTGGCTACTGGTTCCTCTGCCGACTTCACCTGGGCTCATTCATGCAGTTTCTTTTGGCTTGAGGGTGAGCTGTGCTGGTATCTCCAAAATGGTCTCATTCATATGTTTAACATATGGCGCTGGTTGTTGACCGGGCCCCCCTCAGTTCTGCTGCGTGTAGCTGCTCACCTGGAAAGCTGGATCAGCTGCTTTACATGGCCTTCTAAGGGCACCATCCAGAAGTACCACAGCTGCAGCTGCAAGCACTCTCGAGTGCTAAGCTCTGGGGCTAACACCACTTTAAATTTTGGTCAAAGCAAGCTCATAATCAAGGGATGGGGAAATAGAATCCCCCTCTTGATGGGGAGACCCACAAAGAATTTTTGACCACATTTAGTCTATCTCACCTAGGTTGTTGGAGAGAGGTGTTTCTATCTCTAAACGATCTACCTAGCTTATTGCTTTTTGT
This sequence comes from Capricornis sumatraensis, assembly GCF_032405125.1. Lineage (NCBI taxonomy): Eukaryota > Metazoa > Chordata > Mammalia > Artiodactyla > Bovidae > Capricornis > Capricornis sumatraensis. Next base: position 82,097,866 of record NC_091083.1, on the reverse strand, counting down.
GTAACAACATAACTGTATAAATTCTTACTAATAGTACTTTTTATCAGTCACTCCATTCCTATCAAAGATTCTGTTAGGTTCAGTTTTGCCTCTTAACTGTAAAATTTAAAACATGTAAAAGCCTCAATCTTCAGTGAAATGAAGGGGTTAGATAAATGAGCAGCTTTCGTTCCTTCTGAGGATCAGAATCATGTAGGAGGGAATTATATACACCTGATCCCTACTCATCCTCCCGGCCTTTCTTGTGCATACACACATTGGAGACCGTTTGAATGGATCTCCAGGGATGGTGCAAAAGCCTCAGTAGTTTTCACAGGTTCCCAAAGGATTGTGTTGTGCAGCCACGGTTGAGACCAGCAAGTCAGTGAGATCCCTGACTCAGGCCTCTCTGAATTTGGTCATTAAAACTAATATTTAAAGTCAGGGATTCCCAGTGAGAGACAGTCTATAACTTTTGGTTGGATCATTTAGTTGTATTGAGTTGTATCCATCATCATGACTTCTTAATGTCTTCACTGACTTTATAGTAAAAACTGCCGAGAAAGGTTGTGTATCACTTGCTCAAGGTCTCATTTTTATGGGCCAGAACCGGAATTTGAACCCAAGTCTGTGACTCCAGCTGTATTTTGATTGTTGTTCAGTCATGTCCAACTCTTCGGGACCCCATGGACTTGCAGCATTTTGGTTAATACCCCAATTTTAGAATGCATTACCTTGAATAGATATATAGATATATACATGCACAGGCACACACACACATAAATACATAGACTCTCACACTCCTTGGGTCAGATTCATTTTGTGGGATAAATTATGTCTTGGAATTTTTTTGTAACGACCAGAAGCAAATTGAAGGGGGGGAGTATGTTTTTGTTAGCCATTATCCCAACTATATCCCTAGCCATGTATTTTATATGAAATAGGCTCTCCTGAGGAGCACCTTGATGGTGCCCCTGGCCTTGGAGAGAAACTTTTTTCCACGCTGCTTCCCTGCCACCTTCCCTCCCTCCAGAACAACTAGTTTTCTGAATCTGAGCACACTAAAACAGCTGCAGTACCAAAGTCATTTTTTCCAAATGTACTTTACATCTTTTTGAAATGTTAATAATAGCTATTTGTCAGTAATACCTTATAATTGATTGATACTTAGTTGTGCTTGAAGCATAGATCCTAAAGTCATTGTTATGGGCTGAATGTTTCCGAATTCCTGTGTGCCTTGCCCTGGGAGTGTTGGTGTTCAGAAATGGGGTTTGGGGGAGGTAAGTGGGTTTAGATGAGGTCCTGCATGTGGGTGGGGGACTGTTGGTGGAATTAGTGCCCTTTCAAGAAGAAAGCAGGAAAGCCTGGCGCTTCCTCACCCCCACCCTGAGCCCCTCCACCCTCCATGTGAGCACGCACCAAGGCGGCACCATTTGGAGGCTCGGAATAGGATCCTCACCAGGAGCCAAGTGTACAGCACCTTCATCTTGGGCTTTTCAGCCTCCAGAACTGTGAGAATTGAGTGTGTGTTGTTTAAGTCGCCCAGTCTGGGTTGCAGAAGCCCAAGCAGAGTGGACAGTCTCAGAGTGGAACCTGTGGTCAGTTTTCCAGAAATGGCCAAAACCCTTTCCCACCTTCACCCTTTAATAAAAAATACCATTTTAATGCAAACTGAGGTTGGAAAAGCCCTCCCTTGGTGATTTGAATCTGAAAAAGAAGCTTGAAATCCCTGATAGATCACTTTTCCTGTCTTGACAGATGTTTGTAATCCTAAATTATGACTGTTGGCAAATATGGGAGTGGAGTTAAAAATCTATTACCATTCTTACCTAGTGTTTGAAAAATGATTGTTTTATAGGTCATCTCCACATGTCACATTCCAAGAATACAAAATACCTATTTTCTGGAAAAATGAGAACTATCAGATCTCCTTTCACTGACAAACCCTTGCTTTGTTCCACAGAGTTAACATTTTTGTTGCATTTTTGAAATTAGTATAGCATTTTTAGCACTCTGCACTTGGCTGTATTTCTTTCGTGTAGAAACTGTTATTTTATAAAGAAAACCTTTTCTTTGACAGCCGTGTGGCCAATTTTATAACTCAGATTTTGCTGCGACCAGGAGCATCTGATTTAACAGGAAGTTTCAGGTACCGTGAAAACTTGTAACTGTATATTTTCTACTATTTACAATTTCTTGCCTAAATCTCTTGCTTTAGAATGACTTATTTAAAGAAACCCTTTTCATTCCTACCTCATTTTTGTTCTGGAACACTAAAAAAGGCAGATTGAAGTTCTTAGAGGTGCTAATGAAGCCTAAACATCTTCTTAAGGGAAAATACTGTACTTTTTAAAGAGCAGGAATGACAGGTCGGTGTGCTTGAAGTCAGCATCACCGCTCAGCCCTTGAGGGGCCTGAGGTGACCACTAACTGCTCAGTCAGAGCATAACTTCTTGTCTAAATGGTGCAAAGCCTCCTGCTAGGTCCTTGGGATTTTTAAATTTGTGCTTGTTTCTTGGTGTTTTTGTAATTTTAGACCTGATACAGTAGTTTACTTTGTATGACGATGCCAAATGACTGCCAGAATTTTTTTTAATCTCTGAAACTAAAATGTTTCCTCACCTGCTTTAAGGTCCAGACTCCATGCATTAGTTAATACATTGTATTAGCTGGTATATGCTTCTATCCATTAAATGTTGATTCTTTTCACCTTTGATAGAACACACGTGTGCATGCTCAGTCGCGTCAGTCGTGTCCGACCCCTTGCGACCCTATGGGACATAGCCCACCAGGCTCCTCTGTCCACGGGATTCTCTAGGCAAGAATACTGGAGTGGGTTACCATGCCCTCTTCCAGAGATCTTCCCGACCCAGGGATCGAACCCGCATCTCCTGCATTGGGAAGCTGGTTCTTTCCCATTAGTGCCACCTGGGAAGCCCTTGTTAAAACATACAGATACAGAAATTAGGAGCCTGCTGTTGAAGGTAATGAGTACTTCTAATGCAGCTGTAAGTCTGTTGGATAGCAGTTCAGAGACAGTGAGAGAGAGGCAGAAGTGAAGAGAGGAGCCGTCACAAATTAGAGGTCAGATAATGAAAATTAAACCTCTCTAGAGTTAAGATGTAAGTTGTTCTGAAAGCAGTTTGGTGTATGAAAGATAGCTACAGACCCATACATACATCCTTCAGTTCCACACTTTGAGGCAGATGAATATATGAAGCCCACATGTGTTATCATGATTTTGAATGAAGACCCAGGGTAGCTTCATCAGTTGTGGAGATGGGGACTTTGCTTTGGGGCCTAGTTCCCCTAGTTACTTCATCCCCTAGTCCTTCTCTCATAGCTTTCTCAAAAACTACAAAAAAAAAACACGGTAGAAATTGCTGCCTTTGTATACACTGAGTCTCAGGGGGGAATTGTTTTTTCGCCACAGTGACTCTGAAAACAGAGTCCGTGAAGAAGATTGAGTTCACCCATAGGCTTTCCCCGCTCCTGTCTCTCTTGGAAACCTGATGAGCTTTGCCTTTGGCCTGCAGTCCATCTAAAGTTAGGCTGTGCATTCACCCATCGTAACTGATTGACTGTGACCTCCGTTACTGAGAGCTGATTACTGCCTCAATCTTGTGATCCCTACTTCCTGTCTCTAACTTAACCAGGCTCAACCTAGAGGGACTTAGTTTCTCCCAGGAATTTAGATCTCAGGAAATAGAAACTTCACAGACACTTCGAGGAAACACCTGACAGTCGCTGCTTCCTTGCCTCGAGTCTGTATTATGCTTCGTTACCTATCACCTCTGTTGTCCCAGTAATTGAAACAGTTTCTTCCTTTTTGACTTTAAAAGTAAATTTCAAGAAAAAGTTTGAAACTACAAACAATGGGTGGTTTTGCTCCACATGATTCACTTCACCATATTTTAATAATTTCTAATAGTGTGATAGGAAGATAACTCTTTAAATACTAAGAATTCATTTTTACAATTGTCCTAAATTATTTACCGAATATTTTTATGGCCTTTCCAGTTCAGGACGAATGTATCATACTTAGCAACTGTGAGAACTTTTCTGTAGACAAATGGCCAATGAAAGTTAAGTTTTTATAAATACCAGTGAACTTTTGGAAAGGTCAGGGTACATGTAGGCATGTATATTTATCCAGGTGTTCATATACATTTTAATTTCTTACAGGTTATACAGAAAAGAAGTTTTACAGAAATTAATAGGAAAATGTATTTCTAAAGGCTACGTCTTCCAGATGGAGATGATTGTTCGAGCAAGACAGCTGAATTATACTATTGGTGAGGTATGTAAATAATGTCAATTCCTCATAAAGAAACAAAGTTTAGACTTTATAATAAAATGTTAATTTTCATAAACTACTAAGTAAATGTGGAAGGCTTCCAGGTGTCCATGCAAAAGAGTGAAAGTTCACATTCTTTTAAACTTAATATATTTGACATAGCAAGATCTAAAGCTTGACAGAAGGCAGTGTTCCCTTTTAAATAAATAAAAGTGACCGGTATGTTCATCCTTGCCTTTTTTTCTGGCCACTCAGCATTATGGGATGAGTCTGTCTTCTGCTTTTCCCCTTGTCTTGGCCATCAGCCACTCTACTTTAGGTAAAAGTGAATGGTGAGGGACTTCCCTGGTGGTCCGGTGGCTAAGACTCCCCATTTCCATTGCAGGGTGCCCAAGTTTGATCCCTGGTAGGGGTACTAAGATCCCACATGCCATGTGGCCAAAATTAATTAATTTTTCCTAAAAAAATGCATGGTGAATCCCTTTTGCCCAACAGTCTATGAGTAAATGAAAAGGGCAGGAATTGGAGGAGCAGTTTAATACTCTTACTCAGAGCAAGAAAATAGCTAACTGGAATGCTACTGCTCTTGTGGAAGTTGTAAGATTTTTAGCTTAGTGCTAAAATAGCTAAAACAGCTAAACTTCATGGTGGAGAAGGGGGTGGCATCCCACTCCAGGATTCCTGCCTGGGAAATCCTATGGACAGAGGAGTGTGGTGGGCCAGAGTCCATGGGCCGCAGAGTCGGGCAGGACTGAGCAACTAACACTAAACTTGATGGACTACTGGAAAAAATTCAGGTCGTTTTACTTTTGGAGGATAATTTTTCCTTGAAGCTTGAGTAAACAACTTAATATTCAGGATCAGTGCCTTTTCAAAACAGTAGATTTGGTTCATATGACCTATTTAAAGATAATAAAATGCATGTTATGTTTAATTTTGAAGACTTGGAGGTGCAGGGGGTTACTGTAAGAATCCCATAATTTGCACTTACCTTGAAGGACTTGCTAGCAGAGGAACAATCTTGTTTCTGTTGTATGAGTAACTGTTGTATGCGTGCTATACTTCTTTTCTCATATTCTTGAAGACTCACTTAATGTATATTCTTTTAACTAGGTTCCAATATCATTTGTGGATCGTGTTTATGGTGAATCCAAGTTGGGAGGAAATGAAATAGTCTCTTTCTTGAAAGGATTACTGACTCTTTTTGCTACTACATAAAAGAAAGTTATTCATTTATACTTAATCATGTTCAATTCAGTGTAAACATGGAAAAAGCCTGGTTGCTGATTTTTATAAAATGTACTCTTAGAACATAAATCATAAGGTAAGGCAAGTCTATTTTCTGGAGAAACTCCATTTTATATGTCAAATTAAAATGAGCAGTGTTCTCGGTTTTCGTTTACATTTTGTTGTATTAAGACCTATAAATAAAGGTATATGGAATTTCTGCATAAAAATACTGCTGCTTTCATTAAAGTATACAAATGCAGGATTTCTTACCTGGGGAAGATTTTGAAAAAGACTGGATTCATACCTAATAACACGTCAGAAGTAAGATGAGTGCTAATCATATTCATGAAATGAATACATACATATGGCTATTTCTGTATGAACTGAAAAATACACACCTTTCCTGCTATTTTAAAGTGTACCCCAAATTTCTTAAACCAGATAATACATTTAGAGCACAAGTTGAATTTGGTCTTTGTAGCTGTTTGACTTGATAGAGCATTTCACGTGTCGGAGCAACAAGTCTGTTTAAAATACATACCATGCATTGGAAGCAACAGCATTTTACTGCATAGTTGTTTTTTTCTCTTCTGGGCACAAAGGTCTTTCAGTAAAGAAAAACATTGATGACATTAAGGCATAAATCTAGCTGCTGTAATAATTTTTATTTTTTGGCCAGGCCTTGAGGCCTGTGGGATCCTACTTCCCCAACTAGGGCTTGAACCGGAGTCCCGGGCAGTGAAAGCACCACGTCCTAACCACTGAACTGCCAGGGAATTACCACCTATAGTAATTTTTAAACAACTGTTTTTTCCTCTCAAAATAATTTGTTTTCATGTTATTTCAGGACCCTTAACAAAGCATACATAATATGAGTGAATCCCCTAGATGTCTTCTTTTGAGAAAACTGTTCTGCAAATTAAAAGGTGGTTCAGTAAAGCCAGCACAGATAACTCTGTTTACCCATTTTAAGAAGGTATTGCAAATAAGATCAGTTTCCAATTATAACATAGCTTTTAGATCATGTAGTATCTTTTAAAATTTTGAGTGAGACATACTTTGAGCAAATAAGCTTAAAATCAAGATAACTTTTCCTTTACAAGTAAAAGGGAGAGGCGTCTCTAAATAAACATGTTTAGTGGACAGTATTTCTCTGACTACATTGTCCTAGTTTAATTTGGCTGCTAAAGTAATTTAAAATCTGATTTTTCTATTTGCATTCCCAACAGATCTTACCAGAAATGAATACCAGGGTATACCACCTTTGGTGTCATTTTGAACATCACCTGTTCCTGTGGTTGAATTCATAGGATATGCTCTAATAAGGGCCAGTACTGTTCTGTCTCCCTTTTGTGCGGAGCCCACCATGGACCCCTCTCCTTGGGGAAATGACTTCTCTCATCACTGATAACAACTAGAAAATCTATCATCACTGATGTAAAATTAGCTTTACGCTAACAGAAATAATTTTTTGTATGCTTTCTTTTTCATCTAAAACCAAAGTTAAATCTTTATTGTCAGCTATGTGGAGCAGAGATTAAATAACCACCTCAGAGAACTCACTACTAAAGTATTGCCTTCTCAGATGTCACTGGCGTAGGTTAGGTACCTTTTGCCTTTTTTAGTCTTTTGATTCTTATTCCTACAATCATTCCAGCAGTATCACTGTTGGAATTTACAGTAAAGTATTTGGGCAGTGAAAACTTTCACCATTTGGAAGTTATTAGAAAAAAATCTGGACTATTCAGATGCATTTTTGTACTAAGTCTAGTGACTTAAACACTGGAAAATCTATTTAAACATTTACATGTGAATCCAGCATCCCTTTTTACTTCGTAAATGGGGCCAAGGATGAAATCCAGATGTTCTCCCTTTGTATTGGTATTACCTCTGTATGAATCTAAGTATGGTATCTAAAAAAACTAAGTTATTTTGCTTATTTCATATTAGTTGTTGCTAGTGTCTTCTGCAACATGTAATTAGATTCGTCATCTTTGTCTCTAAAATCAAACTGTTTTCAGTGTCCCCCCCCCTTTTTTTCTACAACTTTTTCCAGCTATTGTTTTCCCATGAAGTACTGATTTGGCTTTTGAAGATATATTTTATCACAATTTCAGAAATGAATGGAATACTGAGTTGGATGAAACAGCTTGTTAAACCTGCTAACTGAAGCCTTAGACAGTAAGCCCTATGTAACCATAATTTGTACTGTTTTCAATTAAGTCAGCTTCTTTGGGGATGTTACCTATTGTTTGAACCTTAACTTGAAATTTAGAGAAACAGCAAAGTAAGTATAAAGATGTACCGAGCACATCTTAACGGGTTTGGTTAATTCTCCACAATAGACTTTATTGTTCAGTATGTTTAGCCAATGATAGACACTCAACTATAAAAGATGGGTTCAAGAATGTTGAGATGATGTGTTGGCTGGGGTTGACCTAACTCTTCAAAGCCCTCCGTTACGTCCTGTGCTATCCAAATTGTGGGAGCACTTAAAGTGACTGTCTTTGGGGCTATTCTGTGGTTTTCAAGGATCTTATGGAGGCCCACTGGCAACATCGTTTCTCATCCTTGGCTCACTAGTCCTCAAAAAACTAGGGATCCCATTTGTTTTCTTCAGGCCAAAGAGACGAGCCCATCTCTGATTTGGAAGAATGCCCTGTCCCCGGGTAACAGCTGGCCTTCTGTAAAACGCAGGCCTGTCCACTGAATAGCCCACCCCACCCCCAAGGGGTCAAGCACCCATGAGTTGGTTTGCACCTCAGGTCGGTGTGTGAAGCACGAGGCCCTCACGCCTCCTTTAAGGCAGGAAGTGTCGGGCATGGCCGGCCAGGTGTCCTGGGCTTCCTTCTCCTGAGCCCGGGAGCGCGGGCTTCCCAGCACGTGGAGCCGCGGGGCTGCCCACACGCCCCTCCCGCCAGATGTAGTCCAGGCCCAGCCGGGCCCGCGCAGGGATCCCCAGCACGGCCACCTGACTGAGTGCAGGGCGTGCTGCGGCCCGCTGCTGGTACCTCCGCCGTCGGCGCTGTGACCAGAGGAAGGCGCCCGCCGTGCACAAGGGCCATGGAAGCGCACTGCGGCCATTATCCGCGGCGCCTCCTAGTGGGTCAATGGCAAATCCTTCTGGTTCTCGCGAGAGCTCCCCCTCAGTGGGGATTATATAATTTCCCTTAGGCGGGGATAGGGGTGCTGATGCTACCCTCCCTCAGAAAAAGTTAAGTGCAGGCACACATGGAAGTGAGAGTTGTCTTTGGGGGGCATGGGGAGAAGGGGTATTGGCCCCCATTGCCCCCCCCCTACTTAGCTGGACAATGAGTCCTCTTATGCTAATGAGGTGCTTACGTCACTTCCGCTCTTTCTCGGCCGCCATTTTGGCTAGGGCAGGTTCGGGGAGTCGCTCCGAGGCGCTTGTATTGTCTGCCGAGGGGAGACGCGGGACCAGCCCCCTCCCCCGCCCGTTGCCGCCGCCGCCTCCGCCGGCCCGGTCTCCCCTCCGCCGCCCGCCGGGATCCATGAACTGAACTCCCGCCCCCCCCCCCCGGCCGCCGCCATCTTGTGCCCCCTCCCCTTCCCGCAGGCAGCGCTAAGGGGGATTTTGGCGTCTCCTCAGACACAGCTCCCTCTCTCGGTCCCCGCTGCTGAGGAGCGAGAGGAGCGCGGCCGCCGCCGCCGCCCGCCTGCCCGCGCCGGTGAAGCCGCCTCTCCCACACCCTCCGTCTCCTCCCTCCGCCCCTCCTTTGTCTGCACCGCTCGACGACGCTGCCGCCGCCGCCGCCCGCGCGGGGACTGGAGGGATCCGCTCGCGCCGCCGCCGCCGCCCGCCGCTCTGCTGCGCCCGCCGCGCCCCCCGGCAGCAGCCGCGGCCGCGGCGCGAGCCGGAGCCCACCGAGGCCGCCGAGCCGGAGCGCGACGAGGCCCCGGGCGCGCCCTCGCCGCCGCCAGCGCCGTGCCGCCGCCATCCGCCCGCCGCCGCCGCCGCCGCCGCCCGGCCCCCGAGCACGCCGGCCCCGCGCGCGCCTCGAGGCCGAGTCAAGGTAAGCCCGGCGGCCGCCGCGCGCGCGGACCCGCGGCCGCCCCGGCCCCCGACCCTCGGCCCGCGCGGCTCCCGCCCGCCGGCCCCGCCGGCGCATTGTTGTTGGGACCGCACGCGCTCCCTCTGCGCACTCCGGTGCCGACGGAGCGCCCGCCCCGGCGCGGACCGCTACCCGGGCTCTGCTCCGGGGTCCGGGCGCCTCCTCCTGCAGCCCGACCCCTCTTCCCCGCCCCGCGAGCTCGCGGAGGCCGGCAGCCGCCCCGACCGCCAGAGCTTTTGCCGCTAGTGGCATCTCCCTCCACCCCGCCCCCAGCGAGAACCGAGCTGCTCCCATCCTTGGAACCAATCCCTCTCTCCCGCCCCCCCCCCCGCCCCAGACGAACCCCCCACGCACACCCCCATCCCTGGGACGAGCCTTCTGCTGGGTCTCCCCACCTTTAGCTGGGGGAGGGGGGACAGGTTGGGGGGGTGGGGAGCATGCAGGGCACGAAGTGAAAGTCTTTGCCTCCCCTGTGCGGTCCTTCCTCCCCAACATGCCAGCTCCCTTCTATCCTGACCACGGAGTCCTCCACAACCCCTTTTTCTCAGTCGCAGCTGCCTGGTCAGCACGACCTCTTGCGAGCATTCTGAGCCCCAACTTTGCAGTAAGATGGTGAAAAATGGAAATCCAGAAAGCTGCGAGTTTGGTTTGGGTTTTTTGGTTTTTTAGTGCAATGAATGGGGAATAGTTCTTTGAGCACCCATTTATTCACATCTTCTCTTCCTCTGGATTGCCTCCCTGCCCTCCCCTCCCCCCAAATCTGGATGCCTGTCTGCTGGAAAAGGCGCGATTACCTCTCTTCCTCTTCTTCCCCAGTCCAGGCGCTAAGACCTAATATTCTTTTCAGCCACACACATACCACACTAAGTCTTCTTGATGTTCTTGCATTCCTCCGTTCCTCTGGACAGTTCTTGCAATAACCCCATTTCTCAGACAAAGGCTTAGGAGGGAAAAAGAACCAAACTGTTTCCTGTGTTTGCCATTTTAATACTGTCCATCCCCACAGACCCAAGCCCTTTCCCTGATACTTCTTTTGCCAATGTCTTGAACCTTCAAAATGAAAGGGAAAAAAAGAAAATCTCCAGGGTAGCTTGATAGAGTTTCTTTATAAATCTGCATTGTTGCTTCTGGTTTATGGCCATGAAGAAAATACCAGCCCCCACCCAAAATGCACCGCAGCCAAGTCGGCTAAAGGCGATGAGTGTTGGAGTCAGTAGGGGGCGCATTCCCTGCACTGGGTAAGGCTGCAGAGGGGGGAAGGGCCCCAGAGCTAGAACAGGATGTGCTTCACAGCGCCTTCTACAGACCATGGGAAAATGGACCCAGCAAGACTCTCTGACACTCTTAGTTGGTGAGCTGACAGCAACATGGTGAAGGATCAAGTGAGTCAAGAGCAGTGATTTTCTTTCTTTTAAAGAATCCACCCTGCACTTTAGAAGTTTTCTCTTTCGACTTTTTCAAAGTGTTGACCCTTAGACAATCCACATTTGTTCTTGACGAATCACCTTGGCACATCCTTGGTACACAGATTCCCCCTTCTCTGGAATTCTTCCGCCTTAAGCTTTGAATGTGTCGCCATATCTTTCCAAGGTCAGATGGTAAAGGGAAGAGTTCAAAACCTGCGAGTAACAGATTTGGGGGAGCATTGTTGATTTCATTCCTTCTTCATGGCCCCATGTCTTTTCAACTCTTTGAGAGTTCAAAATCCTTGAGGGATGTTAGATTTTAGTGGGGAAGTAATTTTCATAAGCATGTAGATGGGTGTCATGATTTGCAAAGCCTTGTTGGTAAACGTCAAGCCTGTGTTGAGTTCTACACTGTTAAACTCAACCAAGTTGACCTTAAAATTTTCCTTCTTTGCAACTTTGGACTTGAAATTGCCATTCATTCTCCCAGTAGCCAACCGCCTTTGCAAAAGTGTTGACACCAGTCTTCTGTGAGCACCCACCTGCTTAGGGTGTGTTGATTTCTGTAGATTTTACTCCTCTTGTTATTTCCGTAGGTGTGAGATGCACAATGCGAAACCTAGGCCCCAGCTTTCGCACCATGATGCGCAGGGTTGTACTTTTTGTACTGAACTGATAGGTGGCCTAGTGGTTATGCCCTGTACTACCATTTTGAGGATCTGGACTCCGTTCCTGCCTTGCTCTTTGGACCACATTGTCAATTCACACCGGTGGGTATATTCATTTTGGAGGGTGGGAACTGCAGCAACAGGGAAGCCAGAGATTTCTTCCTCTTTGGTCACCACCAAAGCCAACACGTCCAAAATTTCAGCTTAGCCACATTCCTCAAGGAACCAGTTAGAGCTGGTTGCCGACATGGGTTCTGAACAGAGAAATGACTTGTGGCTTGTTTAAGAGAAAATTGTAAAGTTGCTAATATTGTTTTAATGAGTTTCATTCTGCACTCTTGTGTATAAAGTACCTTAAGTTTTCAGTTACTGTTATTTTGATGACCCAATCTCAAGAGTGGCTAAGCTTTTAGAAACCATAAAGATTCTCTGATCAGAACAGGCCTTGCCATGAACATGCACTTGCTACCAAAGATTGGCAGTGTTTATTGACACTGGGATGTACTTTTAAGACCTTGATACAAGTATTTTATAAAGATTCACCAAGATAAGTCTTTGGGAAGATAAATGTTGTAGTCTTTGAAACATAGCTAACCAGTTGATGCTTAAGGGAGAATTTGCATTGGACATTTGCTACCGAGTAACATTTTGGTGAGTGAAATGGAGGCAGCTTGGTTCAGGTATTCCATTAGAGACTTAACTGTAATTGCTTTTACAATTTGTTTAGTAATTAGAAGAATCAGATATATAATCTAAATGGTATTACTTGTAATTTTTAAATATTGCTTAGTATTTGTTAAGTAGATAAAATTTTGACCTGAATTTGTGTTCGATATAGAGTTGTACAACTTTAATGACTAATTTGAATAAAGTTTCTTCTTTGAGGGTTATGTTGGAGGCAAGTTTGTGAAGGTGTTTTTGTTTGATTTAGTAAATTACACATGAGATACAATGTTAACTGATGTCCTTAGTGGTAATAGCCATTTTCCCCCTACAGGAAAACTTGCTGTGAGCTCTTAAAAAGCATAAATTCTGCAATTTCAAAGGTTTCCTGCTTTTGGCGTTCAAAAAAAAAGGTGAAACAGTTGGCCTTGAAGGGCTGAAATTTAGGTAAACTGTGAGGGTTTATTAAAAAGCCTCAATTAACTAGAGAGTGGGGATTGGGTATTCTATTTAATTGAACTTTTAAGTAAATATTCCTTTGTCTTTGACCCATTTTGAAAATTTCCTGATACTGCCTTACTAGAGACTTCTACACTTTGAACTAACTAAATCTTTGGGTTTGGTTCTTATAGTCTCTGTGTAGTAAGTAGAGGAAGCTGGACTGTGGACCTCTAAAGATCCTTGGTCCTCCTCATTCTGAAAGTCATTGGTTTTAAACATGCCCGTCATGAACTTGTTTTACTTCAGTTTGTCTTTTTTCCCTTAAACCAGAGTGCAGGAAAAGTTATAATACTATTTACATTAAGAATAAAATGTCAGCATGTTGAATAGACTAAATGTCAAGTAAGTTCTAGATAATTGTTATTTTGATGACCCAGTCTCAAGAGTTGCTAAGCTTCTAAAAACCTGAAACATTCTCTGATCAGAACAAACCTTTCCATGAATGTGCACTTGTTCACAAATAATCAATAGGCTTTTATCAAATAAAAACAGCTTTTGATTTTTATTAGTGACATACATTCCTACATGTGTTTATTATTTATATTTGATTGCTAGAAGTATAATTATATTAGGTGTATTATATATTGAAGTGTAACTACTGGTAAGTTTTAGAAAATATTAAAAGTGTTTTTTAGTATTTAAGTAACAATCTGGTGGTTAATGTACACATTCTGACTGCACATTTAATTGTGAAAAATACAGTTTAATAAGGAAGATAGGGCTGTTCTGTTGTAAAGGAACAAGTAGGGATCCCTCCTTGGGTAGGGAAAAAATAAAAGGAAAACTTGAAAATTTATTCTGAAAGTAGTATTTTTTCTTTTGAGAACCATGTGTAAATAACAAATTGCATAAGTTGTCGTAGACCTTGGCAGATTGATTTTCTTAATAGATGGGTGGATATATGTTTATAGATATATAAACATTATACTTTCTTAGTGTTGATATATACAAGTAAAAGGTCCGAATATCAGAAGTAATGTTTAAAAACAATACATTTAAGTGTGTGTGGGGGGGGGGGGTCAATTAAATGTTAGGGGTGTTTTTTCTTTTTTTAATCTGTTTGAATCTTACACATTTTTTTAATGTGAAAATACAAAAAAATTTAATTCTTGTTTTATAAGATTAGAAACTAATTCGTAGCTTACATCAAGGTGCTCAAGTACTGTTGTGTAATAAACTACTTGTTCAACTTAGACTTCCAAAGGACTTTCACTTTTAAAAAACGTCAGAGTCTGTTATATCTTCCAGAAGGTGAAACATTTTCCATGAGAGTGTAATTTTCATTTATTTGCCGAAGAGGCATGAACATGGAAAGAAATGTTGCTCACTGAGTAGTAACTATAGGTAAACTCACAGGCCTCGATGTGTTGCGAGCATCGTGTAGACTCACAGAGGCTCTCCTCCCCTGGTTCTGTAAGAACTTGTGGTGGTAAGTCTGGAGCAAATGCCAGATTGTGCTGATTTGCATCTCTTAGTTACACGTTTTATGTTGTTAGCTTGGAAACTTGCTGTTTGAAACTGATATGAGCCAAACCTCACACTAATTAAGTGAATTGATATTTTGAATGTAGAGGCTGTTTCTTGTTGACACATTGGCACCTTCCGCCTTGATTGCTGAGTGGCCACAGTCCCACGTGACTGTGTGTTTATTTGTTTGCCTGATTCAGTTCATTGGAAAGTGAGAGGATGGATGATTGGGTTCCCTCAGTGTCTTGAGGTCTCAGTACCCCTTAGACCTGTGTTTTGATCACAACCTGTCTTGGATAATCTGCCAGTTGAGGGGTCGGTGGAAATGAGAATTCACCCTCTGCTTCACTGGAAGGAGAAGGCTCTCTGAATATTAGCAGGCTTCTCAAATTGGAAGATACAAATCTCTGTCTCTCAACTTGACTATGTAGGGATATGCTTGTATACAGGAAGTCAGGTAAAATGTGAGCCAGGTGTGTGAAGTGAGTTTTGACGAGAGGTGCACGCTTTTGTTCTAATAAGTATAGAATGCAGAATTCTTTCACTGTTACAGTCCTTGGTTGCAGTTTCTCTCTATGTGTGTGTTCCTGTCCACGGTCTTTAGATGCAGTCACAGGCCTCCTTGGTTTTATTGATCCCTAGCTTAGTTCCAAGACAGCAGCTAGAGAAATCCTGATTATCTCAAGAATTTTAGCAGTGTTCCAGAAATAAAGGCTTGAAAATTAGAAGAGCATAAAAGACTTTGAATAGAATTACCAGGGGAAGACCGCCCTGAACATACGCCACAGTTTAAGACTGCATTGTAGCTGAAAAACATGCCCGGAATCTATAAGAGACTCCTACATGGACCATCTCTTAGAATTAAAAACAAATCCTTCCACATCCTAATTCCTTCTCCAGTAAGGGTTTAGATTTGTAATGGAGTCTCTTAGCTTTGAGTTGTTTGTATGTCATTTCACATATGATTTGGTCAGAGCCTTTAGTATTGGTATCATTTTCTTAGCACTTTATAAACCATTCTCAATTCTCTCAGGACTGTCCTTGTTTCACTAGTAGGGAAATCAAGGCACTACGGTGTGCAGCAGCGAAGTGAGCTTTGGAATGCGTCTGGCCTGGCCCCCAGGCCTGTGTTTGGAGCACAGGCTTTTATAGTGCCCCTGTGAGCTGTCTGGCTGATGAGGGCCCACACGAGTGCTTCATAGCTTCATAGTGATGCTTTGTGTTTGGATGCCAGCTAACATCCAAGGATCCCATGTAGGCTGTGCAGGTAGAGCATCGAGCTGTACGCTAGCTTCTTTATGGGTGAGAGCTGTGCCAGTGGTTGTTGAAGAAATAGCAACTGTGTAGGGTTTGAAGTTGCCTGTATAAGGATCTAAACAGGAACTGTGTTTATAGTCTGCTTTTCCCAGTGTTTTGTTTTAGGGCAGTCTTGTTCCTTCTCTCCTCTGAGCAGTAATTTTTGCTTAGACAGATAATTGCTGGCTTTTGCCCTTCTGCCTTTTCTGTCTTTTTCTGAACCCTCTATGCTCCCATTTAAGAGCTTATGGAAACTTGAGCCTCCCTTGAAAATGTGTAAGGCTTTCCTTTTCTGGTGGGAGCTGGCAGCAATTGAGGACCTGTATGAGTGGCCTCTTGAAACCTAATGTATCTGAAGAAACCTCTATCTAGTGGAAATGTGGTGGGATTTATTAAAATTTTACATATTGTACGTTTTAAGTCAGCAATTAAGAATTCTTGCTCTGGTGAAGAAGACGAAGCGAGACTCGGTGTGTTTAAATGCAGGGAGTGCTTAAGAACCCTG
Organism: Capricornis sumatraensis; assembly: GCF_032405125.1. Classification (NCBI taxonomy): domain Eukaryota; kingdom Metazoa; phylum Chordata; class Mammalia; order Artiodactyla; family Bovidae; genus Capricornis; species Capricornis sumatraensis. Next base: position 82,081,781 of record NC_091083.1, on the reverse strand, counting down.
GTTTGAGATCAGGAAAATAAAGCTTTTGTGGAAAGTGTAAGGATTGAGTCAAGTGGCAAAACCTGCTGTAAGAATAATGCTTTTGCTAAGCCTTGACTGTAGGAGACAGTTTAGAAAAACGTGAGAAGGTAATTCAAGAAAATTATGTATTTTGTTATTCAAGAATAGTAAGAAAAACATTTCCCATTACTGTGGGAAAATTATTTTGACTAGTTTTGATACAGCGTGGAAAACTTACTAAGGAATTGAAAACAACTTACTTTCTATCTTAGGCTATTGAGATGTGCTTCTGGAATGCTTATAAATGGACACATCTGGATGTCCTCTTAGGCCTGCCTGTGAATTCATTTGACTTTCCCTCTGTCACATCTTTGAAACCTGGTTGTCCATTGACAGCAAGCCATTCCGGGGCTGTGGAGTTTCGTGTAGGCGGCGTAGTGCAGGAGTCACTCGCCACGGTGTGTCCCTGCCTTGCTGGGGCGCCTATTAAAATGGAGGAAATGTGGAAATGGCCTCCCATCTCACACCCTCTCTGAAGCTAGATTGGGATGTAAGACATGTTCTCGATCATTTTCTCTAGGGTTCTTGTCTGAAATCTGAATACTCAAAGGTGGCAGTTTCTAGTTGTAGGCACTAGTCTTTTTGCCTGAAAGCCTTTTAAAAGGAGTAACACAAATTTTATAAGTACACATGTATTTTATAAGCAAATTCTAGATCGCACCTTTGTATTTCTAAGTCACCTAGGTTTATTTTGGGTACTTACGGACACTCTACTGCATAACTATTATAAGTGCCACAGAACTTGTGAAGTTAATGTGCTGACTCAAACATAAATGGCTCACAGTGATGTATAAAACCACTATTCTGTGTAAGTATAAATGCATTAGAATGCAGTCAGGAACATGTATGGCAACCGTATCTGATTCTCAGTAATAACAATAGTCTGTGCTTTTTAAAAGACTATATCCTGGTATGAACTCATAATTTGCAAAGTTATTGTTATAGCCCCTGATCTAGTTTAAGGTAATAACTTCTGTAAGCATTAATTGGCTTCGTCTTACTTGCTGCTTCTGACATTTGAACAGTGGAATGGTGTTAAACTGGTTATGGCCTAGGAAACAGACCTCCAGAGGTTAAGTAACATTTTTAGAGTCACAAACCTAGTAAGCCACAAAGCAGGGATTTAAACAGATGTCTAGATCTGTCGACCTCTAGAGCTGTGTTTTTCACTACATTGTGCCATCTTTTCTAGCAGGGCAAAATTTGACTGTACTGTGTCGCCCTACTTATTACAGGAGTTTAAAGGTATGAAGGGGAGAGATTTTTTACACATGGCTGGAAGGAAGCTGAGTTTTTGTCCATAAAACCAATATAGTCTTACTGGAAAACATAAATTTTTATGTCAGCTGTAGTTTTATGCTTCAGCTTTTTACCTCTTGTCCTGCTGCTATCGCTTCTGTGTTTTGCTATCTTACACCTAAAGCTTTGGCTGTTTGCAGACTGTCCAGACTGAGCAGGCAGATCTGCAGAGCGTGTGCGCTGCCTCAGGTCTCAGAAGCTCAGCAGAGCAGCCGTGCAGGGATGCAGGTTCTTCTCTGAACACAGTGGCCACAGTGCAGTAGTTCCTCCCACCCTCTCCTGACCAGCCCTGCCGAGAATGAACCGTCCCTCTTACAGAGCCTCGGAACGTTAATCTGTGATGCGTCTGAACACATTTCTTCTTTCCATATACGTGTGTGTGCGCATATAGGGAGTCACCTCTGTAAGCCCTTTGTAGACAGGGACTGTTCGTTCATTCTGCGCTTTCTGAGGCATGCCGTGTGCCAGCCACTGACTAGCATGTTGAAACTTTGTAATGACAGTGTGACTGTTATTTTGGTGACTGACAATGTGGTGAACTAGGTTGTTTATTTCCCAGTAGATTCTTGGTTTAATACTGATGAACCACACCAACATTAAAGAAAACAGTACTTGTTTAAGCTGTTAAATTCTTCAGCATTCTGTTACCTTTGGAAAGGCTTCCTGTTTTGTTTTTCCTAGGGCCTCTCCTTTTGTCCACTTCTATCCTGTAACTGTCTGAAAGAAACTTAAGGTGATTTGAAAGTTTAATACATGAAAATTATGTGAAAATTTCTGTGCTTTTGCTACCTGCTGTAGAATCATTTCAGTTTTTTGTGAAATTAAAATATAATTGAACTTCTCATTAAAGTAACCCTAACTGGGTTAAACTGTTAATTAAGGCAGAGTGAATTTTACAATCTTGGACAAAAGTGATATAGTCCTTTGTTCCTGGCCTCTTGGAGTGAAGCAGTTTTGCCAGGAAAGTGAACTCTCTACTAAGGTTTTTCTTTTTAAGTGCTTAGCAGTTTGGAGGCCATTCATGTATTACCAGAGAAGTGCTCGTTTAATATAGTCCAGAATGGTCTAGAAATTTGTAAAGGCCTTCAGAGTTCTTTTATTACATCCAGGACTTGCTCTAAAGGATTTATCCTGTTCAAAGGAAGCTTTAAACAGTCTTAACAGATACTTAATAACAGCCTTATCTGCTTCTGTGTTGACTACTGTTTGTCTTGTATTTTCTCATAATTACCTTTTTTTTTTTTTTTACTTGATTTGTGGTAAAATCTACATGACATAAAATTTATGCATCACGTTAACCAAGGGGTCGCAAAGAGTCGACTGATGACTGAGCTGAACTGAACCATCCACTTTTAAGTGTACAGTTCTGTGCCATTAAGTACACCCAGAAAGATTATTGTGCAGCAATTACCACCATCCATCTCCAGAACTTTTTTCATCTTGCAGAGTGCAAACTCTGTCCCCGTTAAACAGTAAATCCTCCTTCTCCCCTCCTGCCAGTCCTTGGCAGCCACCCTTCTACTTTCTATCTCTGTGGATTTAACCACTCTTAGTGTCTCAAGTGAGTGGAATCGTATAATATTTGTCTTTTATGACAGGTTTATTTTGCTTAGCATAATATCTTTGAGGCTTTTCCATGTTTCCAGTAGCTACTTTTTAAAAAATAAAAAGTGAAATTAATAATTTTCAATCCAGCATATCCAAAGTATTGTCATTTCAACATGCAGTCTGTTTTTGGAAGGTTATTTATGAGATACTTTGCATTTTTTTCATATTAAGCATTGGAAATCTCAAATATATTTTATGCTTAAAAGCAAATCTAGGTGGGTAAAGAAGATACATTAATTGCCCAAAAGTGCATGGAAAGCTGCTCAACATGACTAATCTTTAGGGAAAAGCAAATTTAAATTATGATGAAAGTAATAACCTCACACCCATTAAGATGCTTACTGTCAAAAAGAGAAAAACAAATGTTGGTGAGGAGGTGAAGAAATTGGAACCTGTATACTTGGGGGTGTAAATGGCAGAGCCACAGGGTTACCATGAGATGTAGCAACACACACGTGTGTCTGAGAGCGCTGCTTGTACACCCATGTTCCTGGCAGTGTTATTCACAGTAGCTGAAAGAGAGCAGATGTCCATCAACAAGTGAATGGATAAACGTGATGCATACATAGCATGAAATGTTACTCAGCCTGAAAGGGAAGGAAAATCTGACAGGATGCTACAGCTGGGTAAACCTTACAGGCATTTATGCTGAGTAAGTAGTCACAAAAGGACGGGTATTTATGATTCCACTTCTGTGAAGTACCTCAAGTGGTCAGGAGCATAGAGGCCACCCGCCTGGTGGTTGCCATGTGCGTGTGGTAGGGGAGAGGTGGAGTGTTCCTGCTGGATGCAGACGTTTCGGAGTTTCGGTTCTGCGAGGTGAAGGGGTTGTGGGGAGGGATGGTGGTGATGGTAGCATGGCAGAAGCTTAAGGCATCTCAGCTCAAATCAGACTAGCCTCATTTCAAGTGCATGGGAGCCATGTGTGGCTAGTATCTGCCATATTGGAGCACATAATTCTTAAAAATAAATTTAGAAAATTTTCAAGCAATATGGGTTTTCTTGCTGTGTGAGTAAATACTGAATAAAATACATTGATCCCCTTTTTTTGTGTTTTGATTTTTTTTTTTTTAAGAAAAACTATGCATGCGTAAAATCTGGAAGGATAAGAATACCCCAGTATTTACTGTTGTCTTGTCTTTGGGTAAAATCATTTGTGTTCATCGCCTTATCTACATTTTGTAATCTTATGCTAGGCCTGTTAACAACTTAAAATATTTTTTCATGTTTCATACAGCTCACCCATTTAAAGTATATGATTCAGTGTTTTCTAGTATATTCAGAGTTGTGCTGCTATCACCACAATTAATTTTAAAATATTTTCTTCACCCCACAAAGAACCTAGTTAGTACCCTTTAGCGGGCACCCTCTATTCCCTCCCTGCCCCCACAACTCCTCCAACCTTAGGCAGCTTTAATCTCCTGTCTCTGAGATTTGCCTTTTTTAGATACTTCATATAAATGGAATTATACAGTAAGTGGCCTTTTGTGACTTTTCATTTGGCATGGTATTTTCAAGGTTCATCATGTTGAGCATATATCAATATTTCCCTCCTTTTTATGGCTAAATCATATCCCATCGTGTCAATATTACCACATTTTACTTAACCATTTATCAGTTGATGGAGATTTGGGTTGATTTTCCTTCTTGGATATTACGAATAATGCGGAGAACGTGCATGTACAAGTTTTTGCCTGGGCATGTGTTTTCATTTCTCAGTTGCCTTTGTAACAGTAGCGAAGAGGATTTGCCAGGGGAGAGGAACCTGAGGTTTAGAGGCAGTTGAGAGCAGACTAGTCCCTCCCCTCCTCCCCCCTTCCCCCCCCCCCCCCCCCCCAGCCCTTGCCCTTAGAGAAAGAAAAAAGATGGCCAAAGCCTCTGCCTGTTCTCGGCAGTTCTCAGAGCACTCCGTGAGTGTGGTAATGGTTAACTGGTTCATTATCATAGGGGAAACCTAGAATACACATCTGGCTTTTTAAAAGCTATTGTTTTATTTAAGGATTCTAAGATTGTGGTTCTCATTTTGCAAGATACTGCCATTACAACTTGGATAGAAAGCTGTCTCTCAGATGTGACCATCTAGTAACTGTCGGCATCCGTAGTGATGTTTAAAGCGCTTTAGGGCAAGTGGTCTCAGTCAGAGCTGAGTTCATGGCTCACTTCTTTGGAGGTAATGGGACCCTCTGATCTGAGATGTATGTGTGCATTCTTAATTATCTCTGTTTGAGCTGGTTTGACTGAATTATTTATGGTTATTTCAGCCTTGGGTATTAAAGTCTTGACACTTTCAGATGTGTGTATATCATATGCATTGTTTACTTTTAATTAATGTCAGTGATCAGAGCTTCATCTGCATGGATAATAGGAAGAACACTGCACCCTAGATCTGGAGATGACCTTGAGACCCAGCTCTGTGAGTGACACGCTCATTGCCCTTAAGCTAGTTGCTTCTCAGTTGCTCCTCTGTAAAACAAGAAGAGTTTAGATTAAGTAAAACCTTAGATCCTTCTCAGTGATTCAAAGTGCTGCATTTTCATAATTGATTTTAGTTGATACTATGATTTGAAATATGAATCTTAATCTTTTGTCCTTCTTAAGGCCTGTATGTCCATGCCCCTTCAATGAGACGGTGCCTAAACATAGTTGATAGTTATTTCTTTTCTAACCAGAATGTATTCAGAATAGAGTATCTTTTTCTCATCAGCTAAACCACCTAATGCTGAGAAAGATGGCACCTGATGCCAAAGTAAAAAAGGTTGTTTGTAGTCGTGTGTGTGAAGTGGGTGCAACCAATACGAATGCACCCTTCAGCAGCATTAGTTTAAAAATCATACTGAGAACTAAAGAAGCATTGTCCCGCTTGGCCTGATCATGTCACCCCTGAAGTACCCGTGTTTTAACAGGGCACCAGAGATTGGCCAGCTGGAGCCCGTTTGCTGGAGACTGGCTGAGGTGAGGAGGGAAGGGGCTGTGAAAAGCACCGAGCGTGGCGAGCTTGGAGAGGGGCGTCCTGGGAGGGGAGCAGGGAGGGTCTGAACACCTGGAAAGGCTGTTGGGCAGCTGAGTGTTTAGACTTTCGCAGCTGAACTGAGAGTCGTGGGCTTCTTCCATTGCGTTGTCGTGTAAACTTGTGAACACAACTGTCCTGTGCGGGACAAGCTGCCTGGTGTGGGGGTTTGTGCTTCACTCACACTAAGCAGTCAGGCAGACAGTCTCTTAAGGCAGAGCTGTTTGTGGGAGAGAGTCATACATCGTTTATTGAGAGGGAACAAAGGTATCCCTGTGATAAAGCATTTCTGTACAGCATGCTGTGTCTAGAGAATACAGGCATTTTGCCTTGCATAAATACGAAAGAAATAGTTACGAAAACTTAATTATAAGGGATTTAATAACTGATTTGGTTAAAAACTTGCAAATCTTTTTTTAACTGGGTTTCTTTTGTTATCAAACTGACAGAAGAAAAATTAGTTACATTTCCTATCTGCTTCTTGTCTTTATTAACAGTGTTCCAATATGATTATCCTGAGCAACGTAATTGATGTTCAGTATTTAAATTTACCTTTAGTGCAAGTGTATCTTCATTGGCGAAGCAGTTTCTTTTTCTCATCCCTCTGGGCTTGCACGTTCCTCAGCGCTGCTGAACGTTCCCTGGTGAGAAGGAGGCTTAACTTCCTGTGTGCTGGACAGTCAGTTACTTGTTCTGTGGTATTTGGGATTGAGGAAGAGAGGAAAAGGAGGACACCCAGTTGCCTTTCATGTGAAGAGCCTGTGGCATCTGGAAGGTCTTTCGCCCGCAGTTATAGGAAATTGAAAGATAAGCTGCTTCTGTTCGGTTCTGTGTTTTAGGAAAAGATTGAGTGGGGTGATTGCTTCCAGACTGGATGTAGGCTCTACGCTCCCGATGTGTTCACTCATCAGAGGGTTGTTCTAGAAAGGCTTTACAACGTTCATTTTCTTAAAATACAAATATATAAATCTTTTTACATCTGGCTTAATATAAATGTAGGGCTAGTGACATCCTGCAAAGCATGTAAGGCGTCTGTGTTCACCACTTGGGATCCCAGAATAGTCAGGAAAGATAAATACTTAATTGGTTATAAAAAGAAAATGTTTCATAGTGACCACACTTTTACTCAGTGAGTGATATTTACAGTATTAAATATGTTGCTGAGGGGTGACAGAAGTATGGGAATGAAGTTTCCCTTCTGCCTGAGTACTTTCTACCTTAACGGGTCCAAAATGTTTCCACAAGGACATCACACACAGTTTTTTTAAGTGTCGTCACGAGTAGCAGTGGGGTAACTGATGGTTTAATTCTCTTCCTGTGACTCTTCAAATGCCTGCGCCTCTTAGAAAACAGCATACCTTAACATTTTTAGTTAGATCAGTGGCTTAAAGAAATTTCAAAGACTGACTTAAAAACCCCAGTGTGGGTTATGTGAATACTTGCACCAACATTAAGTGGAATATTGTTTTAAGTATTTAGGATCTGAATTTCTCACATGTTAACTTGGGTTGATGATGTACCAGAACTGAAATTGTTTATACTGTAGTATATTTAAATGTAGTAGGTATTTGAATGTCTTCCTGATTTTTTTTATTAACTTAGAATATATTGCTGCCTTTTTTTTTTTTCTTCACTAGTAATGGCATCATTTCTGGCCTTTGATTCTCCCCTACTCCCTACCAAAAAGGTGTTTCCAGAGAGGTGGGTTTTTTTGTTTGTTTTTGTTTTTAATAGCTTTAATGTAGAAACGTTTAAAAAACAGAAGAGTATAAACTGTGTCCTAATTCTTAAGCTTACTGTGGGCTTCCTATAACCGTATTCTGATAAGACTAATTTTATTCAGGGGAGATTTTCAGCAAACTATTGTAATTCTGCTCTAGCCATCAGATTTAATGCTTTGGGTAACCTTGGCATAAATTTGCATATTGAGCTTTAGTTTAGACAAGTGACTATTCCAGAGAGAGACTTGGAGATGGAGAACTTTTCCTTCTTCCTCTTTCCATCAACCTGAGCCCCTCTCTCCACTTTTTATCCTTTTCATATTTCAACTAAGATTTCTTTAAAAACAAGGATTTCAGCTCTTTAAGGTCAGGTGGGGGGCAGTGGAAACCACTGGTTTAGACTACGCAACTTATGTTCAGGTTTTACCAAAAACCTGGTCTGGTCTGCCTCTCAATACAGTGTTAGAAATGTTTTTTTCCATGAAAATTGTAGATTTGCGTTCGCAGGTGTAAGGACGCAGTGGTTGCCATTCTAGTATATGTTCAGATTTCACTTCCCACGCGTTATAAAGTCTCAGAGTTACGCCTGCATGTGCTGGAAACCAGGACACACTACTGTGTTTACTTCTGTGTTTTCTGGCCTGTTAAATTAGCACCGTATATTTTATTAGCAACTTGAAACGTGTAAGAATGCATATAAAAATATGAAGAATTTGTATGCTGGAAAATGCTGTTCTAGATCCACACTTCAGTTATTTAAAATATAATCTGTAGAAGTTTGATTTGGAGGGTGGTTGTTTTTTTTTTTTTTTTCTTCTTCCTGACTTGATTATGTATACCTAGTCAAAGGTTTGGAGAAGGCAATGGCACCCCACTCCAGGATTCTTGCCTGGCAAATCCCATGGACTGAAGAGCGTAGTAGGCCGCAGTCCATGGGGTCACTAAGAGTCAGACACGACTGAGCGACTTCACTTTCACTTTTCACTTTCATGCATTGGAGAAGAAAATGACAGCCTACTCCAGTGTTCTTGCCTGGAGAATCCCAGGGACGGGGGAACCTGATGGGCTGCCGTTGATGGGATCGCACAGAGTCAGACACGACTGAAGTGACTTAGCAGCAGCATCAGTCAAAGGTTTAGCGTTGGGTTTCATGGGGGTTCTTTTTGTTGTTTTGTTTTTACTTTGATGGTGCAAATTATAAATGCTTTTCTCCTAGAAACAGGGACTAAATGATGCTGTCCTTGATATGGTGTCTTTGCTGAGGGACTGCAGTTTACAGACAAGCCCTGTTGACTGTTGGTATGTTAGGTCCTGCACATCTTTCTTCAGCCTCTTGAACTATCGCTGTCGTCCGTTGGGCTCCTCTCTGTGTTCTTGGCCCAGATGAGCCTGAGTGCAGCGCCTGACAAGGTTTAAGCCTCCTGGCAGAGCTTGTTTCTGAAACGATGATTATTGTGTTTGTCAGTTAATGACCTTTTTGCCTAAAGTTCACAGTCATTGATGTATCATGATCCTTCTGTCAAGATTTGGCCTGTAGATATTTCCTCGTGAGGCAGGCTCTTTCTGCTTTTATGTACCTCTTTGTAGTTGGTATAAAGGAGTATTTTTGCGTTTGAGATAAGAGGTTCATGCATTTGATCAGTCTTATGTATAGTTAAAATTCATATGGTTCTAAATCATCTGTACCCTATGGCCACAGATCTCGTATTTTCATTTCAATCATCTGACTCTTGCTTTCTGAGGAAGGAATTACTTTCTGAGTGGGAATTTGGCCGGGATTATTAGTAAAACTTTAGTGCTTTGGCCCTAATCAGTAGGTGTGGGTATATTTTGCAAAGATTGATAAGAAGGAATATGGCTAAAATATTCAATAGTGAATTTAAATCATTCTCCAAAATTGAAGATTTAAGTGTAGTTCATCAGATGGCATATGCTTAACCAAAATTAACTTCAGTTAATAAAACACTTAGAAATGTTAACTCCTTTATTAATGAGTTTGAGCTTTGCCCGAAATCTTTTAGAATTTACAAAGTGTTTTACTCTTCCTATAAAGTGTTTTTGTTTTTAATTAATGAAACTACGGGCCAATGACTCTTTCAGAATGATTGCATCTTCCTGACAAATCCCTATTCTTTCTACTACTCCCAATTCACAAATGTAATTATTCTGCATAAAATTCCCAATCTTCCCTCTTCCTTGCTCACTTCCTCTTCTATTTCCCACTACCAAAACTTTTGGCTGCAAGCATCATGAACCAAAACTTAAGCAAAAGTGATCATGTGCTTGTACTTGTTTATGAAAAGTTTGGGGGAGGAATGGTGAAATCAAGAGGGCTGTCTTTCGGGCACAGCTGGATTGAGGATCTCAGCAGCAGCAGCAGCAGGAGAGTTTTCTGTTCTGTGCTTTTCTCATGCTCACTGTTAGCCCTGTTTGGGCACATGTCAAAGTCTGTACTTAATCAGAGTCTGCAGAGAGAGAACACTCATTGGTTAACCAGCGTCCTATACTCTCTGCGCTGATGGTTCCAAGAGGAAGCTGGGCAGAGAGGGGAGCGAGTGTCTCCTTTACTCCAGTGACCCAGTGGCTGCTGTATACCCGAGAAGCGATGGGCTGTTGAAGGGGAAGAACTGCATCCTGTTCAGCTCTCTATATTTAGCACATGGATAAAGTGCTCCAAAAATGATTGATGAACAGATGAACAGTGGTTTCATTCTATTAAATTGGATATTTTCCCCTTTTTTATGCTGTGAGCCCAGAAGTGTGTGGTTTGGCTAAAGGAAGCTTTCCTTGGTGTTCGGGTAGTGGTGCTGACCTGGTGAAAGTGGCCATCCTGATAGCCAAGGAGGCTCATGAGAATGGTTAGCCACCTGGGGACAGATCTGGGGAGCACGCCCATCCCTCTGCACTCCTTTCAGTGCCCGCCTCTAGACAGTTTGATGTTACCGTAAGACACCTTCCTCCCTAAGAGCAATGATGGTGAATATTTTAAGCTCTATTCAGAAGTGAGGAGTACCCCTTAACCTCAGGCAGTCAGCTGCCTATTTACTCTGTTCTTCTCCCTTCCCAGTTAAGCACAGAATAAATAGGAGGGTGTGGCCCTTTGATTCAGTTTCTGATTCAAAAGGCTTTTAAGGGGTGAAGAAGAGGCCAGTGTCTTTTAAATGTTTTTAAACAAGAATCAAATAGATAACATCAATGAACCCCAAAGGAAGCTGTTGATTTGAAGTTGTTTCTTAACAGCAGGCAGTGAGCTGGGAAAAACATAAAAAGCATAGGGCCCTTGAGTTCTTTTTCTAATCACCTGTAATAATTCTAACATTAGCCGATAGACGTTGTTGGAGACTTTGGTTTAAGGAATCTTTGGCTTGTTGTCGGCATAGAAAAACTGAAGAAGTATACACAGGAAATGGAGGCTAGGAGTAGGAGGGAGCCTTCTTGTATTTCTATACCACGTACCTGCTTTATATCTGAGAAAAGTGTTTTATTCAGTAAGTGAAAAGCTAGAGGAAGTTTTCATTGTTTTTGAGGATGCTAACACATGTGAATGTGTTATTCTAGCTCCAGATGGACAGAATTTTGGAGATGGTCTCTGTGAAGAAAACCTTCATCCAGGGAAAGGGGCAGATGATAGAATTCCCAAGATGATCAGAAATGTCAGAAATCCGCTTATGAAGACAGTTAGAATCTTAACCTAGAATATTTTTCATCTTTCAATGTCAACTTTAACTTGGATTCCTCCTAGCTAATTGTAGAATAACCATTTTCTATGCAGCATTTTCCAGTAAGCAGTGTCACTATTTATAAGACTGTTTAATTCAACTCAAGTAAACTGAAGAAATTTATGGCTGAAATAATCATCTTTTATATGTAAGATTTTATAGCTAAGCTCCCTTATGAGCATATTGTAACTTTTTCACAACTGTAGGTAGATAACATTGGGTGCCATGAAGCAGTGAGGTGTGCCTCACTTGGAAGTCTTAAAACAATTTTGTGAAGTGTTGTGGGGCGGGCGCTTAGAACACGGGTGTTCTCCATAGGAAATGGGATTTTCTTTTATCCTGAGCTTCACTTTGACTCCCCAGGATGTTTTCTGTATGTGGTGACATTTCCAGATCTTTCTGTATTTGTTTTAGTAAGATGTTGAGCTCTTTTTCCAGGAGGCAGGGAAAACCAGAAAGGGCTGTCTTTGGGTCACATCTCTGCTCTGAAGTGTAATGGGATTAACATGGAAGTTCCAAAAAAATGGGATTTGGGCCCATGGAGCGTTGATGAAATGAATGGAGAAACGAGACGTCTCCTCAGCACTCACCGTGCTGCTCGGTCTCTTCAGAATTAGCCCAGAGCACCTCCTTGATTCCGAAACACTTCTCTGTCAGGTGCTTCTCTCTGATGGCCTGGTTTGTGAGAACCTAGTTTTTTTTCTTTTTAATCAGTTTATTAAGCAACAGATTTTTTGAATCAAAAAGATGGTTCAAAACAATTTAGCAGTAAAATTTCCATAAGGGCTAGTGAATCTGGCCTTTAATGCACATCAGTTTGCACCAGAACTGACTTCTCAGTCTGTTGGCTAAACACTGGGCAGGATGAGACGGCAGCCTGTGTGCAGAGGACACCATGGTCATGCTTTGTAACCAACTAGGGGTCCATCTTGAGGGTGTTTGTCTCCGGGAACTGCATGCTGCTTTTGGCCTCAGGTATACTAAGTTCTGGTAAAATACATCCAGATTTAGGATTTCTGGAAGTTGCTGGGGGTTTTGGTAAGATTCATCCCCCCTCCCCATTTTTCATAGTTAATATTGATTTTTAGAATAGTAACTGCAGTAACTTATCTTACCACAGTTGAATTAGTTGACTTTGTGATTGTGGTTTACAAATGGTAGTGGTATTACAGAGTGACAGCCTTTATTAATTAGAAAGCCAGATTTGCATGTACTGAATTTTAAATCCTGATGTATCGGCTTTTGTTTCTGCCTGGTTTTGGTCTTTAGAGCTACTTTATAGCCTGTAAATTTTACTTAGATTATTAAGTCGATGATAAATTTTTACCCTGCTGTGTAGGGAACATTCATGGTCACTTTGCAAGCCATACAAATTATCAGTTGCCCAAGTTTTATTTTATTTTCTTAACCATTGTTTTTAAGGAACTTGGAAAAGTGGATCTAAATTTCTGCTTTAATGTATTGGGTCATTTAAATAATATTTCAGTTCCTTCATACATACAGAAACATTTCCTTTCTCAAAGGCTCCCCTGATCCTGTCAGTTACCGTTTGCTCTGACACCTGGTGCTGGCTTTCCCCATCTCCGCACTGACTCCACGGCACGACAGAGCGCCTTTGTCCAGGAGTGGTGCTGACTGCGGGGCGGGATACACGGCCATCCGTGTCTAGTTTGGGTAGAGTGCAAAAACTCCCAATCCCATCACAATCTGCAGGATAGTTCCCAGGCAACACAAACACTTTCTCTGGCACTCAAGATGATGTGGTAATGATGCTGAAATGGTGGACATTTTTCTGTTTTCAGAGATTCAATATCACAAGGAGAAAAACATTCACATTTGATTTTAAAGTAATCGGTTGGGATATCCTAATTCTCAACTTTAAATAAGTTCATCCCAAACTAGTTTTTTAAAGGTCTGATCAGAACTGTGCTGCCCTGGATTCATGTCATCTACAACATAAAATGTCCTGTTAGGGGTAGAGAGGGTCAGGGAGTGCTTCCTTTAAGGGTTTAGAACATAGTGGATAAGGATATCTACTCACCTTTTTTTGTCATACTGGGCCAGGGTTTGTGATCCTACCATCAGTGGAATTAGTAAATATTGCAAGTTGCTCCTGTTTTGACTTGACTTAAATTTTTTTTTCCAATAGAAACTATGTTCCAACTTCCTGTCAACAATCTTGGCAGTTTAAGAAAAGCCCGGAAAACTGTGAAAAAAATACTTAGTGACATTGGGTTGGAATACTGTAAAGAACACATAGAAGTAAGTAGCATGTCATTTTTTAATTTTCACACGACTCAGCTTCTGCTCCATTATTTTGTGTCAGTGGCCAGGATCGTTAATTTTTAGGTGCGATTCTGAAATTTAACTGCAGCATTATCTTTGCTAGAACTTTCTCAATTAGCCTAACTTGTTCCCTTCTCCCTAAAGTGGGCTTTTTCATCTTTGCGTCCTGAAGCAAAAGCAGTTACCACTGAGAAAGTGCCACGTCGGACGTTTTCTACTAGGTGCTTTAAAATGGTCTCTAAATTCAAATCCTTTAAAACAGCCCCTAGGGGGATATAGGAATTCTTATCTCAAACACACATATGAAGAACCAGTAAAGGACTAGGTCCACCTCACAGCTGATCATGTGGCAGGTCTGTCTGTGAGACTCCAGAGCCTGTTCTCATTCTGATGTGCCTGAATGTTTTGGTTGACCTTCTGATTGTTGAGGCGTAGTAGTTGGGGTGCTTGTTGTCTCTTTCCTTGGGATTTGAGCGTTTGTTGGCCCTTTTGACCCATCATAGACCATTGTCTTTCCCTCGGTAACAGTTTGGACTTTACAGACTGTTGCTCTCGCCTTTGATTCTGTGAGCTTTCTACCAGCCCTGTGGGATAACCAGTGCAGTGGGCTCCTCTTCCAGATCTCGTTACTCTGATCTTGTGGTTAGTGGATCAGAAACCTCTGATTGGAAAGAAATGGTTAAAGCTGTTTTCCCCACTAGCCTTTTAAGTTCCAGCTGGGCCAGGGACTGTAACTACCTTGCCCATCTGTGTCTCCTCAGCACCTAGCACAGTGCTGGGCACGCAACAGGCACTTGGTAAATGTTTGGAAGAAATTGAAAGTAAAAAAGCAATTTCCTTCATGCAACAGGTTTTCTTTTCCTGGTTCCCTTACCTACTCTAGGGGCATATCATGAAGACCAAAGCGTCTCAGAATTGGGTTTCTCTAGCTGTGTCATCCCCAGTGTGGAGCTCACTCCACACCTCTCCAACACTTCAGGTACAGGCAGACCTACCTGATGAACTAGGCCATTCACTCCCCGTGCAGTGGGGTGATCGTCACAAGAATAAACAGTGCAAATGTTAGAGGTACTTTTCCTGCCCTGCATTTGATTTGTTCATCCTTATTACAGCCACTCCGCACTCTGGAATATATTTATGTATACTTGATATTCCACACTGAACTGCGAACCTCTGGGGAACAAGAGGAATTTTACTATAAGACTTTTAATATTCCTGTCTCACGGTTGCAGGGGGTCAAATTTTTACACAAGAGTAGTTTAACATAATACCACATGCTTTCTTTGAGTAGCGGTCCTCCTTTTGGGGTTCAGAAATCCTGAGTTTTCCTTCTAGTCCAGTCCCATCCCGCCCCCATCTCCACAGAACATTTTTCTTGCAGAGAACCGGAATACCACATTTGTAGTACTGAGTGAATGTTGTTGTCTTACACTGTGTTCCAGTATTACAGCTGATGAGTTACCAGCTCTTAATGGTATCAATACATGGCTTAATTTTTTATTTAATTAGAACTCCAGTGGTTTCTTTGGAACCTGGTGACCATGACGGGAATGTTTAGTTGACACACAATGTTCACTGTAACATCCATGTGCCCTTTTGTATTTCCTAAGAACCGTACGACTCCTAGTCTCATTCTGGGTGGGGTTGACTTTCCTGTTCATCTCCCCCACCCTAGTAAGAGATAGGATTTATATGTCAAGGTGGGCTAGAATTAATACCATGTTTTTGAAACTTCTTTCACTGTTTTCTAGGACTTTAAACAGTTTGAACCTAATGACTTTTATTTGAAAAACACTACATGGGAGGATGTAGGACTATGGGACCCTTCGCTTACAAAAAACCAGGTAAGTGGCACAGGAGACTTGCCCCCAAAGCAGCATTTTCCCTTTTCAGTTCTAAGCCTTCCATAGTATAACATTATTTGTAGACAATCTAATGTGGAAAGTGTTAAAAATATATTATCTCATATTTTCCTAAGAGAAAAATAGGAAGAACTTTGGTCTAGTTTTTTTTCATTGTCCTGAAACTAAATATAAGAGGAATAGGAAAGTTTGTTACTTAAGAGTTGTGATCCCCAACGTATACCAGAATTCCCCTCTCCTCTAACCCTGCCAGAAGTATTCTGGTTCTTCTGATTCTGAAATGTTCCTTCAGTTTTCTGTGTTGCAGTGCTTGTCTTTTCTATAAAGGGGAAGTCAGGACTCTTTCTTCCATTTAGGTTTTCCTGCTCGTCTGTATCATCACCCAGCCTCTGTGGGGTAGTACGAGCCAGCACTCGGGCTGTGGGACAGGTGGCTCTGTAGGATGGTAGCGGTGGGCAGCTTAACTGTTACTGATTGGAATTAAAAATGGTATTAGGTAATCAAAGGCACCAGGAGGGCCAACAAATAACAATAGGTGATGTTATAACAAAAAATAGAGGGCCATGGGTAATACATCTTTTCCCACAGGGAGACGTGATTATCAATTCAAACTGTATCATTATTTATTTCAGTGGTGATTGTAATTCTGGATTATTTATCTGTTCATCTGTTGGAACATACTTGGCAGGGAGTCAGTACTTTTAACCTCCACCTCAGAAATGTGATGTCATCTGGTTCTTCTCTAAGTAATAACCCAGGAAAGGGTATCAACCAGCAGCCTTAAAATAGGAAAGCCTTCCAGCAGGACGCATCACTTAGTTAATTCAGTTTTGCCAAAACTAAAGAAGGAAAAGCACAGTACTTCATTTTGGTTGTAGCCAGTGTCTGAAACAAGGTAGATTTTTTATAAGGAAAAAGCGATCACCTCTCACCGAACTTGTTTCCCTTATCATGAAAGGACCAACTGCACAGATGTTAATGAACTGTTTCTATAAGTTGCTCTTTGATACTAGTAAGTTGTGCAGTGCTTGTTTTATTGGCTTTTTAATATCCTGCAATTCCCCACATTCTGTAGGAATTTTTACTTAATTTCTTAATTTGAATCAGAGTGGCTGTCACTTCATTACTTCATTTGAAGCTGCTCTTGGTTGAGAAGAAGGAACAGCGTGGCTTATAGAAGAAAGCTGACTTTTCAGATCAGTGGGGTTTTTGATCTCAGTGAAATCCGAATACTACACTCTACTTAGATCAGAGGGGGGAAATGTTTGAGATTTTTGAAAATGTGCCCTTTTTTTTACAAAAATTTTTCCGTGATGGAAAGGATCAAAGGTATGTCTTTATATTGTATTGCCTAATTGCCCTAGAACACTCTGGGGCCTAAGTTCTAGTGTTTAGTGAGTCTGAAACCTTCAGCAACTTAGCAGCTGTACTTACAGAGTGATTGTAGTGATTTCACCTAGCTTATTCTTTGTCCTTTCTAACTATAAAATGTTTATCTTGAAGCCATTTGTCTTTGGGTTTCTCTAAACCAGGGAGCAAACGTGACTGAATGTGACTGTTCTTTTCTAAAAACACTGAGGAAAAATTCTGAATGGAGTTTTTATTTGTGACACCAAAATAAGTGTTTATTAGTTTACAACAGCTTTTTCATTTGAGTTTATATTAGGTTGGTACAAAAGTAATTGCGGTTTTTGTATTGTTGAAATTTACCTTTGCTGTTGGAATACACTAAATAAATGTAGTTATGTTATACATTTTAATGCTCGTCTCACTTTATGTTTTTTTGTGAATGACTTATTACTTGCTGTTTATATCTATTTTAGACTATGGAAAGGATGTTAGACAAAAAGCAAATTCAAGTGATTTTCTTACTCGTGTTCAGAATGGGTTGCAAAGCAGCGGAATCAACTGGCAGCACAGAGCGCTTGGCCCGGGAGCTGCTAACGCGCGTGCGCGGCTGGCGGTTCAGGAAGCTTCGTGAGAGACGAGAGCCTCAGGGGAACGTAGTGGTCACTCGTCGGGAATTGACAACGATCGGGTGAGAGCCATCATCGAAGCTGATCTTCTTACTCCGTGAGAAGTTGCCAAAAAGCTGAACATTGCCCATTCTACAGTTGTTCGGCATTTGAAGCAAATTGGAAAAGTGAAAAAACTCGATCAGTGGGTGTCTCATGATAAGCTAACCAGAAATCAAAAAGTCGTTTTGAAGTGTCTTCCCTTATTCTGTGCAACAATGAACTGTTTCTCTATTGGATTGTGACATGCAACAAGAAGCGGATTTTATATGACAAACAGTGACAAACCAGTCCAGTCAGTGGTTGGACTGAGAGGAAGCTCCACAGCACTTCCCAAAGCCTTGCTGGCACCGAAGAAAGAATGTAGTCACAGTCTGGTGGTCTGCTGCCTGTCTGATCCACTATAGCTTTCTGAATCCCGACGAAACAACTACAGCCGAGAAGTACGCTCAGCAAATCGATTGAGACGCACCGAAAACTCCCTCCTGCAGCCGGCGCTGGTCAGCAGAACGGCCCCGTTCTCGCGCACAGCATCACCGTCGCATGCGGCACAGCGGCGCTCAGAGGCTGCACACGCCGGGAGCTCCGCCTCCCACAGTGTCCACCTGGACTCTTGCCAGCCAACTGCCTCTTCTTCAAGCATCTTGACAGGTTTTGCAGGGAAAACACTTCCACAACCAGCAGGAGGCAGAAAATGCTTTCCAAGAGTTTGTTGAATCCTGAAGCACAGCTTTTACCACGCTGCAGGAATAAACAAACTTACTTTTCAGTGGCAAAAATGTGTTGGTTGTTGTGGTTCCTATTTTGATTTATAAAAATGTGTTTGAGCCTACTTATAATGATTTAAAATGGAGTCCAAAGCCGCAATTACCTTTGTACCAACCTAATGTTTTATAAATTATGCATTTTGCAAAAGGAAGTTTTACTCAGATCAATGAATTACAGTTTCAGTTCTAAAAATAGCATTGTCTCTTCAAGACTATCTTGGGGAAAAAAAATCTAGAACCTGTTAATGCTTATCTGAAGTGGCATTCTGATTCCAGTTTTTGTCTTTTCTTTAGGACTATCGGACAAAACCTTTTTGCTGCAGCGCTTGCCCATTTTCTTCAAAATTTTTCTCTGCCTACAAAAGTCATTTCCGGAATGTCCATAGTGAAGACTTTGAAAATAGGATTCTTCTTAATTGCCCCTACTGTACGTTCAATGCAGACAAAAAGACTTTGGAAACACACATTAAAATATTTCATGCTCCAAACGCCAGCGCACCAAGTAGCAGCCTCAGCACTTTCAAAGATAAAAGCAAAAGTGATGGCCTTAAACCTAAGCAGGCTGACAGTGTAGAGCAAGCTGTTTATTACTGTAAGAAGTGCACTTACCGAGATCCTCTTTATGAAATAGTTAGGAAGCACATTTACAGGGAACATTTTCAGCATGTGGCAGCACCTTACATAGCAAAGGCAGGAGAAAAATCACTCAATGGTGCAGTCCCCTTAGGCGCAAATGCCCGGGAGGAAAGTAGTATTCACTGCAAGCGCTGCCTTTTCATGCCGAAGTCTTACGAAGCTCTGGTCCAGCATGTCATCGAGGACCACGAGCGCATAGGCTACCAGGTCACTGCCATGATCGGCCACACGAATGTGGTGGTGCCCCGGTCCAAGCCCCTGATGCTGATTGCTCCCAAGCCTCAAGAGAAGAAGGGCATGGGGCTCCAATCGAGAATTGGTTCCCTTGCTTCTGGAAACGTACGGTCTTTGCCATCACAGCAGATGGTGAACAGACTCTCAATACCAAAGCCTAACTTAAATTCCACAGGTGTCAGCATGATGTCCAGCGTCCACCTACAGCAGAACAACTACGGAGTCAAACCCGTAGGCCAGGGCTATGGCGCTGGTCAGTCAGTGAGACTGGGGCTGGGTGGCAGTGCCCCGGTCTCCATCCCTCAGCAGTCTCAGTCTGTGAAGCAGTTACTTCCAAGTGGAAATGGGAGATCTTACGGTCTTGGGTCAGAGCAGAGGACCCAGGCACCAGCAAGATACTCACTGCAGTCTCCGAATGCCCCGCCTCTCTCTTCAGGCCAGTTAAAGTCTCCATCCCTCTCCCAGTCACAGGCATCCAGAGTATTAGGTCAGTCCAGCTCCAAGCCAACTGCAGCTGCCACTGGCCCTCCACCACCCAATACTTCCTCAACTCAGAAGTGGAAAATATGTACAATCTGTAATGAGCTTTTTCCTGAAAATGTATATAGTGTGCACTTCGAAAAAGAACATAAAGCTGAGAAAGTCCCAGCAGTAGCCAACTACATTATGAAAATACACAATTTCACTAGCAAATGCCTTTACTGTAATCGCTATTTGCCCACAGACACTCTGCTCAACCATATGCTAATTCATGGTCTGTCGTGTCCGTATTGCCGGTCAACCTTCAATGACGTGGAAAAGATGGCGGCTCACATGCGGATGGTTCACGTGGACGAAGAGATGGGACCTAAAACAGATTCCACTCTGAGTTTTGATTTGACATTGCAGCAGGGTAGTCACACTAACATCCATCTCCTTGTAACCACGTATAACCTGAGGGATGCTCCTGCTGAGTCTGTTGCTTACCATGCCCAAAATAACCCACCCATCCCTCCAAAGCCACAGCCAAAAGTGCAGGAAAAGGCAGATATTCCTGTTAAAAGCTCACCTCAAGCTGCAGTGCCCTATAAGAAAGATGTTGGGAAAACCCTTTGCCCTCTTTGCTTTTCAATCCTGAAAGGACCCATATCCGACGCACTTGCACATCACTTACGAGAGAGGCACCAGGTGATTCAGACAGTCCATCCAGTGGAGAAGAAACTCACCTACAAGTGCATCCACTGCCTCGGCGTGTACACCAGCAACATGACCGCCTCGACCATCACCCTGCACCTGGTCCACTGCAGGGGCGTGGGCAAGGCCCAGAACGGCCAGGACAAGACAAACGCACCTTCGCGGCTGAACCAGTCCCCCGGCCTGGCACCTGTGAAGCGCACTTACGAGCAAATGGAGTTCCCCTTGCTGAAGAAGCGAAAGTTAGATGAAGATAGCGATTCACCCGGCTTCTTTGAAGAGAAGCCTGAGGAGCCTGTTGTTTTAGCTTTAGACCCTAAGGGTCATGAAGATGATTCCTATGAAGCCAGGAAAAGCTTCCTAACAAAATATTTCAACAAACAACCTTATCCCACCAGGAGAGAAATTGAGAAGCTGGCGGCAAGCTTATGGTTGTGGAAGAGTGACATTGCTTCCCATTTTAGTAACAAGAGGAAGAAGTGTGTCAGAGACTGTGAAAAGTACAAGCCTGGTGTGTTACTGGGCTTCAACATGAAAGAGTTAAACAAAGTTAAGCATGAGATGGATTTTGATGCTGAGTGGCTATTTGAAAATCATGATGAGAAGGATTCCAGAGTCAATGCTAGTAAAACAGCAGACAAAAAGCTCAATCTTGGGAAGGAAGATGACAGTTCCTCAGACAGTTTTGAAAATTTGGAGGAAGAATCCAATGGGAGTGATAGCCCTTTTGACCCTGTTTTTGAAGTTGAGCCTAAAATCCCTAATGATAACCCAGAGGAACACATACCGAAGGTAATTTCTGAAGATGCTTTAGAAACTGAGAAGCTAGACCAAAAAGAGGAGGATGGTTCAAAATATGAAACTATTCATTTGACTGAGGAGCCAGCCAAACTAATGCATGATGCCTCTGATAGTGAGGTTGACCAAGATGATGTTGTTGAGTGGAAAGATGGTGCTTCTCCATCTGAGAGCGGCCCCGGTTCCCAACAGGTGTCAGACTTTGAGGACAACACGTGTGAGATGAAAACAGGAACCTGGTCCGATGAGTCTTCCCAGAGTGAAGACGCAAGGAGCAGTAAGCCAGCTGCCAAAAAAAAGGCTTCCGTGCAAGGTGACAGAGAGCAGTTGAAGTGGAAGAATAGTTCCTATGGAAAAGTTGAAGGGTTTTGGTCCAAGGACCAGTCACAGTGGAAGAATGCAACTGAAAATGACGAGCGCTTATCCAACCCACAGATTGAGTGGCAGAACAGCACAATTGACAGTGAGGATGGGGAGCAGTTTGACAACATGACTGATGGGGTGGCTGACCCGATGCACAGCAGCTTGACGGGGGTTAAACTGAGCAGCCAGCAGGCTTAAGGGCCGGCTTCTCTGGCATTGGTGGCAAATGCTGCAGCCTGGAACTCTGTTCTGTCAGTTATGACTGCAAAGCTGTGTTCTAACTGGTACTGCCTTCTGAGTGCGGGGTCATCAGGCGGTGGGGACATGTGGCCACTCCAATCCCAGTGGCTATTTCTAAGTCTGTGACACATGATTGGCTGATCTTGCTTTAGAACGCTCTGTGACAGACACAGTAACTAAATGTGAAAAACCAATAAGCTGGTGGCTCATGAACGCACACGAGAAAAAGCAGAGGTTTGTCTTACCTGCCTTCTCAACATTTCTTTCCCTCTGTAAAACAGTGTCTGGTTGGACGTCCTTGAGAAGCGTTCTCCTGATTAAAATGGTAGTGTAGGGCCAACACACAAGCTGCCAGTCCAATGTGTACAGTGGACTTTGGGGAAATCAATTTTTTTCATGTATTCATTCTGAATAGTTGACATGTATATTTGTACAGTCTTTTAGACCTATTCAAGTGATGCTTACGATATTGTTATTGTGTAGCCATCATAGATGCGTTTCTTTTTTTAGTGTTGCCCTTGCTGTGTAATAAGCGCTGTATCTAGTTGACCTAGCAAAAGCCTGAAACTGCGCTAGTGTGGACTTCGGGACAGACTTAGTTTTTGCACATAACCTTGTACAATCTCGCGACAGAGGCCAGCCACATAAGATATATATCTGGACTCTCTTGTATTATAGAATTTTTCTTGTTCTGAATATCCTTGACATTACAGCTGACAAAAACAAAAACTGGTATTTCAGATGTTTTCTGAAATCTTTTAAGCTAAAAATCACATGCAAGAATTGACTTTGCAGCTACTAATTTTGACACCTTTTAGATCTGTATGGAAGTGTGTTGTGTTGAAGCAGCAGGCCAGTGAGTGCTGCGTTTTGGATATTTAGTTTTATCTTTAGTTAAACACCGCCCTGGTGTATTCATTTATACCATCTAATATATGACACACTGTTGTAGTATGTATAATTTTGTGATCTTTATTTCCCTTTGTATTCATTTTAAGCATCTAAATAAATTGCTGTATTGTGCTTAATGTAAATACTTACTTGCTTTATTACGCCTTCCAGTCCTGTGTGTCCATTACATCTTGTACCAGTTGATGCCGTGGCTTCCTCAGCAGAGATGGCGGCACGGCCACTGAGGAGACTTGTGGAAGACCAAGAATGGCATCAAGAAGGCTTTCTCTCAAGGCTCTTGTTACAAATTCTTTGATTTGGTTTGGCCTTTGTCTGTTACCTTTTTAATCACTAAAATAAACATCCTTGAATTTTTTCAGTTCCCCTGTTGTTAAGGATCAGAACCTGCTTGGATATGTAAATGTCTCCGTGATAAAGGATGTAAAGATAAATAAGCATTGATTTGCAAGCAGAATCTTAATACCCTGGTGTTCTTTCTTCTAAGTGAAGTCCATATTAGTTTTCACCTTATAACGGGAACAGTTGTACTAACCAGGCGACTACTCTCTGCTTTTATTTTAACTCTGGACCATCTTGCTGTTAGTAAGAGAAAGGCTTTGGAGAGCACACGTTCTGGGGCTATCAAGATGCAGGAGCTGGTAGGGTGCGAGGGACCCCGCACCAAAGAACAGGGAGGAGGTGGCAGAAGTGGCCCAGCGTGTTTGGTAACGTGACGGGATGGATGCTCTTAGGCCATGCGAAGGCTGGTCAGTCACCTTTCAGGGACATTGGCCTAAAGAGTTCTGAAGTGGGCTAGTTTCCATGATTTCTAAGACTCCAGAAAGTTGAGCTTAACGCTTTTGTTACCTGAGGGCAAAAAGTTTGACCAGCCTCCCCGTAAAATGTAAAGTCGTGCCTCAGAACAATACAGGAGAAAGCACAAGAATGGACTAGAACCTTCAGGGTGTTCGGGGCTGACACGGAGGTGTTTTTTTTTTTTTTTTTTTTTTGGAGCTATTTTAAATCTGTCACACAGATAGATTATAAATTCTGTGGACATCCAAGATGCTACAGATAACCTAATCAGAAAAGGTGGCATTGAGAACATGTCTTACCTGAGGATAGTAATACCAGCTGCATTTAAGCCATCTCACATTTGCTTTGAAATTACTCTGCCTAATAGGAAGAATTTAGCCTGGTCTTGTGAGTCCTACATGAGGTACTAGTGAGACTCGTGCAGTATAGGGGGTGAGGGTGGGGAGGTGCGCTCCGGGCTGGACATGTGAGCAGAGAGAGACAAGTACACTTCCTTGCTACGGTGGTGTGAGTGGGCCTTGTCAGCATGGGGAAAAGAGTTTAGCCACCTAAGGACTGGAAATAAAGATTCCCCAGTAAGAACTGTTGGAGAAGTCCTGAAAGTGTCTCAATAAAAGCCATTTTAAAACAATGCTGTTGCTGCTGTTTGCTTTTGGAATGATCTGGAAAGAAAAGCTGGCTTTCTGCCATCTTCTTAGAGAAAGTCTGTAACTGTAGACTGGATAATCCTGTAGATTTTCTTTTGAACAAGGAAAAACAAAGTTCCAGAGCACTTTTTGCCCTTCACATTTCCCTGTGGCCAGAAGTTCCAGACTCAAGCTGAGTAAGCACTGGTTTCTCTCCTGTTTCAGCACGTAGAAGCATTTTCTTGTCCCATCTTTGGTTCCTTACCATTGACTAGTACAAGGGTCTTCAGTAAACAGCTCTTTGTTCCCTCTTAAATTACAAGCAGAAAAGGAAATGCCCTTTCCTTCCCCTCCCAACCCCCATGGCTGTGTCTGTCTAGCCCAAATGCCTACCCACTTGTAAAGATGCACATTTCTTCAGAAGGGAGCAAATAGATTTGAAAATGATCTGTATCAAAGACTGAGGAATGGCCCACCCGAAACACTTCTCTAGGGGCCATTCAGCTTGCTTTTGCCAAATGAATACCGCCGTATAGAGGGGTGTTTCCCTACTCTGCGGACTAAACCTTGAGGTGGGGCTCCCAGGTCATCTTGCCACTACAGCTTGAGAGCCACTTAGCTTGAGTGACGGAAAGATCTGATTTTGACCAAGAGGTTAGGTAGAGCACGCTGAATCTGGATTCCACAGAGCAGCTGGTCCGCCTTCTGCCCCTCCCTAAGGCAATGATCTTTTCAACCCATTTGACCCTTATTTCTAACCCACCCAGTAGCTTATTGGCCTGGCACCAGTTGCAGGCATGTTTCACCAGAGTGTCATGTAGGAACGTAACTCCTAAACCTCCAGAGGACCGAAAATAGAGGCAAGAGACTGCTCTCACCAAACTGAAATGCATTCCAACGTACCAGTTATTAAAGGGCCACCTTGACATGATCTAGAAAAAGACTGAGATAAACCAGACAGGCAAGTTAAAAAAGGTGTTTTCTACCAACTGTTACTAGGTTAGCTCAAAAATGAATCAAAACTTGCACAAAAGATTATTTGGAAAATCATTGGCAATTCTTTGCATCCTGCTACTTCCATCAACAAACTCCACTTTAAAAAAAATAACATTCACTAGAACTTGAATCCTAGAGGGATTACAGCTTAGTGGAGTTGTATTCAAAAATCTGCATGTAAGGCATTGCTGCAGATACCCTGAAAATCCTTGAGTCGTGTTTTCAAAGGGCTCCAGCTAAGAGGATGCAGGAGGGAATGTCTTCTTACTACCAAGTGAAACAAAATGGATCTCCTGATAAGCAAATTGCTCACCTTCTGGAAGCTGATAAAGCAAGAGGCTAGAAATGACCTTTTCCAATGCACGCACGCTATGTGTCGCCATCTAGCCTGAAGCAGAAGGCGACAGCTATGTAAGAGGGACAGCCATCTGGGAGTCAAAACTTTTAAGATCCTGCGTTGAGGATGGCAGGTCAAAAGATGGCTGCATCTGCTGGGCTGGCTCTATCGGCTTCCCCCGAGAGAGGACTCCAGAGGCTTAAATACAGAGTCCTCCAAGGAGGGAACCTCCAGGCCAGGGGCGAGATTCCACCTTTCCCAGGAGTTTGACACTGTTCATAAAATCGCCCCGAGCTCAGCACACATCCTGAGCACATTTTGACTCAACAAGAACTTTCCAAACATCACATAAGTGTTTAGGACTAGTTGTAGGACACTAGATGCCAAGATAATTTGAATCCTCAAAACAGTCCTGTCCCAATTCCCTAAATCCGCCCCCACCCCCTCCAAAAAGGTCTTGTACAAGGAGTGTTAGTACCCAGGACATGATGCTTGAGCGGCGCTAACTTGTCCCAAGACTCCAGCTGGCAGAGGGGAGATGCTCATTTGGACCCAGTATCCTGAGTCCACAGCCCCTGGGTTTCCCAGCCACACCATCCAGCCCTGATCTTGGCTGAAGACTACCCTCTCGAGAAAGGCTTTCCCTGCTGTGAATGCAAGGACACGTGAGTCCTGGGTTTTAAACCAATACAACCTACCTTCCCCAGCACAGGGTCTCCCAAATGACACCTTCACACTGCCGTCTTTGTCATTTTTGCCACATCTGCCTAACAGCTGCTTTACATACTTAGTATGTTTCAACTCCCCTTTTTAAAAGGGAAAACTATTTTTGCAAGAAAAGTCCAACCAGCGTGATTTGCTATTAATGGTAGCACCCCGAAA
The DNA here is from genome assembly GCF_032405125.1 of Capricornis sumatraensis. NCBI lineage: Eukaryota > Metazoa > Chordata > Mammalia > Artiodactyla > Bovidae > Capricornis > Capricornis sumatraensis. Next base: position 82,055,445 of record NC_091083.1, on the reverse strand, counting down.
AACACAAGGCAAGACGTTAAAAGACTGAAACTGTGCCACCTGCCACTGCTTGCCGAGGGCTGTGAGCCCAAGACTTGCTTTGTTGGTTAAAAAGGAAAATCAGAGGGTCCAGGGCAGACCAGCACCAAGATGAGACCTTTTCCTTGGCCCAGGCAAGACTGGAAAAATTGGCTGTGTCTCTGTGGACTCATGTTACCTAACGCATGCCAGATGGCACCAAACCCATTTGTCAACAGATGGCTCTGGTTCAGAGTGTTTCCCAGGGAAGTCTCTGCCCATCAGTGAGTACCTGACTCTTCTTACCTGGTTTTAGACTTCTTTTTATGACATAGGACTCTCGTTGGCAGTAATGGGAACTCCAACTCAAATTGGGCTTTTAACAAAGGAAAATGCAAGCAGCCGTGGTACCCAAAGAAGGCAGCTGCTCAGCCATGTGGGCAGGGCCTCCGGGCCTCTTGCCTTCTGGTCCTGCCACCCACACAGTCACCTTCATTCTAAGCAGGCACCCTGGCATTCCTGTTGCTTCCCATTCACCTGCCCTGAGAGAGGGTATTGCCTCCCTCCCTATTGAGCAAGAGTCCTGAACTTGGGGCCAGCTGGACCATTCCAGAACCAGTTTCCATGCTGGTAGGCTTAAGATGGTCTTCCCTGGTGGCTCAGTGGTAAAAAAAAAAAAATGCCTGCCAGTGCAGGAGACTTGGGTTCAATCCATGGGAAGGAAAGATCCCCTGGAGAAGGAAATGGCCACCCACTCCAGTATTTCTGCCTGGCTCCCAGCCAGAGGAGCCTGGCAGGCTACAGTCCGTGGGGTCGCAAAAGAGGCAGGCACTGCTTAGTGACCTGCTGCTGCTGCGCTGCTGCTGCTGCTGCTAAGTCGCTTCAGTCGTGTCCAACTTTGTGCAACCCCATGGCAACCCACCAGGCTCCCCCATCCCTGGGATTCTCCAGGCAAGAACACTGGAGTGGGTTGCCATTTCCTTCTCCAATGAATGAAAGGGAAAAGCGAAAGTGAAGTCGCTCAGTCGTGTCCGACTCTTAGCAACCCCATGGACTGCAGCCCACCAGGCTCCGCCGTCCATGGGATTTTCCAGGCAAGAGCACTGGAGTGGGGTGCCATCGCCTTCTCCGACTTAGTGACTAAACAGCAGCAAACAAGGCTTAGACCAGAACTACCTCGGTGAGTCACTGTGAGCTAGGTTCACCTGGATGGGCTTAGATCAGGCAGTACCCATCTCTGGAGCTCGGGCGCAATCAGTTCAACTCAAGCCAGAAGCCAACTCAAACCCAATTCCATCCATTACACTCAGGAGGATGTGAAACGGATATTGAGGTCTCGACACTCTTCAAAGGAAGCCTTGAGATTTTTCTTAACAGCTCTCCTTGGAAAACATGTCCCAGAATCGGCTGCATCTCCAAGTCACCTGGGGAGTTTTAACACTTAGAGATCCTGAGGACCCTCCCCCAGAGATTCTGACACAGTCGGTCACAGGCTGTGGCCCAGCTGACTCCAAAGGACAAGTAAGCCGGAGAACCACCATTCTTTTCTTTGTTCTTCGGTCTCGCCTTCTGGCATGTAGGATCTTATTTCCCCGACCAGGGATCAAACTTGTGCCCCCCTGCAGTGGAAGTGCAAAATCCTAACCGCTGGACCACCAGGGAAGTCCCTTTTTAAAATTAATTATTTTAAATTTTTTCCACCATTCCAAAGACACAAGTGAATGATGCTACAGCGTGAGCCTTCCCCAGTTCATCTCTTTGCTACCAGTGGTCTCCTGGGTAAGACCACCGATTCTATTTCTTTCCATTCAACAAACATACCCTTGCTGGACAGCCTAAGAACCCCCATCTCTACACCCAGAGATGCAGTTTGTGTGTAGTAAACAGCATGTGTGCAAGCCAATGCCCTGGTGTCTCCGCGGTTCCCTGGGAGCCACGAGGAGACCGTGGGTGTACACAGGGCACACTTCCTGCGGGAGGGGTCACCGCTGCAGCCACCCCAGCCCTGGTGCCCACAAGAAAAGCACAGACCTCATTGTCCAGGGCGCTCCTCCAGGTCTCCTATGCCCGCTCCTCGGGCACATCTCCCCCTGGAAGAGCCTTGCTGATGAAACACTGACCGTTGGCATGTGTGATGGTGTTGCTCCCTGGATGACCCCATGAGGAAGTCTTTCTGGTTGAGGGGCCGACCTCCAGCAGTCAGGCTTGGCTTGACTTGGTGCTTTGAGGGAAACTTGCCATTCTCCTGATGGAGTACACCTGCCCCCAGCAGCCATCTCTCTACCTCCTTCCTCAAACTCGGCATCACGGGCCAACAGCAAAGCACAGACGTCAGAAGTCCCAGTAAAGAAGGCAGAAGCAAGCCTCGGGCCACCGGCCCTGCCCAGCTGCTTGCAAGGCTAAAATGTATCCAGATGGTGCTTCCTGATAAGACAAATTTTGATGCTTTGATGTCTACAGCAAACACACAGGGCTCAGAGAGGAAATTCTGTGACAGCTGCTCAGTCATAATTGCTTTGAATTCTTGTAAACCCAAAGATGGTTGTGCTCTTGACCAGGACACAAAGCACAAAGTGGAATTTTGTTTTAAGATGGAGAGGGAGATGCCCTGAGGCCTCCAGGTGCCTCGGTCACCAGGTTGTCTTGAAAGAACTGATAATCCTGAAAACAGACCCCTTTGGGGGCATCTGCCTGGCTTCTCACCTCTTCTCTGGAACTCCCCTTTTGACCCCAAGAAGGAGCACTTTTGTGATGAATGGACATTGAGTTTTGTCAAATGCTTTTTCATGCATCTATGGAGATGACCATGTGAGTTAGTAATCCAAGTGTGTTGCACTGATTGATTTTAAGGTGTTAAACCCACCTTATATCCCTTGGAGACAGTCCACTTGGTCATGGTGTATAATCCTCTCTGTTTCTGGATTCAGTCTGTTAATAATTTGCTGAGGACTTCTGCAAATGCAAATACCACTGAGTCCAGGCATGTAAAGAAATTAATGAGATAATCTGGACGCAAGGGAAACATGGAGAGTGAGCCCCTTCTAAAGGGACTCAACTTTATTGTCTGGCGAGAATATGAACCTAATACTGCCATATTTTAGTTTCTGAGTAGAAGCTGGAAATCCAGTTCTTTATGAGAAATGTCCTGATTTTTAATTGCTAGAACTTACTTTAATCAAATTTTTTCAATAGGGAAACATCAAAATATCAAAAAGTATAAAATAAAAATGGAAAGTCCACATCTCACCAAAAGCAAAATGTTCACCATGTTCAAATATTTGTTTATCCTCCCAGAGAACTTCAGCACTTTCCTTTCTTACACAGATGATAGCATATCATGTCCTTCCTCTTCCACTTTGGTTTTGGGGATTCTCCACACCAAGTCGTAAAGAACTCCTAATCCAACTTTTACATCTCCACAGGATTCCCCCCACCCACGCATGTGTGGAGGTACTATAACTGAGCCAATCACTAGTTGATGGACACTTAGATTCTGTCCCATCTCTTGCTATTTCAATGTGCAGTGAATAAATTTTTGCATTTATCATTTCTCTTGTGTGTGTATATTGGGAGACTAGATCTCTAGGGATGGAACTGGGTATGCACAATGTCTGAGGGCACATACATTTCTAACTTTGATAGGCACTGCCCATGGACCTCCATGAGAATCGTGTCCCACCACCAATGTATAAGAATGCACCTTTCTTCAAGATTTCACCAACAGTGTCATCAAAGACATTTTACTTTTGCCAGCGTGATAAACGAAAACTAAGTATTCAATACTTTCATACTCGCAGATTGAGGTTCGTATCTTTTCATATTTTGAAAATGCCTTTCGCATAGTCTTTTCTGTGAAATGCATATTCATATTCTTTGCTATTTTGGGGGGGTTTCTTTCCTCTTATTTATTTGTAGGAGATGTTTATATATTAGGGGGATTATCCCTTTGCAGTACAAGCTTCAAATATATATTCCTAGTTTGTCATTTGGCTTTTGCATTTGGTTAGAATTCTGTTGTTTTGTTTTCATTTTTTTTTTTTTTTTGGTTGGATTTTCTGCTTGTTTTTGCCCTGCAGAGGATTTAAACTTTTTAAATATCACAATTTTCTTTTATGGCTCCTGGATTTTTTATGATTCTCCAATGTTTCTGCCTCCTTATTCTATAAATTCATTTTACACATTGAACTCCTCCTTAATCCATTTGGAATTTTGGAAATGTTCCTGGTGTACAGAGTGAGGTATGGAACTCACTTTATTTTTTCCAGATGGTAACGGCGTTGTCTCAACATGAAAACAATTTTGAAACAGTTTAGGGCAGACCACATGGTTCTGCCAACCTGTGGGCCACCGTTCTGAAACCTCTTGCTTTGGACAGATGTGAAGTTCACATCCGTGGGGAACATGGGAATGATCAAAGGACTTAGCTCTTCCGAAGACTCACAATGGCCTAGGTTCTGGCGCCCCTGTCCGAAAACAGCCACCAAAGAAAGAAAAAGACAAAGATCACCTTTTCCCTGGCTGCAAAGTGACCCTGGCCATGGGCTTTGGGTTTGACCCTCCAAGGGGTTTGACCCTTGGTAGGTTTGACCCACCAGGGCTTTCGTCAACTTGCTGGGAGACATCCGACACTTGCTCTGAAGATGACGCCTGTCAGGGTACCTGGCCCCAGGCCAGCACCTTAGCCGCTCAGAGGACCGAGGTCAGCGATTCCTAGCGGGCCCTGTGCCCTGGCTCGCCCTCCTGCTCAGTGTCTCCAAGCGTCCCTAAAATTTCATTGTTTGGCACTGCAACCCCAGGAAACTTGGGAAAACCAATTCTAGCTCATGAGTCACCGTTTCCCCATAGATGCTGTCAAGGAAACTCACCCCTCCTCACTGCCCTGGGGGTGAGGGGGTGACCCCCCCAAAGAGTCCCCAGACAGCAGAGCCGGCTTAGTGAAGTAGGACTCCAGCAGCTCTCACTCTCCATTGCCTCGGTCTTACTCTGAAAGGTAGGGCTGTTCCCAAGGCCCGGGCCCTTGGATGCCAACAGCCCACCGAGAAACGCAGGCCGGTCAGCCCTTCCCCGGCCCAGCCCCGTCACCGTCACAGCCACCTGCTGCCCAGCGCCCATCACCAGGCCCTGACGCAGGTCATCGCTCCCTCACTGCACCCCCAGAGGCAGGCGCCCTTATTCTCTTCCTCTTACTGGGGAGGAGGCTGGGCTCAGAGAGGGCAAGCCACGAGCCCAGAGCCACCGGCCCAGAGCTGCAGGAGGCGAGGGCTCTGAGAGCCAGGCCCGCGGGTCTCTACTTCAGGACACTTCGTGGCTGTGGCTTAATCACGTGACCCCACCCGCCTCTCCCGGTGACTCGGTCCAGGCTTTGGAAGGAGAAAGAAGCGTGGGCGTCTCCAACCATCAACATATGCCCGGTTTTCCAGAAATGTGTGCCCTCGCTGCTTGTCTAGAAAATGAACTTCCCCTCGACTCTCCGCTCTCCCTCAGCAGACCGGGGCAGGGGGAATGATCTAAGCTTCTTCGTTAAAAACAGTCCTGCTCAATATAACACAGCCGTGACAATGAACGGTCAGCAGCCACAGGGATGCTGCCCACAGACTCGGCGGCGGCCGCTGGAGCGGGCACAAAGCCGCCACGCTGAGCCTGCATACGCCAGTCCGCCTCCAGGGACAGAACAGACGCCCAGACAGCAGCCCCGTGTGCGCTGTGAGTTGTCAGGATGCTGTTAGCTCAGGCGGGATGGGGGGTGGGGGTGGGGCCGGGTGGGGGCCAGGGGAGGGTGGCTGGAAGCGAGCAGGAGGGGCTTCGGACAAGGAGTGCAGACTTCTAGATGGGGTGAGGGCCAAGCAGATGTGTTCAGTGTGTGAAGGTTCAGTGACCTCAGCACTGGATTTATACTTCAGTAATGGATAATAAGATCTCAACGTTTTAAAATAAGTTTACAACAATTATCTGTATACAAAAACACTGGCTCTACTTGAAACAAGGGCTTCACTTAATATCTTTTTATTTTAAAAAGTATTCTAAAATTGACAAGGCTCAACTTTTTTTTTTTGCCTTGCTACTACTGCTCTCTTGCCTGATTCATGATGTCAGATTTCCTTGAAACTTGAATGCAGGTCTGTAGTACAGGTGTGTGTGTGTGTGTGTGTGAAATTTGAATGCAGGTCTGCAGTACAGGGTGTGTGTATGTATGTGTGCCTGTGTGTTGAAATTTGAATGCACGTCTGCAGAACAGGGTGTGTGTGTGTGGTATGTGTGTGTTGAAATCTGAAAGCAGGTCTGTAGTACAGGGTGAGTGTGTGTGTTCATAGCCCTGGGAAAGATTCCAGAAACTAGAAATATCCATCACCAAAGTGAGGAACCCAATGTTTCGGGATGATAGCTCAAAACCCATCTACATGAGGAGAAATTAAAGCAAATACCCTTTGGGAGACCTCAGGAAATCCTAAAGGTCTAGGCATTCCACTGGGCATCTGAAGGCCAGAGCTGTGCACTCCCCTCAGGCAAGGGGCTTTAATATAAGCAGCTTTTGAGGAGCTGGCTTGACTCGGCGGCAGGAGCACCCATCAAGGAAACATTTACACCAGGTGACCTCTTGACACTTTATTGAGATGGTTCACAGGGCCAGTGGGCACTTGGGTTCAGACAAACCAGCCAAAATAGATGGACCTGGAGCCATGCACCCCGGTGACACCTCCCAATGCCCCCACAATTCCTGTGCAAAGATATTCATGTCCCCACAGCCCATCACCTGGGGTGACCAGCTATCCCCAGGGGTGACCACCTTGTCCAGACCACCAGGCAGGGCACAGCTGGTGGAGGAGGCCTTCCCAGCTCATCTTGGAGGCACTGCCCAACCCCTGGGTCCACTTCACCAAACCCCATGCGCCCCCGTGAAGCAAGGGGAAAAACTCAGAAAATGAACCCACAACAATAAAAGAAAAGATCACATCTGCTCTGCACACAGATTTCACTTCCCGACGCCCGGATGGCAGGATCGAAGCGCTCACAGACGCCTTTGGCAGCTGGGGGCTCGGGGCATCACCTCTCCCACGTCCACGGGAAAATAGTCCTCCGTTCTGTACAACGCGGGCAGCTCGAACGTCGGGGCCACTGGTGCCCATCGCTTCTGGAAGGACAGAAAACCAGGTGCCCGGTCAATCATGTGAAGCCACTTGTTCTGAGGCCCAAGAACTCCAGTCGCAGGAGGACCCCGCAGGGAGGGAGGTCCAGGTGAGCAGAGGCCATGATTCTTCACCAAGAATCGCGGTGAGGAATGAAGAATCAATGTCACAGTGCCTGCGACAGCCAAAGCCAGCCCATCTGACACCTGACGGGGACCGACAGGGCTGGTCCCTATGCCCAGAGCTCCACAGTGTTTGAAAGGACAGGCGGAACAAGGTTCTGGGAGGATGGCTGAGAACGCAGCTGCACCTCAGGCCATTGAGTGCGAGGAAGGGGCACTTAAGACCCGCAGCAGTGGGAGTCTAGACCGCACCTCAGGCCGCCGCTGGGGGATCTGGGGTCGGCGATAGTTCTGTGAGCGCCCGTCTGTGCTCCTGAAGGCCGGGGCATGTGCGTGTGCGTGTGCGTGTGTGTGTGTTTTTAGTTTAAGAACAGCTTACTTATGTCTCATGTGGGTTTTTGTGGCAGGGAGATTGGGGAGGGGAGACTTTCCATCAAGCAATGGTCTCCAAGCTCTCCTAACCCTGCAGGTTACATAGGCATCTCTGGGTCAAACCGGTTTCACAGAGGACCGCCCCAAACTGCTTCTCAAACGCAGCTGTACATGGGAGCCCCTGCGAGAGTCATGGATGCTTATGCCCAGGCCCCGCCCCCAGAGCCTGACGTCGTCGGTCTGGGGTGTGGTCCGGGCACCTGGCTATTGCAAAGCTCTCAGGTGATTCTCAGTTAGAGCCGGGACCGATCCCGTGACCTGCTCGGAGGAGGGAAGGCCTGCAAGGCTCCCAGGTGTACCTGGCAGGCAGATACGGGCATTAATGTGGGGGTCCGGGGGGCAGAGGGAGGAGGTTCTGCACGTCTCCACCTAGGGTACCTCTGACCACCTTCTGGTCCTCCCACCCCCACCCGCAGCTCCCTCTGCTGTGTGAACTACAAGCCACCTCCGCCCCCAGGGCCTCCGCCCCCAGGTCCTCCGCCCCTGAGCCCCAGCTCCGCCCCCAGGTCCTCCGCCCCTGAGCCCCAGCTCCGCCCCGCCCCGGGCCCCGCCCCGCCCCCAGCTCCACCCCCTGGACCCCAGCTCTGCCTTCAGCCGCCATCGGTGTGGGGCTCCGGTCCACGGTTAATAGCTCCCCCAAAGCTCAGCACCCCCATGAGCCCCGCACTGCCCTGCGTGTGCCCTCATCTGCCCCATGCTTGTCCCCGCAGCAACACCAGGACCGCCCTCCCCACTGTGGTGGGGGGCGATGGAGACAAAGCCCAGGAAGGTGCCTTACCCGCCCCCAACTCCGAGCACCTGTCCCCTCAATTCCTACCTTACACATGCTCGCACCCGGCCAAGGGCACCACTGTGAACAGGACGCAGCCCCAGTCATCAGGGGCTCCCTGCTTATCCGCAGACAAGGGAACCACTGGGAACACACCCCCAACGTGAGACGGGGAATACGGGAGGGGGCACCGGGACTCTCGGCGCCCAGCTCCTGCAGGGGTCAGAGGTTCCCAGGGGCTGAGGACTTAGGAGGGGCTGTGGGGGGGTGTGGAGGGGAGGCGGTGGGAAGGGTGGTGGCTAGGCTGCAGACACCCCGTGACCGTGTGGACAGTGCTGGGGGTGTGCTGGGCCACGGGCACCAAGGTGGATCTGTCTGGAGTTAGGCCGGGTCAGTGTGTGGACAGGAGGTTGTAAACCAGGGCCAGATGACGTGTGCTCTTGGAGGTCCTACTAAGAACTTTATCCTAAGAGATCAGGAGAGAGACAGAGCGGGGCAGGGAGTGTGTGTAACGAGATGTGTTTTAGAAAGAGCAGAGACCAGACTGGAGGGGAAAGAGGGGACCACCGTGGAAGCTGTTACAGGCAGGCGTCCCTTCAAAGTGAGAGTGGCCGGGTTAGGGGTGAGAAAGAACAGACTCTAATGTCTGAGCCCTGAACTCCCCACTCCCCACCAGAGCTTGTCTCTGTGCAGAAAGAAACCACCAAAGAATACCTTATCTACCTTATTTCAGATAAGGTAGAATGCACCCAGGCTCCAGGGCCTGCATACCTCCCTGAGTCACCACCACCCACATCTGGAAAGCTGGGACCAGCAAGCAAGTCACCTTGGAAAAGGGTCTGCCTCACGAAAGGGAACATTTAACTAGCAAACGCCAGGTCAGCTGCTCTGGGCTCAGCCCGCGTGGCGGGGTGGGGGTGGGGGGTGGTACTTGGGCAGCATCTTCCTAGGCTGCCCCCCACCCCTACGACTGGACTCGAGTCCTCCCATAGCACCATAGCTGGGAAAGGAGCCCCAAGATCCTCTCACAGCCTCAAGAATGCCGTCCGTGGATAAGCCATCATTTTAGATAATCCTCACCCTCTTTCTCCTGAGATCTGACTGCTGTAGTATCCAGAAAATGCAACAGGCAAGTAATGACAGGTCAAAGACCAGCTCCCTCGTCCTGACACATGGCATGGGGGCTAAAGTGCACCGTCCTCTCCTGATCTCGGGACCCAGGGAAAGGGGCCAGGCCAGAGCTGGTGTCCCTGTCCTGGGGATGCCGGGCCTCTTGACCCCGTTCTTTTCGTATTTTTAAGACTATTTATTTATCGTATGTATCTGGCTGTGCTGGGTCTTAGTTGTGGCACGCGAGATCCTCAGTTGTAGCCTGTGAACTCTTACTTGCAGCATGTGGGATCTAGTTCCCTGACCAGGGATCAAACCCCAGCCCCCCTGCACTGGGAGCTTGGAGTCTTAGGCACTGAACCACCAGGGAAGTCCCTCCATGCTCCTTCTGAAATGGTTCTCCCAACAGGGATGGGGCTTCTGCACCCTCTCTCAAGGAGACAGGCTCCCGGAAGAAGGAGAAAATCCATATAATGATGAAGGAACCAAGGAGGAGGAGTCCTGAGAGACCGCGAGCAGCTTTAAATAAAATCGTACCTTTAGTTCCAGCAAGGTCTAGAGCAAAAAGTGGGGGCACTTCTGCTGGTGATGGAGCGGAACTGTCCTTCCTGCATTCAGGAGGAGGAGACGGATGCCCGGAGAGGTGAGCCTTCTGCCGGCACCATGGGTTATTAGAGAGTGGCCGCCTGTGCACTAGCAAGAAGAAGCCCCTCACCCAGACCCCACAGGGGCTCACGAGGACGAGACATCCCAGACAAGCTTGCTCCCCTTTTCCATGGGGGCCCCCAGCCTGGGAGATGGCGAGAGACACCCTGGAGGCCAATTTGCCCCTCCACACTGGCCCTGGGCCCAGCCCCTGACAACTTCTTGGGGCACGTGGGAAATTTGTGGGAAAGTGACTCACAGCTCGTCAGAGCTCTGGGCCTGCAGTCAGTTGGGGGCCGGGTTGGGGCCCAAGCTGAGCCAGGGGCTCCGAACATGGCCGCTTCAGCCCTTGATGCTGCTCTTGGAGGGCAGGTGGGCAGGGGATGCTAGTTCAGCCTGTCCAGCTTCCACGTCCCGCGATATCAGTGCCTTGATGGTCCTGAGGGGCCCCTGGTGTCAGCTCCCCAGCCGAAGGAGGGGTGAGAGGAGGCCCGACCCACCCGGGCCATGACTGGTCCAGGGGTGAGCAGGTGACCCAGGCTCGTCCAGTTGAGAAACAGGCTTGGGGCTCCATACTGGGAGAGGCATGCTTTCTGCCCTCGTTGGCCCTTCCCAGGTTCCTGCGAGGACGGGCCATGAGCCTGGCGGTCACCTCTGCCACCACGCTGGCGGTCACCTCTGCCACCACGCTGGCAGTCACCTCTGCCCAAGAAAGAAGCCGACGCAGGGGAGTGGAGCTGGGAGGTGAGGCAACACAGAATCCCAACAGGATCACTGGAGCACCTGGATCACATTTTGCCCGAGGTTCGTGTTACCTCGTCAGTGTTGGGCTGCCCTGGCGGCCCAGACAGTGAAGAATCCACCTGCAATGCAGGAGACCGGGGTTCGATCCCAGGGTGGGGAAGATCCCCTGGAGAAGAAGGCAGCCCACTCCAGTATTCTCACCTGGAGAATCCCATGGACAGAGGAGCCTGGCGGGCTGCAGTCCACGGGGTCGCCAAGTGTCAGACATGACTGGGCAACCAACACACACTCAGTGTTACCTTGGGACTTTTTCTGTTCATGAGACCATGGGATTCTCTTCTTTTCTTAAGCCAGGTTGACCTGAGTGGTTGCCACTTGCAACGAAGCATCCTGCCTAAAGCAAATAATAAATCCGCAGCCGTGCAGGGAAGCGCCTGGAAACCAGTGGGGAAAAGTGGCAGGTGAGGGCTGGTGCTCGAAGCTGCAAACAGCCGGGCACCCCAGATGCTGTCTGGAAGAGCAGGACCACACCCTGCTCAAGTCCACACCGGCCCCAGTCCCGGGCTCCCCAGGATGCCAAGGAAACCCAGCTCTCTCACACCCATGCTTTCTTGGATTCTCAGGACGACCTGCAACAGAGGGGCAGTACCCAACTCAGAGGTCACATAAGCCAGGGAACCACGGAGCTGGGGTCCACTCAGGCCTCTCTGGCTCCAGGTCACCCCTGCCCACTGCCCCACAAGGCTCCAGCCTCAAACCCAAATCCTGGAGAATCTTGGAGGGGACTTCTGAGAGCATCCCTGCCCATCCCTGGCCTGCAGCTGATGCTAAGATGCTTCTCCAGGGGCGGCCAGGTTCGCAAGGAGGACTGTTCACCTCCCTGAGGCTTCATCCCCCGCCCCCAGCCTGTGGGCGAGAAGGTTCCAGCAGGGGGGAACCGGATGGGAGGAAACCTGAGACCACAGGTCCAGGGCTCTGCCACCCTCCCCCAGGCGCCCAGCTGGAGGAGGGCCTCTGGAGCTGGGGCGCCACTCCGGGCCTGGCAGGCCCTCCCGGGTCTGCCCAGCCTCCCACGTCTTCCTCACTTCCACCCGGGACCCCCGCATTCCCAAACCCGCAGCCCACACACCAGACACACACCAGTGTGTGTGTGTGTGTGTGTGTGTGTGTTGGCTTGGTTGGCTGCATGATTTTTAAAAACTGGAATTAATTTCAAACATGTTGAAAAAAATCAGATTTCTCAGAAAAACCAGCCTGCCAGCTAGCTTCTCTTGGAAAATCAGATGATCTGGAAGCTCCCGGTGGCTGGGCTGAGGCGCCCCTTGCGGGCGGCCCCAGGCCCCTGGCGGCTGTGTCGCCTTTCCAGAACCCACTGCTTCTGGTGGTGGATGCTTCGGGGTTGCTCCCCTGGGCAGGCTGCACCCCCGACCAGCTCCTCTTCTGACAAAGCCCCCACCAGACCGCTGCAGCACGTGGCAAAGGAAAGCCTCAGGCCAGCCTGGGTTCAGGGTCTCTCCTGTAAAGCCCCCCACCATCCCGAGTCAGAGCACCGTCTGCTGAGGCTGGGCCCAGCCGCCTCAGGGCTTCATCTGCCCAGTCCCGCTCCCAGAAATCCCCCACGGCCCTCTGTGAGTCCCGGCCCCCTTCTGTCTCCCTCTTGGAAGCCCCAGCTGCATATTCCCGAGCCTGGACTGCTTTCTGTGCAGGCCAGGCTCGGCACATTTGTTCTGCAAAGGGCCAGACAGTAACTGTTCACAAGCCCCATGGTCTGGGTCACAGCTACTCAGCTTTGCCTTTCCAGCACCAAAGCAGCCATAGGCGATGGTAAAGTAATGGCGTGGCTGTGTGCCAATAAAACTTTATTTACAAAGATAGGGGCAGGCCCCATGGACTTCCCTGGTGGTCCAGGGGGTAAGATGTCACGCTCCCAATGCAGGGGACCCCGGGTTCAGTCCCTGGTCAGGGAGTTAGATCCCACACACTGCAGCTAAGAAGTTCACATGCCACAACTGAGACCCAGCACAGCCAAAAAAAAAAAAAAAAAGATGGGGGCAGGCCAGGTTTGGTATTCTTAGTTTGCCACTAAATTAAATCTGCCTTCCTAAGTAGAACAGGCATAGCAAAGCCATCCCTGTGTCTCCCATGCAAGTGGGCACCAAGCTAGAGGCTGCCAGACACAGGCTGCAGGATTCAGGGCCGGGCCCACCTTGCTGCTGTCCCCAGGCCAGAGTGATGCCTGGTCAGCGGCTCTTGAGACGTCACTGCAACTCCACCCTGTCCCAATTCACTAAGCATCCTCCACTTCACAAGAAACACCGCACCGCCATCCCACACGTGGGCCGGGTTCTGAGGCCCCAAGGTGTGGTTAACTTCTGGGGGGCAGAGGCGCCAGGCTGACCATGGAGGCAAGCTCAGGTGGCCAGAGACTCACCCTCACCCGCCAAGTCACCAGGCCCCTCCAGCCCAGGGGCCTTGGAAGAGGCCCAACCTACTGAGTAAACAGCAACCTCACCTCCTGTGACCCTGCTCAGCATGCTTATCTCTAAGCCTCACAGCACTCCTGCAAGGTAGAGCTTTCCCATCCTCTGGAGCCTCACTTTCCTCTCTGTCAAACGAGGATAATGCCGTCGACTTCACAGAGTCCTGCCTGGAGCCCAACAGTGATTCTGGAGGTGCTGCAGCCCCCTTGGCACTGTGAGGACGAAAGCCACAGGCTCGAGGACGACAGGGCAGTAGCTCGGAGAATCAGCTGGCCGTTCAGGACTTCCTGTCACACAGGGAAGCAGCACAAACCCTACCTGGGTAAACCACGTCAGTCAGGTTTCTATCGCGCAGCCTGACGGAAGCGTGCTATTACGCTCACCATCACTCCAGCGAATAGCAAGCTGCCCACGGTCATGCAGCTAGTAAATGGGTGGAGCCGGGACTCAACCCTGGTCGCTCATATGATGAACAGAATGATCACCAAAACAGTGAAAACTTCTGGATCTCAAAATTGTTCCAAAAGGTAAAATGGAATTCCAAATAACTGATGTATGCATTGCCCCCTCCAGAAGCTCCACCCCTCTTGCGTGGGGGCTGCACGTGGTGACTTGCTTCCGCGGAACAGAGTAGGGGAGAGAGAGGGTTGGAAATAACCACCGAGGAGAGATACCTGGCAAACCCCGCCTCGGCCAGATAGTCAAGGTCAACATCACCCGTGCTACGTCAGGTTAAGAGCAGGGGCCCTGGATCTGCTGTGACGAGAAGAGCACTTCACCTCTGTGGTCTCCCCCTAAAACCCACAACCCCAACCTAACCACGAGGAAAACATCAGATCAGCCCTAACTGAGGGACGGAGTACAAAATACCTAACCAATAATCCTCAAAACTGTCAAGGTCATCAAAAACAAGCAGAGTCTGAGAAGCTGTCATAAAGCAGAGGTGGTTAAGGAGACACAACGACTAACTATAATACAGAGCAGAAAAGGGCACTGGGGAAAACCAGCAAAATCCGAATAAAACTTGGGAGATCAGAGAGATAGCAGTGCATCAAGGAGGGTCCTTTAGCTGTGACTGCACCCCAGTCAAGCAGGGCGCTAACAAATAAGGGGAACTCGGTGGCAGGTACACGAGAACTCTGTATTATCACAGCAACTTGTCTCTAATTCCAACACACAAAATTGTGTTGGGTAGAGGCAGGGCAAAGCAGGCAGACAGAAGAAACATCTCAGTCCATCAGGACAGACCCAGCCCCCAGCCTTTCTCATCTCAACCACAGTGATCAGTAATGAGCTCTTCCTGAGTGCCCAGCCCACAGCGGAACCTACAGGCCCACAGCCCGTTCACGTCCAGCTGCTGAGACAGGTGTTCCTAACTCCCATTTTCCAGAAGAGGAAACGAAGGCTCACAGACACACCTGCCCAGGATCGCCCCTCTGGGAACTGGCAGGGGCCCTGGGGGTGACTGGGGCAGTGAGCTGTGCTCTCGCCCAGGACTTGAGACATCCCTCCAGGATCTGCTTCCAACCTTGGACCCTCAGGTGCCCCCCTCTAGCCTATTCAGAGACAGCAAATCGTGGCCTTTGTAGCATCCGGCCCACTCACTTGACAGAATCAGTTCAGTTCAGTTCAGTCTCTCAGTCGTGTCTGACTCTTTGCGACCCCATGGACCGCAGCACGCCAGGCCTCCCTGTCCATCACCAACTTCCGGAGTTTACTTAAACTCATGTCCATTGAGTTGGTGATACCATCCAACCATCTCATCCTCTGTCCCCTTCTCCTCTTCCCCTCAATCTTTCCCAGCATCAGGGTCTTTTCCAATGAGTCAGCTCTTCGCATCAGGTGGCCAAAGTATTGGAGTTTCAGCTTCAGCATCAGTCCTTCCAATGAACACTCAGGACTGATTTCCTTTAGGATGGACTGGTTGGATCTCCTTGCAGTCCAAGGGACTCTCAAGAGTCCTCTCCAACACCACAGTTCAAAAACATCAGTTCTTCGGCACTCAGCTTTCTTCACAGTCCAACTCTCACATCCATACATGACCACTGGAAAAACCATAGCCTTGACTAGATGGACCTTAGTTGACAAAGTAATGTCTCTGCTTTTGAATATGCTGTCTAGGTTGGTCATAACATTTCTTCCAAGGAGTAAGCGTCTTTTAATTTCATGGCTGCAGTCACCATCTGCAGTGATTTTGGAGCCCAAAAAATAAAGTCTGCCACTTCACAGGATGGGCTGGTGCAAATTATAAAATGCATTACCTGCCACCGTGGAGGCATCAGGATGGTTCAAGTAAACACCGCGCTCCTGTTTCTCCTGAACAATGCAGCCACCTGACCACGCTGGGCCCATTTTCCTGTGGGCTGTGGCGACTCAGACCCCCTGGATGCGGCATGTGCCATCTGGTCTGCCATGGGCCTGCCTCACTCGCCCTCAGGACTGGCCAAGCCCGTGGGCATCCGGGCCGGCAGTGGCTCCGGGCTCACGTCACTGTGGGGCTGTGGATGCTTCCAGTCCTATGGCCTGGTCCCCTGGGGGTTGGGGGCCAGCCTGGGCTGCTGCTGGGACCAGCAGCTGTGCCCTCAACCCGGGGGCCCCCTAGGGCACACCAGCGCCCGGAGTCAGGTGCGGCCCCGGGGCTGTTCTGTGGGGAAGACCACCGGCTGGGAGAGGGCAGGGCAGGGCATGTGCCCAGGGTCACACAGCTGCTAAACGGCAGAGCCGAGCGCCAAATAGGCTCTCCCGAGCTCCTGGCAGCGGCCTCCACCTCGGCCAGCCCGCACACCCTTCACCCGGGGCCCAGCCTCCCTTCTCAGCCCCCTCAAGGCCTCCTCAGGCCCCACCCACCTGCCCTGCCGGCCACGCCTGTGTCTGCTGCAGGGCCTCCAGCCTTCCAGAACACTGACAGCTGGGCAGAGTTGGAGCAGAGCCCCTCCCATCCCTCTCGAGCAGCCCCTGCGTGTCCAATCCTGCCCGCAGGGTGGGCTGGCCGGCCCCACGGTGGCCGCATGGAGCAGCGCCCCTGCCCCCCAGCCCCCGGCTCCGCCAGCCCGCTCAGCACGGCGGTGACGGAGACAGGCCTGGGGGCCCTCAGCTGGGACAGCTCCGGTGCAGGGGGGACCCCAGAAGCAGGGACGAGCTGGTGCAGGCTCGTGAGAGGCCACGCTGGCCCTGGCGGCTTCCAGAGCCCTGTGGATCCCACTCGTAGCTGGAGGAAAAGTGTTAACGTGGAAACCAGCAGAGGAGGAGCCCCCAGTTCTGCCAAGACACTGGCGACCAACTGCAAACTCACATGGGGTCTGGGAGGCAAGACAGGACAGCGGGTAGACGGAGTCACGGCACGGCCCCCTTCAGAGCTGGGTCTCTGGGGGCTGCCTGACCCCTGCAGCCGTGGCCTCTCTGCCCTCCCGGGCCATCTCCTGGAGGAGGCGGGTGTCTGACCTGGGCTTTGCTTCTCATCAGACGGCCACTGAGGCTAACCGTCTAACTACTGTGCACTTACACGTATATATGTTAACTGGGCACCTGCGACATTTCAGAGACTTAAATCTGCAGATCACAAAGGCCCTTTACAGATGAGGAAACTGAGGCTTTCAGGAATCCCCTGGCAGTCCAGCGGTTAGAACTCGGTGCTTTCACTGTGTAAGGCATAGGTTCAGTCCCTGGTGAGGGAACTAAGACCCCACATGCTGTTTGGTGCGGCTAAATGAATAAAAACACACAGTGAAAGCAACGTGAGGCTCTGGGGGGGAGCCTGGAGCAGAAGACGGATGAGAAGGGAAATTCTGGTGAAATCCAAAGTTCCGTGGAGAACACTGGACCAGTGTGGGAGGTCTTGGTTTTAACAACTCTCCTAGGTGGTTGTCAACCCACCTGTCACGTGAGGTGACAAGAGATGGGGAGACGGAACAAGGGGAGTGCGGAAGCTCTCAGGAGTACCATCTTTATAAAAGGTTTTCTGCAAATCTAAAATTACTCAAAATAAAAAGGTCAGTTAGAAATATACACACAAAGTGCACTCCCAGCAGCACACGTGAAGGGCTGAATGCACAACACAGGTGACGAGCTATTAAACAGTCATACTAATGTCCTAATGATGACAGTGATGAAGGCGGCAGCTAGACCTCCCTTCATCTCAGATACTGCTCAGGATAGTCCTGGACCGGGGCTGGGACTGGGTATCAACCCCGTTTTACTGAGATGCTGCAAGCTTAAGCTCCATGCAAAGCATGACATTTGCAAGTGGCGGGCAGGGCCGGCCAAATGGCTTGATCTGATGCTCTGCTGTCACTGTTTTGAAATTCTCAGTAAGTTGAATATTTCAGAAAACTTTTATTCGCCTATTTCTGGCCGTGCTTGGTGCTCCGTGCTGTGCTCGGCCTTCTCACCACGGCGGCTCCTCTTGTCGGGGAGCTCGGGCTTCAGGGCGCGTGGGCCTCCATCGTTGCATCACTCCGGCTCACAGCTGTGGCTCCTGGTTGCTCTGTGGCGTGTGGACCCCTCCTCCCAGCCCAGGGGCCGAGCCTGTGTCTCTGGCATTGGTAGGCGGACTCTTTACCACTGAGCCACCCAGGGGAAGCCCCTCTCAGTTAAGTCCTGACAGAGCGGCCCCAGGTTTTCACCTTGCACAGCCCCCGCCAATCCTGCAGCGGGCTGCGGTGACAAAGCCGGATTACAAACTGGGATCTGTGTTCTCCATCCTTAGGACAGTCACATACGGTCAGCTCCGTGCACAGCGTGGCGCTCCTGGTTGAGAAAACCTCATGGGGCCAAGGGTGGCTTGTGGGAGCAATGGTCGAGTTTGGGGAGGACCTCAGCGGATGGATTTGGCTGCAGCTGGGGCTGTCCCAGAACAGATCAGGTAAAAGAAGATGCTTTTCCAGGCCAGGGCACCAAACCAGCTGCCCACGGCCAGTGGCCTCCCTGTCCCACTGGGGTTCTCCACGTCCATGTCTTTGAGCCCAAACCAACAGCTGGCCAGGACCCAGCAGCTGGTCACGGTCTCATCAGAGCCATCCTTCTTTCCCTCTGATGCTGATTTTCAACAGAATCCTCGAGGCTTCGTTGGCTGACCTCGAAGGTGGTTGACTCCATGAAAGGATGTTGGAAACAGCACCAGTTAGCTCTGGGAAACAGCAAACACAGACACAATCGAACCGTTTTGTCGGCATCCCGCACGTGGGCAGCTGTTCGTTAAACAAACAAGCCATCAGGGTGAAAACCGAGGCAGCCACCAGGACTGGCAGGCATCAAGCAGCTGCCCATGGGCCTGCCTCTCACCCCTGCTCTTTGCCCAGGACTGCAGGAACCTGCTGCAAGGCTGCCCCAGGCCGGCACTGGGCTCCTGCCCTCCGACCCCAGGTGGGTGGGTGGCCTGGGAGCCTCTGACGGTCACTGTCACCACACCAATCCCGTCCCTGTGGCCCCAGAGGCCCAGACACGGATCTCACAAGGCGCTTTCACAGAACTCAGCTCGCACACTGTCCTGGTCGACGAGGACATTTTATCCATTGGGCCCCCCGAGCGTGAAAAAGGATGTTTTCCAAAGTCTGCAACATAACATTTGAGAGCAAGAGAAAGAAAAAGAGGGAGAGACGGAGCTTGGTGGAAACAGAGATGAACATAATTAGAGACGGGGGCTTCCCTGGTGGCTCAGTGGTAAAGAGTCCGCCTACCATGTGGGAGACCTGGGATTGTTCCCTGGGTTGGGAAGATCCCCTGGAGGAGGGCATGGCAACCCACTCCAGTGTTCTTGCCAGGAAAATCCCATAGACAGAGGAGCCTGGCGGGCTACAGTCCACGTGGTTGAAAAGAGTCGGACACGACTGAGCAACTAAGCACAGCACACAGCCCAGAGATGGAGACTCGGACAAAGGGAGGTAGAAACAGGAACAAACAAGAAACAAAGGAGAGAAAAACACGCAAGAGCCAAAACGAGAGAGAGAAGATGCAGCGACGAGAAACAGGAGCACTCAGAAAGAGAAGAAATAGATGGGAAGGAGGGAGAAGATGGGGGGATGAGAAAATGAGAGACAGGAGGAGATGGACGCGCCGAAAGCCCCGGCAGGAAACGGGGGGCTGCGGGGGGCGGGGGGCTCGGGTGAGGACCAGGGAGCAGACGTGATGGGAGCTGGGGCGTCGGCCCTGGGATGCGGGGCCTCCCCAATCCCAAACCCAGGCAGTGTGCCCGGCAGGGACACAAGAAGCTCCCCGAGTCACCCCACCCTAAACCCCATCCCTTTGTCCAAGAAATAATAGTATTCTGAAAGGACAAAGGCTGGTGCAGAAGACAGGGAGGTCTGGGTGTAGCAGACTCCATCTGGCCTGAGGGACAGCACCAGGCCCTTCTCTCATCTGACTCAGGACCCGGGAGAAACCTCTGGTCTCCCCCTTCCACCCAGGGGCGGTGCCCTGTCCCGGCTGCAAAGCCAGAAAGAGGAAGAGAGATTCCGGGCCGCCCTCCGCCCCCCACAGCCAGCCCAGGCCTCCAGCCCCACAGCAGGGGCGCCTTCCTTCTCTTCTCTTCCGTGACTGCATCCACGGCGCCCAGGAGCGCCTGGTCCACGGCAGATGCTTAATCAGCAAGTGCACGCTCTGCCTCCAGGCTAAGCCCTCAGGCTCCTCTTGGAACCCTCCAGCCCTGAACCCCACCATCGCATCTCCAACCCTGGTTCCGCCTGCCAGCACACCCAGAGGCCACCCGGATGAGAGGCCACCCTGACTCACGGCCACCTGGATGAATCTCCGGGGAATTATGCTGAGCGAGAAAAGCCGGTCCCCAAAAGTGACACGCTGTATGATTCCATTTATAGAACACTTCTGAAACAGCCAAATTTTTGACATGGAGGACAGAGTGGTGGCTGCCAGGAGCTGGGGAGAGGGCCGGGGGAGGGAAGGTGAAGGTGGTCACAGAAGGACGTGAGAAGCCCCTTCGGGGCTGGGACCGTTCAGCCTGCGCTGTGGTGGAGGAGACAGGAACCTCAACAAAAGAGATCTGTACAGAACAGATCCAACTGTACAGAACTTAAAACAAGTGAGTACAGGTAAACCTGGGGAAACCCAAGGGACTTCCCTGACTTCCAGTGGTTAAGACTCCCTCTAAAGCAGGGCGGGGGGTGCTTTGGGGCTTCCCAGCTGGTGCTAGTGGTAAAGAACCCGCCTGTCAACGCAGGAAACGAGACGCGGGTTCCATCCCGGGTCGGGAAGATCCCCTGGAGGAGGGCATGGCGACCCACTCCAGCATTCTTGCCTGGAGAGTCTCACAGACAGAGGAGCCTGGCGGGCTACACTCCATGGGGTCGCAGAGTCAGATACAATCGAAGTGACAGCACGCACGCAATCACGCAGGGAACTAGAATCCCACACGTCATGTGATGTTGCCCCAAAAAACCCAGGGAGATCCAAGAGCAGCAACAGATTGTATCAAGGTTGATATCTCAGATGTGATGTTGTCCCACAGTTCTGGAAAATGTTACCATTTGGGGAAAACTGGGCAAAGTATACAAGGGCGCTTTCTATCCTATAAATTTTTATAACCGCATGTGAATCTCTTCACTGTGTCAATGAAGAACTTCAATTAAACACACACACGTTTCCCCATCTCCACTCTGGCCCCCGGTCCAGGCCCCCAGCGTCACCCTCTGGACCACCCCAGCAGTTCCAGCCTCCTGACCTCCACCCTTGCCCTTCCAGCATCTCCCCCTGTATCTCAAAACCCTCCAGGGCCCGGTCCTTGCACGGACCCCACGACCTGCTCCATCCACTTCCCCCACCTTTACCTCTGGGTCCAATGCACCGCCCACCAGGCCCGCCACCCTGCCCCTGCCTGAGACGCCTGCACACGCCCCTCCTTACCTCCTCCAGGGCCTCACTGTGCTCCATGTCTCCTTCTCAGGGAGGCCTTCTCTGACCACCTCCTGCCTCCAGACCCACGTCAGCCGCTCCCTCACCTCCTTCCCCTCCAGGGGCACTTCATATGCTACACTGGGCTATAGGCTGTTGGAGGGCGGGAACCTTCTCTGCCCTCCCCGGTTCCGAGGATCTGAACCAGCATCTGGCTCAGATAGGTGGGGGATGATAAGTACTTGTTGAATGAATGAATGAAAAAGGAGGTGGTGGGCAGAGATTTGGCATCAAAGGAGTTAAGCCTGGCCCAGGGGCTGCGGAAAAACGGGGTAAAGGGCTGGGGTTGCCCACGTGGTGGCTCCTGGAGTAGCCAAGGCCTTCAGAGGAACAGAAGGGGAGATTTAGGGGAGGAAGAGCCCAGCACAGAAGCGGATGGGCGGGCCGGCCTCCAGGCACAAGCTCTCTAGGTCTCCCGGAGCAGAAGCCCGAGGTACGCAGGGACAGCATCCAGGACAATCCCAGCAGGCCGGGCCACGCTGTCCAGCCCACCCCACCCACACACTCTCGAGAACAACAAACCGGGGTGGGTTGGAGGCTGAGCTTCCTTTCTGGGGCCTCTTGGGGGGCCCGAGGACAAGCCGTAAAGGCTTCCCACCACCTGCCCATTGCCTCTGAAGCAGCTCAAGCCGCCTGTGGGAACGGGGATGGGAGTGAAGGCAGGGGTCACAGAGGACCTCCGATTGGCACTTTTTTTTTTTTAATTGAAGGATAATTACTTTACAATACTTTGATGGGTTTTGCCATCCACACGAACTGGCCATGGGTACACGTCTCCTCCCTTTGGAACCCCCTCCCGCCTCCCTCTCCACCCCATCACTCTCGGTTGGCACAGAGCGCCAGCTCTGGCTTCCTGCGACACACATCAAACTCCCACGGCCGGTTTCACCTCTGGCAATGCACACGTTTCAGTGGCGTTCTCTCAGGTCATCCCACCCGCTCCTTCTCCCGCTGTGTCCAAGTCTGTTCTTTCTGTCAGTGTCTTGTTTGATGTCCTGCACATAGGGCAGTACCATCTTTCTAGATTCCATATATATATACATTAATATACAATATTTGTCTTTTTCATACTTCTCTCTGTAACAGGCTCTAGGTTCATCCACCTCATAAGAACTGACTCAAAAAAGTGTTTCTTTTTATAGCTGAGTAATATTCCACCGAGTGCCTGTACCACAACGTCCTTGTCCGTTCACCTGTTGATGGACAGCTAGGCTGCGTCCACGCCCAAGCTATTGTAAACAGTGCTGCCGTGAGCACTGGGGCACGTGTGTCTGCTTCGATTATGGTTTCCTCGGGGTATATGCCTGGTAGGGGGATTGCTGGCTCAGGTGGCAGTTTTATTCCCAGTTTTTTAAGGGGTCTCCACACCGTCCTCCTTAGCGGTGGCACCAATTTGCACCCCCGCCAACAGTGTGAGGTAGTCCCCTTTTCTGCACACCCTCTCCAGCACTTACTGTCTCTCAACATCCCCTCGAAAGCCCTCCTTGGAGCTGCCAGGGCTGAGAGCAAGACCCCTCCCCCTAGCACCGTAAATGAGGCCCCATTTCCAAGTTCCTCAGAGGCCAACAGCCCCTCTGTTGAGCTGTGCGGCCTTGGCCAAGTCGCTTAACCTCTCTGTGCCTCATCTGTCTCACCTGCCAAGAGAGCCAATAGAGTTTCTACCTCCCAGGCTGTTTTACCCAAATCTCCCCACAGTGCTTAGAAAACTAACTCCTCGATGAATGCTGGAGAATTCCATTATTTATTACTGCCCTCTGAATTTGTTTTTCTTTTCAAATTGGACTATACTTGATTTTCAATGTTGCCTTCGTTTCTGCTGTACGGCAAAGTGAATCGGCTATCCTACACCTGAAGCCACTTATTCTGTCGTTTTTTTATTCTTTTCTCATAGGTCATTACAGAGTACTGAGCAGAGTTCTCTGTGCTATACAGCAGGTGCTTATTAGTTATCTATTTTACATACAGCAGGGTGCATATGTCAGTCCCAATCTCCCAATTTATCCCTCCTCACCTCATCCCCTGGTGACCACAGGTTTGTTTTCTACATCCACGACTCTACTTCTGCTTTATAAATACATTCACTTGTGCCTCACCTGTTTTTTTAGGCTCCACACGTAAGTGATATAATGACGCTTCTCTCCGTGTCTCACTTATTTCACTCAGTCTGACAGTTTCCAGGCCCGTCCATCTTGCTGCAAATGTCAGGCCCCTCAATTTTCTTAAATGATGTCATTAGCTTGTGAACAGCTCAAGTGTACAGTTTTACAACACTGCGTTTTTTTTTTTCAGTGTTAAATGCATTCAGTTTCAAAACATGAGTATTTAAACTAAATCACAACTGTGGAAGCCAGTTCTGGTACTGCTTTGATTTTTAATTCCCAACGACCCTCAAAACCTATCCAGCACACTTCTCAGCCCCTAACAAGCATGGCTTATCATCACTGAGGTGACCAGGCTCAATGGAGATGCTCAGGAATGCCTCCTGGCCAGACAGGGACAGATCTCTGGGGCCACACTGGGCACCGGCCCTGAGACCAGCCCCCTGGCCCACGGCCTCCCGATTCTCCCCCAGGAACGACTCCTGTCACCTGCATCCCGCCTGCCCACCACCCCTTCTCATGCACACTCCTGGGAGCGGTGCTCGGGGCCTCTGGAGCCAGGTCCAGCCAGCTAGGAGCCGCCAGACACAGGAGGGGATAGGGCAGAACTGGGCCACAGTGCTGAGACCCCCGGCCCAGATCACCAGGGGCCACCTCCCACGCGGGGCTCAGTTAGGTCCATCTCTGCCCCGGCCACCTCCCTGCTCTGACTTCTCACTCCATTGAAAAGCCAGGACTCCCCACTCTTCGACCAAGTTTCCCCGGTTACTTATTAGGACTCTCCAAGTAACAGGAACTTTGGCCTTGACATTACAACATGACAAGGTGCGATGGTATCAGCCGGAACAGGCACCTGGATGAATTTACTGCTTAATGAGACGTGGCTTATTTTCCCGGCAGAAAGCTGACCGTGAATGGAGCCAAGTTGAAGAACTTCCCAGGCTCCTTAGGCATTAAAGGATCACATTTTCTGCAGATGCCTCAGCCCCAGCTACAGGCATCACATGGGTTCCTACACCAGGAGGGACTCACCCGCTCCATCCATCACGTCACCTGCAACCTGCAGTCGTGGATGGGAGCTGCTGGTGCTCTGCCGGGGCCTGCCTCGCTGAGGACCGAAGTGCCACGCAGTGCCGAGCTGATACCACACACCGGGCACCGTCCCCTCCCACGGCCCTTTCCTGGCCCCTCTTCCCCAGCTTTCCGCTGCTCACAGGAGCCAGAAGCACGCATCCCACCCACAATTATCTGCTCTAACGCCCCCTCCGAGTCTACTCTCCAGGGTGAGCGTGAGCGGGGGCAGGGGCCAGTGTCATCACTTCTGCACCTGTTAGTACCCAGCTCACCACCAATGCCACTAACAGCGCCCCCACCAGAGCCTCCCGCACGCTAAGCACACCTCTGCAGGACCACCCTCTGCCCCCACCGCTGCCAACTGTGGCCCTGCTTTATGTCCAACAAGGACCCCCGGGCTCTGAGAGCAGGAGGTGTCCTCGGTGCTGCCCAGGCAGCAGACGCAGTCTGGACACAGAGCCGGCCTGCCCCTCCAGTCCCCACTGGGAGCCCACTCGGGCCCACAGCCTTTCTCTTTCCAGCTGAGGAGGGAGGGTCCCAGTGAGAGCCCTAGGGAAGCTGGACAGACGCCAAGGCTGGGGAGGGGCTGGGGAGAGGGGCAGGGCCGCAGGCTTGTGTGTCGGCACAAGGAGAGACACGGGCGGCGGGCTGGAGACCTGGGCTCCACTCCGGGTCAGGAGGACCCCTGGAAGAGGGAATGGCAACCCACCCACGCCAGTATTCTTGCCTGGACAATGCCATGGACAGAGGAGCCTGGCGGGTTAGAGTCCAGCGGTCACACAGAGTCAGACACGACTGAGCGACGGAACACATGGAACACGTGGATAAACGTGAAGATGAACCAAGCCAGGGCCACCAGGGGAAGGAAAGGGGATTGGGGAGCCCAGAGGAACGCTGCCTGGGCCAATCCAGATGGCTTCCCAGAGGTGGTGACGCTCAACTTAGCCTTGAACAACAAACAAACAGCGCCCAGCAGGGAGCAGGCAGGCTCTTCCAGGCAGGGGACCAGCAAGAGCCAAGACCAGAGACAGTGTCCACCAGGCACAGGAGGGGCCACGAGGCAGCACTGGGCTCGAGGATGTTCACAGGGGGCAGCCCCGACAGCGGTGCTGTAAGGAGACAGGGCACTGTGTCCTGCCAACCACGGAGAAGTTGGGGTGCTCCCATGCGGGCCTCATCAGTGCACCCTGCCCCAAGTAAACACTCCTCTTTGTGGAAAGGAACTTCCTCCCCGCTCAAATGCTAAACAAAAATGTAACACACAAAAAAATCTGATTCCCAAAGCAGCCGGCCAGGAGCCCTCTGTCCCTCCCTGGCACCCTTGCCACCAAATATCTGGACTCAAACAAGATCCGTTAACGTGTGAGTGCTGAAGAGCTCGGGGACAGCGAGCCTGCTGGGGGCACTAACCCAGCCCCCCTCGCCTCCATTGCTGCGTTAATATCTGCCATCTGCTCGGCTGCATTTTCCCCCCGCCCCGCAGGGGACGACGGGGCAGAGGAGAGGCCGCCCCAGGGCCCGGAGAAGGCGCCAGGGGATCTCCTCTACCTTCTTTGTGCAGCCCCGAGATAAAGGCCCAGCCAGGCCGGGCCTCCTTCCGGGAGTCACCCCTCCAGGGGGACTGGGCACAGCGAGAGGGCGGGGCAGGGGGCCCCTGCCTCCGCAGGGCCGGGCGGGGCGGGGCGAGCTGGGGGCAGGGTGGGGGAACGGCGGGGGGGCGGGGCAGAGCCAAGCCTGGCACTGAGGCCGCCTGCAGGCGGGCCGGCAGGGCAGCTCCGCCCACAGCCTCCACCACCTCCAGGGAAGCCCAGGAGGCGCCCCGGGCCGCTGGGCAAACGTGGGCCCTGTCCGGCCCAGCTCTCCACTGCCTGGGGACCACCCCCAGAGGGACCCGGGGGGAGGGGGCCTCCAAGGGCCATGGACGCCTCTGGAGCATCCTCTGATTAATGTTTATGAAACACCTACTAGGCGCTCAACCCAGTAGGAAACTCAAGTGCCCACAGGCAGGTAAGGACAAAGGGTGATGTGGGCCAGCTGGTGGCTCAGCGGGGATGCTGCTCGTGGGCCCAGACCTCTGCTTTTTGTTTTTTATATTTTTATTTATATTTTATTTGGCTGCACCAGGTCTCAGTCATGGCATGTGGGATCTAGTTCCCTGACAAGCGATCAAACCTGGGCACCCTGCATTGGGAGTGCAGAGTCTTGGCCACCGGGCCACCAGGGAGGTCCCCCTTCTGTTTCCTCAAGAGAAGCCAGAGCTCTACATTCTCATGTAAAATTTCCTTTTTTAGATGCTAGCAGCTAATTCAAACTAAACATGTACATATACCAAGCTGGCTGAAGAACACATGTTGGTGGGGCAGGCTGGGCCCAGGGATCTCCAGTTTGCAACCTCCACCATCTAGGCTGTGGCTCCTGCACTTGGGAAGATCACAGAGCGAAGCGAGAGACCCTGAACAAGGTCAAAGCTGGGTCTATCTTGTCTCTGCTGCCTACGCTGTCTGACCCTGGGCAAGTGAACAGCCCTCTCTGAGCCTCAGGTCCCTTTCTCAGACGACACTCTTTACCTCTGGGCTGTTACGGGACGTTGAGACACGGCACAGAAAGTCCTTCGTGAAAGTACGCAACATGCTGTGTGCGCTCAGCCGCTCGGCTGTCTCACTCTGCGGCCCCATGGACTGCAGCCCGCAAGGCTCCTCTGTCCATGGGATTCTCCAGGTGAGAACGCTGGAGCGGGCTACCACGGCCTCCTCCAGGGGATCTTCCCAACCCAGGGATCCAACCCAGGTCTCCCACACTGCAGGCGGATTCTTTACCATCTGAGCCACCAGGGAAGCCTAAAAGTACTCAATACAACTACTATGGTTTGGAGCTGGAGTAGACACCCCATAAAACTGCCAGCTGCTCATCCCGCTGCTGCAGAAAGCTGAGGGCCCCTGCTGGGCCTGGCGCAAAGTGGAGGAAGACGCCACGAGCTTTCCCCTCATCCCTGGTCCCAAATGCCTCTGAAGCGGGGCCGGGGGTGGGGGGCCTCTGAGATACCGGCCATCAGCCCCAAATCCAGAGGTGGGGAGTGTGCTGGGTGTGACCCAGGGCACAACACATTTTTCCCCCCTCAAATGAGAAAAATTAGTTGCTGAGTTTTAAACATTACAAGATTCATATAAAACTCCACTTGCGTGCTCCCCCAAATAGGAAAATCTGGCCCCCCTTGATCCCGTTTCTGCAAAGGCTGCTTCTGAAGTTCACCACCCGTCATTAAGGCACGGGCTCTGCATTTCGCTGCAGTCCGCACCACTCCCTACTGCGTCACACCTGGCGGAACACACCTGTTTGTGTTACCAGATCGCCTCGTGGGCAGATGCGGGGTGAACAGGTGGGTCGGGCAGCCCCAAGTCGTGCCCAGGCCACAGTCCACCCCGGCGGCCTGCTCTGTGCCGTGTCAGGACTTGGCCCCAAGTGGTTTTGCTCTTAGCCAGACAGCCTTCCTTGGAAAATGCTATACTGTTATCCATCGGGAAATTAATCAAAATGACACCTCGTGAACAAGATGTTTTGGTTTGGCGGAAAACAAACAGTGGCTGACAACAAATTAGTAAAGCTGCTCCGTGCCTCTGGGTGCAGGCGCTGAGCAGAGGGCCTGGTGTGGTTAGGACACCATGGTGGGCGCTCGGCCGTCACCAGGACCTGGACCCGGAGGGCATGGCGACCCTTGGCATGCTCTCACGCCCCCTCCAAGGCCACACGCCTGCAGCCCCATCTCACTTTCACTCCCACATGTGCCTGAAACGATCTCCAGATGTGAGAGGCCCTGTGTGCGCCGGCAGGGGGGCCGCCTCCTCAGGCAGGGTCTTGGGACCAGACACATGCCGGGAGACCTGTGCACCAACCCCCCCCCCCCCCCCCCCCCGAGAGCCCCTGTTCTCTCTCCCAATCAGACAAAGGCCCTGAGACTCAGCAAGGCAAGGGTCTCAGGGAGCTCCGGGCAGAGCATGCAGGGTTTCCAGGCCAAGGAAATGCAGTCCTAACAGCTGAACTCTGAAGCTTGGAGGGCATGCCTGTGCCCGGCTCGGCTCTCGCGGTCAAGTCTAAACAAGACAGCACTGACCCCAAATGCCAGCCTGAGCTCAGGGTAGAGAATGAGCCCTGGAAACTCCCTAAAGCAGTGCACATCTACCAAGTCACTCCCTGGCTCCCAGCCCTCCCGAGGCTCCCTGCCGCCCTTGGACTAGTGCTCGGCCCCCTCTGTGGTCCGAGACCCCTGCTTTTGTCCAGGCTGCCCCCCACCTCATCTCCTACACCCTCCCTGGCTCCCCACATGGACTCACCACTGTTCCTCAGGACCCGAGCTCGCCCCACCCTAGAGCCTCCGGGCCCGCCATCCCCACTGCTGGGAACGTCCCTGCTTTTGACTTCAGCCTTCTCTCACTCAGCGTCTGGGTCTCAGCTTACGTGGCCCTTCCTTAGAGGTCATCCCTCAGAGCAAGCCAGGCCCTCTTTAGAAATGTCCAGTGACTGAATTTTCTGAGGATTTGGTCATTGCCTCTATTCTCCTACTGGACATGTGCTTCCTAAAGTAAGAGGTCACAGCTCTCTCCCAAGATAACGAGGGACAGACTCAAGAAGCAGATTCCTATCGTGATGCTTGGCTGTGTGGCCCTGGCTAAGTGACTAAACCTCTCTGTGCCTCAGGTCCCTGGCCGGGATTAAAGCTAGCACCTCCCTTGTGGGGCACTGGGGCTGAGAACAGCAGCCGGCACTGCAGGGCTTGCCCTCTGTCACCACCACCACGAAACCTGCTCACCCCAGAGGGCCCAGACAGTCTGTCCTGAACCACTATTTAAAGACGCAGCTGACTTCGCAGACCCACCAATGCTCAGAACCCTCCGTCTGAGAGTTCTGGACTCTTTCTGCTTTTTCTTCCCACTGCTTTAGTGGAGGAGGCCCTCTTCATCGTACATCAAATCAAAACCAGTTCTCTAGCAGGCAGACTGTTTCATGGTCAAGCCCATGATAACCGACAGGTAAGCAATCTGAGGCCTGCAGAGGCTAAGAGACTCACCCACGGTCACACAGCAAAACAATGCCATAGCCAGCGAGAGGTGTGATTCTGAGTTAGAGGTTTATAGCATTGTAAGAATCGACATAAAAGTGCCATGGAAAACTTTCCTGCTGTACAGCACGGAAACACGAACCTTTGTACCATGAAAATAGTCATGTGTGCGTTAGCACGAAGCCTGAAGCCTAGAAGTGTATATGTTTTTATGTCTGGGCACAGAGGGCTCAGGGCACCAGGCCAGCCCTCACCCAGGTCTGGGCAGTTCAAGTCGGAGGCCAAAGGCCCAGGCTTCGGGGGGAGCACGTGATGAGGAGGGACACTCAGCTGGCATCCCCGGGCTGGCCCAGGCCTCGGCCAGCACCGAGTCACACAGGCAGGGGTGCAGTGGGGCTTTCTGGCCCCACTGCTGGTGTGTTGGGAGACCCTGGCCCCATGCCCTGCGCCCTCCCTGGCCTCGCCACTTGAGCTGCAGAGTGAGGGAGAGAAAAGATGGAGAAAGGAGGCCAGGAGGGCAGGTGGCACCGGCAGAGTTAGCAGAACTGCAGACCCAGCCCCACGCCACCCCCCGCCCTCCCCAGGACACTTGCTCCAGCAGATGGCCGAGCAGAGAGGGGGGCAAACCCCCCCAGAAAGGCCCCTGCCCAGCTCCAGGGGGTGAGCGTGGAGGACCTCCTCCCTGGGCCCTGGAGGGAGGCCCCCCGCTGATGCCCCTGACTCCGGGAGGGCCTGGGGGCAGCAATGAGTGGCCCATTTCCTGTGAGGGGGTGGGCTTCCAAAGGAGTTGGGGCAGGACCCTCAGCCCAAGAACCCCTGCCCCGTGCCAGCCCCTCACTGCATGGGGCAAGAAGGGTGAGTGGGGGCAGGAAGGCAGAATCCAGAGGGCTCCTCGCTGCCAGGGGGGGCCTGTGTGGCCTCCAAGGGTGAGGGCAGTGGTCAGTGAGGCATCCACCTCGGCAGGGATGGAGGGGAACCGACTGGACACAGTGTGAAACCCTAGTTGGGTGGGTTCTTCCAGACAGAAAAAACAGGAACCTACGTGGGGGCTCTTCAAGGACCCCCACCCCAGACCACAGCTGCAGCAGTCGGAACTGGGCTCAGAGAGACCCAGCAGGACCAGGTGCTACAGTGCGCCAGCTCTGCAGGTTCAAATCGCAGCTCCACCACGTTCTGGGTGGGCAAACGGTTTGACCCTTCGGTGCCTGTTTCCTCATCTGATGACTAGCCCTCCCTCACAGGATGGGCTGTGAGATGCCAGCGGGTCTGGGCCCCAGGGCAAGCTCTTTATCTAGAAGAGCCCCTGCAGCTGGCACCCCGGGTGCAGGTGCAGCCCTGGAAACCCTCAGCTTTGCACTCGCGTGTACACACACTCACCCGCATCCCCTGGACCACACAAAGCCCTCCTGGGGCCAAGATCAACACGCCAGGGTCGCTGAATGACTCACCAGCCCTGGCTGGGACGCGTTTCCTGGAACAAGTCACCACAGGTAGGGCTAGGGGGCCCCCCGAGTCTGGCAGAGATGAGAGGGTGCAGGTCCCAGCCTGTCCGGCCACACCCCAATGGGATCCCGCAGCAGAAGTGGGCGGGGGACCCCATCGCACAGCCCCGAGGGCCTGAGTTCCAACCCCAGCACTGGCCTCAGCTGCCTGACTCTCCCCTCCAAGCCTTGCCACTAAAGGAAGACACTGGTGCCAACCGCAGAGGGAAGCCTGTGGGTTACAGAAAAAGACTGCAAGGCGCAGAGACCAGGACCCAGCAGGCCCCGCGTTAGGGCACCCGCTGCAGACGGCCGGCCGCCACGGACCTCTGCCCTCCCTCCCCCGTGGCGCTTCTGCCATCAGTGGGCAGAGCACCGTGTGGCTGGTGGGGCCCCTGGTCACCATATTAGTCACCATAACTTGAGGGAGGGGAGGATCAGGGAGGCTGCTCCCAACTTCACGGTCATTGGACGCATTTGTCTAGAGCGGGCACAATCCCAGAGGGCTTCTCAGAGGAGGTGACATTAACTTGGGCTCTAAAGGGTCAGTAAGAATTCTGAGACCATGAACTCTGATGCCACGATCCAGCTGCTACTGGCTTTGGGCCAGTCCCTCACCTGGAGGCAAGCAGGTAAGCAGCACATAGCAGTTTTCCCACCAGTATAAGGGGCACAGTGACCCCTCCTTTTGCATAGGGAGGAGTCCAAGGAAGTAGCAGTGTGGGAGGGAGAGGCCTTGGCCAGCTGTGGGCTCGCTGCCCCTCCCACTGTGCCCCACCCTTCTGGTCCGCTGGAGGGTGACTTGTGCCCTGGGAAGGGGAACCCCACCTGAATTCTGGAAATGGCCCTGAGCCTCAGATGCGGAAGGAAGGGCCAGGAGCTGTTTCTAACCAGCATGGGAATTCCAGACAGACCCATGCTCAGCAAAGAGCAGCCATTTACTAAATGGTGGATGAGGGGGCGGGCAGCCACGGCACCACCAATCAGGGCACACGGGGGCACCCCAGGGAGTCTGTGATGCCCCAGCCGCCCGGCCAGCCCCCACCAGCCGGCCAGACGCCGCTTCCTGTCTGCAGAAGCCAGCCGTGCCCTTTGAACTCCGGTTTCCGGTGCCCCTCTCCCGGCTCCTGCTCGGGGGTCTGGGAGGGGGCCGGGAGGTGGGGATACTCACGTTCCCGAGCGCGGGGAGCCCCGAGGAGCCCAGCCACTTCCGCAGGGCCTGCGAGAGGGCCCCGTGGTCCCGCTCGGCCTGGAGCACGTGGGCCTCCAGGAAGGAGACGTGTCGTCTGACCATCTTGACAAAGGCCTGTCGGGAGCGGAGAGACGAGATGCCACGGCTGCCTCCCTCGGCAGCCAGCAGCTACTGCCTCCAGCCTCCCTCTGGCCTGCCCCACGGGCGCCAGTCTCTGGGAGACCTTAGGCTCGCTGGTGCCTTGCTGGGAGCTCCTTCAGAAACTCTGACGGTAACAGTGACGCCCCCTCCGGGGCCCCGGCCGGGCCGAGCCTCCACTCCTATCCTTTCCCCTTCGCCCACTAGTGACCCTCTGTTTAGAGGAGAAACCAACGGTCAGAGAGGTCAGACCGCCTCCCCAAAGTCACACCGCCAGGCAGCAGTAGAGACGGGACTCGGGCTGCACGACCTTCTTTATGAAAAATGAAGTTTTTTGAAACCGCTCTCTTGGTTTTTTGGTCACACCATGCAGCTTGTGGGCTCTTGGCTCCCCGACCAGAGATCAAACCTGTGCCCCCGGCAGTGGAAGCGTGTAATCCTAACCCCTGGGCCACCAGGGAATTCCCCCAAATTGCTCGGTTTAATATTTGATGAGCACTGGGGAGTCTCACACTCAGAAACCGGCACGGGGCAGGCAGGTGACAAGCGAGTGAAACAGGCCGGGTGAGCATAAATACAAGGCCCCTGGCCGCTGGGGGCCACTCAGCCTGGGGCTCTACTGCAAAACCTCCAATATTGAGAAAAGAAAAGAGAAGGCTGGGCTCAGACCTGCTGCTCTAGAACCCAGGGTCTACCACTCACTGGTTGTATGCCTTTTGCCAGGTTACTTCATTTCTGTTACCTCCAATTTTATTATCTGTGAAGATATTATCTGTGAATCATAACAGTATCAACCCTGCTCAGCAGTTTAGTGCTCAGGGCATATTAAGAGCTCAATTAATGCCAGATAATATCATTTAAAAAGAAAAAACAGGACATTCAGATTTCATGAAAAATGCCTAGTTTTTAACAATGTTAGCAATAAATGCCAGAGAAGGCGATGGCACCCCACTCCAGTACTCTTGCTTGGAAAATCCCATGGACAGAGGAGCCTGGTGGGCTGCAGTCCATGGGGTGGCGAAGAGTCGCACACGACAGTGATTTCCCTTTCACTTTTCACTTTCAGGCATTGGAGAAGGAAATGGCAACCCACTCCAGTGTTCTTGCCTGGAGAATCCCAGGGACGGGGCAGCCTGGTGGGCTGCTGTCTATGGAGTCATACAGAGTCGGACACGACTGAAGTGACTTAGCAGCAGCAGCAGCAATAAATGCAGAATGTCTGAAACAAGGCTGTGTGAGCCCACTTGTTCGCGACTCCTGGTGTGCCTGTGGGCCGGGCGCACATGCGCCGGCATCTGTGCCTGCGTGTGTGTGCTTACGTGTGTGTGCGTGCCTGTGTGCCTGTCGTGTGTGTCGTGTGTGCACGCACGTGTGTTCACTAGTGTCACGTGTGCGTGCACTGCTCGTACACCCGGGAAGGCCGCCAAAGGTGGCGACTCCAGGTCCATCTCAGACAAGCCTCCCCTCTGTGGGCCTCTCTGCTTCCAAAGGAAAATGCAGAAGGTTTTCCTGCACCAGGAAGAGGCAGGAGACCCTCTCAGCACTGGGCCCCACGGGGGAGCCTCCCTTTCGCAGATGGAAAGCCCCAGGCCCACCCACCTAGCAAGGCCCAGCACCCGCTCCGCCCTCTCTCCCTATGTCCCACCCAGGCCTCCCTCTGGCTCCTCAAAAACTCCAGCCTCACTCTCCTCGGGGCCTTTGCAGCAGCTCCCTCCATGCCCAGGCACCTCTCTCTTCTCCACGGGTGAACCCTGCTTGTCTCCCAGGCCCTGGGTCTGCTGGGCGCTCCACAGAGGGGCCTTCCCCGACCACCTAGGCTAACGTGGCCCCACCGCAGAGCTGCCCAGGCCCCATTTTCTTAGCTCTCCTCTCCCTTCACCTTCCTGTCTGCCAGTCCAGGGTCCATCTCCTTCCAGAGTGTGAGTTCTGGAAGAGCAGGTGCTGAGTCAGTGCTGTTCACAAGGCCACGACTGGGGCCTGCTCAGCTGGATGGCGGGGGCAGGAATGCATGCATGCGTGAGTGGATGAATGCACATGTATGCATGGATGAAGGCGTGCACACGTGAATGAAGGCACACACACTGCATGCACATATGAATGAATGCACACATGCATGAATGCACACGTGAGTGAAGGCACGCACACAGGAATAACACGTGTGTATGACTGCATATGTGCAAGAATGCACACACAGGAATGAATGCGCACACGTATGAGTAAATGAATGAATGACTGCATCCTTGGCGAAAAGACACTGGATGAACCCAGAAGGGCAGCACTGTTGTGTGGCTGCTGCCTTGTGGTTCTGGCAAGGGCAGAGCTGAAAGGCTCTGAATACGGCACATCAAGTGTGTGTGCGTGCGTGGCTGTGCGTGTGTGTGCGCGCTGGGTGGAGGGGGAGACGATGAGCCCCGGGCTGGGCCGCTTCCCCTGGCCTCACCGGCTGGCACATCTGGCTGTAAAGCACAGAAGAAGTCCTGCAGTCCCTCCCTGCAGCCGATTCCAATTTTACGCTCCCTGCGTTAATGCCGCTGTGGTGGGGAGTATGAGGGACGCGGAGGAATGTGCACTCACGAGGTCTGATCCGCCTCCAAAACGCCTGCCAGGGAGGGCAGGCCAGCCAGGCCGCGGCCAGGGAGAGGCTGAACCTGGCCAGGAAAGCTGACGGGGGCAGTGGGACGACCCTGCCGGGCACTCAACACGGAGTGGGGAGAAGCAGGCACAGGAGGCGGCGGCTGGGGCCTGTGGCCACCCTTGGGAGCAGAGGTGGCTTCCACGTGATTGTCTCCACAGTGAAAATGAGCCACTTTTAGTATCAGAAGCGAGGGAAGGAAGGAAGCGAAGGAGGAGGGGGAGGGGTGAGAGAGCAGGGACAGTCACATGGTCTAAAACACAGGTGTGAGTTCTGATATGCCTGAATCCTTGTGACAAAGGCCCCCGGATTCAGAGCAGGGCCAGGTCCAGACAGGGGCCAGCGCCCAGCACTGAGGAGGGGTCTGGAGCAGACTTCTGTAATCCCAGCTCCGCCACTCGCCAGCTGTGTGACCCCGGGCAAGTGTCCTCACCTCTCTGTGCTGTAGCCACCCTACAGAACAGGACCAATACCAGGACTTCGCTCTGCCGCCAAGGGTAGGCAAGCTCTTTCATCTAACCATGTGGAGTTCCTGGCTCACAGCAGTGGCTCAGTAACTTCGTTTTTTCTGGCCTAAGAGGTTCTGAAGCCTCCCGGCCCTCAGCGGGTCACAGTGATATGGGAGCAGAGTGGTCCTGGGCTCCCCGGAGCCCCCAGCTGGCTGGGCAGAGTGATGAGCAGGCACTGGATCCCAGCTCTCAGCCTGTGGGCACCGTGCAGTGACAGCCTGCCCTCCCTGAGCACCTGCAGGATGCTAGGGGCCAGCCTCACACCCTCACGATGACGCACCCCACCTAGAGCGGGAAACTGACACAAGAGGGGAGTGAGTGACCCGCAGCGCAGACCCAGGACGTCCCTGGTGGCTCGGTGGATAAGGCTCTGCGCTCCCAGAGCAGCGGGCACAGCTCTGATCCCTGGTCAGTCTACTAAGATTCCACATGGCGCAGTAAAAAAAAAAAAACCCAAAACAAAAAACAGTCTCCAAGGGGCAGATCTGAGCCCCAGGCAGTCTAGTTCTGGAATCCATCTGCCTCAGCACAACGATGGGTTCTGATCAGGTCCTATGTCTTACATCGCATGTAGCTCAGCAGGAAATACAGAGTCTCCCATTTGCCTTGAAATCCATGACCCTCTTGGACCAACGTAGTTCTTCTTCTTTTTAACTAGGGCCCAGTTGCAGAGAAATCTCTCTCTGCTCTAAGGAAAACAGCAGCCCAGGGGGCTGACAGGAAGCAAATGCCACCAGGCCTTGATGGTAGCAGACCCTAGGTTAGAGTGGGGACTGCGGCGGCCTGAAGATTCACACCTCATGGGAGGGGAGAGCTGTGTCTCAGCTCCAGCCATTCCCAGAGGACAAGGAGGAGTGGCTTGGGGTCGGTCTTTTCATCCCTGGCTGCCCAGGGCAGGCCTGGACCCTGCTGGCACCTCCCAGGCGCCTGCAGCTCAGTTTCTCCAGCCCCGCTCCGGTCATCACACCACCCCACCCCCGTCGCCTCGTAACCTGGTCTTCCCAGATCCTTCTGGTCCGGCATCCCCTTGCTGCCCGGAGCCCAGAGCCTCCCACCGCCAAGCCTCCACCCTGGCTGTGCCCCCCAGCCACGCCCCCACCCAACACAGCTCCTTCCACTCACCCTCCAGGGCCTATGGTGTTCACTGCCTGTTCCCTACTGCCCTCCAGAGCATGCGCCTCTGAAGTCACCCTTGGTGAATGTGGGCAGCAGAGTAATGACCCCACCCAAAGGTCCCCAGCCTCATTCCCAGAGCCTGTGAACATATCACCTTCCATGGCCAAAGGGACTCGGCAGGTGTGGAAAAGATCCTGAGCTAGGGAGACTGTCCTGGTAATCACGGGCGTCCTTGTAAGACAGAATCAGGAGACTCAGAGGAGGACAGAGCCTGGAAGATGCTGTGCTGTGGCTCTGAAGTTGGAGGAAGGCGCCACAAGCTGGGAG
The DNA here is from genome assembly GCF_032405125.1 of Capricornis sumatraensis. Classification (NCBI taxonomy): domain Eukaryota; kingdom Metazoa; phylum Chordata; class Mammalia; order Artiodactyla; family Bovidae; genus Capricornis; species Capricornis sumatraensis. Next base: position 82,018,499 of record NC_091083.1, on the reverse strand, counting down.
ACGCAAGCTAGCAAAGGCCAGGATGGGAATTCTCCCCCAGAGGGAGCTGGCCCTGCTGACTCCTGCTGCCACAGTTCAGACTTCTGACCTCTGGAGCTGTAAGATGCTAAATTCATGCCTCTCCGTTTGTGGCAACTTATCACAGCAGCCCCAGGAAACACAGTGGCCACACTCGGTTGCTGCTTCTCCTGGCGGGAACCACAGCCTTGAACTCTGTCTTTCTCACTGTGAGGGCCCGCAGTGGCATCTAGTAGGTCCTCAGTAAGCGTTAGAAGACTGAATACTAAGGGGAAAATGGGGCTCGAGCGGTGCGGTGGCCCAAGAAAGGCAAGAACCAGGGCTGCGCATCTTTGCATTTTTCTGTCCTCCTTCAAACGTGTGGGATAAAATTCAAATGAATCAGCTATTCCAAGGGCAAAGTTTTAATTATATTCTTGCCTCCTTCTCTGCTGACAAGAATGTTAATTCTTTGCGAACTCCAGGGCCCACTGCTGGCTCCCTTCCTGGGCAGACTGGAGGGGCTCATGTCCAGTCCAGGCCACCTCTGCTACCCTGCAGGCTCTTCCAGCCTCCCGGTCTTTCACTGCGCAAGGAGCCAGGAGCCTGACCCAAGGGCCCCAGTTTGAGGAAAAGCCTGGGCTCTCGTGGATGTGAACTGAAGCCCCCGCTTCCTGGAATCAGCTGTGTGATCCCTGGGAAGTGGGTGACCTCGTGGAAGTCCTGCTCTCCTCTGGGAGACGGGATGGGGAGGGTGCAGACTCGCAGCGCAGCCAGGAGGCAATGAGACACCATGCACCTTGGCCCGGCGCCCACACAGATAAAAGGCAGGTGAGCAGTGAGGCAATAGGGCGGGGAGGGGGGCGACTGTGGTGAAATACGGAGCGCCGCCCTGTCTGAGGGGCAGCTGCACCAGTTCCACCAGAATGCAGCCTAGGGGGCGGAAAGGTTCAGTTTCTCAACCTGGGTCATCTTCACGTGGGCGTTTACGCGTGTGTGTGCTCAGTCGCTTCAGTCGTGTCTGGCTCTTTGCAACCCCATGGACTGTATGTAGCCCACCAGGCTCCTCTGTCCATGGGATTCTCCAGGCAAGAGTACTGGAACGGGTTGCCATGCCCTCTGCCAGGGAATCTTCCCAACCCAGGGATCGAACCTGCGTCTCCTGCGACTCTTGCATTGCAGGCAGATTCTTTACCGCTGAGCCACCGGGGAAGCCCCCACGGGGGTTGATACATGTTAAAATTCACTGAATTGTACACTTATGATGTGTACACTTTATGTATTTATACCTTAAAAAGTAAACAAACTATTTGAAGAAATACAGGCCCAGAGTTCTGAGAACATCTAAATTTCCAAAAGCCGCTTAGGGATGTCTCTTGCGTTCCAGCAGTTAGGACTCCGCACTTTCACAACCGTGGCTCAGGTTCAATCCCTGGTCTCACAAGCTGTGTGGCAAGGCCAAAAATAAATAAATAACAAAAAGCAGCTTGAAACTCAGGTTTTTATAGAAAGCACCTCAATTTTAAAATGAGATTCTTTATATAAATTCATATTTTTTTATATTTTAAAAATATCATGTAGGCCCCTTTTTGCCACCCACCCCCTCCACTGGGTTTAAGGCCTAACACTATCAACGCCAGATCAGCATCTTGGGAGAGAGGACGGAAGAGCCAGAACAAGTCCACAGACTCACAAAGAAAGTTAATTACCCCGTACTCACATCCAGCTGGTCCACTTTGGCGTAGATGCCACGCATTTCCACCACCTTGGCCTTAAGGAGAGGAATGTTTTCTTCCAGGATCTGTGAGGTGTCACTCCTGATCTGCAGGGAACAGGACAGCTCATGAGCCCTCTGCCCCAGCCCCTGCTTCAGCCCACTCTAGGGGTGGCCAGGCTCTGTAGAGACCTTGCCAACTGTCAAGACAGCGAGTGCCACCCTGCCCAGGGACAGGCCTAGGAATGACCCAGAGTCCCAGGTGGGGACCGATGTCACTGCCCCTGGGGACCCAGACTCAACCAGGTATGATTTACTGAGCTACAAATTAATTGGGCTTCCCTGGTGGCTCAGATAGCAACGAATCTACCTGCAATGCAGGAGACTCAGTTTCGATCCGTGGGTTGGGAAGATCCCCTGGAGAAGGGAATTAATTGTCCCCTGCAAACATCTAAAACAGCACCAGCTTCAAACTAAGTATCATTATTTTATTAACCACTGAACTGGACCAAATGGAAAGAATCAAAATCTTTCCCCTAAATTAAAGTTGAGCAAAGTCGAGTTTTTGTTCCACTGAAACTAATACTGGAGTGGGTTGCCATTCCCTTTTCTGAGGGATCTTCCTGACCCAGGGGTCAAACTCAGGTCTCCTGCATTACAGGCAGATTCTTTACTGTCTGAGCCACTGGGGAAACCCTAATGAGAAGAGTTAATAATAATCATTAACATTAATAATGATAACCACAAATCTCTCTATCACGGTGCTTCACATGTAGCCACTGTGTGAAGTATTTCCTGCACATCACGCAACTCACTTAAGTTTCTGCTTGGAAGGACCCCAAAAGTGACTATGAAGTTTGGGAAGTTTTCTCTTGATCACTGAGATTAGACACTTAAGCCTCCATTTTCCTTCAGAGCCAAGAGGACAAGTCTAATCCTTAAGAGAGTGTGTGTGTGTGTGTGTGTGTGTTAGAGAGAGAGATACAATTTCCATGTTACCACGACCTCATCACGCAGAGAGGCAGTATACATATGACTCTCAGGTGCTAAGGAGCATCCAGATCCTCTGGAGGAAGCCTAATGCTGATTGCCAGGCCCTTCCAAGTGTGGTCTAGCTTGTGTGGGGTCAGCTGGCAACCTGTTTTCAGCCAAGCTCCAAGGCTATGCTGGAGCTTCTGCAGGCACCTGCATTTATCAGCTGGAGTAGGGAAGGAAAAGTGCTCAATATCCTCCCTTGTTCCCCCAGGCTGAATGTCTAGAGAGAAGTCTCTCCCTCAGCAAGACTAGTTCAGTTCAGTTCAGTTGCTCAGTCATGTCCAACTCTTTTCGACCCCATAGACTGCAGCATGCCAGGCTTCCCGGTCCATCACCAACTCCCAGAGCTTGCTCAAACTTATGTCCATTGAGTTGGTGATTTCATCCACCCTTCTCGTCCCACCTTCAATCTTTCCCAGCATCAGGGTCTTTTCTAATGAGTCAGTTCTTTGCATCTGGTAGCCAAAGTATTGGAGTTTCAGCTTCAGCATCAGTCCTTCCAGTGAATGTTCAGGACTGATTTCCTTTAGGATGGACTGGTTGGATCTCCTTGCAGTCCAAGGGACTCTCAAGAGTCTTCTCCAACACCACAGTTCAAAAGCATCAATTCTCTGGCACTCAGCTTTCTTTATAGTCCAATTCTCACACCCATACATGACTACTGGAAAAACCATAGCTTTGACTAGATGGACTTTTGTCAGCAAACAAGGCTAAGCTCAGGAGAAATTGCTAAGATACAACGAAGAACAGGAAACTCATGGCAATCAGGAGCACCGGGATCAAAGGCAGATCTTTTATTTTCTGCTGATTTCTAAAGAGGGGAAACACGTGAGCATCAGAAGGGATTGGTCCTAGCAACCCATGGGGTGAAGGGAACATGGCAGAGAGGAGATTCAGGGACCGCTCCCTGCCTTCCTCCGGATCTGCAGGAACTGGAGGGTCGAGGGTCTGTGGGTGGAGCAGGAAGACCCCTCTCTGCAGAGGCCTCTCCACTGGCTGAGAATGACGGCAGCGGGAAGCTGTCCACTCCTGCCCGGAAGGCAGCCTGCAGGTCCTTGAGGAGGAAATGGAGGGTGTCTGAAACAACCCCAAGCCCTCCCCTGGGCTGCCCAGGAAGGTGGGGACCAACAGGCAAACACCAGGGAGGCTGGGACAGCAACACCCAGGAGCATTCATCATGTGAATGACGAAGAGCAGGAACTGTTCACTCTTCAACCGCGTTGCACAGGTGATGAAGCAGAAAAACCACGTCATCTGGGCAAGGCCACAAAGCTGCAAAGTGGGAGATGGTGAATTCTTCGGGTCTGAGGCCACCCGCTAATACCAGACGTCTGCAGATGTGTCCCAGTGGGCCCGTGCAGAGCCAGCCTGTGTCGCACTTAAAGCTCCAGAAGTACCACCAAGCTAGGTGCCGAGATCTAAAGTTGCAGGCATTCCCCTTGGAAACTCAGATTTCTAGCTTCTTGTGAAAAACTAGAGGCCCCAGCCACACTGAGCCCATGTTCCACGTGGCAAAAATCAGCTGGAGCTGGATGACAATGGCCTTCTTGGGTTAACCACAGTCCCCACCACTCCCTAAAGTCTCCCCAGCATGGCGTCCGTGGCCACACCCTACACTGTGTCATCTTCTAGGGGAGCAGGAGGAAAGGAACACATTTCTTTTCTTACGTCCAACCCACTTCACATCATCACATCATAGACATGTGAGTTCATGCTTGGGCCTACTGCTCAGAAGAACAAAGAGAGCAGGGAAGAATCAGTGCTTTCTGAGCCTCTGCTGGGACGAACCTCCAGCCAGGATTACAGACCTGGGAGCCTGTCATCTCCACTCCCCAGAGCTGGTCTCTGGAGCCCAGAAGTCTGGGCAGCGGATGCAGGGGGTTATCACAGAGCAAACGCAGCTGTCCTGGACGATGCAGGGCCCAGAAAGGAGAGCCAAATGCACTTGACCTAAGAACACACGCCAATGCCAAATGCAAGTGCTGGGCCAAGGCCAACAGGAAGTTTTCTCCGCTTACGTGAGAGAGGGGAGAGTCCGCTCCCTGCCAGAAGGTGGGCCCAAGGCCACTGGGGTTTCGGAGGGCCCAGACAAGCTGCCCAAGCCCCCGAGGGCACTGAGCTAAGCAGCCTCACAAATCTAGTTTCTGTGGATAAACTCACTGGTGACCCTCTGGTGCTTTGAAATTGATGATGCCGATGACCTCAGTAGCAACTATTCATGGGTCACTTAAGACATAGTAGGCACTGTGCTGAGCGATTATTATTAATTGAGTGCAAATGATATACCGTAAAGAGCCCAGACCTTAGCCAAACAGCTTGATGAATTGGTACATGTGTTTACACCTGTGGAACCAGACCAATGCATAGAACACCCCTTGATCTATAAGACTCCCTCTAGCCTCCTCCCAGTCATGACCACCCTTCCAAAGCTAACCTCTGTCTGACTTCCATCACAGAGACTGGTTCTGCCTGTTTTTGAACTCCACACAGGAAGTACTCCTGTGTCCGGCTTCTTTCTCTCACCAGCATGTCTGTGAGAATCACCCGTGTTGTTGTATACGGCTGGTCATTCTCTCCCATGGCCGTGCATCCCAGTGTATGAATAAACAACAGGTTATTTACTCACTTATTTTTATTTTTCAGCAATGCCACAAGGTTTGTGGGATCCTAGTTCCCCAACCAGAGATTAAACACGAGCCCTTGGCCGTGAGAGCACGGGGTCCTAACCTTTGGACTGCCAGGGAATTCCCTATTTACTGGTTTCTACTGCTGACCGGGGCTTCCCTGATGGCTCAGTGGTAAAGAATCTGCCTGCCAATGCGAGACACGTGGGTTCCATCCCTGGGTCAGGAAGATCCCCTGGAGAAGGAAATGGCAACCTGCTCCAGTATTCTTGGCTGGAAAATTCCATGGACAGGGTATCTGTGGGCTACAGTCTATGGGGTCACAAAAGACTCGAATGACTGAACAACAACTGCTGACGGATACTAGGGTTGTTTCCAGTTTAGAGCACGATGGACAAAGCTGCCGTGAACATTTATCTGCAAGTCTCCGAACTCTTGCTTTCATTTTTCTTGGGTTATTATCTAGGGTTAGAACTGCTGCGATGCAGGGTAGGTATATGTCTGCCTTTATAAGGAACGGCTCTGTGTTCCATGTGACTGTCCCATTGCGTATTTCCACCAGCCAGTGAAGGAGAGTTTCAGCTTCCCCACACCCTCATCCACACGTGCTATTGTCTTTTCCATTCTGGTCATTCCAGTGGATGTAAAGGGCACATCCCGGCCTTGTCTAGTCCTCATGATAACTCTTTGGAGATGGGTACCATCTGCAGTGGATAAAAGATGGCCACACATTCGGCACATTCCTTCCATGAAGAAGAGGGGTCTATGTCCTTTCCCTTTGGATCTGGGTAGGCTATGTGGCTCCTTTAACCAATAAGATATGACAGAAGTCACACGGTGTCAATTGCCATACCCAAGGCTTCAGAGACCTCTACGTTCTGTTTGTTCGAATGCTGGCTCTGGGAGGCAGGACTGCCATGCTATACGAGAAAGTCCACGTGGCCACGAGGAGAGGCTGTATGGAAGAGACCGAGGCCAACTAGTCCCCGGCCACCCAGCCCTCCCAGCCGAGACATCAGACAAGTGAGGGAAGGAGCCACCCTGGACGGCCTCACCCCAGCAGGTGCCACTTGGCTCAGACCAACCATACCCTCTGTGCCCTGTCCTAGCCCACGTGATAAACTGGTGGTTGTTCCACATCATGAAGTTTTGGGGCAGTCTGATGCTGCCACAGATACTCAGAAGCAACCACCATCTCCATTTTACAGAGGAGGAAACCAAGGTACAGAGAGGTGATATACCGTGGCCATGGCCTCACACTGGGAGGAGTCAGAGCTTGGGGTGAAGCCAAGATGCATTATATCCCAGGTCAGAACAGGTCGAGAGCACACAGTGTGAACGCTGGTTACTCGACAGTGATCTGGGACAGACTGGTGGAGGACTTAATGCAACAGACTGGAAGCCGGACTCTCATTTCCAGTAGCCTGATTTCATCAGAAACGAAGTGTGTGTCTCTCTGGACTGGCACCAGGGAGACCAGCCTCTCTGGGACCTCTGACCTGATCGGTGTTCGCAAAGGCCCAAGCAGGGGATGGTGCTCCATGCGGTGACATCGCCTGCCTCCCCAGGTCCCCACTCGTCCATAGCTTGGATCAGAAGAAAGAAGGAGGTCCCCAGCCAGGGCCACTAGCTGGATACACCCCTTTCTGTACCATGGAGTCCACGACACCTGAGCACAGACACACCGGATAAGCTAACCATCAGCTGGTGGGACTGAGAGGATTGCTATAACCTAAATGTCATCAGCGCAGAGCCTCTTCATAGGGACTGCAAAAAAAAAAAAACGCCTCCAAGGGCCACAAAGGCCTCATACTAGGTGCGTTCTGTTATAATGTAGACATGCTTATTTGCATATAAGCACATGGAAACAGTCTTCACTTTCAAAGAAGCGCACTCTATTCCATTTCTTAAAACACAGGACTCTCTAGGCCTGTTTGCTATGCACCTGCTTTCAGTAGGGCCCGAAGTACAGAGAAATTTTTTCTACCACAAAAGACACACACGCAGGATGGATGCTGCTGGCAGGTGGCAGGGGAGTCAGGAAGGCTCCCCTGGGGACGGTGACGAGCTGCAGAGCACGTGTGCTCTCCACAGGGGGCAGCCACTACCCGGCTCCGGCTGATGCTGGCCGGGTGAGGAAAAGCACCCAAGGGGTGGGGGGATGCGAGTGGAAGACAGATCTTTGCTTTTCCACGAGAAGCTGGAAATCCAGATTTTTTTTTTTGCATGACATTCTATAAATGTCAGCCACTTAGTCCTCCCTTCTTTTTTCCCAGAAGCATGCAACATGTCTGCAGGCAGGATTGGGCCCACCAGTCATCCTGTGACCTCTGTATTTAAAACCTTTGCATCAATGCATCTCTAGACCTTGAGTTCATAAAGGACCTTCTCCATGCTGCATGCAACCTTGGGCCTCCTGGCAAGACAAACGCAGGCTTTGGGAAGCTTTGACGTTTTTTAAGGCTAGTAAGGCTAGTAAGGCCTGGGCCCCTCTCTGTCTATCCAAGCGGGCTTTCGTCCAGAGCTCTCATCATGGATGGAGAGTGGGTCTCTCGTCACAGGAGGAAGATGGGCTGGGATTTGAGATAAAAAATGTCCCAGGATCACCCGTCCCTACCACCTTCGCAATCCCCCTGCTGCAGGGGCCCACACCAGTCTGCTGAGCCCAGCACACCACCCCCACAGACCAGTCCCTCTGCCTGGATGCCTGCCACCCCACCCCCCACTCCCAGCAACTGAATTCTTCTCGTTCCTCTTTCAAACCCCAAATTAATCACCACCTGTTCTGCAAAGCCTCCCCAATTTTCCAGGCAGAATTTAACACCTCTGCTCCTTACACATATATATATTTTAAAGCAAACTGAGTCTTGGGATTATGTGCTTCGTTCCTTCTAGAACCTCTTTCCCTTTACAAAGCCTCCCGTTTGCACCTGGAACACACCTCCAGGCCAGCAGTGATACACAGATTGGTTTCCCCGGTAACCTAGGGGATCAGAGAAGCAGGGGGTGGAGGGAGGGAGATAGAGTGGTCTCTCTCTGCACTCTCAGGCTCTTCACGGGACCAGTCGGAGAAGGTGAACGATGTTCCGATGAAGAAAGGACTGTTCAGACAAAGTCGGTCTCGTTACCTGGCTCCCACCTGGACCCACACATGAACTAAAAAATCGGCCCTCAAGAGAAGCGCACACACAGGTCCTTGTGGGAACGTCGGTTGCCTTGTTCACTGCGCTGTCCCCAGGGAATGGTGCAGGGAGGCGCTCAGATGTCTGCTGAACGTCGGGGACAGAGCTGCTCCCGTCATGGAGGGCTGCTCTGAGGTGAGACGGGAGGACACGGGAAGCACGCTCCGGCCGGAGTCTGGCACGAAGTAGATGCTCAACCAACGTGGCTCCCGGGCTGTCACCACCGCATCTCCAGACACCCGGGCCCCTTCCACACGGCCGCGCCCAGCTGGGCTTCCCGTGCTCCGGGGAGAGGCAGGCCTGCTCCCAGTACGGGGCTCAACCCTTTGGGCCTCCAGGCAGAAGCCACGAACCCTGGCTGCTGGTGTGCCTTTACTAAGCTTGGGAACTTCCAGAACATTCTGTCAGTGCTCCTCAGGGCCCCACATCTATCTGGCAACAATCCTGGAGACCTTGTCTTCCTGGCTGAGGGCACCATCTTCCCTGCAGCCAGGAGGATCCGTCCCCACACAACAGGGGAGGAGGCAACCGTGCAGCCAGCCAAGGATTCAGGAAGGCACTCCATGCCCGACCCCGCCAGGCCAGGGCCCGGCCGGGAGGCTGCCCCCGGGCCGCCCAGGCCTGAAGCCACTTCCTGGCTGTCTCCACGTTTGCCTGGTGAACGGCGCCGGGCGGGGAAAGTTAAATACAGGCGTAGCAGCCCCGCCGGTCGGCGCCCCGCATCGGGGCCGAGAGCGCCACCTGGTGGCCCACGCCCGCCTCCTCCATGGAGTGAAAGCGTCTGGGGGGAAGGGCGTTAACAAGATGGCCGCCTCGGGGAGCCTTGTGTGGAGAGAGGGAGGGAGGGAGAGAGAGGGAGGGAGAGAGAGAGAGGGTGGCTTCCCCAGGCCGGCCGCTGCCCACGCCTCCTGCTCGCTAAGCCACCACCAAGATGGCTCCCCAGGGAGGCCCAGGAGGGCCCTGAAGCCTGGCCTGGGCCTCGACCCGCGCCTCCCAGGCAGGCCCTCCCCATGTCAGTCAGGCACTCACCATGTCAGCCAGGCTGCAAAACTCTTCCAGCCTGAGGAGCAACCCCTCGATGGTCTCCTCCACCTCCTTCGCCTGAAAAGAGACAATATCCTGGAGATTAGCAAGTGGTTTCCAGGGAGACAAAGGCCCTTCATTTTCTTTTTCTTTTTTTAAAGCAAACTAAATCTTAGGATTATCTGCCCAGTTCCCTCCAGACCTACTTTCCCTTTTCAAAACCTCTCTAGCCTCATTTGCAACCTGGAAGTGCTGGTGGCAATCTCGATGCCTGTGGATGCCTCTGTTTAACTGCTCTGGTTAAAGCCCTGCGGACCATCCGCTCTATGCGTTCTCAAAAGAGAGGAGATAAATAAATCCTCACAGGAGACAACAAAGTGACTCATCACCACCCATGGTGCAGATAAGGAAACCGAGGCTCAGAGAAGTGACGGGACCTGCTCAAGGTCACACAGCTAACAAGCGTCAGGGCCCACATTCTCAGGTAGGTTTGAGTCCCCAGCCTCAAAGCCTGCTCTTATCAACACCGAAAAATGGCTACTGAGAAACACCATGGAGAAAAACAGTGAACTGCAAGAGAAGCAGAATATAAAACTATCCTTGTGTGAACACCGAGAAATGTACATGTTTCAACAGTGGAATTTCATTTCATCTCATTTCAACTGGAATAACACGTGCGTGCATGCTAAGTCAATTCAGTTGTGTCCGACTCTTTCCGACCCTATGGACTATAGCATGCCAGGTTCCTCTGTCCGTGGGATTCTTCAGGCAAGAATACTGGAGTGGGTTGCCATTTCTTTCTCCAGGGGATCTTCACGACCCAGAGATCCAACCCGAGTCTCATTACGTCACCTGCATTGCAGGCGGGTTCTTTACCGCTACAGCCACCTGAATGACATGTACCAAACTGCAAATGGTTAGGGGTTAGCCAATGCAGGAGACACCAGAGATGCAGCCTTGAAACCTGGGTCGGGAAGATCCCTTGGAATAGGAAATGGCCACCCACTCCAGCATTCTTGCCTGGAAAATCCCATGGACAGAGGACCCTGGTGGGCTACAGTCTATAGGGTAGCAGAGAGTCGGACACAACTGAGCACGCACGCAAGGAAGCACTTACACTGGGCTTCCCTGGTGGCTCAGTGGTAAAGAATCCATGTGACAATGCAGGAGACGTAGGTTCAATCCCTGGGTTGGGAAGATCCCCTGGAGAAGGAGATGGCTACCCACACTAGTATTCTTAACTGGGAAATCCCATGGACAGAGGAGCCTGGTGGGCAACAGTCCATGGGGTCACTAAGAGCTGGACACAACTTAGAGACTAAACAGCAACACTTACGCTAAAAAAGGATTTGTTGTTTACCTGAAATCCATATTTGACAGGGGATCCTGTAGTTTATCTGGAGACCCTATTAACCGTGCTTATTTAGCCCTGGGGAGTAAGGAACTGGAGACTATGGTCTGACATGGGAGCTTTGAATATTTTATGTCATGTAAAGGGTCCAAAACTCAAAAGTTACCAACACCATGCAGTAAGGCAAATGAATGAAGCAGGCCACTGGGGCTTGGAGTGACTCGAGCGGCACTTGCCTAGATCGAGAGCAGCTAGGCACTCCGAGAAATCAGGAAACGTGAGCCCAGGGTTGCCAGAATCTTCCATTTTCAAGAGAAGCCAGAAATGTTAACTTTATGGAAAATGTCCCAATTTTTAAATAGTGGCACATATATTTTTTAATATTATTTTTCCTTTTTAATGCTTCATGGGCCAAGCAAAACAGAACATGAAGGGTCTGCTTTAATCACTTGCATAAAGGAGTAGTTTGAACCCTTTTCCCCCTCAAGCATGTACTATTTCATGATGAATAAAATACCTGCTTTTTTGTCTTTTTTCCCCCTAATAACCAGGCATCTCGGAAGGAAGTTCAGCTGGAACATGAAGTACTTTCTCTGGCTTGCCAGGCCGAACTGCTCTGCTGCAGGGAGGTGTTTCTGGGCAGGCCTGGCACTGCCCCCTCACCTGAAGGCTGCCCTCAGCGCCCACTTGTCCCCAGAGAAATGTTTATACAGTGCAGAAGCTGCCGCCTGCAGCCTAGGCTGTCGCCACCACAACCAAATAAACGGCTGCACAAGAAAGCCTCTTTCCGGCTGGAGTATAAATAGTGCAGAGCTGCAATTTTAAACTCTGGAGCCTTCGTCTCACAGCTGGGACTATTTCTGTGCCTGACTGGGGGAGGCTTGACAGGGGAAGGGGACCACAGTGGAAGGGGGACTGGAAACACACAGAAGCTCCCCCCACCGCCCCCGAAAAACAAAGGCATGGTTTTTAAAAAAGTCCTTAATGCACTAAGGGAGAAAGAAGGAGCCGAGAGGCCACTGAGCCGGGAGGGGGGAGGTTGGTGGTTCCTTCGGACCCAGAGGAAAGCATGAGAGACGGGAGAGGGCACAGATCCATGATGAAGCACAGTCTAGATGAATCGCGCCTGTAGCCCGCCAGGCTCCTCTGTCCATGGGACTCTCCAGGCAAGGATACTGGAGTGGGTGCCATTCCCTTCTCCAGGGGATCTTCCCAACTCAGGGATCAAACCCAGGTCTCCTGCATTGCAGGCGGATTCTTTACCATCTGAGCCACCAGGGAAGCCCCCAAAAGTGAAAGTGTTAGTTGCTCAGTCGTGTCCGACTCTTTGCCATCCTATGGGCTCCTCTGTCCATGGGACTCTCCAGGCAAGACTACTGCAGTGGGTTGCCATTCCCTTCTCCAGGAGATCTTCTGGACCCAGGGATCAAACCCAGGTCTCCTGCACTGCAGGCAGATCCTTCAGTGTCTGACCCACCAGGGAAACCCCAAGATGATCTATACCCCCAGTCCAAACATGCCTGGGAAGACAGAACCCCAGAGGAACACGAAGGACCACTGGCTGGGTGGCCTCTTCCCAAGACACACATGCAGTTTTTTGCTTACAGGAAGAGCTCTGGACCTCTCCGAGCATGTTCAGGAAGGAAGTCAGTCCTGAGTTCCAACCCCATCTTCCCTCTGCCACCTAGGGGACCTTAACCCAGTAGCTTCCGCTGGGCATCTGGGTTGGCTCACCCAGGACAAGAAGGGCCACACCCACTTGGCAGGGTTGCTAGGTTAACCTCATACTGTGGCTAAGTCCTTTAACAGGGCGTGGGCATACAGTAGGCAAGAATAAATCTCTCTCACTAGACAACCGAAGAAGTGGCAAATCACTACACATGAATTATCTCCTTTGATTCTCACAAAAACTCTCTTCTGCAGGTGCCACAATTTCCCTCTTTCTATGAATTGAGAAACAGAGGATTAGAGAGCTTAAGTCACCTGCTCAAGGTCACACAGCTAATACATCCGGAAGCCAACGTCTGACCTCTCTGACTTCAGAAGCTGGTAAGGACCAAGGTGCTCTCTGGGGAGGGGAAAAGTGTACCAGCCTTATGCTGCCTGTCAACTACGGTCACGCTCACCACCACCCCCCACCCTCCCCCCCCAACCTCCGCCTGGCACCCAGGGCAGTCACAAAGCAGCGGGACGGGAGTGAAGAAATGATCTGCTGACTGCCTGGTCAGCTGAGCGAAGAACAGGCCCTAAGACATTCCCAACCAACAGGGGAGGATCAGCCACCCCACCGTGCCCCACAAATCATTCACTGGACAATTTTCTCCCAGAAAGTGGCTCCAGAAATATGATTCCTGCAGGCTGCAACCCACATGCCTTTTTAACCCAGCCCATAAGCAATATGAATGCCTCCACCATCCTTTGCAACTCCCCGGGCAGAAACTGTCCCACTCTGAGGGGAGGGAAGCAAGCGGTTCCTCTTGAAGCGACCTTCAGGGCTTGGCCGGCGGGGATGGCAGGTGGGCATTTTTTAATACGTGTGAATTATGGCATTTATTGCCTTCTGCCACACCCCCTGATTTCTCCCAAAGTGCCAAGCCAGGCTTCCCAGCCAAGCTTCCCAGGCAAGTGTTCCAAAAACCGAAAAGGGGCTGGCCCTGTCCACCAGCGACTGGAACAAGAAACACAAAAAGATCCTCTGCCATCTGTTCTCCGGCTCCACAAGTGGAAACTCCATCGTCCAGGTGCTCAGGCCAAATACTTGGGAGGATCCTTGGGTCATCTTTCTTTCCCACCCCCCACCCTATCCACCCTCTATGCAAACCCTCTCAGTTCTGCCTTCACAATACACCCCAGATCCCACCACTCTGGTGCAAGGCACCACTCTCCCTTGCTGGGACCACTGCAGTAGCCTGTTCCTCACTAGTCCCCTCCTTCCTCTTTTGCTCCCCTTCAATCTGTTCCTCAGAGATTCTGTTAAAACCAAAGCCCTCTTCAGCTCAGAATCTTCCACTCTACCATCCTCAGCCACTAGGATGGCCACAATCACAAAAACGGCAAGTGACAAATGTTGCTGAGAATATGAAGCAACCCTCATTAACTGCTGGTAGGACTGTGAAATTGTGCAGCTGTTTTGGAAACAAGCCTGGTTTGGAGACCAACCTCTAAAGGTTAAACATAGAGTTACCCTATGACTCAGCAATGTACCCCAAAGAACTGAAAACAGAGGTTCTTACAAAAAAAAATTTTTTTACATTATTCCTAATAGCCCACAGTAGAAATAACTTGATGTTCATAAACTGATGGATGGGCAAACAAAATGTGACGTGGGCATAGGGTGGAATACTCTTCAGCCATAAAAAAGAATGAAGCGCTAATACACGCTACAATGTCGATAATCCTTGAAAATAAGCCTTACACGATTCCTTTTGTGTGAAACGTCCAGAGGCGGCAAAGCCACAGAGACAGAAAGTGTGTTAGTGGTTGTCTCCCCCATGGAATCGGTGGGGGGTGGCGGGGAGCAGGGAATAATTGCTAGTGGTTAAGAGACTTCTCTTTTGGGTGATGGAGATGTTCTGGAATTAGGTTGTGGTGATGTCTGCACAACCATAGTGAATATACTAAAAAACACTGAATTGTGTACTCTAAAATGGTAAATTTTATATTGCATGGATTATATCTTAACTTTGACTGTATCTTCCACCTCAGTCAGCAAACACCTACTGGAGGCCTCCCCAGCCCCATGCCATCCCAGCCCTCCACCTCTCTCTGACCTCATCTCTGACTGCTCACTCCCCACCAACCACGCCAACCGTGGTCCTCACCCCAGGGCCTTTGCACTTGCTGTTCCTGTCACTGGCAAAGCTCATCTCACACTTCCTTCCAGCCTTTGCCCCTATGATTCTCCTTCGTGAGGCCTTCCCTGGTCTTGTGGCTTTCCTGCCATGCCCCATCCTGCACCAGTTTCTCTCTCTCTTTAGCCTGTATCATCATTTAACTTCCTACATATTTTTCTTATTTGCTGTCATCTTCCCTCAACAGAATGAAAGCTCCTGGTGAACAGGGGTTTTCGTTTCATTTACCTTGGTGCCCCTAGGGCCTAAAATAATGCCTGGCACATAGCAGGTCCCTGTGTTTCCTAAGATAGCCTTCCAACTCTCTCCGTGTCTTTTCGCAATATGACCTTGCCCCTCTGCCCATGGGGAGGCAGCGTCATTCCTTTCCACCTCTGAACTAGCCTGGGACTTGCTTTGACCAATAAAATGTGGAAGCAACGCACTGCTCCATGTTTGACTTCCGAGACCAGAGACCCGCCAGCTTCTGGCTCACCCTCTTGAAAGACAACAGCAGGCAGTTCCGGTCTTCTGAGAGGCCACAGAGCGAGAGCAGTCCCGGAGAGTGAGAGGCCGTGGAGGAGAACTGACACGCCCCGGCTGCCAGCACCAACCGCCTGACACGGGTGAGGCCATGTTGGACCTTGGGCTGCCGCGGACCCCCAGCTGTCTGCAGCCCCGTGAGGCAGCCCCCCCAGTGCCACAGGAGAGAATGGCTCAGAGGAGCCCGCCAACCCGCACAATCATGCACTCTAAACTGGGGGTCGTTTTTATCCACTGAAGTTGGGAATGGTTTGTTACCTGGCAACCGGTAACCAATACAGTGCTCCATGAATATTTGTTGCAAGAAAGAGGGGAGGGAGGCGAAAAGAAAAAGGCCAGAGGAAGGAGGAAGAGTGCTCTCTTGGAAGAGGGACAGCCTGAGAACCGCAGCCTCGATGAGTGGTGCCTGAGTCCCGCTCTCCCATTCCTGCTGCGGAGTCCTAACGATGCCCCTGACCATGCCTGTGCCTCAGTTTCTCCACGTGAAAGGGTGTGTGGAGGGAACTCCTCAGACTTTCTCTGTCTTGAGCTGGAAGCTGAAGAGGGTCTGGTAAGTTCTTCCTCTTGGTTACTCTTGGCAAGGTGCTCCACCCACACAGGGGAGGATTGCGACCCACTAGGGTCTCCAAACTCAAAAAGAGATGGAAGCCAGGCAGGAAATGAATACTAGGGAAGGAAGCCAAGCTTACGACGGTGTTTTCCTCACATTGATTATTTCAGTTTCCCACTTGTGACAGAGACTTTTTACTTTTCTCTAAGAAATAGCAGCATCAGCAGGATAATAAATGGCAGCTGACACTTAGGCAGGAAGACAAAAGGGAAGGGTGGAGACTGTGGCAAACAGAAGGCCTCTGACCCCATCTAAAGAGGACAGCTGCCACTTGGTTTGAGCAGATCATTCCAGGTGGGAATGCACCAAAACTGGTTTTATTCAAGATGAACGGTGATAGAGGTCTTTATACAAACTCTCCCAATTTGCAAATGTTGACAACTAACCTAAAAAGCTAAAAAAACACTATGACAGTCAAGCTCCAGGAGATGGCGAAGGACAGGGAAGCCTGGTGCGCTGCAGTTCAGGGCATCGCAAAGAGAAGGACACGACTGAGCAGCTGAACAACAACGATGGGCAAGCAAGCCTCACTGCAAGCTGAATGCGGCCTTCACCCCTCTGGCTTATCATTCTTTAAAACACAAACATCTATGAAATGTCCAGAACAGGCACATCTTTAGAAACAGAAAGTCAGTTAGGGGCTTCCTGGTGGTGTGAGAGTGAAGAGGGCCAGGGTTTCTTCTGGGGATAACAAAAGTGTTTTAAGATTGATTGTGGTTAACGGTTGTGCAACCCTATGAATAAACCAAAAGCAGTGAAATTACTAAAGCCTTTAACTGTGTGGATCACAACAAACTGTGGAAAATTCTTAAAGAGATGGGAACATTAGACCACCTTATCTGCCTCCTGAGAAATCTGTATGCAGGTCGAGAAGCAACAGTTAGAACTGGTCATGGAACAACAGACTGGTTCAAAATTGGAAAAGGAGTATGTCAAGGCTGTATATTGTCACCCTGCTCATTCAACTTATATGCAGAGTACATCATGTGAACTGCCGGGCTGGATGAAGCACAAGCTGGAATCAAGATTGCCGGGAGAAATATCAATAACCTCAGATATGATGAGGATACCACCCTTATGGCAGAAAGCGAAGAGGAACTAAAGAGCCTCTTGATGAAAATGAAAGAGGAGAGTGAAAAAACTAGCTTAAAACTCAACATTCAAAAAACTAAGATCGTGGCATCTGGTCCCATCACTTCATGGCAAATAGATGGGGAAACAGTGGAAACAGTGACAGATTATTTTCTTAGCCTCCAAAATCACTGCAGATGGTGACTGCAGCCATGAAATTAAGATGATTGCTCCTTGGAACAAAAACTATGACAAACCTAGACAGCATATTAAAAAGCAGAGACATTCCTTTGGCGACAAAAGTCCATCTAGTCAAAGCTATGTTTTTTCCAGTAGTCCTGTGTATGGATGTGAGAGTTGGAGCATCAAGAAAGCTGAGCGCTAAAGAATTGATGCTTTTGAACTGTGGTGTTGGAGAAGACTCTTGAGAGTCCTTTGGACAGCAGGGAGATCAAACCGGTCCATCCTAAGGGAGATCAGTCCTAGGTGTTCATTGGTAGGATTGAGGCTGAAGGTCCAATACTTTGGCCACCTGATATGAAGAACTGACTTATTAGAAAAGATCCTGATGCTGGGAAAGATTGAGGGTGGGAGGAGAAGGGGATGACAGAGGATGAGATGGTTAGATGGCATCACTGACTTGACAGACATGAGTTTGAGCAAGCTCCAAGAGTTGGTGATGGACAGGGAGGCCTGGCATGCTGTGGTCCATGGGGTCGCAAAGAGTCGGACACAACTGAGCGACTGAACTGAACTGAATGAAATTGTACACTTTAAATGGGTGGACTGCACATTACGTGAATTATATTACAACAGCACTGCTTACACACACTCTCTCTCTCTCTGGAAAATCTTTCTAGAAAACACAAGGTCCGCACAGCCCAGGACAAGGCTGCTGAAGATCTACACCTTTCGTCACAATATTTTCAGAAAAGCCAGACGTTAGGATTTTTATGTGAAAACTCCACTTTTTTTAGGGTTGGCGTCTACTTAGCATTTTACAAATCAGATCACCCGGCCAACCAGAGGACACCCATGTGCAGCCAGACCAAGTCAGGGGGGTGGGGGTGGGTTCAGCTTTTGCTTGACACTTGGTGCTTCGGCCTGACCTTGTCCTCTGTCCCCCAGCCAGGCCAGGCCATGGTCCATGAGTGCAGGATGGGAGTGAAAACGAGCCTGGCCCAAGGACTGTGAGCCCTCCCCACACCCAGGGCAGGGCAAAGTAGGAACGCCTCCTCTTCTCCCAAAGCACTTGTGGTGGCCCCTTCAGATGGCAGGGAAAGCAAAGGTCTTTAGCAGAAGCAGTCTCATCTCTGTGCACAGGATGAAAGGGCTGGACTGATGTCAGAAAAGAAAGATCCTGGGACCTGGGGCCAGCCACGAATGAAGGCCTGGAAAGAGCAAAGGAAGGAACTCTCCTTCCTTGCGCTGGAATCTCAAACCCGGAGGGGGCTGGCCCATCAGATGATGATCCACTTCCCAAAGAGGAGACGCAGGAACTCCTTCCTCTAGGCCCCCAAAGCAGCCCAAGTAAGCATTCCCGTCCCCGAGGGACCCTTGACCTTGAGGTCTAAATGTCCGGAAGGGCTGACTGTTCTTGCCCTGACCCTGACGAGAAGGTTAATTTGGCAACAGCAACTAAAAAAAGAAATTTTTTTAAAGATTAATTTATTGATCTTTGCCTGCACTGGGCCTTAGCTGTGGCACACTGGCTCAGCTGCCCCGCAGCATGTAGCATCTTAGTTCCCTAACCAGGGATCCAACCCAAGTACCCTGCGTCGGAAGGCAGACTCTCCGACGCTGGACCACCAAGGACGTTCCCCTTAAATTTTAAAAGCATGTATCCTTGGACCTTGTAAATCCCCCGCGAGGTATATCCTCCAGACATATTTGCACAAACGCAGAATGATGTAAGTACAGAGATACTCATTGTAATAGACTGTGACCGCAAAAGGAGAGGAACGGTTACCTAAATTACCATTCAGACCGAAATGGGATTGTTTGGCGGCTAGAAGCTATTGGCGCGCTTGCTGTGCGCGCAAGTGTAAAGCTAAGGCACAGCGAGTGAAGACAGCAAGATGCCGTGGGGGCGGGGCCATGGGCGGGGCCATGGGCGGGGCCTCACGCATCGCTCCGTGGTCACAGGGACCTTTGGATTCTGTACCGTGTGCACACATTTTTTATTTTTAAACAAAACGTATTTAAAGAGAATCAACTCTGGGCTTCCCTAGTGGCTCAGTGGTAAAGAATTCACCTGCCAATGCAGGAGTGAAGTGAAAGTTGCTCAGTCGTGTCCGACTCTTTGTGACCCTGTGGACCATACAGTCCATGGGATTCTCCAGGCCAGAATACTGGGTGGGTAGCCTTTCCCTTGTGCAGGGGATCTTCCCAACCCAAGGATCGAACCCAGGTCTCCCACGTGGCAGGCGCATTCTTTACCAGCTGAGCCACCAGAGAAGCCTGATCCAGGGAGATCCCACAGGCAGAGGAGCAATGAAGCCTGTCTGTCACAACTGCTGAGCCCGTGCTCTGGAGTCTGGGAGCCGCAACTGCTGCAGCCCACGCTCCCCAGGATCCGTGATCTGCAACAGAGAAGCCACCGCAACGAGAAGCCCGCACACCACAGCCCGAGAGGAGGCCCCCGCTCGCCACAAGCAGAGAAAAGCCTGTGGGTCAACAAAGACCCAGCACAGCCAAAAATAAATAAATAAATACAATTATTTAAAATCAAATCAACTCCAATCCACTTAGAGGAACCCACAGGCCAAATGTCCACCACATTTGCCCCAAGGAATCAATTCAGATCCTGAAACAGTTTAAGAGAACCGGGGGCTCGTGTGGACCATGCAAGGAGCAACTATGCTTTGCAAACCAAAAACTGGGATCTACGGTTGGCCTCATGTACACAGATAGAGAAAGTTAGCCCTGGACTTCCAGGCCTCCAGGTGGTCATGCTAGTGCGAGGAACTCACCATCTTCTGCACAAGTGGAGGCTGAAATCGCCCTCCTGCAAACATGAAGTAGAATTATCAGTAGAATTATCAGAGGGCATGTCCCACCCCCTCTCCCACCTGTTCGCAGAGCCCTGTGAGTGGGCGCGCCTCCTTTGCAGTCTTACTTCCCAGCACCTGGTTCGGGGTCCACACCCAGTACCGGTTCCAGAAACACCTACAGAATGAATAAATGGATAATCGTAGCTAATGCCACTGATCACTTACTGTGGGCCAGACTCCGAGCCAAGTATCACCCGCGCATCACCTCACCCAACCCCACAGCTCGGGAGGACGGGCGGAGGGGGGGCAGGGCTGAGATCCGAACCCAGGCCCTATGGCTCTTGAGCTGACCTCCCACCATGCAGCCTGACCAGGGCAGGGGCGCTGGTGGGGTCGGGGGGCATACATCTGCAAAGGATGCTGCTTCAATGGATACGCGAGGAGTCAGTAGCCAGTGCTGTAGACGCCACAGCAGGCAGGATCGAAGGGTTTTCTGCCCTCTGAGTGGCAGGGAGCCAGCACTCCAGGCTTGCAGCAGGTCCCACTTGCAGGGGGGCGAGGTGTGAGCTACCCACCAGGCTGACCATCAGAATCTCCAGAGAGGGCTTACAAGTCCAGATCCCCAGGCCCGGGCTGCCTCCCGGGTGCCCCCAACAGTCAGCAGCCACAGGGACTTTCCAACAGACAAATCAGTCTTGGTAACCCTGGGCTTCTCAATCCTGCTGGAAAGCTTTCAGCATTCCAGTGCCCAGGAGGTGCCCACTCCAGTGAAATGAGGGTATCAGGGGTGGGAGGCAGGCAGCAGCTCTTTCATCGCTGGTGGAGACCGCAGATGAGGCCAATGTGAGCTGAAGGTTGGGGATCACGCCCTACACCAGGGCTCACACCCTGGCCATACTCCACCCTACCCCCTAGAGATGGATCTATCTTAATCTCTTATGTATTCAGTTCAGTTCAGTTGCTCAGTCGTGTCCAACTCTTTGCGACCCCATGAGCTGCAGCACTCCAGGCCTCCCTGTCCATCACCATCTCCCGGAGTTCACTCAGACTCACGTCCATCGAGTCCGTGATGCCATCCAGCCATCTCATCCTCGGTCGTCCCCTTCTCCTCCTGTCCCCAATCTCTCCCAGCATCAGTCTTTTCCAATGAGTCAATTCTTTGCATGAGGTGTCCAAAGTACTGGAGCTTCAGCTTTAGCATCATTCCTTCCAAAGAAATCCCAGGGCTGATCTCCTTCAGAATGGACTGGTTGGATCTCCTTGCAGTCCAAGGGACTCTCAAGAGTCTTCTCCAACACCACAGTTCAAAAGCATCAATTCTTCGGCGCTCAGCCTTCTTCACAGTCCAACTCTCACATCCATACATGACCACTGGAAAAACCATAGCCTTGACTAGATGGACCTTAGTTGGTAAAGTAATGTCTGTTTTTGAATATGCTATCTAGGTTGGTCATAACTTTTCTTCCAAGGAGTAAGCATCTTTTAATTTCATGGCTGCAATCACCATCTGCAGTGATTTTGGAGCCTAGAAAAATAAATTCTGACACTGTTTCTACTGTTTCCCCATCTATTTCCCATGAAGTGATGGGACCAGATGCCATGATCTTCGTTTTATGAATGTTGAGCTTTAAGCCAACTTTTTCACTCTCCTCTTTCACTTTCATCAAGAGGCTTTTTAGTTCCTCTTCACTTTCTGCCATAAAGTTGGTGTCCTCTGCATATCTGAAGTTATTGATATTTCTCCCGGCAATCTTGATTCCAGCTTGTGTTTCTTCCAGTCCAGCATTTCTCATGATGTACTCTGCATAAAAGTTAAATAAGCAGGGTGACAATATACAGCCTTGACATACTCCTTTTCCAATTTTGAACCAGTCTGTTGTTCCATGACCAGTTTTAACTGTTGCTTCCTGACCTGCATACAGATTTCTCAAGAGGCAGGTTAGGTGGTCTGGTATTCCCATCTCTTTCAGAATTTTCCACAGTTTATTGTGATCCACACAGTCAAAGGCTTTGGCATAGTAAATAAAGCAGAAATAGATGTTTTTCTGGAACTCTCTTGCTTTTTCCATGATCCAGCGGATGTTGGCAATTTGATCTCTGGTTCCTCTGCCTTTTCTAAAACCAGCTTGAACATCAGGGAGTTCACGGTTCACATATTGCTGAAGTCTGGCTTGGAGAATTTTGAGCATTACTTTACTAGCATGTGAGATGAGTGCAATTGTGCGGTAGTTTGAGCATTCTTTGGCTTTGCCTTTCTTTGGGATTGGAATGAAAACTGACCTTTTCCAGTCCTGTGGCCACTGCTGAGTTTTCCAAACTTGCTGGCATATTGAGTGCAGCACTTTCACAGCATCATCTTTCAGGATTTGAAACAGCTCAACTGGAATTCCATTACCTCCACTAGCTTTGTTCGTAGTGATGCTTTCTAAGGTCCACTTGACTTCACATTCCAGGATGTCTGGCTCTAGATTAGTGATCACATCATCATGATTATCTGGGTCGTGAAGATCTTTTTTGTACAGTTCTTCTGTGTATTCTTGCCACCTCTTCTTAATATCTTCTGCTTCTGTTAGGTCCAAACCATTTCTGTCCTTTATCGAGCCCATCTTTGCACGAAATGTCCCCTTGGTATCTCTAATTTTCTTGAAGAGATCTCTAGTCTTTCCCATTCTGTTGTTTTCCTCTGTTTCTTTGCATTGATCGCTGAAGAAGGCTTTCTTATCTCTCCTTGCTATTCTTTGGAACTCTGCATTCAGATGCTTATATCTTTCCTTTTCTCCTTTGCTTTTCGCCTCTCTTCTTTTCACAGCTATTTGTAAGGCCTCCCCAGACAGCCATTTTGCTTTTTTGCATTTCTTTTCCATGGGGATGGTCTTGATCCCTGTCTCCTGTACAATGTCATGAACCTCATTCCATAGTTCATCAGACACTCTATCTATCAGACCTAAACCGTTAAATCTATTTCTCACTTCCACTGTATAATCATAAGGGATTTGATTTAGGTCATACCTGAATGGTCTAGCGGTTTTCCCTACTTTCTTCAATTTAAGTCTGAATTTGGCAATAAGGAGTTTATGATCTGAGCCACAGTTATAGGTGCATGAAGTAAGTGGTTTTTGCCCTTAAAGTTTTTATTTACACCACACACACCTCTGAGCATCTCCTTTTCTCCCCTGGCTCCAGAATGGTGTGTTCAGAGCGGCTCCTGCTGCAACCATGAGCCATCTGCTGTGCAGAAGCATCCCTACGTGACCAGCCCACACGGGTGGGCACCAGCGTTACTTCCCACCTTTGGGACTCTGTTTCCAAGCTTCTTGGTTAGTGCTGAGAATCAGCAGACTGGGAGCTTTTAGCCACGGTTCCCAAGGTGACCCACCCGCAAAGCCCAGATGTCCTGTGATAATAGACTGTTCAGAGTCGGGAATGGGTCCTTCCGCTGCTGGACAGTTCAGCCCGGGGAAACAGGAACTGTCTTCTGAGAAACACTACCTTTCTCCAAGCGCCCACTTTGGCCTTGACTCTCACACCCCCGAAGGCTCTGATTCAGGGAGCCTGGCCAGCTCGACCCACGTCCACCTGGATGTCCACATCTGTGATCCCCCTGCGGCCGCGCCAGCCCCTCCGACTTGTTCTGGCACTGCACTAAGTCCACAGATCGGATCCTGTCTTTCTCCTGCTCACAGCCAGCTCGGCTCTGCTCACAGCTTCCATCCATGACCCCCTAGAATCGAATTCCAGACTCCTCCCTTTGGGCCCTGCCCACTCTCTCCTCGATCACTGAGGTCCACCCACTCGGGCACCTCCTGGGTCATCATCTTTCCTTGCTTCTAGCCACACATACAATGCCAGATCTCTGCCTGGTGGTTCCTTCCAGTCCTCCCTGTGTGTCTCCATCGCAGCCCCCAGGTGTCTCCTCTGGGGCATATACCACTGTTCGCTACTCTGTAGGATTGTTCCTAGCCAGCTCATCTCCTGTGCTCGAGGGCAGGCACCGCATCTATCTCGCTGGCCTCTCCCCTGTGCTCGGCACACTGTCCGGCCCGCAGCAAGTCCACCATAAGGATCAGAGGAATAAACTAACCCAGAACTATATCTCAAAACACAGTAGCCTGTGCCCTGGAACCCACCCACAGAGTTCTAATCTGAACACCCAAAATTTGAAAGCAGAAAGGGGACTAGCAGGTCACAAGAATAAGACAAATGCCAGGGCTCCCAGAGGCACGTGGGGTCTACAGGTTGGACACAATAAACAGTCTCTGCTTCCACAAAGAAACGGTCTCGTCTACATTTTGTCTTGAGACCCAAGGGCATTTGGGGCTAATTCATGTTTTCCTATTTCAGTCCAGACTCCTGGTTTGGAGAAAGAGTTTCCTCTCCTCTTATCATGACTATAGGAACGTCACAGGTTCAAGGACAAAGGTAAGTGGTAACTGATACCAGCTTCAGTAGAGGGGGACAATAAGGAGGGGTGGGGACTGCGGCAAACAGGGGACCACAAGTAGAAAACAGGGACCAAGGGTTTCCAGACTGTCCGTTGTTTTATTTTTCTTTTCTTTTTTTGTGTCCGTTATTTTAAACAAACAAGAAACTCAGATTTTTTTTTTTCATGAAAATTCTCCATTTAAGAACCCCTTTGTGAAAAAAGGATTAAACAGCAACAAAAAAGAACCCCTCTGTGAAGGGAACCAATCATATCAGAGTTTTGGATTCAGCCCCTGGGCCACCAGTTTGCAGCCCGGGACCTCATCCACGGGTTAACTCTCCCCTCTCACCTCTGCCCACTCAGGCCGAGCAAGTGTGAGCAAGCGAAGTCCTTTACGTCCTTCCAGGCAGACCATGAACCCCATCTGTGGGCCAAAACCTGTCCTGCATCCCAGCACAGGAACCAAATGGAACTCTGAGTCTTGTCAGGAATTCCCCGCTGGGTGGGTATCAGGACTCAGCCATCCAGGAGAGCCCCCAAGAGGCAAACATCTCTTTCTCTCCCTGCCATCTTGAAGCAGCTTCCGGAGACCCTGCCTGAAAGTTCCCCCAAAAGAGGAAGTTCAAATCAGAGAGAGAAAGGAAAGCACAAAAAGTTGGTCGGACAGAAAAACCCAAAGGCCCTGGAAAGTGTGAAATGCTTCCCGGTCGACTGGTCAACACGCAGCCCTTCAGTGGCTCCTCCACCCAGGGAGGCGGTGCAAAGCCCTCTCTCTGGTCCTCTCACTGCCCCCCCCCCCGCCCCACCGTCCCCCCCGCCTCTACCTGCTGCTCTTCTCCCCGCATGATTACCCTGCTTCATCCCACCCCAGGGCCTTTGCAAGTTCTGTTTCCTCTGCCTGGGACATTTTTCTCCTCCTTTTCAGGCTGGTCAACTCCTGTTCATGCTTCAGAGCTCAGCCCAAACTGATGTCGCCTCAGGGAAGCCCTCCCTGACCACTCCCAGACAAAGTGGGGGTCCCTCTGCTACTCAGCCTCCTGGATCTCTGTGCTCCCTCTTCCCCGCACATCCCTCAGGGGTTTGGAGAGGCCTTCCCCACCCAAGTCTCCCAGACACTCTCTACCACATCACCCATGCTGCATTCTCCACGGTGTTCATCACAACGCAGAGGTTTTGTGTGTTACACGTTTACTGTCTGAGAGTAGGGCCAAGAAAGGGGGGCCCTTGTGTGGTTCACCCCCAGCACACAGCAGGGGTTTGAGGCGTTGAAGGACCCACCTCCCTAAGAACTCCAGGGCACCCCCAGAACTAGGGTCTGAGACTCCGACCGCTCCATTTAAAAACCCAAAGTGGCCCGAGGACACGGGCTGCTACAGAAGGCTCCAGGCACCCAGGCCTGATCCCAAACCAGGCTTCCCTTTCCCAGCTCATCTGCCCATCTCTATAAACAGCTGCAGCACGGGGGAACTGCTAATGAATTAAGCTTTAAGTAGATGCTGCAAGTGACTCCACCCGGGCAGTTTTTGCTCCTTTTGGTAAATAAACTTCAGCAAGAGCTCGAAGTGCCTTTATTGCCGTGTGGAGCTACAGGGAGTTCGGCTCTTCATTACAGCCCTTACAAATGAGCATGAGCCAGCTCATGTCTGAGTTAGAGAGAGCCCCGAGTGAGCAGAGGAAGTGAATGCATGCCGCTTCTCCTGGAGGCTGTCCCTAAACAGACAAAATGAGGCTGAGCCCCTGGGCACAATGACATCTTGCTGCTGAGAGTAAGGTGGAGAACGAACAAGAAAGACACTCAGGTTACTTAAATCCTTAAGCAGGTACACAGCCTCAATGCCCGTGCCTGGGGGCGTGGTTCAGAAATGACCAGACAGCCACAGGATGTTGCTTATTTGGTGAGGCCCTCAGGTTTCAGTTATGAGGTTGACATAGCAACATCCTAGCTCCTGGGTCACTGCCAGGACGCGATGACACAGTCCACGAACAGAGTTCAGCGTGCCACTGGCACATAGTATATGCTCAGAAGATAGGAGGGATTCTTACATAGTGGTAGTCAAGTATGGGTGTGACAGCTGGACCATAAAGAAGGCTGAGTGCCAAAGAATTGATGTTTTCGAACTGTGGTGCTGGAGAAGACCCTTGAGAGTCTTCTCAGCAAGGAGACCAAACCAGTCAATCCTAAAGGAAATCAACCCTGAATACTAATTGGAAGGACTGATGCTGAAGCTCGAATACTAATTGGAAGGACTGATGCTGAAGCTCCAATACTATGGCCACCTGGTGTAAACAGTCGACTCACTGGAAAAGACCCTGATGCTGGGAGAGACTAAAGACAGACAGAAAAGAGGGCGACAGAGATGGTTGGATGGCATCACTGACTCAGTGGCCAAGAGTCTGAGCAAACTCTGGAAGGTGGTGAGGGACAGGGAGGCCTGGCATGCTGCAGTCTATGGGGTCACAAAGAGCTGGACACGACTTGCCAACTGAACAACATTATGTAATGGCAGGACACTAGAAGGGTGAAGAATGATGAAGACCTTACACTCTCCAACATGGAAGCTGCCAGCCTCTTACGACTATTGAAAGTGAAAGACGCTCAGTTGTGTCCGACTCTTTGCGACACCTTGGACTATACAGTCCATGGAATTCTCCAGGCCAGAGTACTGTAGCCTTTCCCTTCTCCAGGGGATCTTCCCAACCCAGGGATTGAGCCTAGGTCTCCCATATTGCAGGCGGGTTCTTTACCAGCTGAGCCCCCAGGGAAGCCCTTACGACTATTAAATGTGGCTGGTCCACACCTTGGTGTGTTGTAAGCTTAATATCCCAAGCCTGGTTTTGAAAACTTAGTCCAAAGAAGAGAATGCAAAAATCTCATTGATGGAGAAGGAAATGGCAACCCACTCCAGTTCTCTTTCGTGGAAAATTCCATGGATGGAGGAGCCTGGTAGGCTACAGTTCATAGGATCGCAAAGAGTCGGACACGACTGAGCAACTTCACTGGCACTATAGTTTACTCGTTATTCAAACTGTCCCCAGCAAATATGTGTATCTTGAATTTAATATATATATATATATCACTGAATTCTTTTTACATTGATGACATGCTGAAAGGACATTTTGGATAGTTATTTTAAATATATTGAAACTTGTACATCTTAATCTTATAGCATTGTATGTCAATTAGATCTCCATAAAACTGGGAAAAATATATTGACAATTTCACCTGTTTCTTCTCCCTTTTTGTATGGCTCCTAGAATATTTAAAATGTTAAAAAAAATAAAATTATTGGCTCGTATTTGGCTCAAATTATATTTCTATTGGACAGCTCTTACATTCTGACATGGAAATATGTCCATACTATTTTTTAAACTGAGATAGAATTCACATACTATAACATTTAACCTTTTAAAGTGTACAATTTTGTGGTGTTCAGTGAATTCACAAAGTTGTGCAACCATAGGCAGTAATTCCAGAACATTCTCATCACCCTGAAAAGATGCCCTGTGCCTTGCCATTAAGTCACTTCCTATTTGTCCATGCTATTTTGAATAACGAAAAGCAAGTTGCAGAACAGCATTCTAGTATTAAGCGGGTTTTTTGTAAAAACTAATTATGTATAATTATTAGTACGCCTACTCACATTTGTAAATGCATTTTTAATATGCTTGGCATGATGTACACCAAACTGTGGAAGATGGTTATCTCTGGGAACCAGAACTGGGGTGAGAAAGATAGAAGGTGCTTCCTCTTTATTTTAAATACTTGCGGACCACTTCTGAGATTTTAAAAGAGAATGGGTTGACTTTCCGGCCCTAAATAAGTCCGGGTGAACTTGGGTAAATAACTTTC
Organism: Capricornis sumatraensis; assembly: GCF_032405125.1. NCBI lineage: Eukaryota > Metazoa > Chordata > Mammalia > Artiodactyla > Bovidae > Capricornis > Capricornis sumatraensis. The sequence goes on along the minus strand of NC_091083.1, from coordinate 81,990,253 downwards.
TCATGGCCCTGTCAACATACTGGCTTCAGCTGGAAGATGAAGAATCCAGCGTTAGACCTACTTTTTATTCTGTGCTTTTAAAACAGCAAGAACAGCCAGAGATGAGGTATTTTTCCTCCTAGCAACAGAAGCGGACCGAGGCCGGGTGCATCCTCACAGACGCAGCCTGCCTGCCTCCTGCGGGAATCTGGCGTCAGCTCAGAGCCGAGCAGGCCAAGCGCGCGGGCAGAGGCGGGACCAGGGCTCGCCGCCCCGAGGGCCCGGGTTTGCAGAGGGCATCAGCTCTGAGCGCGCCTCCCTCTGGCGTCCCGGCGAATGCCGGGATTCGGGGAGAGGGGTTCGGGGAGAGGGGGTGCTCAGGTAAGGATGGGAGGCGAGTCTGGGCCCCTGAGAGCCGTGTCGGCTGGAGGACGGGGCGGGAGCGACCTGACGCGCATCTTTGGGTGACCCTGGGCAGCCACCGCGCCGCCGAGGAGGGACCTCGGGGGCCCCCCGTGCGTCCCCGGAGCCCCAGCGCCAGGTACGAGAGAAAGCTGCGGGGAAGCCGAGGGTCCGGGCTCAGCGCTCAGCGGTCCCCTCACCCCTATTCGTCCACTCCCCCGCTGGGGCGCGCGGCCCTGGACACCCCCAACCCCGAGACCCGCTTCCCCCACTTCCAGCCGCGTCCCCTACCTCGGCCCCGGGCTCGGGGGTCAGGAAGACCGCGAGCTCGCGCGCCCCGCCGCGCACGGGCTCCGGCCGATCGGCGTCCACGAGCAGCATCACGAGCGCGGCACGGTCCAGCCGGCGGAGGCTGCCCGGGAGCCCGACGCCGCGTCCCGGCCTCGGAGCCCCGCCCCCGGCCCGCTGCACGCCCCGCGGCCCGCCTGGCGGAGGCGGGGCCGGTGCGCGCCGAGCGGAGCGCCGGGCCGAGTGGGCAGCGCCGCCCAGTGGCGCGCCGCGCTCCCTGCGCCCGGCCCCCGCACCGCCTGGCAAACCAGCGTCTCAAACTCGCTTCCAGACGGCCATCATCGGGGGCTCCTTTAAAACGCCCCACGTCCAGGCCACACACAGTCTCTAGGCTTGGAACCTGGCCATCCGCATGGTTTGATGCCCGCCAGGTGATTCTAACACACCGCTGAGTTTGAGAACCGTGGGTACAGACTACCCCGTTGCATTGAAATCCGGTGGGGCAGCGGGCCCCAGCTCCTTGTGGCCCGGGGAGTTTGCTGAAGGAGAAGGGAACAGAGGATGAGACAGTTGGAGGGCATCACCGATTCCTTAGAGTCTGAGTTTGAGCAAGCTCCGGGAGTTGGTGAAGGACAGGGAAGCCTGGTGTGCTGCAGTTCATTGGGCCGCAGAGCGTCAGACACGACTGTGCGACTGAACTGAACTGGGAAGTTTCTAAAAGTCCGGAAGTCAGACCTCACCCCAGGCCTATTCAGCCAGAATCTCTGGAGGTGGAGCTTGGGCATCAGTAGTTTGTAAAGCTCCCCGGGTGGTTCCAGCGTGCATTCAGGATAGAGAACAGATATCTTAGAGAAGCCTTTCATTTAAAGACCACCCCTCCCCCATCACGCCGCCCACCAAGCTTCTCCTAGGACAGCTTGTTTGCGCCTGGCTGACAGTCCTAAAAGTTAGGGAAGCTTGGTGTAGCTTCCTCCCCGGGGCAGATTTTAAAATAACTCCACACGGAATCCTTAAGCACACTAAATTTGACCTCCACCCCCTAAGAGGCTAGTCTAGACTCCTTGATTGTTTAGTCGCTCAGTCATGTCCCGACTCTTTGGAACCCCATGGGCTGCAGGACGCCAGGCCTCCCTGTCCATCACCAACTACTGGAGCTTGCTCAAAACTCATGTCCATTGATTCGGTGATGCCATCTAACCATCTCATCTGCTGTTGTCCCCTTCTCCCACCTTCAATCTTTCCCAGCATCAGGGTCTTTTCCAGCTCTTTGTATCAGGTGGCCAAAGTATTGGAGCTTCAGCTTCAGCTTCAGTCCTTCCAGTGACTATTCAGGGTTGATTTCCTTTAGGATTGACTGGTTGGATCTCCTTGCTGTCCAAGGGGCTCCCGAGTCTTCTCCAGCACGACAGTTCAGAAGCATCTAGTCTTCAGCACTCAGCCTTCTTTATGGTCCAACTCTCACATCCATACATGATTACTGAAAAAACCATAGCTTTGACTAGATGGACCTGCTAGTGAGTCAAGTTTTTAAAAATGTAAGGAGGTATCCAGAGGTCTAGCAGTCTAATTTTTCCTGATTATTTTTCTTTTAAAGTGTTAGATTTAAAAAAAAAAAAAATGAGGCTCGGCTTAGGGCTAAAATAAGTATACAGGACTCCCCTTATCCTCATCCTGTTAAATCTGAATTTGTATTTTATCGGACAAGCTTAGGTAGGGGGGCGAGACCGTAGGCTTGGTGTGTCTTTTGGGTAATCCATCTTCCCCCTTCCACAGCTGTCCACTGCTAATTGCTTTACACCGCCACCCAAATAGCCAGGCTTTCGGGCCAGAGGAATATTCTGCAAAATTCTTGGCCAAGACTTGGGCCTCAGGTGCTAAGGAAGAGGACTTAATAGAAACTTACTGAACCTGCACTTGGACATTCATTGCTGTCCCGAGGCGTCTGATGCCCAGAGCTCTTCTGCATCACACAAGACAGCCAGCCCTCACCCCTGCGCACGGAACCGGCTTCAGATTAGCCAAACAGGCCTAAGTGCAGCAAACTTCCCCTGATGGAGGAATCTCAAAAACACAATGCTAAGAAAAAGAGAAGAGGGGGGAGGCAAGTCACAGAAGGCTCTGTAGGGCACGCTGCCATTAACATAAAGTTTTTAAAACACGCGAAACCGCACTATATATTGTTTATGGATACAGACATATGGAGTTAAAGCATAAAGCTGTGCACGGGGGTGCGGCGCCACATCCAGGAAACTGGTTACTTTGGGGTGGCGGAGAGGAAACGGGAGGGTACGAGAGGGGTTTCAATTATGTATTCCTAGTGTTCTATTTCTTCCGCTGATGCTTGTTACAGTCTTTAAACTTTAAAGATGCCCAATATGACTCATTGGAGGGGGAAAAAATAGAAAAACCAAACCCCTAGGGTGTTAGCTGAAAATGCTGCTTACCCCGACCCCCTTTTCCTGGAGATGGGGTGTCGAGGGAAGAGACCTTAGCTCTGCACAAGCATCAAGGATGATTCCTATCCTGGGCCAAGTTGGCTTGCCAACAGTCATTTTTGCTTCCAGTCTTCCCCACAACCCCCCTCCCCACCCCCACCCCCACCCCCACCCCAGTGTAATGATGCCTTAGAAACATTTTGCTTAAAATGCAGCTGCCCGGAGCCCCACCCCAGCTTTCGGAGTCGGAGTCTTCGGGGAGAAGGGGCGCTGGGCGGGGGCACTCTGGAAAGCTCTGCGGTTGCCTGTGATGCACGCAGGACACCCAGGATAGCCCAGGGAGTGTCGGCGGGCTCAGGAGCCCCCTTGGGGGGCCAAATGAATGATTTGAAACAAAGAAGACGATTACAAACAAGTCTCCCCGGGCCCCCGGAGGCGCTCGGGGCGACCCCGGAGCCGGCGGCGCGCCCGCGGCCTGGAATGCAGCCCGCCGGGCCGCACCCTGCCCGAACCAGTCTGAACCAGCTGCGGGGACGGGGGCGCGGCGCGCTCGCGAGCTCCCCCTGGCGCCCGAGCCGCGCTCCGAGCCGCTCCGGCCTCCTGCCCGCCAGCTCCCTCCCCGCCGGGGCTGCGGGCGCCCTGGCCGCCGGGCCCCGCGACCCCCGAGGGAGCGCCGCAGCCGCCCCCGGGCTGGGCCCCGAGGACCCCCAGCCTCCCACCCCCCACCCCGTCTGGCTTCATCTCCAGCCGCAAAATGGTTGCCTGTGTGTGTCTTTTCAAGGTCACCTCTGTCCACTCAGGCCTCAGGCACCCGAAGTTCTAGATCAGCGTGGTGGCCAGACTCAGCTGCGCGTTGGAAACTCCTGGAGACTTCCAGAAAAATACCGATGCCCAGACCGCTCCCCAGAGACTGGGATTTAATCGGGCAGGGGACCCTGGCCTGGGTTGGGGAGGTTGGAAGGATGCCCCCGGTGATTCTATTTGTGAGGCTCCAGCGCTGGTTATCTCTGTGGGCCTGTGAGTCTGCAGCTGCCCATGTCTAAGGTCCGCTGGCCTCACTGAGAATGTGAAAGCTTCCTGGGGGCCAGACTGTGTTCTGAACTCTTCACATAGATGCTTGCCTTGAATCTCCACCGCACCCTGGGAGACAGGGCTGCTCTGCTGATACCCATTTTCGAGATGAAGAAAATGAGACCCGGAGAGGTTAAATCCCTTGCCAGGGATTATAATTAGCTCCGAAGAATTGATTGCTTTCCAATTGTGCTGGAGAAGACTCTCGAGAGTCCCTTGGATAGCAAGCAGGTTAAACCAGTCAATCGTAAAGAACATCAACCCTGAATATTCATTGGAAGGACAAAAGCTGAAGCTCCAATACTTTGAACTGCTGTTGCAAAGAGGCGACTCCCTGGAAAAGACTCTGCTGCGGGAAAGATTGAAGGCAAAAGGAGGAGGCTGCCAAGGAGAGGATGAGATGGTTAGGTAGCATCACTGATTCAGTGGACATGAATTTGAGCAACCACTAGGAGATAATGAGGGACAGGGAAGCCAGGTACTCTGCAGTCCATGGGGTCACAAAGAGTTGGACACGATTTAGCGATTGAACAACACAACATATTGATGATTAGTAAATGGAAGAACCCAGGTGCTTACCTGCTGCTGCCATCCTGCCTCCTACAGGATGGCCCTGCTATTGGTCCTGCGGCTGCCACCTCAGCCCAGCCTGGCCTGCTGGGAAGGTGGGCAGCTGCCCTGGCCCCTGTGCCAGACTCCCCCACCCCCCTTTTCACTGCCTTCCCAAAGGACCAGCCAGCAATCTCCTCCTGCTCTCAGTTCCCCAAGTGAACTTCAGGTTCAGTGGTGCAGTTCAGACCTCGCCCCCAGCCCTCCCTTGCCAGTGTGTCCTCTCTCAACCCTAAGATGCCAATGGGGGCCCACAGAGCAGAGCTCAGACCTGCAGGAGGCAAGAGAGACCCCCGGAAGACAGACTGTTAAGGGGCCTCCTGGTCAGGAGCAGCCCCCAGGAGCGAGGGTCTCCCTTTTGGCGGGGGTGTATCCTGGGCATCCCTCCTGCCTCACCTGAGTGCTGGCCCTGCCATGGAGCCTGACCCTATGGGCTGAATGTGTGTGTCCCGATTTCATAAGTTGAAATCCCAACCCCAAGGTGATGGTCTCGGGAGGTGGGGACTTTGGGAGGTGGTTAGATCATGAGGGTGGAGGCCTTCCCTGCTGTAGCGCACTTACAGAGGTGAGCCAGGAAGCCCAGGCTGGGCGTCTAGTCCACAGGGAGACCTGCAGCGCATCACCACCACATGGTTGACCCCAAGACACAGGAGCTCTGGAGGGAGATACACACACACACACGTACATATGAAAAGTGAAAGTGTTAGTTGCTCAGTCCTGTCCAACTTTTTGTGACCCCATGGACTATAGAGCCCACCAGGTTCCTTTGTCCATGGAATTCGCCAGGCAAGAATACTGGAATGCGTAGCTATTCTCTTCTCCAGGGCATCTTCCTGGGGATCGAACCAGGGATTGAACCTGCAACTCCCACATTGCAGGTAGACACTTCACCCTCTGAGCCACCAGGAAAACCTCACATAAGCATGTGTGTGTGTGTGTGTATAATAAGTATATATATATACATATACACACACATACGCATATGTGTGTGTACACACACACACACACAAGAAAAAAAGAAAAAGAGACCCCGAGAGCGCTCCCTGCCCTTTCTGCCTTGTGAGGACACATGGAGGCTTCCAGCAGCCTGCACCCTGGAAGCAGGCCCTCACCAGAACCTGACCCTGCTGGCTCCCTTATCCTGAGCTTACAGCCTCCTGATCTGTGAGAAATAAATGGCTGCTGTTTATAAGCCGTGCAGGCTAAGGCGTTTTGTTATAGCCTGGCCCAAAAGAAGACATTCACAGGAGTGTTAGATTTGCACATCACCATGCTTAAATGCTCAACAAACTGTGGAAAATTCTTGAAGAGATGGGAATACCAGACCACCTTACCTGCCTCCTGAGAAATCTGTATGTGGGTCAAGAAGCAACAGTTAGAACTGGACATGGAACAATGGACTGATTCAAAATTGGGAAAGGAGTACGTCAAGGCTGTATATTGTCACCCTGCTCATTTAACTTATGTGCCGAGTACATCATTTGAAAAGCTGGGCTAGATGAAGCACAAGCTGGAATGAAGATTGCTGGGAGAAATATCAATAACCTCAGATATGCAGAGGACACCACCCTTATGGCAGAAAGTGAAGAGGAACTAAACAGTCTCTTGATGAAAGTGAAAGTGGAGAGTGAAAAAGCTGGCTTAAAAGTCAACATTCATAAAACGAAGATCATGGCATCCAGTCCCATCACTTCATGGCAAATAGATGGGGAAACAATGGAAACAGTGACAGACTTTATTTTCTGGGCTCCAAAATCACCGCAGATGGTGAGTGCAGCCATGAAATTAAAAGACGCTTGCTCCTTGGAAGGAAAGTTATGACCAACCTAGACAGCTTAGACAGCTTAGACCAACCTAGACAACTAAAAAGCAGAGACGTTAATTTGCTGATAAAGATCCATCTAGTGAAAGCTATGGTTTTTTCAGAAGTCATGTAGATATGGGAGTTGGACTATAAAGAAAGTTAAGCACTGAAGAACTGATGGTTTTGAACTGTGGTGCTGAAGAAGACTCTTGAGAGTCCCTTGGACTGCAAGGAGATCCAACCAGTCCATTCTAAAGGAAATCAGTCCCGAATATTCATTGGAAGGACTGATGCTGAAGCTCAATACTTTGGCCACCTGATGTGAAGAAATGACTCATTAGAAAAGACCCTGATGCTGGGAAAGATTAAAGGTGGGAGGAGAAGGGGATGACAGAGGATGAGATGGTTGGATGGCATCACCGACTTGATGGACATGAGTTTGAGGAAGCTCCGGGAGTTGGTGATGGACAGGGAAGCCTGACGTGCTACAGTCCATGGGGCCGCAGAGAGTCGGACACGACTGAGTGACTGTACTGGACTATGCTTAAATGTCTGTATCTTTCAATATGGTGCCTTTGACAGTCTACACAGACATTCAGCTGCGGCTTCTCTCGATAGGAAAGGAAAGCTTAGGAAGCCATGGGCCTGCACTGCAACATGGCAGTTAATGAGATGCCCTAGTTGGCACACTGCCTCACTTGGCCTCAGTCTCTCTCTGGCCTCTTGGTCCGTGAAGGTGTCTGGGTTCTGCCCCCAGGGTCCCCTGGACACGCCCCACGCCTGCCGGGCTCCACATCAGAGTCCCGTGTGTCTGTTGGAGGCCTCCGCCGCCCCGGGGCTGCCTTTCCGCCTAGTCTTCGAGGCCGTTCTTCCGTGGCCCGTTTTCCGACCCCCAAACAGATGCGCCCTTTAAGCTTACCCTCTGCTACCTTGTACCTTCTGCTAAGTTGTGAGGCCACCGTCAGACAGGAAGGTCCCAGGGCAGAGCCCACGGCGGCCGTCTGGGGGGGTGACCGAAGCAGTCTAGTGGCTGCCTTTGCACATACAAGTCCGTCCTCAAGAAGCACGTTTCTCTAGATTTGAAGTCGCTCTCCTGCTTAGCGTCTCTGCCTCCCCACCAGCAAAATGATTTAGAACATAACCCCTCTTGAGAGAAGCACTGTGAAAAGCCAGGCTTTAAAAGCATTTTTTCGAGCACAGTTTTGAAATGATCTCTCTATAGTAATGGGAGACAGCACATCCCATTCTTTCTCTGTGAAAGAAGGCTTCTAATTCTCCCCAGGAATTTGATCCGTTTTTCACTGTGGCTCTTCTTTCCGCAACAGAGCTACACAAAGGGTCTTGTAGCTTTGGAGGCAAGGGGCCAAAGGTCAAGGTTCAAAGTGCTCCCTAAGCATCGTTTGGCTTTCTGGCTAGCGCTGCATGTTTCCTGGGAAGTGAGAGGAGAATCACGGGTTTAGAGGAAAGAGGAGCTTTTACCCCTCCAGCTACTGAAATATGAGGCTTCCCTGGTGGCTCAGTGGTCTAAAAGAAAAAAATCCACCTGCCAGTGCAGGAGACCAGGGTTCGATCCCTGGGTCGTGAAGATCCTCTGAAGAAGGAAATGGCAGCCCACTCTAGTATTCTTGCCTGGGAAATCCCATGGACGGAAGAACCTGGTCGTCACCAGTCTGTGGAGTCACAAAGAGTCAGACACGATTTAACAACTGAACAAGTTCCTGAAATGTGGGTCCCAGGCTGTTTGTTCTGTCTGCATCTAAACAGACGCTGGAGGGAAGATGCTGCCCAGGAAAGTGTGAAGGGGCAGGACTCAGGTGACCCAGGCATGAGCTTAGGGCCTTCTGCAAATTCTCCTACTGGCCAGAGGTCGAACTGGGTATTACAGGCCCGCCATTCCTAATGCAAAACCCTTGGGGCCAGCAGGTTTCAGAATCAGGGCTCCCGGGTTTTGGAGGGGGCAACACCCTGTTATCGAGCTTTGTATTTCTCAGCAGAGTGTGTCAGCATTCACCTTCCGTGAGCTAACTGGAGGTCTTAAATGAGTCTCATGCCAGCTCAGCTCAGGCTTTGCCGGTCATGGCATTTCTGCTGGCCCAATGGAGAAAAAAGCAAGTGGTTTTGTTCCCAGGATTTTAAAAGTACCAAAAAAAAAAAAAAAAAAAAAGGAATTGTGGACTTGGTTTTCTGTTTTGGAGCTGGGAAAACTGAGGCTCAGGAAACTGTGGCCCAGGCCCATGCATGTAACTAAGTGGGGCTGGGTTTCAAGCCCATGGCTCTTCCTCTTGTATCACACTGAGATGGATCTGAAGTTAGAAAATGAAGTGCCCTGGTAAAACAATATTCGTCAGGTGATTTGGGACGTGGGAGCATATTTGTTTTCCTGCTTTAGGAGCCTGTGTCTCTTTTCACTAGGGTTCAAAGGCCCTTTGCTGTCCTTGGCGTTACATGGCACAGCATTGTCTACACAGTAGGCTCTTAGTAAACGAGATTCTGCTCTACATGAAGCCTGCATGCATACCAGCAGTGGACAATGAGCCAAGAGGGGCCTCTGGCTGTAACAGTGAAGTTTAGCAAAGAAGAAAGAAGAAGTATTTACTTTTTTGAAGATTATTGAGGATATGAGAAACCGCATCTATAGCGTGACAGAGAGATTTTTTTTAGACTTCTTAAAAAATAACAATTTTGTTTGTTTACTTTTGGCTCTGCTGGGTCTTCACTGCGAGGGCCTTTCTCTGGTTGCAGTGAGTAGGCGCCACTCTCTCGTGGTGCACGGGGTTCTCATTCGGCGGCTTCTCTTGCAGCGGAGTGGTGGCTCTAGGTGTGTGGGCCCCAGTAGCCGCGGTTCCCAGGCTGTGGAGCACAGGCTGAGTCGTTGTGGCTCAGTTGCTGCAGCACGTGGGATCTTCCCAGACCAGGGATCGAACCGGTGTCCCTGGCATTGCAAGGTGGATTCTTAACCACTGGACCACCAGGGAAGCCCCAAAGATAAGTTTTTAATCTCTCTTGATGAGGGATCAAACCCTTGTCTCCTGCATTGGCAGGCAGATTCTTTACCACTGAGCCACCAGGGAAGCCGGACAGGGAGAATTTTTTAATTGATTTTAAATTTAACTTAAAATAGTGAAATTACACAGGTGCTATAAAGCAAATGAGAATGAGGATGCTTTAATGAAAACATACAGAATGCAGTGCAAAGCGTGAGAAGTGGACAGTCTTCTGGCTCCTGAAGGGGCCCTGCCAGGTTCAGAGTGAACCTCTGGGAGGGAGCCAGGCAGTGGCTAATACAAACAGCACAGCCTCTAGAGTCAGCCACCAAAAGCTGTGTGATCTCGGTGGAGTTACATAACTTCTCTGTGCCTGAATTTCCTCATCAATAAAGTGGCATGATACAACATCATGGTGCTGCTGACATGATTCAGTGAGACAATCTACGTCAACTGCTTTAAGCACTGGCTGGCACAGAGTAATTGCTCAATAAATCCTACATTATAAGTGGAATATCGACAAACTAGAGTGCTTTCCAGAGAGGACAGAGAAGATGGCCAGATAGGTAACATAGCTGATGGTGGCAAGGATTTGGTCACCAAGAACGCATTTAATAAATGTCTGTCCAGTCCAGGGCTTCCCAGTAGGTCAGTGGTAATGAACGTGCCCACAGTGCAGGAGACCCAGGTTCGATCCCTGGTCAGGAAGATCCTGCAGAAGGAAATGGCAGCCCACTCCAGTGTTCTTGCGTGGAAAATCCCATGGACAGAGGAGCCTGGCGGGCTACAGTCCATGGGGTTGCAAAAGAGACACGAACTGAGCGACTGAACAGCAACTGTTGAGACAAACTGAACATGAAGTCAGTTTATGACCGATTTGAGGTTCATGGGACTTCTCAGTTGGCACTAGCAGTAAAGAACCCGCCGGCCAGTGCAGGAGATGCAAGAGACGCGGGTTCAATCCCTGGGTCGGGAAGATGCCCTGGAGGAGGAAATGACAACCCACTCCAGTAGTCTTGCCCAGAGAATCCCATAGACAGAGGAACCTGGTGGCCTACTGTTCATTGGGTCAGCACTTCATGGCAAATAGATGGGGAAACAATGGAAACAGTGACAGACTTTATTTTCTTGGGCTCTAAAATCACTGCAGATCTTGACTGCAGCCATGAAATTAAAAGACACTTGCTCCTTGGAAGAAAAGCTATGACAAACCTAGACAGCATATTAAAAGCAGAGACATTACTTTGTGACAAAGGTCTGTCTAGTCAAAGCTATGGTTTTTCCAGTAGTCATCCGTGGATGTGAGAGTTGGACCATAAACCAAGCTGAGCACCAAAAAAATTGATGCTTTTGAACTGTGGTGTTTGAGAAGACTCTTGAGAGTCCCTTGGACTGCAAGAAGATCCAACCAGTCCATCCTAAAGGAAATCAGTCCTGAATATTCATTGGAAGGACTGATGCTGAAGTTCACTTCTTTGGTCACCTGATGTGAAGAACTGACTCGTTAAAAAAAGACCCTGATGTTGGGAAAGATTGAAGGCAGGAAGAGAAAGGGACGACAGAGGATGAGATGGTTGGATGGCATCACTGACTCGATGGACATGAGTTTGAGCAAACTCCGGGAGTTGGTAATGGACAGGGAAGCCTAGCGTGCTGCAGTCCATGAGGTTGCAAATAGTCACGACTGAGCGACTGAACTGAACTGATTTCATGTGATGGTCATGTGACTTTGTGACATGTGATGACAGTTTGAAGGGGCTGGAGCTGTTCTGCCTGGAGAAAGTTTGGATTATCTAGAGGAATATTGCCAGGAAGGGGTCAAGGAATTCTATGGGGCTTCTGAGAAAAGAACAACTGAGCCAGGAACATGAAAATTCAGAGCAGTCCCACCTGCTTAACTATGCAGGCCGGTCATTGCAAAACTCCAGGACACCACTCATATAGACGATAGTGTGTATGGCACCCTCTGGAGTTGTGTGGAATTCCAGCCCACTGATGGACCGCACCTCATCCCCACGTGTGGGTGGAACCAGAGGAGATAGTGGGATAGCCTTCCCGTGATGAGGTTACTGGTCAGTTGACTTGCTAAGGAAGTAAGTGAAAGTCACTCAGTCATGTCCGACTCTTTGTGACCCCATGGACTGTAGCCCTCCAGGCTCCCCTGTCCATGGGATTTCCCAGGTAAGAATACTGGAGTGGGTTGCCCTTTCCTACTCCAGGGGAATGGACCTGGGTCTCTGGCATTGCAGGCAGATTCTTTGCCATCTGAGCCACCAGGGAAGCCTTATTCTTTAAGGTGTCTTGGTAGTTAATCAAAAAGGAACTTATCTTGGGTGGACCTCACCTAAGCAGAGGTGCCCTTAAAGCGGCTTTACAGGTCAGAGCTGGAAGGACTCAGGGAGGCATTCTCCCGCTGGCCTGGAGGAAAGCGAGCAGCCCATGCTGTGCTCCACCCTCTGGGGGCCACGGGTAGGAAAGGCTGGCGCCTCCAGAGTCCAGGGCCTCAGTCCTACAGATGCAGAAAATGAATATTCTACCCCCAAGTGACCTGAATGTGCTTAACGTTGGATGTGGATCCAGACGGCCCCAGTCGGCACCTTCACTGTAGCCTGAGAGACACTGAGCCAGGATCCAGGTAACTGTCCCTAGACTTCTGACCCCCAGAAACTCAGATGACACGTGTGTTGTTTTTAAGCCTCTGAGTTCGTGGGAATGTGTTACACGGCAAGGGGAAACACCTACAAAGGTATTATTAAAGGGAAGACAATTTCATCTCAAAGTGAGGGGAAAGTTTCTGAAGTTGAGCTGTATGTGAATCAGCAGATAGGGTCCAGGAGTGGTGAACCCCACCCCTTGGGGGCAATTCAAGCAGAGCTGGGCACCACCTCCCAGACTGTACCCCAGTACTCAGGGACAGGATAGATGGGATTTCTACTCTGGTTGAAATTCACCTCTAGATCACTGCTTCCTAAACTTCAGTGTATCAGGTGAGTGATACATCTCCTGGGGATTTGGGTAAAATGCGGATTCTGGTTCAGCCAATCTGTCCAATGACTTGGAACCACTGTTCCTCAAGAAATGTGAACTAGAAGCCAGAAGGATCTCTTTTTTTCTTTTTTAAAAAAATGTTTTTGGCCACACCACGCAGCATGTGGGATCTTAGTTCCCCAAACCAGGGTTCAAAATGTGAATGGGGATTAAATGCAATGTGATATCCTGGACTAGATCCTGGAACAGAAAGGAGATATTATTGGGGAAATGGTGAAATTCAAATAAAGTCTAAAGTTCAGCGAGTAATAGTGTCCTGGCGTAGACTGAAGAGTTGGTCCTCTTCACCCTTCCCAAGTTCATGTACTGAACCTCTAAACCCTAGTGTGGGTGTGTCTGGAGACGGGGCCTCTAAGGAGATAACCAAAGCTAAATAAGATCGTAAGGGTGTGGCCCTGATCCTATAAGATCTGTGCCTTTAGGTCTTTATGAGAAGACATGCCCCCGAGCTCGAGCCCCCTCTCTCTTGCACAGAGGAGAGCCCACGTGAGGGCACACAGAGAAACAGCCCTCCGGAAGTAAACCACTCCAGCACCTTGATCTTGGACTTCCAAACTCCACAACTGTGAGGCAATACATTTCTACTGTTCAAGCCACCCAGTCTGTGGTATTTTGTTATGGCAACCTCAGCAGATGAAGACATGTACCAATGTTAATTTCTAGTTTTGACGAATGTACCATGGTGGTGTAACATGTTTGCATCAGAGGGAGCTGGGTGATGCTGTACTATCCATGCAATCTTCCTGTAACTCTAAGATAACTCCACAATTTAAAGTTTGTCTTTAGAAAAAAGAATAGAGATAAAATGAATGTGGAAGATTTGTATCTAGTGATGTGGGAAGATTACCAAAATACATTAAATGAGGGAAGCAAAGGGTAGAATATGCTATTTCTATATAATAAGAAGAGGAAACGTAATGCATTTTTGTACTGTGTGGTTTATGTTTAAAAAAAGTCTATGGAGAGATAAGCAAGAAACAAATCATAAGTGTTGCCTGAGGGAAGGGAATGACAGTTGGGTAAACTGGGAACCAAAGGAGGTGAAAGTGTTTTCACCATGTACTTTTTTTTTTTTTTTTAAGCAAAAAGAAATTTATTGGAAGGATTTCTGGGGCCTCACAGACCTGAGAAGAAAGCTGAAGCACCAGGCATGAGAGATGTGCAGCAGTGAATAGGTCAGGCAGCTGAGAGTAGCCGAGGGTCAGGCTGCAGGGGCGGCACGAATGGGGACCTCCGGGTTCCGCTGCTGCCGCGTAAACATCCCCAAATGCTGCAGGTTCTTTCGGCCACCAGGTCAAGCTTCAGGGGGCAGGCGAGGGCATCCAGTCAGCTAAACTTTAAACATCCCCACAGCCAGGGAGGAGAGAGAAGACATCCTCTATTTAGCTTTTAATTTTTTTTTTTTTTGGGGGCAGTAGTGAACTGTGGTTCTATGAAGATCTACAAGACCTTGTAGAACTAACACCCAAAAAAGATGTCCTTTTCATTATAGGGGACTGGAATGCAAAAGTAGGAAGTCAAGAAACACCTGGAGTAGCAGGCAAATTTGGCCTTGGAATGCGGAATGAAGCAGGGCAAAGGCTAATAGAGTTTTGCCAAGAGAACGCACTGGTCATAGCAAACACCCTCTTCCAACAACACAAGAGAAGACTCTACATATGGACATCACCAGATGGTCAACACCGAAATCAGATTGATTATATTCTTTGCAGCCAAAGATGGAGAAGCTCTATACAGTTGGCAAAAACAAGCCTGGGAGCTGACTGTGGCTCAGATCATGAGCTCCTTATTGCCAAATTCAGACTTAAGTTGAAGAAAGTAGGGAAAACCACTAGACCATCCAGGTATGACCTAAGTCAAATCCCTTATGATTATACAGTGGAAGTGAGAAATAGATTTAAGGGCCTAGATCTGATAGATAGAGTTCCTGGTGAACTATAGACTGAGGTTCATGACATTGTGCAGGAGACAGGGATCAAGACCATCCCCATGGAAAAGAAATGCAAAAAAGCAAAATGGCTGTCTGGGGAGGACTTACAAATAGCTGTGAAAAGAAGAGAAGTGAAAAGCCAAGGAGAAAAGGAAAGATATAAGCATCTGAATGCAGAGTTCCAAAGAATAGCAAGGAGAGATAAAAAGCCTTCCTCAGCGATCAATGCAAAGAAATAGAGGAAAACAACAGAATGGGAAAGACTAGAGATCTCTTCAAGAAAATTAGAAATACCAAGGGAACATTTCATGCCCAGATGGGCACAATAAAGGACAGAAATGGTATGGACCTAACAGAAGCAGAAGATATTAAGAAGAGGTGGCAAGAATACATGGAAGAACTGTACAAAAAAGATCTTCATGACCCGGATAATCACGATGGTGTGATCACTCATCTAGAGCCAGACATCCTGGAATGTGAAGTCAAGTGGGCCTTAGAAAGCATCACTACGAACAAAGCTAGTGCAGGTGATGGAATTCCAGTTGAGCTGTTTCAAATCCTGAAATATGATGCTGTTAAAGTGCTGCACTCAATACGCCAGCAAATCTGGAAAACTCAGCAGTGGCCACAGGACTGGAAAAGGTCAGTTTTCATTCCAATCCCAAAGAAAGGCAATGCCAAAGAATGCTCAAACTACCGCACAATTGCACTCATCTCACATGCTAGTAAAGTAATGCTCAAAATTCTCCAAGCCAGGCTTCAGCAATACATGAACCGTGAACTTCCTGATGTTCAAGCTGGTTTTAGAAAAGGCAGAGGAGCCAGAGATCAAATTGCCAACATCCGCTGGATCATGGAAAAAGCAAGAGAGTTCCAGAAAAACATCTACTTCTGCTTTATTGACTATGCCAAAGCCTTGACTGTGTGGATCACAAGAAACTGTGGGAAATTCTTCAAGAGATGGGAATCCCAGACTACCTTACCTGCTTCTTGAGAAATCTGTATGCAGGTCAGGAAGCAACAGTTAGAACTGGACATGGAACAACAGACTGGTTCCAAATAGGAGAAGGAGTACATCAAGGCTGTATATTGTCACCCTGCTTATTTAACTTCTATGCAGAGCACATCATGAGAAATGCTAGGCTAGAAGAAGCACAAGTTGGAATCAAGATTGCCGGGAGAAATATCAATAACCTGAGATATGCAGATGACACCACCCTTATGGCAGAAAGTGAAGAGGAACTAAAAAGCCTCTTGATGAAAGTGAAAGAGGAGAGTGAAAAAGTTGGCTTAAAGCTCAACATTCAGAAAACGAAGATCATGGCATCTGGTCCCATCACTTCATGGGAAATAGATGGGGAGACAGTGGAAACAGTGTCAGACTTTATTTTGGGGGGCTCCAAAATCACTGCAGATGGTGACTGCAGCCATGAAATTAAAAGACACTTGCTCCTTGGAAGAAAAGTTATGGCCAACCTAGATAGCATATTCAAAAGGAGAGATATTACTTTGCCAACAAAGGTCTGTCTAGTCAAGGCTTTGGTTTTTCCAGTGGTCATGTATGGATATGAGAGTTGGACTGTGAAGAAAGCTGAGCGCCAAAGAATTGATGCTTTTGAACTGTGATGTTGGAGAAGACTCTTGAGGGTCCCTTGGACTGCAAGGAGATCCAGCCAGTCCATCCTAAGGGATATCAGTCCTGAATATTCATTGGAAGGACTGATGCTGAAGCTGAAACTCAATCCTTTGGCCACCTGATGCAGAGAGCTGACTCATTGGAAAAGACCCTGATGCTGGGAAAGATTGAAGGCAGGAGGAGAAGAGGACGACAGAGGATGAGATGGTTGGATGGCATCCCCAGCACGATGGACATGGGCTTGAGTGAACTCCAGGAGTTGGTGATGGACAGGGAGGCCTGGAGTGCTGCAGTTCATGGGGTCGCAGAGTTGGACACGACTGAGCAACTGAACTGAGCTGAGTGTCCTTCCATTTACCTCCTGGGTGACTCATTTCAAGTAGCAGAAGTGTTCCTATGCCAGGTAATCCTCCTCCATTTTGGAATCGTAGACTAGTTTCCACTTGGTAATGGGGACCAACTATTACAGCTAACACCACAGTTCCTTCCATTGCCTGTTGTTCCAGAGGCATGAGGAATCTGATTTCATAAATAATTTAATATTGATTTGTTTATTTTTGGCTGTACTAGGTCCTCACTGCTGCGAGTGGGCTTTCTCTAGCTGGGGTACACGGGCCTCTTACTGCAGTGGCATCTCTCACAGCACAGGCTCCAGAGCGGGCAGGCCCCATGGTTTCGGCTCCTGGGGCCTAGATTGCAGGCCCGTGGCTGTGGTGCAGGGGGGTAGTTGCTGTGTGGCGTGTGGGATCTTCTGGGATCAGGGGTGGAGCTCGTGCCCCCTGCGTCGGCAGGTGGATTCTTACTCAGTGAGCCACCAGGAAAGCCCCGAACCTGAAGTGCTTGAGTGGCAGCTCTAACTCCCAGCTCAGTGGAATCACGGGTGTATTACCCCCTGACACTGGGAGTCTCCTGCAAAGGCTGGGTTGGGAGGCGCAGCTGGGGCTCGCCGTGTGGACAGATGCGGGCAGCAGCAGCTCTGGGCAGTTCTCAGTGGTGGGAGCCCTTTGGAGGCCACCGTTTTCTTTAGACCGTGTACTTTAAAAAAGTTTTTTGGTTGTTTGAGTCATGTGAATTTATTTTTCATCCAAATAACTGATTTTGTAAAAAGTAAATTCTTGAGGGGGAAGAAGAGGATTAGCTATGTAGACACTTCAAAATGTATTTTGAAGTTTCAATAATCAAACCAGCATGAACCAGCCCCAAAAGAAGACAGAGTAACAAGTCAGTGATTTGGCCAAAACAAACCCAAGGATATCTAGTTCAGTTCAGTTCAGTAGCATCCGACTCTTTGCGACCCCATGAATCACAGCATGCCAGGCCTCCCTGTCCATCACCAACTCCTGGAGTTCACTCAGATTCACGTCCATCGAGTCAGTGACGCCATCCAGCCATCTCACCCTCTGTCGTCCCCTTCTCCTCCTGCCCCCAAGCCCTCCCAGCATCAGAGTCTTTTCCAGTGAGTCAACTCTTCGCATGAGGTGGCCAAAGTACTGGAGTTTCAGCTTCAGCATCATTCCCTCCAAAGAAATCCCAGGGCTGATCTCCTTCAGAATGGACTGGAAGGATCTCCTTGCAGTCCAAGGGACTCTCAAGATTGTTTCCAACACCACAGTTCAAAAGCATCAGTTCTTCAGCGCTCAGCCTTCTTCACAGTCCAACTCTCACATCCATACATGACTACTGGAAAAACCATAGCCTTGACTAGATGGACCTTAGTCGGCAAAGTAATGTCTCTGCTTTTGAATATGCTATCTAGGTTGCTCATAACTTTTCTTCCAAGGAGTAAGCGTCTTTTCATTTCATGGCTGCAGTCACCATCTCCTGTGATTTTGGAGCCCCAGAAAACAAAGTCTGACACTGTTTCCACTGTCTCCCCATCTATTTCCCAAGAAGTGATGGGACCGGATGCCATGATCTTCGTTTTCTGAATTTAAGCCAACTAAGAAATCAGCAAATGATAAAAGTGAGTTACAGTTCAATGAAAAGCAGTGTCTTATTCAATACATTATGTGAGAATAATCAATGGAGCATTTCAAAAAAACACTCAGATCCTTACTTTTGCCTGATGGCCAGATAGTTATCAGATGGATTAAATATTTAAAGGTAAGAACAGTCATAGAAGAATAGAACTTAGGATAAAAGTTGGGTAAACATTTACATACTTTGTGAGGGAAACTACTAGAGAAATGAATAAAGGATTTTACCATAGAAAATAATGAATTCCTACAGGATAAACACAAAAGCCAATGATAAACATGCTGTTGCTGTTTAGTCCTAAATCGTGTCCATCTCTTTTCGACGCCATGAACTGCAACCCACCAGGCTCCTCTGTCCACGGAATTCTCCAGGCAAGATTACTGGAGTGGGCTGTCACGCCCTCCTCCAGGGATTCTTCCCAACCCAGGGATCAAACCTGCATCTCCTGCTTGGCAGGCGATTCTTACTATGATAAACACAGTAAGGAGCAAATGACTAGTTAGGAAAAAATGATGACCCAAAGGTTGACTTCCTTAATCTATAAAACATTTTAAGGAAAGACCAACAGCTCACTTTTAATCTTTTTGATATTTTTATTTATCTATTTGGTTGCGCTGGGTCTCAGTCACGGCACGCAAGGTCTTTAGTTGCAGCTCTCATCTGTGGCATGTGGGTTCTTATTTCCCCAACCAGGGATCAAACCTAGGTCCCCTGCCTTGGGCGCATGGAATCTGTTCCTACCTTACCCAGACTACAAAAAAAACTCCCTGATATCTCAGGTTTTTACATGTTTTGTAAATGACCCCAATAGAGAAGCTAATACAAGAAGAAATACCAATAAACAATTTTTTAAAAGTCCTTCAGATTAATAGCCAAAGATATTCAAAGTAAAATAAAGACATGCTTTTCCCCCCTACTAAGTTAGGAAGAGCATAAAAATAATAAATCAGGTGTTTTGGAGTGGGAAACAACTCACACATATCTCTGGTGAGAATGTAAATTAGAACAACCTTTCCAGAAGGAAATTGGATATATTCAGGAACCAATGGCCCCCGCCTCCAAAAAAAAAAAAAAAATACATATGTGTTGATCTAATGATTCCTCTTCTAGAAATCTATCCTGAGGATCTAACTGAGCGAAGAATAAAAAGATGTATTTACGAAGCTGTTTACCACAGCACTGTCTATAACTGTGAAAAAATGGAAGCAGCAAATGATAGGGAATTGGTTTTAAAAAATGAGAGTTCATCTATGTAACGAAGAGCGAGGAATCCATTATAAATGACGCAGAGCTGTATTGACAGAACAAAGACATTCACAGTACATTGTCCTCTGAAGAAAGCAAGCTACAGAATAATTGATATGTATGTAACATCCTATTTCTGTCAAAACACACGTTAGGTAATAAGTATATATTGAGTGCATATGTACCGAAAACCTTGAGTGGTTCTTTCTGAATAGTGCTTTTTTTAGGGTGGGGGGGGGATTTTTTTTTTTTTAATATATATATGCTCTTTTCCCTAAAATTTCTTCTGAAGTCATATATTACTTCGCTAGACACACAGCTTCCTTAGCCAGTCTTTCGTACATAATTTCATTCCCTGATGGCTCAGACAGTAAAGAATCCATCTGCAATGCAGGAGACCTGGGTTCGATCCCTGGGTCTGAAAGATCCCCTGGAGCAGAGAATGGCTACCCACACTGGTATTTTTGCCTGGAGGATCCCAGAGTCAGAGGAGCCTGGAGGGCTACAGTCCATCGGGTCTCAGAGTCAGACACAACTGAGCTACTAAGCACACACAGAGGCAGGTATATACGCAAGTATATTTTTGCCTTTCCCAGATTGTCTCTGAAGCTCTGAGTAAGCTGAGTAAGACCCAGGAATAAATATTTTAAAAAAAGAAAAACTGCCTCCAATTTTGATTTTTGCTATTGATAAAAAGAACATCTAGGAATGAGTACTTCAACAACCACAACAAAGAATAAAAACAATTAGCCTTAGGAAGGAAAGAGTAAAAATAAGCCTAATGTCAGTTTGTCAAGGAGACATGGCGGTTCTGAGAAGTCCTAATTGAGAGCAAACTGTTCAGCTGGAAATAAGCAACAACTCAGGAATAAATTATGCATGGCCACTGTTAAATATTTTATCCATCCTTAACCATTATTTGTCTTTGCAAGGCTAAAAGAGGAGAGGGAAAGAAAACCCCCCAATCCGATCGTAAGCATTATCAGTCTTGTATCTTTCCTCCTCCTAGAAGTCTTAGACATTCAAGTGTAAACCCTGCAAAAGAGGAAAAACGCTAACCATGATCAAAACAAGAAGTTGGCAGGCCGAACTTGAACTTCACGACTTGATTAAGAAACGTCAAGGTGACCTCACTTTCCGTCTCCAGGTTTTCATCCTTCAAAATTATGAACATTTTGCTCTGCTAAACGTGCTGTTTTAAAAAGCAACATTTATGAATTCTTGGTGACGTCCAGGCAGAGGGGTTTTGTGTTCCCCTGGCATTCATGCAGCAGCGGGATAGGACGTCGGAGATATCTGAGGCGCTGTCAGAGGCTGATGTAGCCCATTCAGCCCTTTGCCATTTGGCCAGCTTCCCGGCCACTCGGCCTCCTCTCCTGGCTCTCTCCCTTCCTTGTTTATTTCCCCTCCCTCCCCTGTCAGCTTGGCTGATGGAGGCACACGCCAGCCCCACTGGGCACAGGCCCCGGGAGCACCAGCCAAGGCCCCACGGGGGCGGAGGGAGGCCGTGGAGGCCAGCTCGCTAAAAGAACCCTCATGGGCAGCAACGGAACTGTGACCATTTTTTTTTTTTAACTGTGACCATTTTATTGCAAAGGTTTTACTCTTGTTTTCCACAGGGGACTGGAAAATTATTACAATGGCCATTTCGGGGTGAGATTTGTTTGAAGTTATTTTTCAAGTATCGTGTAGTTTTGTGGGCTTCCCCGGTGGCTCAGATGGTAAAGAATTACCCTGCCATACAGGAGACCCGGGTCTGATCCCTGGCTTGGGAAGATCCCCCGGAGAAGGGAATGGCAGCCCACTCCAGTATGCTTGCCTGGAGAATTCTGCGGACAGAGGAGACTGGGGCTACAGTCCATGGGGTCACAGAGTCGGACATGACTGAGCAACTAACATTTCCACTTCTGGCATTTTGTATGGCATTTTGTGCAAAAGTGTGCATTACGTTAATGTTATAGATTTAAAAAATTTTTTTTATTTAGGGCTACACCAGGTGGCCTGCAAGATCTTAGTTCCCCAACCCAACCAGGGATCGAACCTGTGCCCGTTGAAGTAGAAATGCAGAGTCTTATCTACTGGACTCCCAGGGAAGTCCCTTTTTATCTATCTTTTTTTTTTTCAGTACGTTGATGTTAATTCCACGTGCCAGCAGACTAGATTTGTGTAAGTATAAATGCATGTACTCAGTTTAAAAATCAACTAGTTAAAACCTGTCTGTGTGTGTCTGACAGACTCGCTCGGTTTGTCTCAAGTCTGAAGTCTAGGGGAGGGAGATTCTGTCAGCAGCCAAGGACTTCTGTTCAGGCCTGAATGGTGGGTTTTCCCTCTAATTCCAGGGCTTTCCCCTGTTCCTGGGCTTCTAAGTGTATGGTTACATCACCCCACGATTGTCCAGTTGGTTAATATGTTGTGCAGTGTTCAACATATTGCACTGTTCAAGCTGTTAGTCCATTTTATCTTCATTTCAAATATCTGAACATAAGGCTAGCATCTACTTGAATTCCTGGTGAGATTTTAAATGCTAACAGTAGACTCACCCTCCACCCAGCAAAAGTTATCTGTGTATGTGTTTTTAAACCAAGAATACTTTCTCACGTTTTCCTGCTTTACCAGATAGAGATTCACACAGATGAAACCTGCATTCTTGGTAAGATACCTGGTGCGGATTGTTCCTCCTGACAGTGACTGACTGGAGCTTCTTTCTGATCCCAGATGATTCTGGGGTGAGTCACCGATCCACCCAAGAAGCAACACTGAGCAGGACTGCTGTTCCCATCATCACGGCATTATTGGAAGGCCCACATTCCAAAGCCCTCTTCTTCAAGGTCCCTTTACCCGTGCTCGGCAGGTAGCATTTCACCAAGTTAATGATTTACTTTCTGAGTCACTAAGCATACAGAGTTTTACCTGAGTCACCCCGGGCACATACCTGAGACAGCAGCTGCAGGCTTCTGGGAATGTTGGGGAAAACCTGATTTGCAACTGACTGCCCAGTACAGATTTAAAGCTAGCACAGGACAGAGAGCCCGGGAACAGGACTCCTATGTTCCATAAGAACAGTACCTTGTTCTTTCATCCGAGTGGAACCTGCTCCAGGTCGGCGTGGAACAATGCCGTGAATGCTATTCGCTCGTCATCTCAGGCGTTGCTGGGGCATGGGACAGGAAAGGAATGCTGTACTGATACCATCTGTGGGTGGGACTGTTCATCAGATTCTAGCCTTTTTTGTCTTCCCCTTTGCTGGATAGCCCGACACAAAAATCCAGCCCGGAGTTTTCCGAGGCTTGTTTCTGCACGCCTCTAATGATTTCTGTGGGGAGTTACTATACTCGATCAACACTGCAATTCTGGAAAGTCAGATTATACTAATTTAAGGGAGTGGGATCCCTTGCACAGGGGGCTGGAGACCGAAGCTTGCTTTTGCCGAGTTAACAGCACGGCATATGCCAGACGAGAAAATGAAGGTTTCTGTACATCTTTATGAATTTTAGAAGTGATTATAAGCCGTGTTCCTTAAAGCAGTTCTGCTAAGACTGATACAGATGGATTTCAGAACTTTTCAGACTGTCCTGTACACAGGAAGCACTTGGGGAGAGCTTGTTAAAATGTAGACTCCGGGCCCCACCAGCAGAGAGTCTGTTCCGCAGAACAGAGGTGGGGCCTGAGCGTGGGCATCTCTAACCTGCATCCCAGTGATGCTGGAGCTGCTGTCTGGGGACCACGCTGTGGTGTCACCCAGTGGGAGGACCGCTCTGGGCTGGTCACCGAATCCCTCTGGGCCTCAGCCAGCTCCCTGAGAACGGACGGAACAGCCGACATCCAGTGGGGGCTTCTTAATCCCTGGGCACTGTCCCCAGCCCTCTGCACACACTACCTCATTCAGTCCTCAGGAGACGGTTTCACGGTGAAGGAATGAGAGCCGTCGATGGTCTATAGTTCTGAGCCTCTGAGACGGCGCTGGCAACGGGCAGCCTGCAGGCATCTGGGGCCGGCTGGTCTGTGTGGTCTCTCTCACGGGTTGTTTTAAAAATCAGGATGTCTCATGGGACATTCTGGATTTCTGATATCTTCTTTTTTAAAATATCTATTTTTATTTATCCGGTTGTGCCAGGTCTTAGTTGCAGCATGCAGGATCTTCAGTTGCTGCATATGAGATCCGGTTCCCTGACCAGGGATCAAACCTGGGTTCCCTGCATTGGGAGCGTGCAGTCTTTGCCACTGGACCACCGGGGAAGTCCCTCTGGTATCTCCTTAAAAGTTCGAAGAGCTGGCAACAGTGGGCGCATGTGTTCCCAAGTGGTAACATGGTAACAACGCCGCGGTGTGTCTGTGTCTGTGTCCAAAGGGAGACTCTGGTTTACCAGCCCCACCCACCCTCCCCCACTCCAGCCCCCTGGGCATTCCATGTACCCATTGCTCTAAGACCACGATTCTCTCCTGGTGTTATATTCCCAAAGTAGTACACTTTGAACTTTCTGCCATTTCTTTCTTTTCTCCTGCTGTGCCGTGCCTTGCAGGATCTTAGTTCCCTGAGCAAGGAGGGAACCCAGCGTCCCAACAGTGAGAGCACTGCGTCCTAACCCCTGGACTTCCAGGGGCCCTGGAGTCCCTCTGCCACATCAGACTGAAGCTTCTATTGGGTTCATGTCCTCTTTATACACTAGATTTGTATCCGATTTCGTTATGGTAAATACAGGCCAAACAAACAATACCTGAACCCTCCCCCCGCAATGTCACTATTATGAGATTTAAACCTTTCTTTCAAATTCAGAACACCCCATTAGACCCCCAAATTTCATTTCTACTTTTTACCATTTTCCTTGGCGAGGGCTGCTGTCTGTCCCCATGTGCCTTTTGCACAGCAGCTTATGCTTTTAACTCTCTCCTTCATGTGAAAGGTGCACCCAAACACTCGTAAACAAAGCTGCAAGTGACGCGCTGCGCTCACTGTGGTTTCACAGGCTCCTTCTTTCGAGATTTCCCTGGTGGCTCAGACGGGAAAGAATCCGCCTGCAATGCAGGAGAGCCAGTTGGATCCCTGGGTCAGAAGATCCCCTGGAGAAGGGAATGGGCTACAGTGCATGGGGCTGCAAAGAGTCGGATACGACTGAGTGACCAACAGTATTCTTTCGTGAGGTGACAGAACCCTGATTCCCTGACTATTTGAGGTACCGCCGCTCACCGACCCCGCCCAGACGTGGGTCTGGAACTGGACAGGGCCACGGAGAGTGGGCTTTGAGGCCTCGACTGCCATTAGCGGGAAGGGGAGGCTCCCTTCCAGGTGGGTAGTTAATGGCAGAAGGTATGCTAGAGTTGCTGCAGAACATTTTTGTCACCACAAAGGGGTCATTTGCCTGAGAAAAAATAACGAACAGGAAAGCAAAGCCAGAAACAGAGATTCTAATAAGGCATCTATATGCCAATAAAAATTAATTAAAAAAAAATGGAGATTCTAGCCTGTGTTGTAAAATATAGCAGCCACTCGCTCCATTTATTTTTAATTAAATAAATTAAAACTACACAAAGTTAAGGGCTTCCCAGGTGGCAGTAGTTGTGAAGAACCGGGCTGCCAATGCAGGAGACTTCGAGACATGGGTTTGATCCCTGGGTCAGGAAGATCCCCTGGGGGACGGCATAGCAACCCACTCCAGCGTTCTTGCCTGGAGAATCCCGAGGACAGAGGAGCCTGGTGGGTTGCAGTCCTCGAGGGGAGTCGGACACGACTGAGCAGCTAACACGCACGCACGTCGTTAAACATTCAGTTTCTCGGCTGCACCAGCCACACCTCGGACACCTGTGGCTTAGTGGCTCCCGTTTGGATCAAGCAAATACAGGCCATTCCCCTCACTGTACTAGGTTCTCCCAGCCGCACTTTTAATATAGTATCTGTGCTGAAGTTCTAGCCTTGACTGTTCAGCTCTGTGAACCAATCAACCTTTTTTTTTTTTTTTTTTTTAAGTGAAGCAATTGGACCTGGGTTTACGGTATTCACAACCAGAAGACTCCAAAGGCGGGAGTCTCCAGTTAGCTCTCTGGAGAACATGACCGCAGGATTTCAGTTTCACTGGGGTGGTTTCTTTCCACTCAGGTCAGTGCCAGAAAAAATAATCACTGGGTCCACAAAAGTAGTTTAAACAAATGGCACTCAAGAACATCCATGCCATTTCACCATTTTTCTATTGTTTCCCCAATTAGAAAACAATTAAGAACGTGGATTGAATGGATCTAAGTCCCCGTGGGTGTTTATCAGCCTAAGAGTAATTAGAATAATGGAAACACACAAGAAGAGAAGTTTTGAAAGTGTTTTAACGTCAACAATATTGAAATAAAATGACATGATGTGCCTCCTGACATGGTAATATGAGGACATATCATCGCAATCATAGTATTCTTGCCAAATACTTGAATCTAATTATGAGGAAACAGACAAACCCGAATTGAGGGACAGTCTACAAAACAATTTGTCTCCACTTTTTAAAAAACGTCAGAAAGCTGAGCAACTGTTTCAGACTAAAGGAGACCAGAGATGTGACGTGTGAATGCAACGCCTTGGTTGCGGGTTAGATGCTGGATGGAGGGGGGAGTTTTCTGTAGAGGACGTTACGGGGGCAACCGTTGAGATTCTAGTACGGCTTTTGTGTAATCCATAGGACTGTCTCAGTTAGATCTTTTGAAATTGATAACCAAACCGCGATTGTATAAAGGAATGCATTAGAGAACGTCCTTGTTCTCTCATGCTTGTCTTCAGGGGCTCAGGGGCTGTGATCTCTGCAACCAGTTCTCAGATGTTTCAGGAAAAACAGAGATAAAACAAATTTGGTATGATCTGGGTGAAGGGTATAGGCTGTACTTTTCACGCAGCTCTGTTCTACGTTTGAAGTTATTTCAAAATAGGAAAGCAAGCAAGCAATGCAGTGCTTTTTTCCCCACCTGGAAAAAAATAGACCAGTATTTTCCATGGCAAATTTCTTAACTGGAAAATAAAGTGCTTCACAAGTGCTTTTCAAAGCCATTATACTACAGTATCTTTAATACAGAGACTCACATTACACTTAACCTACACACTTAGTTTGTGCCTGCTGTCCCGGCATAATTAATAGCAAATCCGTTCACTCTCAAAAATGTCCCAATGACAATTATAGTCACTCTTATTTTCAGCCTCTTTTTTTTTGTAACAAAGTGTCATATGAGTAAGTATGCTTTGTGGAAAAAAAAGAACTTTAGCATTTAAAAAAAAAATGAATGAATTTACATATTATTTGTATAATGGAAAAAATATTATCTTTACTAATAATATCTTAAATAACTTTGCTATCCATCTGTGGGGATTACAGCGAACTAGATAATTATAATGACCTAGAAAAAAAGATCTCCTATTACACGGAGAACTGAGAACTTTTTAAAATGGGAAAGCACCTAAATACAGCTTGTAAATAAAATACAAACTCAACATTAATTTATAAGATACACATCAAATGTTGTAAAGCAACTAGATGAATACATTAGCTTCTAAATGTCAAGACTTTCCACGTCTTCTAAGGTGCTCCCCAATCTGTTGAGAGCTCAGCTACCAAAGTCACTGACACACACACACATAACTCTTAAAGTCTGGTCACCCATAACTAAACATTTCATCAGTCTAAAAGATGGGAAAATCAGAGCAAATGCTATCACTAGTTGCTGCTAACCATTAATTCACGCACCTTAAGGCAACCAACCAGGAATGGGTTGGCTTTTCCTTGTACACTTTTTTCCTGGTCTACACCAATGGATGGTGTGTAGGGGTCTATGTACACGATGGATTTTTACTTAGCGAAGTTGCTGTTTTTAAACTGGGGGAAGGAATTGCTTGTCATCCTGCATGCTGCCTGGCAGAGAAGTTAGTGCAGAGATCAAGTTAGCCAACTACAGGGTAATTCGGAATTAGAAATGGCTCAGGAAGAGGGTGTATTTTATTTCGGGCCTTTTACGATGTTTAGTATAAGTTGAATCCAATCCATATAGGCAATACCTATACCTAGGGTGGTGATAAGAAGTATAACAGTGAATTTGAATTTGGAAGAGAAACTGTCACTTTAGAAACAACTTTTGTCTAATTTCAAATAATCAAATATCTAAGTGATAATTCTGGATGGGTATCATGTATAACCTCTTACATTCTCCGAATTTAACCACATTTTAAATGCCCTAACCCTAAGCTGGGCCGTCAGCAGTTAAAAGTGAGGAGTCCTAATCACCGAAATTCTAGGTGCTGAGTTTTTAAAAGTTAAGAAAGCGAGGATCTTGTTATAAAGTAGCAATTTCCTCCCTTTTCATTTTAGCAATCTTCTCCCTTTTCATTTTCTATTTTGGGTGCTTGCTAAATACTTGTTGGGTGCCTTTTCACGTATTTTTGCAAACAAGAAAGCAGCCTTTATACAAGTCTATCTTTATTTGTAAAAAATAATATACAACTAAAGCTAATTTGATTTTTAAAATCAAAGTTCGTTTAGTGATAATGTACAGTTTATAATAAAATTGTAGTAAAATACTGACATTTGATAGTTTAAACAAAGTATCATTCATGTAAAAATCATGTTGCATGTAAAATTTAATTAGAAAATTCATAGTTCACAAAAGTACATATATTTTGTTGATAGCTCATGAGGACATTATCATAAACTTACTTAAGATACAGAACAAAATTCACAGTTAGCTTGACATTTAGTACTATAAAATTTTAAGGTGAATCCACTGATATTTTGTTAATAAGGTACACTTGAAACAATTCAGACTACCAATGAATTGACATTTTATTGGATAACCAAGATCGATTGGTTTTACCATATGTCTAGTAATCAATTACTTCACCAATAATTTAAATGAGAGATCCAGTTGAAGAGACCACTGACATATACTTCTGGCAGGACAATTAAAATAAAAAGCACTAGCAGCTTTGATTTCCATTTTCATGAATACATACAAGACAGATCTGTATTTTTACAGTTAAAAGTTGTTCAAAAAGTCAAGCCCTGAAGTATTTCTTCCCCTAAGAGAACAGTTCTGATGTTAAAACTTTGTTAAAAAAAAAAAAAAGAGAGAGAGAAAAAGAGAGGTAGTATGTGAAAGTATTTTTACTTAAAATGTTGAACCCCTGCACCGCTTGTAATATAAATGAAATGTAACCTCTACTTACTAACATTTTGCCATTCAAGAGTTAAATTGGTAAAACTCAACAGAATGGTAAACCTGGAATGCCATTAAAAAATAGTGGTTAAATAAGTGGAAGAATTTCTATGAATTCAACAAAAAGTACACTGTGTTACATAACATTGTGCAGTTAATAGTTTAGTGATAATATGTTTGGTGGTACAATGTGAACAAAATACGCTGAAGTATTCTGAGTCAAGTGATCTTCATTTAATCACCTTCTCTTCATATACTCTTACCACAGAGAGAAAATATCCTTCAAAACGGAGTCATTCGATTCTTCATTGTTTTAATAGCACACAACTGTTATAAGGTATCCATTCTAGCCCTACCATAAAATTAATCAATAAATAACTCTGAGAGCAACATTCTCCGTAAGCCACAGGGGGCTCATGTAGCTCCTACTATTCTTAGCCTTTCTATACAAGCTACGGTAGTGCCTGTGCATCTCATACAACGAAACCAGGCAAGGAACAAAGTTAGCAGCCTCACTCTTACCTTGTTCTAAGTGGATGCATCAGAAAGTAATAAATAGCCTCCTAACATTAATCAAGACACACTCTACCTGTCAAAGGTGAATACTACATGCTTTCCATAACGTGAAGGCAGTGTTCCTACAAACCTCACTAAGGAAAACCCAAAATGTTCATATAAAAAGTGCACAAGGATGTCCTGTGTATAAAAATCTCTCAGTTTGGGTGTGTTTTTTTTAAATGAAAATCATTCACACTACTCAAAACACATTAGAAGGGTATAAAAGCAGACCAACAAAATACACAAACTTAAGGAAGGAACGATTTCCCATGAGATTCGGAATGAGGACAAGACCTGGGAGAGCCTCCCACATCAGCAGGGGCGATGGAACTGCCGTTCACGACATTTAAGGGATGCCTGAATGGAATGAGTTTGTAAATGTGAAAGTTACAGGAGGGCCAAACGCAGATCTGAACGATTGCTAAGAGTTTCTTAATTCAGGAACACTGCTTCAGTTCTTTCTAAGTGGAAGCAGCCCCTAAAAAACAGTTGGTTTGATTTCTTAGAAACTGGGGGGGGGGGGGGGGGGGGGGCATTTGGAAAAACTGTTACAATTAGCAACAGAGGAACAACATTTAAAAAGTCAAAATAAAACACGGGGCATTTAGGAGCCAAGGTCCCCAAAGTACTGAATTGATAGACTTCTTCACATTAGAAATTAAAAAAGATAGTTAAGGGAAAAATTAACCAGGCTCTGCACAGCAGGTTAAATATGCAACCACTTCAAACGGAAATGATCTAGTCCTTAGGGTGTGTAGTTCTGGGAAACGTGCTCCAACACCCAGTTCTCTATAGGCAAAATAGCAGAAGCACGTCATTTCAGCAGCAAAGGCCCCTTTGTTTTAGACTTGAATTTACCTCTAACCCACTGAAGTTTATATGAATTATCAAACTACTATTTCAATAACATTTTAAGCTTGCGAGATATATATATTTTTTTCATGCCTATCCCAGATCACTTGTTCAGAGGTATATAACGCTTGCAACTAGCCAAATTTACAGACTCTCCGCGGCATCCTCCTTCAGAAGACATTCAAGCCGTGACGGTCTCATAGTGTGATGACTGTTCCATCTTCCTCTAAGAGTTTCTGGTCTGGAGCACGCGTTTCGAACTCCGTGTGGGCGCCACCTGCTACCGGTGGTAAGCTCACTTCGTTGGCAGGGATGAAACCGTTCTGCCCAGATTCGAAACTGAGCTCTACCTGCGAGAGCGACTGCAGGCTCTCGGCGCTGGGTGCCGCCCTGGGGATCTGCCGCGGCTCCCCGCTGTCCTCGATGACGATGTCCTCCTCCTCGTCGCTGTCGTCCTCCCCCGGCTCCAGGCTGGGCTCCGGCGGCGGCGCGCAGCTGGGGAGGCTGGTGTCGGTCGACTGGCCGGAGCTGCCCGAGGTCCGACTGTTGCGGACCACGTTGTTCCTCTGGTTGGCCGGCCGCACCGTGATGATGAGGTTGCGGCTGTTGGCAATCATCATGTCGGTGACCTGGTCGAGGCTCTTCCCGGAGACTTCAATGCCGTTCACCTCCAGGACTTCGTCATTGACAGCCAGCAGCCCCGTGCTCTGAGCCAGGCCCCCCGGCACGAGTCTGGAGATGAAGATGCCCGGGACCTTCTCCAGGCCGTGCGGGGTCACCCGGACGCTGGCCCCGTCCCGGATGTAGAAGCCCAGCGGTTTCTCTGTGCCGTACTTGTAGAGACGCACCCGGCGGTGCGTTTCCGGGAGAATGTCCACGTCGATGATGGAAGACACAGGTCGGAAGTCCTGGGGCAGGCTGATGACGATGTGCGGCTTTTTTCTGTGGTTGTCGGGCCGCAGCACGTTCGTTAGAACATTCTTCTTCTTGATTAGCGTGTCTGTACCAAAGGCACTGTAGTCTGCTTCTTCTGTTCAAACAAATAAAATAAAATAATTATAGGAATGCTATGAAAATACATGTTTATCTATGGTGGAATCTGTACAGAAAGGGCAACTCAAAACATATTTGGTACAGAAACAAAACTCGTTAAATATTAGCCCGTTTCTATCAGATAAAAAACGGAGTGCAGTAGGAAGACATGCTGTGCCAGGAAAAACCACTAGGGGGCCCTCTCAAGTATTCCCCGTGAAATTACCAGAAGTTGAGGTTAGGTTTTATGAAGCTCAAGGATTTTATGAAACATTAAATACGGCACATGAAATTCTGATAAGCCTCACACACACGTTCTCACACCATTTATAACAAGTTATCTGCACTGTATTTTTCCTACATTTGTTCAAAACCCTCCAATTTGCATGTTTATATTTGACTTAATGACATGAAATTGGACACTTTTGAAGCTCAAATATCTGTTTTAGAGGTTGGGCAGACCGTACAGGCAGATCTCTTTTTATGGTGCCTCACAGATAATTCTTTTTTTTTTTTTAAACAAACTGAAGGTCTGTGGCAACCCTGCATCGAGCAAGTCGATCAATGCCATTTTTTTCAACAGCACTTGTTCATTTCGTGTCTCTGGGTCACAGCTGGTTCACTCCTGCGGTATTTCAAACTTGTGATTGTTGATGTCACTATCACAAAAAAGATGATGACTCACTGTGGGCTCAGGTTACATTTTTGTCTTTTAAGCAAAAAGGTATTTTAAAATGAAGTTTTTTTTCTTAGACATAATGCACTTATTTGTGCCAACATTCATGTGACTCACTCTATTGAGATAATCGCTTTATTGAACCCACAATATATTCAAGGTCCGCCTGTAATTTAGTGTAATGGATAATACACATAAAATCACAATGAAATTAAACGAACGTGTATCAAACACAGAATTCTGGTCTTCTGCAAGTACACTCTCCCTCAGTTTTCTGGGCAAGTTTGTAATCTTTAATTTTCCCACTTTTCACAGAGGCTGAGCTGAGACAGACACAACAGGTAGGGGGAGGGTTCTGGCAAAGCTGAGCGCGCCTGCCCGTTAACGGTGTGGCTTCTCTTGCTCCAGGCAGCTTCTCTTCAAGGACTGTGGGAATCTGTGTGGCCAGTCCAGCTTGTCAGAGAGTCTTGTATTTTTAGGTTTAAAAAAATCTTCCCATTTTAAAATGCTGCACCCAATTAAATGACTACAATAACCTGTTTAAGCAAAGTGACACCTGGGAGTGGGGAGTGACTTATTCTTCAAGTCAGCTACTGATTATTTCTGATGTCAAATAGGGAGAACAGGGCATTAAAACGTGATCTTACATCGCACAGCGGGAGGTCGAAAGCCTACAAGCCACACACCTCATCAGAGGATGAGGAAACAGCATTAACAGCAGTCACAGAAGGTGAAACCACGTTTCAAAAATAGGGTGAGGATGAACTAAAAAGAATCTCCAAGGATTAAAAACATTAATAAGAATTAAAAAGGACAAAAGTGCCCCCACCACCCCAAGAACTAAAGTCCTAGTCTCAACCAACACTACAGAGCGACAGGAACGTCACCAGCCTGTGTCTGCAGCACGGCTTCCACCTCCAGTTTCTCGTCCCCTGACTCTCAGCCTCCTTATTGATGACTACATTAGCTTCACTTCATAGGAAGTTAAGGGCACAAACAGGAGTAAAAGCTGGAGAAGACGCTTGAGAGCCCCTTGGACGGCAAGGAGATCCAACCAGTCCATCCTAAAGGAAATCAGTCCTGAATATTCACTGGAAGGACTGATGCTGAAGCTGAAAGTCCAATACTTTGGCCACCTGATGCGAAGAGCTGACTCATTTGAGAAGACCCTGATGCTGGGAAAGACTGAAGGCAGGAGGAGAAGGGGATGACAGAGGATGAGATGGTTAGATGGCATCACCGACGATGGACATGAGTTTGAGTAAACTCCAGGAGTTGGTGATGGACAGGGAGGCCTGGCGTGCTGCAGTCCATGGGATCACAAAGAGTCGGACACGACTGATCGACTGAACTGAAGGGTACAAAATACGTTACAGGCAGAAGACTGGCCCAGTTTTCTTACTAGACCAGCAGTGCGCACGTCCACGTCATACAGGGAATGCTAAGTGAACACTGTGTGTCAGAGCCTGGAGAACTTCAGCGATGTTTCCTCAGGGTGCCTGAACACTCCTCAGAAGCTAGTTTCAGAGAAATGTACAAGACCAGGGGTACCTAATTTGGGGGCACTTTTACTACCCAGGGATAATTTTGCTTCATTTATGGAGAAAGTACTTACACTGTGTTCTTACAAAGACAGAAATTTATTTATAATTTGGCTTGGGAAATAAATCCACTGACAAAACAATCTTTGGGGCAAAATGTGGCCCAAAATCTTTCAACAATCTTCTCCTGTATTCATTCAGAACTGTATGTGTCATTTTTTAATCAATTAAGAAAGCTCACACAATTTTTACGTGGGAAATTTTGGACAATACAAACAGAGAACAAAACCAAGTTGCCTACATACCTACTCATGGGAAACCTGACCAAGAGACGCCCCCAATCTGCATGATTTGGCATAGCCTCCAGACTCTGTTTGAATGCTCTCTGCTAAATTCTCAAAAGCAATATGCCCCAGTACAAAGGCACCTTTGTTCCCCCATCTAGCTAATCAGTTTCCAGCCACTGGGAAAAGAAATATTTGGCGGAAAGCCAGGGTGCTGGGTGTCGGTTTAAAGTGGAAAGGTGAACGCGCACAGGGCCCAGGGCTGCCGCTCCACCTGAGCGTCTGTCAAAGCACAAAACTCGGAATGGGGCCGAGGGTTGGAAACCTGGCTCACGGCAACCTTTCACTTGCATAAACCCAGGCTGACGCAACAGCGCGTGATACCGGCTCGTGCAGCAACGCCTCACCTATCCCGAGCCTGACAAGCTCAGCTCACCGAGATGGATGAGGACCTCCACCTGGAATGCCGCCGAACAGCCAGGCTGGATGTCTCACTTCCTTACACACAGAAAGCTCCTGTTGCTTTAGTCACCGAGAGGGAGCCCTGTAGGCCCTCCCTCTGAGCCTCTTATTATTTAAACATTAATCCCCAAACCCCTGGTTACCTCATTCCTCAGCTCAAAGTCATGAATCAGGACTGAGGGTCCACTAGTGAGTGGCAGGCGCAGACACAAAAATAGAAGCCTACAGCGAATATGAAGCAAACCTCACGACGAACAAAGTATTTCTACAAATCCCAGAAACGTCCCTGCACAGTTAACAAAACAGCGACCATTCCTGGGAGAGTCATCAAGAAAGTTTAAGACCACGATCTGTTTCAGGTTCTGCTGGAAGACATGGAAGAATTAAATACTTTGGGGAACTCTTCTAGTCAAGGGGTGGACAACCTTTTTCTGTAAAGAGTTGTACCACAAATATTTCAGGGTCCTGTAAGTCACACGATCTCTGTTGTAAAAGCAGCTGCAGGCAATACAGAAGGGAGTGAGCATGGGTGTTTCCATGAAAACTGTTACAAGCCAGCGAGCCCAAGTTTGCCAACGTTTGTTCTCATCCAAAATGGTTAAAATGAAATAGATGTGGCAGCTTTTTAAAAGGATTAAATATCACTCAAAGCAGTATTCAAGTTCTGCAGATCCCTTCAGTTTCTAATATAAGAAAAATCAACCACCAGCTACTTAAGAAGCACCTACTGCTGCGTGGCCAAGCCTTGCGCTCTGTGCCACAGATCCAACACAAACTGCACGGAGGCACTTGGCTTTCCAGGTGTTCACAGACTAACAGAGACGGCAATTAACTGAGAACCGGAAACCATTATGATTACAGAGGTGCCAAGAGCTGTGAAGTACCCTGGGTTGAGGGAGCCTGTCAGTGGGTGTACAAGGGCACTGCCAGCCTTGCTCAGGGAAGTGAAGCTTATGCTGAGACTGGAAAAGAAACAGCAGCTCACCAGGTAGGAGGGAGGAGGGCAGGGAGGAGCTAGAGCCAAGTCAGCAGACAGGGCCCTGCAGACAGACACCTAGGGAGGGTTCCGGACTTCAGCCTAAGGCCAAAGGGAAGAAACCCCAAGGATTTTCTGGCTGCGAGCTGG
Source organism: Capricornis sumatraensis (assembly GCF_032405125.1). Lineage (NCBI taxonomy): Eukaryota > Metazoa > Chordata > Mammalia > Artiodactyla > Bovidae > Capricornis > Capricornis sumatraensis. The sequence continues at coordinate 81,955,146 of NC_091083.1, read as the reverse complement.
AGAAGGGACCTGCGGGGCAAGGTAGGAGGCTACTGAGGGCGATTCAGGATAGCGCCTGGCCTGGAGCAGAGGCAATGGGGATGGGGAGATAAGCCTGAAAAATAATTAGAGCACAGTTTCAATAGGCTTGGTGATGGGCTGATTGAAAAAAAAAAAAAGTATGTGTCAAAGGTGACAGCCAGGTTTCTGACATAAGCAACTGGTGTCATACTGTGAGATGTTTCTCTGCAGTTTCTTTTTATTTTACTCAATTTTATTTCTTTTGTTAAACTATTTTTTTTTACAACTATTAAAATGTATTTTCCTTAGGTCCCTGGTGGCTCAGAGGTTAAAGCATCTGCCTGCAATGAGGGAGACCTGGGTTCGATCTCTGGGTTGGGAAGATTCCCCTGGAGAAGGAAATGGCAACCCACTCCAGTATTCTTGCCTGGAGAATCCCATGGACGGAGGAACCTGGTGGGCTACAGTCCACAGGGTCACAAAGAGTCGGACACAACTGAGCGACTTCACTTTACTAGGCCATTTCTGAATTGAACCCAACTCATTAAAAGATAACCTTAAAACACATCTCCCAAGTCACATCTACTACACGGCAGAGTTCTAAGAGAAGGCTGAAGGGCCACCCGGTTCCAGGTATCTGGGCCATAAGGCCATGTCATAAGACAGACGAGGCTTAAAAGCAAGACCAGAAGTGTCCCCAACATGCTCCTTTGACAAAACCTGCAGTACACATGTGTTTGTCTGATGGCATACAAAAACAGTCGGCGGCAATGTGGCAAGAAGCTGTGGTGTAGGTATCCTGATCGGATCTGGCGAGGAGTCCACGCGTGTCAGCGGGACTCAGACCTGGCTGATCGTCAGGATGAGCTGGGAGGCTCTGGAAAAAACACACATTTCCCTGGCCATCCTCTAAACCTACAGGGATGACCTGAGTACTTTTACTGTATTTTTTTTTTAATTTTTTTGCTGGAATACAGTTGTTTTTCTTTTAAAGGTGTAACCTTTAAATATTGTCTAAGATTGTTTTCCATACAACAACCACCTGTACAAGAGAAGGAAAACTCTTTTTCCTTCAAATAAATGAGGAAATTCTAAACTCCAACAGGGCGAAGGGGGAGGGCAAAAGACCTGGGAATCCTCTCTGAAAATAATTTTTAAGATATCAGGTTTTTCTGTTTTGATCCTTGCTTCTACGATAACAGCCCTAGAAACAGTGCCTAGGGTTTTCCCCTCTAACGATAAATGGCTGTAAAACACAAAACTTTTCAAGATACGCAATAATGTGGCCTCCAAAATCACGCTATGAAGTTCAAAGAAACCTTATTTGATAGACTGTACCAAATTTTAACAGGTCACATGGTTTCAAATTTTAAAATTGTTTTTCTATCTGTCTTTTTGTGCCATATCAAGTGCAGCCCACTGCCCTGCTGATCCCTAAACTGGAAGCCGCCGGCCAGAAAAACAGAAACCATGCTATCATTAAGCAATAAAATGTAACTGTACCTAATATCATGTTTTATATTAGTTTCCTGAATTTAATGTTCATTAAAGATTACGTAGAATCAGCGTTCTACTCAAGCATCTGTCCAGCTTTGCTTAAAAGAAAAAAAGTATCGCCACGAACTGCAGGGCACTGCATAACTCTGTAAGACCACAAACACGTTAACGCTGCCTAAGTCAGGTGATTCCAGGTCTCCAGGGGGCAATCTGGTAAACGTGGGGCGGTGGGGGCCCCAGCTGGGGTGGTCGGAAGAGGCCCCTCTGAGACAGTCACCCGCACTGAGGCCCGAGGGCAAGGAGGCAGCCTCGGGCTGAGCTGCAGGAACAGCGTTCCTTACAGAAGGAACGGCACGTGCAGGAGCACGGAGGCGGCGGCAAGCCCACCCAGGCTGGTGGGCAGTCGGGGGGCGGCGGCAATCCAGCCAGCGGGGCTGCCGTGGTTCTGGAGAGGAGGACGGGGCAAGGGGAGGCTGTGGGCCCAGATCAGGAAGGTTCTTGCTCTGCGGGCGATGGCAGCCACTGGAAGGTTTTAAGTGGGAATGAATCGACTGACTGACTCTGCATTTTTTGCTTAAGTCATATTTGTATTAAAACCAAAAATCAGCTGCTGAACACACCACCTTTTCCTAAATCAAATTCTAAGCTATGAATCCTACTGGACACCTCCCTCTGCTGCACAGAAAACTTTCTCTTCACTGTGTTTACTTCCAAAGTCCCTTTTTGAAGAAGGGACTAGCAGAAGATAACCACCCTTCAAAGAGGCTGGGATAAATCCTATGAGTGTTACAATGCCAGTAACATAAACATGTGATCGTATAATCCACAGCCTATAATCTTTTTAACAAAGGGGATAATCCAACAAGTTTGTCAGATGGCAGTAGTTTAAAAATAGTCATTCTACATTTAAATACACTTCCAAATAGCAACTAAATTTGTAATGAAAATTACAACCACTAACAAGGAAGGCCCTTTATTCAACAATAACGGCTTAAATTATTCTGCTTAAACTGACGAGTCCACTCATGTCTTGTCTTCACTGGCGTCCTCTTCTCCAACATTCTATGCATAGCTTTCTAATAACTAGCCCTGGTCTTCGTCTCTGCTAGCTTTTCTGTATACTCCCCAAAATTTCAACTATCGCCTTCTGCAGACTTTCAACTCTTTGCCCACCATTTCTGATTTTGTGCGTGACAAGGCTGAGACTCACCAGCCAGATAAGCTTTTCTTCTGGCCTAAGAGGAAAACAGTTTTCCTTCTGACTCAGTCTCTCTTCCAAACTGTGCCTGTTTTATGGCCCTGTCCCAGCAATCAGGCTCGGGTCCAACAAGCTCTCTTCTGCTGGACGACTCCTCAGCTCTCTGACATCTGGTGAGGAGCGTGGTGCCTCTCAAGTCCTCCCCTCTATCTACCTCACCTAGTCTCCTGCTGGGGTGGAAGCGGGCAGCGTCTCTCAGCTGCCTGCTCCTTACTCAGATTCATCCTCAACAGCCCACGAGTCTTCCCGAAGTAACATCCTAGCTGTACCAGGCTCCTGTCACTTACTGAGGAAACCCGTCTCAGGGGTCTCTGGGAAAACGAATTTGTGTGATTCTAACTATTTTGTAAATAGTCAAGTGGTACAGACCTAAGTTACCCTACCTACCCTCGGAGGTCTCTTTTGTTGGTGGACTTGAGTTCCTCCAAACCCAGAAGCAAAGATACACAATCAGCGGAATTTCAGAGCCCTGGGAGTGGTCCAAAGCTTATCAACTGGTTTGAAATAAAGTTTCGCCTTCAAGGGTAATCTCAGCCCACTCTCTGACTTGCTTGCTGGGTCGGCTTACAAGCACAGTCAGGCTTTAATCATCCCACCAGTGCTGGGCTGGAGGCTGTCATGCTGCCTTTCCAAACCTCCTCATTTTCCAAAGACAAAGGAAGCAGGGGCATGCATGGCACCCATCTATAGGCAGACACAGAGACACACACGGTAGAGGCCACAAAGGCAAAAAAAAATTTTTTTAGGACTTTTAAAAGTCAAAATACGTTGCAGTGCTTGCCATATACAGTGGTTATTTAAAACTTTCTTCTGCAAGACCAATTATCAATGTTGACATTCCTCCAAAATGATGACTTACTAATTTTCAGATAATTAACTAATTGTATTTTCTGTGAGAAACACCTTAGAGGAAAGCCAACAGTTAGAGGAGGCCTAGTACACGCCAAGGCTCTGCACTGAGCTCAGTTAAACCCCCAGCAATGCTATGAGATGGCATGTTCCTCCTGTAGATAAAGACACTGCAACCTGGAAAAGTAAATAGCTTTCCGTCAAGAACCTAGTAAGTAGTAAACACAGTATTTCAAAGTTGTGACTCTTTGTGGCCCCATGAATTGCAGCCCTCCAGGCTCCTCTGTGCATGGGATTTTCCAGGCAAGAATACTGGAGTGGGTTGCCATTTCCTCCTCCAGGGGATCTTCCCGACCCAGGGATCCAACTCATGTCTGTTGCATCGGCAGGTGGGTTCTTTACCACCAGAGTCACCTTATGTACGTATACGTAAGTCGCTCAGTTGTGTCCGACTCTCTGCGACCCCGTGGACTGCAGCCTGCCAGGCTCCTCTGTCCATGGGATTTTCCAGGCAAGAATACTGGAGTGGGCTGCCATTTCCTTCTGCAGAGGATCTTCCCAACCCAGGGATCGAACCCAGGTCTCCCGCGTTGTAGGCAGATGCTTTTACCTTCTGAGCCACCAGGGAAGTCGAGAATTTTTCTCTGACTCCAAAGCCACACTCTTCCTACTACATCTTTCTGAATGGACAAAATCATATTCAACGTGAAGATTCAATATATTCCTAATTTCCATTAAGAAAAAGAATCTAAAGGTTTACAAAGTAATCACAACTTTCTAAAGTGCACTTAATTAAGTGTAAAGATGTTAATAAACCAATAATATCACAGATCTCTTAACTCACTTGTTAATTTGGTAATAAGATTCACATAAAATGTCTAATTCCTTAAATTTGTGGCAAACTCTGTATATCCTATCAATGAGGAAAATTAACAACTTCTAATTCTCAAACAACTTCTCTGGATGTTGGTACTTACCCTTTTTCTGTATAAAGATCCTAAGCAGTGGGTTGGCCGTTGAAACAGCTTTGTGATAATTGTCGTCATTATTTATAGGTAGTAAATCGCCATGGATGTCTGCATAGCCTACTAAAACGTCAACATTGGGTATTTTATGAACATGTTGCAGTAATCCGTAAAACTCCTCAAACTTTCCAGGTTTTGATCTTTCCAGTGAAAACCGGCGAAATTCAGCTCCAAACTACAAACAAACATATTAACTTTAAAACAGGATCCAATCTTACAATGCATGACATAGAAAAATTCACAGATACGAGTTTCCTTTAATAAAGAAGACAGCTTCAACCACATAGTCGAAACCTCACTGAAAGTGAAAGTTGCTCAGTCATGTCTGACTCTTTGCGACCCCATGGACTATACAGTCCATGGAACTCTCCAGGCCAGAATACTAGAGTGGGTAGCCTTTCCCTTCTCCAGGGGATCTTCCCAACCCAGGGATCGAACCCAGGTCTCCAGCATTGCAGGCGGATTTGTTACCAGCTGAACCACCAGGGAAGCCCCTAGAAACCTCATTATCTGGAGATAAAATGGCCTAGGGGAGACACAGAAATGTGCCTGCTCACTGCTGTATCTCTGAAGGGCATCCCCTTCAAGACATGCAGGTTCGACTTAATCCCCAGGGTACCCAGGCCCCACTGGGGACTGTCCTGCAGAGTGACTCAGCTCAAACAAACCCTGTGTGGAGTCCGGATCCTGACAACAGGCTTCCCTCCTCACTCAGGCCACGGGGTAACAAAGATGAGCCTAAGTCTTTATTTTGACTGTCAGCAAAAAGCATCTAGGTTTCCTCCCCAATAAAAGGAGTAACAACTTCATAGGAAGTGGCAGGAATTAACTGCAGCACAAGCAAGCAGGACTTTGAACTTCTTGGCATTAAGGTACCATATGAATGGAGGCATATTATAGAAGAAATAAGTCTAAAGATAAGAAGTGTCTTCCATATGTTAATCTTAAAAAAAAAGGGCAGTTTTATTAATACATTAAATATATGTCGTACAACTATCCAATTAATGCAAAAGTGTTTATGTGCTTGGCACAGTGCTAGGCCCTAGAGAATGAAAGGCTCGGGCCTGCACCCGAGCTCAGCAATTAGTGGGTGAAGAGAATAATTATATGAGCGGTATTAAGGAACCACACAAACAGGGAGGACGGCACTTCCATCATACCCAGTATTTATCTTCACAATTCTGATACTCACATCTGCTTCCCCACTCTAGAATCCAAATGCCACATGATTTCGGTGGTTCTTATCTGACACGAAGGACTGGCTTCATCCAGTCCATAATAAACAGGATCTGTGACCTACTATGGAACCAGCATAGCATTTCCTCAAATGTGGAAACCTAAGAAAGATTCATCAGCCTTCCTCAAAAAGTGCCCCAGTCACACACGTTTGGGAAATGCTATATAACTATAATCATGCTCTTGGGAATCACTGGGGAGACCAGTTATTAAAGGCAAGGTGAAGCCCTGGGGTTGATTAAAACAGAAAAAATTTTCAAAACAAACTGTGTGCCAAATGTATTTGACCACTGAATTCCTTTTTCCTCTAAGTATCTATTATTGGATAGTAACACTAGCTGTACTACCAACAAGGCCTTAAACATCATGCAGGCAAAGTCCCTGCTGGAATTACTTGGTTACAAATGTGTCCGTTCACGTCCCCAAGGGTCCTGTGGGCTCCCTGGATTCACCGCTTTTGTTATGGCAAGTTTATCTGCCTTGCTTATACCCACACTATTTGCTAGTTTTCAATTAAAATGAAAACTCACTGAAAGCACCTCTTCCTTGTAATAAATTAAAAGTTTCCGAAACACATTCCTCAAACGTAAACACTAACATTTGTCAAGAAAATAAGGTGACTCACACCTAAAGCGCTCAAAAAGTTTAGTCACACCTTCACGTTTCAAAGTAAATAAAAACTGAGGAACACCCTTCATATCAGAGTCAGTTTTATGATGTTATCAGAAGTCATAGTTTCTCCTCCATTTTCTTTATTCTGGTATCGCAACATCCCAGTGCATTCTGATTCATCCCCAGGTTTTATTACTTCCCCTGGTGAATGGGAGTAACAGCTAATAACTGAATATTTTAGGGCTGCAATGTTTTTGCTAAAGCTTGTGGATAAAAATTCTTTGCTCGACACTTTTTTTTTCCTCTTGCTTAAATGTTACGATAAAAACAATGGGAAATTGTAAGGCTTCACAGTAGATGTGCTCTTTTGCAAAGTTAGCAGAAAAAAAAAGAGAAATTGTTATGATTCTTGCAGCACAACAACAGGATTAAGAGAACTTTTTACTACATGAAAAAAAAATACAAAAATAGAGATAAAATTAAGACTCAATCAACAACTATTAAAACTTTTTTTTAGCCTGGTCTAGTTTGGCCTGGTCATGGGGATGGACACCCATCACCCAGCATTTTTAGGTACAACACTCTAGAAATGTAAACTTGATTTTAGTATTGGTTCCCCATGAATAATAACCAGGAAATGTACAGCTCAATGACTATTCCAGGTCTTTGACATCTAAGACTGTTGAAGGACATCTCCTTGATTATTAATAGCTCTCTCAACTCTATAGATACAGTAAGATAAATGTTACCAGAAAGTTACTGTAAAGAAAAGTCACGTGGTAACTGGTATCACAACTTAACTATACTTATATTTGCATGATCCACTACTTTATTTGTACCATTTTCTCCTTCCATGAGCAAAGATATGACGTTGACAACTTGCTTTTTATGAGGAAGAAAAAGAAATCCTGAAATGTGGATCTGCATACCACAGAGGTGGGGTCACAACCTCTTCGTTATCAACTTTGTAAAAAGCTGTAATATTACCACCAAAGCAGTGAAAATGGACATATTGTTTCACCTATCTGTCCAAATATTGTTTAAATGGTGAAGATGTCAAGTGCTTTTCTTTAACCCCTTAAAAATAAACGTACAGTTAAAACACAAGGTGTCAGAGATGCGCTGGAAACTGTACTTCCCCTGTGCCTACTGATCAGCAGCTAGAACGAGTGGGACCCTTGATTCTGTTTAAGAGCTATGGTTCACCAGAAGAGCAGGCCAAATATATAATGGGTAGTGTGGGAAAGATTCACAAACCAGTTGACAGAAGAGAAGCATGGAAAGCCTGAAATTCTAGTCCCTACACGCTCGAGGTTTCCTAATCTGAAAGATAAATTACCATTTGACTGTATTTAATCAGAGCACCTAGAATCCCTACTCATTTTTTTCCTATGATAAAAAGCCACGAACTGAATTTTAAGATTACGCAATATCGTGTTTTTCTTTTCTTAACCTCAACTCCCACAAACCCAAACTAGATTTATAACAGAAATGCTGTGAGAAGGTTCAACCATTGGCCACAGAACCACTACTACCACTATATGCTAGAGGAAAAACTCTCTATATATTTTGTTATCTTAACTCTTAGTTCAAGCATGTCACTTCAATTCGCCATGGCAATTCCATGGAGGACACAGGAGACAGTGTATTTCTGAACCTGCTATATTTCTGTTCTTATTAAGCAGAAGGGTTTTTGAAATTAGTATCTACTGTGATACCAGTTAAGTTGAAAATGATGTTTTAAAATGTTAAAAATGAATGCAGATCTCAGTTATGGCAACTTACAGGACTTCGCTTAGCAACTCCAGATAATAAAAACCCTTCTACCCCAGAGAGCCGTCCTTACTCTACTTCACTGAAAATCACTCCTTGATTTTGCGTTCTCCCTTCTACCCCATCCCTGTAATCTTATATTCAGTAAGGTTTCATTATTTTTGAAGTTAATACGCTTTTCCTTTTCTCCTACTCTTCCCTGTGTCTTGCTCTTTCCAACTCTTATTTTAAACGTTCACGGGGCTCAGCTCCGTGTGCTCTCTTTAGTATTCCAGAAGGCCTAAAACTTATCTTGTAAAAAGGGCTTTAAGGTTTTGTCATAAAAAGCAGAGCTTGTTGAAGCCAAAACCTTTCTGAGCCCCTGTCTTCTCCGAGAATCAGACTAGATTATCTAAGTCCCTTCTGGCTCTTCAATTCATGAAATGCTTGCTTGAGAATGTTCTTGGGGCTGCCGATCGTCTTCAAATTCCAGCTCAAAACCTCCCTTAGAAAGCATTCCCTCACTAATCCCGATACACTGTCCTGCTCAGAGAGCCTTGCAATTTAGGAATTCAGAGAATACCCACACGTTGTCATCGGCAGATGGGCATACCGTTGGTCAAGAGGGAAAAAACACTTGACCTGAAAGAGTAGCAGGATGGAATGAGAAGGGCATCCAAACTCAAAACTGTGAAGTGCCACTCACCCGAAAGGTGACAGTGTTCATTTTACAAGATTCAATGCATACCAAAGTTCGTGTTCGAAAAATCCCTACAGGAAGCAAAAGCTAACTTTTACATTTGGGTGACTACGGATGTTTCAAACACTCTTTACTCAATGCCAGAAGGCAGAATTCCTCCAAACCTTTCGTACCACGCTGCGCTCGCTCAAATGCCCCCCCATCCTCGGGTATGCCTTGGGCCTGACTCCCATCCTTGAAGGGGAATGATTTCTCACGGAAGGGGATTAAGCGCTCGGCGGGGCTCCTGCCTTACCTGGGGGCGGGAGCGGACACAAGGCCCCCCCCGCATCCTCGGCAAGTTCATTCCCCACCGTCTCCAGCCCCCAAGTCCCCCCAGCGCGGCCCCGGCGGCCCCATACACCCGGCCAGCCCCTGGGGGCCCCAGGCCCGGTCCCTGCGGCCCCCCGCCCCCGGGGTCCCCCAGCTTGCCCGGGCCCGCGCACCTTGCTCTTCACCTCCATGGTGCCCAGGCAGCCGCTGCCCGCCCCGTGCCTGTGGCCGCGGTTCATCCTGAAGCCGGGCCCGCGGCGGCCTCCTCCAGCCGGGCCGCGCCTCGGGGGCGCGCGGGGCGAGTGCGCGGCCGGCGGGCTCGGGACGCGGCGGCTGCGGCGGCGGCGGCGGCGGCGGCGGCGGCCCGGGCTCCTCCTCACAGGCACCTGCAGAGGGGCGGCCGCGGCTCGCGTCTCCGCGCCAGGCCCCGCTCGGCTGGCTCCTCACGCTGCAAGACCGAGGGTCGGACTGGCGGCGCGGCGGGCGGGGACGCGGAGCCCGCCCTCCCGGCCTCGGCGGCGGCCGCGACGGCGGAGGCGGCGGAGGGGGCGGAGCGGCGGGGACACGCGCCGCAGCCTCGCTCTCGGCTGCCGGCCCCGCGCGCGCGCGCTCCCTCACCTCGGGCCGGGCCGCCGCCGCGGCGCGCGCGCGCGCTCACCTGCAGCCTCCGCCGAAGCCTCGGCAGCCCGCGCTCCGCCCCCACCCAATGGAAAGCGCGCACCTGCGCCCGCGGCGCCAACCAATCGGTACCCGCCTCGCGCCGCGCGTGGGCGGGGCCTCCTGCTCGAAAAGCCCGCCTGCCGCCGTTCGATTGGTCCCGCGCGGCGAGGGAGGGGTGGGATTACCTGAAGCCGGGAGGGGCCCTCCGGACCCCGCAGGCGAGCTCCAAAGCGCATGCGCGGGTCCTGGAGTTTCCGCCCAGCGAAGGCCGGCCGGAAGCGCGAGCGCACCTGAAGACGCTCTGGGATGGGTGGGCCTTTAGCGCACGCGCGGGCGCGCGCCTGGTTGCTCTGTACCCGGCTGGAGCTCGCGGTCCGCCCGGGCGTGGGGGACGCTTCCCGGCTAGTTGCTGGACGCTGCGGGGCTGCAGGCTTTCTGCACCCCGTTCCACTTTGGGATGCTGCAGCCTCCAACAACGCCCCTCCGTCACCCATTTGCGTCCTTTAGTCGTCTGCCTGCAACTCGGATTGCAAAATTCCAGTTTTCCCTCCTCTGTAACAGTAACTGGAGAAAAATCGCAGGGCTCTACTGGCTTAATGTCGTTGGTAGAGACTTTCTGCAGTCCAGTCAAGTCCCGTGGGGTCGAGTAGGCGCTGGGAGGGCGGGGAAATGGGCAAAGGCCGGGGATGGCTCCTCGAAGGTCCGTACTTCTAGATCGGCCCTCCAGGGATTCCCCGCCCCCCTTGTCTTTTAAATTTGTTTAACCTTTGAGGATCTTCCTCTCCCTCCAGCCGTTTCTGGGCTATTCACTGTGTCCACCAGTGACAGCCGCCAGATTGTGTTTTTCTATCCCTCCAGTGGAATGACCAAGCTATGTTCTTGATAACAGAAGACTGAATCCTTCTCTTTAAATGCTCAGAGCCGAGTTTCTCCTCTCAGGGATCCTTTGCAGCACTGGTAGTGCTGGGGTGGTGAGGAGGAGAACCCCAGAGCCCCCCACCCACCTGCAGAGGGGGTCATCACAGAGCTGTAGAACTCTCCTGTGAGCTGGACCTGGGCCTGCGGGGGGCAGTTCTAACCTGAAATGGCCAAGAACAGCTGGCTAGGGTGCTGCATTCGGCCGGAGAGCCCTGGGCCTTCCTCTCCCCGTCCCTGCCTTCATCCGTCCTCACACGGGCACCCCTCCTTCCCAGCCCTTTTGTCAAGTTCCAGGTTCCCCATGTATTTTGGAGAAGGACAGCTGTGAAAGTCAGCGACTCCTCTGTTTTGCTCACTGTGACTTCGAGTAGTAGCATCTGCCTGAGTGCTCGCAGGTACTCAGCTCTGTCTCTGCGGGGTGCTGGAGCTGGGGAGGATGGCTTCTCCATATTTACATAGCCCCACCTGAGTTCAAAGGTGGGCTTCTCATCTTCCCCCTCTGAAGGGTTCAGTTCACCAAGTATTTGTAGGGGAATTTAAAATTGTTCTGGCCATTTTGGGTGGAAGTCCAGAGGGAAGGGGCACCATCCCAAGCTGAATCATTGTAAAATCTGCCTTCTCGACCTCCTGTTCAAAAGCACCTGCTGTGTGACTCAGGCTAAACTGGAAATGAACTGTGGTGCTGTGATGGGGCAGCATGGCAGTTTGGTCTCAAGACCTCTTAATCCTCTTAAAAATCATGAAGGGCCTCCAGGTATTGTGTTTATGTGTGGATATGTCTTTCAACAGTCATTGTATTAAAATGAAAACTGTTGGGACTTCTCTGGCAGTTCCATGATTAAGACGCTTGGCTTCCAACACAGGGAACGTGGGTTCAATCCTTGGTTGGGGAACTGTTTAATAAGATCCCATATGCTGCACAAGCGTGCATTTAGAAAACAAAGTTAAAACTGAGAAATGTTTAAAACACAGGGTACACAGGATGGGGACTCCCCTGATGGTCCAGTGGCTAAGACTCCAGGTTCCCAATGCAGGGGGTCTGGGTTCAATCTCTGGTCAGGGAACTGGATTCCACGCGCTGCAGTTAAGACCCTGGTGCAGCCAAATAAGTAAATAAAAAGAAATACTAAGAAAAATACACAAGCACACATTCCAGCGGTCGTCAGGGAGATGACATCGTCAAAGGTCCCTTCCCTTCTGGAAAATCCCGTCATCTACCTGTGTGGCAAGGAGAGTGAGAAGAGCAAGTGACATTTCAGTGTTGTGAAAATCGTTTCGGCTTTGAGAATCCCCTTGAAAAGGTCTCAGGGACTCCCAGGGACCACTAGGATGTCTGTACGCGGCTGTCACCCCCTCTCCCCGGCTGCCAGGCCAGGTGCTGGGCCCCGGCGCTGTGGGAGGGAGTGTTGAGTGGCTGAGCTTTATTACTGTTATCGGTAGTGATTTATCAAGCCCTTTTAAAAAGGAAGTTCGTGGATGCCAACACACCTGCGTGGGCCCTGCATTCCTGGAGGTGTCGTCACGTCCTCTCTGCCCTCCCCCCGGGTGTGGCACCCCTGTTCGACTTTCCTTTCTAGAAGGAAGTGTCAGACCCAAGATTTCTGGATCTCCTAAGCGGAATTTGCTCTGAGGCCTGCGTCACACACGCGCCCGGGCTGTGTAAGGAAGGAATGTGGAAAAGAGTTTGATTTTGATAAAGGTGTCATGGAGGAGGGGAGCCCTTTCATTCCGAGAGTGCTGTTCCAGGCACAAGTTTGTTTGCAGGACCTGAAATTCAGCTTATCTCCAGAAGCATGAAGCCCAGAGAAGCAGCAGAAATGGAGAAGGGTTTATATTCCTGTCTCTTTGGTTTGCAGAACTGAACCCTAATCTCATTTCCCGCCACCCCTCCCTCCCCACCCCCAAATCCTCAAGCTAAAGCTGATCAAGACCTACATGGGGAATAAAAAGCTAGTCCCAGACCTGGGAGAATTACTACTCAATGAGCTGGGGAGATAAGCAAGGTGAGTGGATGGCATGAACTCTTTAAATTACAGGTTCACAAAGGCATTATTCAGGAATGGGGACCACACCCATGTGCTGCCATCTCCCCAGCCCACCTCTGCCGCCTGAAAGAAGCTAGTGAGGGCTCCATTTCTGCTTCAGCCCTCTTTCCAACACTGTCTGTCTTTAATTCTACAACTTCACATGACTGCTCTGTCTGTTTAAATGTACTTGCGAGGAGGAAAGAGTTTGTAATTTTCCACAATTCATTTTATTGATTTACATCTTGCATAACGGTGCTTTTTCGTTTCCTTCCTCCTCTTAGGAAAAAAAAAATTTTTTTAAGAGGTGACAAGAAGTCACATATAATGGTGGTGAGATTTTTTTCAAGGAGTTTCTCTTGCCAGTTCTTTTTCTCCTTGATTGCTCAAGTGCCAGTTTTGATGGAGCTGGTTAATAATTCTTTGAGAGAGAGGTGAAGTGTACCCTTATGAGTCTTAGACGACTCACCAAAGCATTTTAAGCCCTTTAGCGGAGGTGGAATTAAGTCACGTGATCTGTTTTCTGGTTAATAGTTTATAACTCTCAAAAACGAATGAATTATTTTCCTGTAAGGTAAGAAACAAACTACTCTCTTAGTTAAAACCCGTCTTCGTGGGAGGCAGGCTGTGCCAGGCACAGTGCATGGTCCGTGCCCTCGAGGAGCTTGCTTTCTGACCCTTTCCCTCGGTGGGACTCAGTTTCTTTATCTGTAAATGCAGGCATCAGATGAGATCATCTTCACCATCCCTTCCAGCTTTCAACATTCTGTGGTACCCAGGGGATAATGGAGACTCATCATTATTTCAACATCACCGGGGATGAACTAGAAATGAAAAGGGTAATCTTTCCATCAGGGTCAACAGGCAGGCAGCAGTCGTCAGCTAAAATATTCCACTTCCTGGGAGGTGTTGATGAAGATGATGAAAACTAACATTTATGAGGGCCCACTCTAGGGGCTTCCCTGGTGGCTCAGCTGGTAAAGAATCTGCCTGCAATGCAGGAGACCTGGGTTTGATCCCTGGGTCAGGAAGATGACCTGGAGAAGGGACTGGCTACCCACTCCAGTATTCTTGCCTGGAGAATCCCATGGCAGAAGAAGCCTGGCGGGCTACTTCTGCCCAGGGTTAGAACATGGCCCCCCTGCGTTGGGAGGGTGGAGTCTTAGCCACTGAGCCACCAGGCAAGTCCCTATCTCATTTACTCTGAAGGTGCAGGAAGAGCTTTATACTCCGAGGCACTGAGATCTTAACTTTCCGTAAGTGGTAGCTGTTAATTTCAGCCCTTGCACTGCCCCTTGCTGGCTGGGTGACCTTGATTCTGTCCATCCCACTTACTCAGAGCCTCGGAGTCTCTCCTTGGATGAGAAACTAAATGTGAAACCGCTCTGCAAACCTCAGGTTTGGTGAGAACTCTAATGGTTATTATTTAACACATAATATTGCCTACCAAAGCCTTTGGTAGAATTTCAAGAAATTCTTAGAAATAAAATATAAATATGGAATAAACCATTCTTTTTGTTTTCACACAAGGAGAAAGAAACAAGAAAACTAGAAGTTTTAGTGGCCATCTCTTAGAAAGGCTGAGAGGCAGCCTGGAGGAGTCATTAAGGACGTGACTCCCAGATGCCTGCCTTCTGTGCTCACTCTGCCATTTCCTAGCTGTGTGACCCTGGTCAAGTTCTTGAGCTCTCTGAACCTCGGTATCCTCACCTGTAAAATGGGAATACGAGGAGTGTTATTTGCCTTCACTCATGTATGGAGCATTTAGGCTATGACCCAGCACAGAGTAAGGACTCCCTAAGTGTTATCGATTATTGTCCTTATTGCTATCTAACTATTTTTATTACCTACTGTCATAATAGAATTCATTGATGTAATTAAGTATTAAGTCTCAACTGTGTATATAATATGGTCCTTGACATGAGATAAAGAAGAAGAATAACAAAAAGAATGAAGATATGATTTCTACCAGGGGCTTCCCTGGTGGCTCAGACAGTAAAGAATCTGCCTGCAATTCAGGGGACCTGGGTTCGATCCCTGAGTCGAGAAGATCCCCTGAAGGAGGCCGTGGCAACCCACTCCAGTATTCTTGCCTGGAGAATCCCCATGGACAGAGAGGAGCCTGGTGGGCTACTGTCCGTAGGGTCACAAAGAGTCGGACGTGACTGAGCAGCTAAGCACGTAATTTCTACCATCTGGAACTTCAGAGTTCACATATACAGTGGCTCAGCAAGTATCCTTGGATGCCTACTGAGGATCAGGCAAGGAGACAGTAGTAAGAATATGATCGAATTCTTGTCTCCAAGGAACATGCGTCTAAGCTGAGATGTCAGACCCTCGGAGAGATCTCTTCTGGAAGTGATGTGTGGAGTAGTTAAGGCAGGGAGGTTTGTTGGAGTTGACATCCTGGAGCTCACATCTGGCTCCATCACTCACCAGCTGTGGAACAGTCCGCACACACCTCCATCTCCCTAAAGACCACCTCTCTCTGGAGTGAAATAAACGGAGTGATAATATCTACCTTCTTGAACTAGTAAATATGTATTGAGGGTCTATGACGTGGCAGGCACTTTTCTAGATGGTTAAGGATATGGGAGTAGGGAAGACAGGACGCAATCCCTGCCCTCCTGGGGCTGACATTCCAAGGGAGGAGAGACACAGATAGATAGGCAAATTACATACTTAGAAGATAGCGTGTTAAGTGATGAGAGCTATGGAGACAGAAAGCAGGGAAAGAGGATGGGGAGGCCTAGGGAGCTTGGAGGTGGGGTGAGGGCTAGAAGGGAAAAGAAAATTCCAAATAGGGTGGCAAGGGGGGCCGTCTGGGACACTGCAGAGGAGAAAACCATCCTGCGAGCTTCTCGGGCTGGTGGGGGCAGGGTGGCAGGTCGAGGATAGGGGAAACCTTCCAGGCGGGGGCTCAGCGTGGGCCTGATGATCCTAGGAGATAAAGCTCTCGGTGCCCGGCACACAGCTAGCGCTCAGAAGACACCAGCTGCTATTTTGAGCCATTACTCAGCGCGAAGGCCAGGGTAGGAAAGAGGGGGTGGGAGCAGAGAAGTGAGAGTGACTAAGTCAGCCTCGGGGGTGGGGGGTCTGGAGTGTTTCACGGATGAAGCGCCTTTGCTTGCAGCCAGGGCAGGGGAATGAGCAGGCGTTTGCTAGGGTCTTGGTGGGAGGAGGGGGCGCGGAGCGGGGCAGGGAGCAGGGAGGAGGCATTCCAGCCCGAGGGAGTTTGGCGATGGGGGCCGGTGGAGTAGTTGGCGAGCAGATGCGATGGGTCTCAAAGGCCGCGGTGGGGAGTGTCTGCTATCTCCAGTTGCTGCCGGGAGACTCCTAACATCTTTAAAACTGGTCACTGGAAGGAACAGATTTGTGTTTTAATAAGCTGTCCGGAGGAGGCAGGCACTGGGGCAGCGAGTTAATGAGTTTTACAGGGACCAGTGTAATTAAATGGCAAAGCGAGTGGCGCAGCCTGTGGGACTTCGGGAGGAGGCAGGCCGTCCAGCCGTCAGTTACTCATTCATTCAGCACATTTTTATTGAGGCCCTGCTACGTGCCAGGCACCGCCTGCTTGGATGCTACCACTACGGCAGGGATGGGGGGGCGGGGCAGGGAATAAGACCATGTCTTCCCCGAGAGAGACAGATGATGAGCAATGAACGCAATTTGGGGGTGGGGGCACAAACAGAATTGCTTTATGGCCCAGGCAGGAGGCGGGGAGGGCAGGGCTTGCAGAAGAGGGAACTGCCCCCAAATCAAGGGCTCACCCAGCTTCTGGGTCTGTATGAAGGTGGGCTGCATGCAAGCAGGTCTCCTGGTTCTTTAAGAGAGGCTGAACATTTTTTTGTTGTTTTAATTTCCCTGGTGGTTCAGTGGTAATGAACCAACCTGCCAATGCAGGAGATGCGGGTTCAGTCCCTGGGTGGGGAAGATCCCCTGGAGAAAGAAATGGCAACCCACTCCAGTATTCCTGCCTGGGAAATCTGGTGGACAGAGGAGCCTGGCAGACTGCAGTCCCTGGGGTCGCAGAGTTGGATAGGACTTAGTGACTAAAACGGCCACAACAATCATTCCTTTACAGCGTGGTGTTATTTTCTGCTGTACAGCCAAGCGAATCAGCCATACATGTACATATATCCCCTCGTCCTTGAACTTCCTTCCCATTTAGGTCCCCATTGGGCACTGAGTAGGCGTCCCTGTGCTGGACAGTGGGCTCTCGTCAGTTATGCATTTTATACAGAGTAGTGTGTATATCGCAACCCCCGTCTCCCGATCCGTCCCACTCTCCCTTCCCCGCTTGATGTCCATGTTTGTTCTCTACATCCACGTCTCTGTTCCTACTTTGCAAGTAAATTCATCTATACCATTTTTCTAGGTGCCACATAAATGAGTTAATAGTAGTACACAACTCTTTTTCTCGTTCTGACTTACTTCCGTCTATAGGACCATCTCTAGGTCCATCCACATCTGCAAATGGCTCAGTTTAAGAGAGGCTGGACGTTTCCACGTGAGATTTCTGATTCCAGTAACTGTTGGCAACTGATCAGAAAGAATGGAGTGACTGAGGCTAAGAGGAGTGTGTGTGTGTGTGTGTGTGTGTGTGTGTGTGGTGTGCATGAGTTCTGCTTAGGATGGGTTGTGAGAAGAGCTCTGAGGAGGTGGCACTGCAAGGGTGAGAGGGGAGAGCCTGTGCCGCGGGTGCAGGGGAAAAGCTTGATGTGTTCGAGGAGCTCGAAGGAAGCCGTGCCTGGAGCTTGAGGAGCGAAGGAGAACGGCTTTAAAGGAGGCCAGCGGGGAAGGGAGGGCAGAGCAGGTCGTGCCGGTCTTGTGATGACTTCAGGTTTTCTCCTGTGTGTATGTGCTAAGTCACTTCAGTCGTGTCTGACTCTTTGAGACTCTGCAAATCGAAGGCTGCCAGGCTCCTTTCCCAGGTCCATTGAAAAGACGTCTCTGAACCTTGAGAATTCCAGAAAACCCCTCAGTCCCCGGCAAGCCCTCTTTCATCTTCACAAACATAGATGGATTTAGGTACTGTTATCACTTTTATTTTACAGATGAGGAAACTGAGGAACAGAAAAGTTAAATAACTCACCCAGCATCACACAGATAAGTATCAGAGCTGGTGCTCAACTCCAAACTGTTGGATTCCAGAGGCTTCTTGGTTGCCTTTCATAGGGTCAAGTGAATTTCAGAGATGGGTTTAAACATCTTTCTTCCTTGATGAAATACATCATTTTATCTGGAAACAGAAAGTCCTGCCTGTGTCCTTTACCCCTTCCCCGAGACAATCCTACGGGTGAAAAGTCAGCTAAGAGTCAGGTTGCAAGACTTGTTGCCTTCTAGGAGCCTTCTAGAAACCCAATAGCCTCCAGGGGATTGGCCCCACGGCCCCAGCATCTGATCAGAATTCCCCATGAGATTTTTTTCGGGGGGAGGGAGAGTGTGGTTCGCTATGGAGAGGAGTTTCCAAAATGAAAATAAACCAGCAAACAACCCAACTTGTTACCGGAGATCCAGTGACTTAGCCTTATTAAGTTCAGCGTTAAGCAGAAGAGAACGAAATCGTTTATAGAAACCCTCTTCTCCCTCAGGAGATATTTAAGAACTGAATGTATTTTTTAAAAAATTTTAAGGCATGCCAAGTTTATGTAAAATTATACCAATGATGAAAGAGGCTGGAGAGCAACAACAAGGCCAGCCAGAGTCGGTGCCCACAGTCTTAGGTTCTTAGGAAACACAGAGGCAGAAAGAACAAGGAAGCTGGGAGCGTGAGAACAGAGCGATCCGGGGGACGGCTGGGGAGCCCGGTGCGATGGGCAGCTGCCACACCCGAGCTGGTACCTCACCCCCCGAGCCTCGTCTTTTCAAAGGGGTAGCTGCCTCAGAGGGTTAAGAATTGCACCGGATGACAAATATGTCACTGAACACTCTTTCCGGCATGTGTCAAGTATTGAATCAATAGTACCAGTCACTGTTCCAAGACCCTTTGGGGTTGTCAGTTTGGTTTGTGAGCAAGAGCCCCCAAGCTAGTGTTTGAAGGCTCAGGCCGGGTCAAGCCTGAGCTGAGTGCGCTGCACACATGGTGGTATTTGTTTACCTAAATGTTTGTGCTCATTTTATCTGTCTGTTTGGCTGTGCCAGCTCTTACTTTCAGCACGTGAGATCTTTGGTTGTAGCAAGTGGGATGTTAGTTCCCCAACCAGGGATCTAAACGTGGACCTCTAGGCAGTCTCCATCCTGTGATACTTAATCCTCACCTCGACTCAGGTACGGGGCATCTCAGGTGGCACTAGTGTGAAAGAATCCGCCTGCCACTGCAGAAGACCTAAGACAGGAGGGGTTCGATCCCGAGGTTGGGAAGATCCCCTGGAGGAGGTAATGGCAACCCATTCCAGTATCCTTGCCCGGAGAATTCCACAGACCAAGGAGCCTGGCTGGGGTCACAAGAGTCACAACTGAGCGACTAAACCACCAGCACCTGACTTAGGGACTGTTATTATTTTTCTCTTTGCAGATGGGAGATAGGTGGAGGTGGGGAGGAGAAATGGTTTGCCTGTAAGCTTTGCACAGAGAGGCAGGCATTAGGACCCAGGTCTCTTCTGACGCTGCTGTCTGCTATAACTCTACAGAGAAACTTACCGAAAAAAAAGTAGATACCGTTTTTTCAAGTTCCAGGTCTCCTTAAGTATAAAGAAGATCTAAGTATTTCAGGAAGTGCCAGTGGGGAATTTTTAAATGGAACAAGGTATACCCGGCAGCCTTCCAGATTGGGGTGGGGTTTGCTTATGTGCAGAGGTGAAATTTTCAGGCTCTAGGTGTTTCCCTCAGTTGAAGAGCTCCAGGCAGACTTGACCCCATGCTCCAGGGTGGATCCCTGCCTACCTTCCAGTTCATCACCCCGGAGGTGAATGTGCCCTAAAGCGTCTACTCAGATCCTTAAAATAGAATCCTGTGCGCCCCGCCTGCATGTCCTATTACTGGGTTCAGGATGATGAGGAGGTGGTTATCTGGGTTACCAACCTCTGACTTTTGTAGTCACGAACAGTAAATGTTACTTCTTATTTGTATGTGAGCCTCATTGGTGAGTCAGTCCCATGACCTGGGAGGAAAGGTCTCCCAGCTCCATCTTTAAAGTCAAGAGGATGAACGCTTAGTGATGCTCATCTCAAGCGTGGCCAGGAACTTGGAAGTCCTAAGCGCCTACCCTAAATGAGGAACCTGCATCCTGGGCACTTCCTGTGGCTTCCTCTTTGTCCCTCCTGCCATCCATCACTCAACCATGCGCTCATTCATACAGCAAACTGGAAGAGCCTGCTGTCCTTCAGACAGCTGTCTTCTCTCCAGGGACCCAGTGCTTTTCAAACAGGAGTGCCGAAGGACCTGTTTTTCAAAAATTTCCCCATTGTCACGGATGGACCCTTTTGTAAAAATAGGACAGAAATGATCTACTTGAAAAAAATGAACTTTAAAAATACCAGCAACATGTGAAAAAAACAAGCCCCAATTTTTTAAGCCCCGTTTTTTTATTTAATTAATTTATTTTTATATTTATTTATTTGGCTGTGCCAGGTCTTAGTATGTGGCACATGGCTTCTTGAGTTGTAGCAGGTGGGATCTAGCTCCCTCACCAGGGATTGAACCCAGGCCCCCAGCATGATGAGTGCAAAGTCTTAGCCACCGAACCACCAGGGAAGTCCCTACACCCCAGTTTTTTAGGGTAAGATTCAATGGCCCACATTTTCAGTAGACTTGTGCTTGAGGGCAGACTCACAATCCAGGGTGACAAATGTCTTCATGGGTCTGCGATTCCCCGAAGAGAGGGACATAAATCATTTTGCAGGAACCCAGAGCGTTCAATCATACGACTAACAGAAGCAGTCTTGAGAATCGGGATCTCCAGCTTGAATGTCCCCGCGCGTCCCGTTGTCTGCGCCTTCAGACTGTTGGGTGGAGCCAGAGCACAAAGTGCTATATGCAGCCACGTCTTCGGAATAGTGGCCGAATCGCTCATCATCGAGTTCTTTTGGTGGTTCTAACTCAGACTGCTTACATGAGGTCCACATAGACTTACTCTACAAATTGAAGTACTTCAGAATAACTTGTTTCTATAAGTCCAGCATTTTGCAATACTGCTCATGTGTGGAATCTAAAAAGTGCAACAAACCAGTGGCTATAGCATAACAAGCTGGCTCAGGAGGTAGACGACAAAGCAGCGGTTACAGTGGAGAAGGGCAGCGTGGGGGGAGCGTGGAGGGCACCAGCTACCGGGTGTCAGGGAGGCTCAAGCATGTGCCGTGCAACACGGGGAATAGAGCCAGTATTTACCGTAAATGGAAAGTAACCTTTAAAAATTGTATAAAAATAATTTGTTTATAGTCAAGCCTTTTGGAGGGGGAAAATGTCTCCCTTTTGCCTTTTAGCTCTTTCATTGTACACACATACATTTAAGAATGGGCTCAGTTGCTGTTGTTTAATCACTAAGTTGTATCTGATTCTTTGCGACCTTATGGGCTGTAGCCCGCCAGGCTCCTCTGTCCATGGGATTTCCCAGGCAAGAATGCTGGAGTGAGTTGCCATTTCCTTCTCCAGGGGATCTCCTAACCCAGGCATCAAAGCCAGGTCTCCTGCACTGGCAGGCTGATTCTTTACTGCGGAGACATCGGGGATTTTATATATACACACACACACATTATACATATTTTTACAAATCTTGTTCCATTCAACAGCATATCTCATTGTTGATACTTCCACTTACTACTTTCGTGCCTTCCCCATTCTTTTCCCCTGACTGTATTTTAGCTCCGTGTAGGTCCATCATGCCTTATTTAGGGAGTCTTGTGATGGGCGACCCTTAGGTCACTGATTATTCAGTTGCAGTGAACACCCTGTGCTTGTGCCCTGTGCACTGAGGCGTGTGCTCCTCTAGGATAGATTCCAGCAGACCTGTCAGTGGGTGTGCACGTTTGAAATGTTGTAGGTACTGCCAAGTTCATCCTCCTGAAAGACAGTACGCACCATTGACAGATTTTAGAGTTGAAAGATGTGAGGTTGGACTCATCCCTCCTTGTGTGGATCAAAGGGCTGAAATGATGGGCAGAGCCTGGTCGAAGTCACATGTGACTGAAGACAGAGCCAAGGACACAGACCCCTGCTTCTCTTTCCAGTGAGGTTGCGGAGTTTTTAATCAACCTTTGACCGCCTGATGGCCATTTACGTTGACTGGAGGTGTGTCCTGTACAGAACCAGGAATGAAAGCTTTGAATACTTAGGTTCATGTCAAATTTGAACCTCGCTCCTTAAGACTGTGTCTTAAGACCCTTAAGAAAGGGATTGTGACTTGAGGTAACTTTGCAGCCCCTCTCGGAGGAATATCTGATTTCCGTTGCACCAAATCACCCTTGTCGTGTACAGGGACTGCTGAGTAGAGTGGGCGAGGGACTGAACCTGGCCTCCAAACTCAGCTGTGCTCTGACTTTGTGATTTGGGGCATGGTACCAGCCTCTCCCGGCCTCTCTGTACCTGTTTCCCCACCTTGGAAGAAGTAGTCTTCTTGCAGAGTAATGATGATGACAGAGTCAGAATAATGCATGGGAAACACTTGGGATGCTCCCAGGAAATGTTGGTTTCCTCGTCTTATCCTTCTCTTGAGGAATTTAATAAAAGGATCAGGATTTGCGTCCAACAGAGGGCACTGTCTGAGCTGGAGTGGGAGTCTTCTCAGCACAGAGAGGAGCTTAGTAAGATGCTCCCGTGGTGCTAATTTACTCCTGGAGTTTAGATTTCATTAAGAACAGAGTCATTTTCACTTACCACCAGCGCAGAGCTGCTCTGAAGAGGTTATTTAAGGACAAGAAGCGGCCACATCCCCAAATTCCACGGACACTCCCTTCCATCTAATCCCTCTCTGAACCTTCAGCCTCCTGAGTATCATCATCCGCCTTCACTTCCCCATCTTCCGTGTTATCCGTCTCTGTTAACGGCATCATGAGCTTTCCGGCCATCTATGACCCTGACCTTATTTTAGACCCTCTGTCTCTCTCACTCCCTGTATCCAGATAGTTGCCTGATTCAGAATATCTAACACATTGGTCCTTCCCTGTTGCCACACAGCAGCGCCCGGGGGCAGACCTTCACGACCTCCTGCCAGGACTAGTCTCTGCATCCAGACAGGTCTGGGAAACCCCAATCAGAGCGTCACAGCCAGAGCCATCTGACCTGTGTCTCTGGAGCCTAGCGGACTGGGTGACCCCCCCTCCCCTCTGTTAGCAAAGCGCTCAGGGCTCGGCAGGGCTTGGTGGCCCCAGCCCTCCTCTTTGGCTGCCATATCCGGAGAGCTGACTGTGTAAAGCTAAGGCCTTTTCGGGCCTGGTGTCATTTACCCTCAGGAGATAGGAAATTGTTGTCCCCTGGTTTTTTTTTTTTTTTTTTTTTTGGCTGCGTCACATGTGGGATCTTAGTTCCTTGACCAGGGATCAAACCCACGTCCTCTACATTAGAAGAGCAGAGTCTTAGCCACTGGACTGCTAGGGAAGTCCCATATTATCCTGTTTGGGACGGGGAAAGCTGGAGTCGGCAGAGTAGAGAGACTTGCTTAAGGCCACATACCCAGGAAGTGGTGGTGCCCCTCTTAAGCCCTCTGTGTCTAAACTGGGCTTCTCAACAGCGGTCCTCATACCCCAGGGGTCTGTCAAGAGGGTCCCTTGAAATGTCAAAAACGGCAGCGGTGCCTGGCTAATGTCTAACTTTAAAAAGATGAGTGGAGTCATTATTTTTAAATTTCTCTTAAAACACCAGGCAGTATAGGGCTTTGTTCCCCAACCCACCCCCCTGCAACAAAAAAGGAATAAGCCTGAGGCTCAGTCACTTGCTCCGTTTCAGTGACACTCCTTGAGGGCCGTGCAGTCACTTGGTAATAAATTGCTTTAATTCGTAGACTACAATGTGTCATTTATACCCTAGTGGAATGCTCACTGGTGTTTTCATCTGATAAATTAACAAAAAGCCCATATTACTGAAAAATCAACATTAAAAAGAATAATACACACAAAATAGCTAACATAAGTATACTGTGTGTGCCCTGTGTGTATTTATGAATAAAGTGATATGATTAAGGGGAAAAAAAGAAAAATTACATAGCAATGGAATTCTATACACATCTGTACTTTCTTGGGGAAGGCAGTGCTTACTAATTAAAATCTGAAACAGTCTCTCCTCACCTCTTAGAAACAAATACAAAAATTAAAAAACAATAATAAAATTTTCAGAACACAAAATGCAAGGATTCCAAAAGAAGTAAGATTCAACAACAGGTGGCTGTTACAACCAAGCCCTTTGACCAGAGATGAAGCTTTGTGAAGTCAGGGGCTGCGTCTTTTGTTGCTGGGTGACCAATTCCTGGCACATAGGAGACTCTCAGGGACTGTTTGTTGAGTGAATGAACAGCCACGATATGCTTGCCCAAGCCCAGGACGAAATGAGAATTTCCGCACTTGGGCCGTTGAGTAAGAACTGCACAGGGACGAGGCCTCCTGCCCTTTACAGTTCGTGGCGCTCTCGTCGTCGTCTCATGCGATCCTTACAGTCGCCGGTGCAGCAGTGCTTCCCCCAGTTTTCAGAAGCGGTTGGGAGAAGTGAGGTGCTGAGTTAAAGGTCCACAGCAAGGAAGAGGGGCCAGGTCTTTTGAATCTAAATTCGGTTCTCTTTCCACCGTCCTCCCACCCTAACTAGGCTGAAGGAGATCAGAGACGGGTGACTAAATTAATCAAGGTTTATATTTCTCATTTGTAGAGTGGAAGTTCTTTTTAAAATGTAATTTGCAGCCTATATTCCTATTAATCCTTGATCGTCTTCTTTTTAATATTGTATATTTATTTTTGGCTGCATCAGGTCTTACTTGCAGGCTTCTCTCTAGTTGTGGCTTGCAGGCGTGGTTCCCCTATGGTATGCGGGACTTTAGTTCTCTGACCAGGGATTGAACCCAGTCCCCTGCACTGGAAGGTGGATTCTTAACCACTGGACTACCAGGGAAGTCCCAGAAAGGAGGTTTGGATTGTCGTTCATGTCTACTGTGTTCTAGGACCTCTTTCTATGACTTCTTCCCCGGGTGATCACTTATATCTCCTGCATTGACAAGTGGGTTCTTTACCACTAGCACCGTAGGAGACATAAGAGACGCAGGTTCAATCCCTGGGTTGAGAAGATCCCATGGAGGAGGGCATGGCAACCCTCTTTAGTATTCTTGCCTGGAGAATCCCATGGACCGAGGAGCTGGCGGGCTCTAGTCCATTGGGTTGCAAAGAGTCGGACACGACTCAGCAACTAAGCACAGCACAGCACAGGCACCCCAAGGGGCGCAGTGGTAAAGAGTCCACCTGCCAACATGAGAGATGCAAGAGGCTCAGCGTGGATCCCTGAATGGGTTAGGTCCTCTGGGAGGAGGAAATGGCAACCTGCTCCAATATTCTTGCCTGGAAAATTCCATGGACAGTGAAGCCTGGCGGGTTGCAGTCTATGAGGTCTCAAAGAGCCAGACACAACTGAGCGACCGAGCCCACAGGCAGGCATCTCAGATGGACATGGTCCAAGCTGAACTCTTGATCTCCCCACCCCCTTCTCATCAAGCAGTTTCTTCCATCTCAGCAGATGGCAACCCCAGCCTTGATCTTGTGTTTTCCAAACTACCATCGGTATTATCCTCGACTGCTCTGCTTCTCTCATACCCCACATCCAGTCCTACTGGCTTGATCTCCAAAGTTATCCAGTTACCAACCGCTTCTCATCGCCTGCATACCTCCTGCCCTGGACCACGTCACCATCATCTCTCGCCTGGACTATTGCAGTAGCCTCCAGTCTGATTTCTCTGCTTCTGCCCTTGCACCTATACAATCTGTTTTCCATACCACATCAGAAGGATCTCAAAAGTCCTAGGTGCACCCTTGCCCTTCAGACAAGCTTCTTCTGCTTATCACAGGTTACATAAACACTCAGGTGGAAAGCAAGCTGGTGGCTACACCATCCCCATTTTATTTTCTGCCTTTTCAGAATTCCTATCTGTCACCAGCTAGGTTTGTTTGCACTGGGTCTTAAATTCTGACAATTGTATCTTACATCCCTCCCTCCTGCCCCACCTCTTTCTCTTTAAAAATACTTTAAGACTTTTTCCATGGCTGCTAAAAACCATAAGGTAAAGATTCAAGTATATATTCTAAAAATCCATTACATAAAAGAACTGATTATATCTCAACAATCGGAATCCAAATAGAATGCAACAAAAATTCAGCAAATATGC
Source organism: Capricornis sumatraensis (assembly GCF_032405125.1). NCBI lineage: Eukaryota > Metazoa > Chordata > Mammalia > Artiodactyla > Bovidae > Capricornis > Capricornis sumatraensis. The sequence continues at coordinate 81,929,012 of NC_091083.1, read as the reverse complement.
GTTTATTTTTGTTACTTATTGCTCAGAGCAAAGCCAGGGAGTTTAAGTGGCAGAAAGAACACACGTCTGCTATTTGATATTAGACAGCTGTCATCACTCTCGATACAGCGTTCACAGGTTATGGTTCGTCTGGCACTGAAATCTACACACCCTACCTCCCTGCACAGAGGTGTCAGGAGTCCTCAGTCATCTCCTATGCTATGGTGGATTATATTTTCCAAACAATGAGCACAATCTTTCCCTTAAGGAAACATTATTGAAAGATGCGAGGGATTGGGATGTGTAATACAAAGCAGACACACGGAGAAGAATGAGTCTTATGGCGCAGGAAGAGAAGGACTGACTTTACTGCCTATAACTAAAGTCCACATGCTGCAAATTGGCCTGAACCCACCTTGTGCATCTTTTTTTTTTTCTCTAAATTGACCTGAAGTTAAAAAGCCCTTTCTTAGCTGGAGGACTTTAGGAACAAGCCCCTTCGAGCTCTTTCAATCTCAGTCTCCTATGAAGAGGGGTTAATGCCTCCCAGGGAAGTTCTGAGAAACAGGGGGACACACTCTGCTGGCCTGTATCAGTGTGTTCTGGGTTAGAGGCAGGAGAGTTGTATTAGACAGAGTTAAAAGCCTAGTTGTCGTCTCCATGAGGACATGAAGAGTGGTTCTGGGGAGATGCATGTGGGCGATGGGAGATTCAGGTTGACAGAGGAGTGGGCTCCTGGTGAATCAGTGTGATGGACTAATGGATTCCCAGATAACTGGTTAAGCATTCTTTCTGGGTGTGACTCTGGGGGATATTTCTGGAAGAGATTACCATCTGAATCAGTCCTCTGAGTAAAGATAAAGATCACCCTCACCAGTGCTAATGGGCATCATCCAATCTTTTGAATAGAACAACATGGTGAAGGAAGGGCGAATTTGTCCTCCTGGTTTGAGCTGGAACACCCATCTTCTCTTGTCCTTGGTCACAGGTGTTCCTGGTCCTCTGGCCTTCAGACTCAGGTTGAGACGAGCCCCACCAGCTCCCCTGTCCTCAGGCCTTTGGTATGTACATGTACATGTCAGTCACTCACTCGTGTCCGACTCTTTGTGACCCCGTGGACTGTGGCTCGCCAGGCTCCTCTGTCCACGGGGTTCTCCAGGCAAGAATACTGGAGTGGGTTGCCATTTCCTTGTTCAGGGGATCTTCCCAGCCAAGGGATCGAACTAGGGTCTCCTATACTGCAGGCAGATTCTTTATCACTGAGCCCCCTGGGAAGCCCCCAGTCTTTGGACTCAGGCAGAATTACATCACCAGCTTTCTTGGTTCTCCAGCTTATAGAGGACAGATCAAGGGACTTCCTGGTCTCCGCAGTCACATAAACCAGTTTCTGCCATAAATCTCCTCTTGTATATCTATCATCTATCTATCTCCTACTGGTTCTGTTTCTCTGGAGAGCCCTGACTAATGCATTGCCATGATTTTTGTTCTCCTTCTGATTGAGCTAAACAGAGCTCTGTCAAACCTGGGCAATGCTGGGATCCATACCTTTGCTTATATGACCCCTTCTTCCTAGCAGACTCTTAGAACCTTAGCCTGCCCTAAACCAACTGCAACGTTCTGCTCAAAGACCACCTCTTCCAAAACGCCTTTCCAGATGCCACCAGTCAGACACAATTTCTCCTAGCTCTTGTCACCTCAAGCATGATTGTGCCTCTGAGACGGCCATTCTAGAAAACGGCTGTCAACATGGCAGATTCCAGCACCCCGAAGAAGGGTTCTGACTCCTCAGTTTGCTCAGGTCCCAAGCCAGGTGTGACTCCAGATACCGGACTCCTCCTCGGCTCCAAAACCATTCGTCTTTGCACATCCCTGGTGGTCTAGCAGTGAAGAATCTGCCTGCCAAAGCAAGAACACGGCTTCGATCCCTGGTCCGGGAGGATCCTGCGTGCCTCGGAGCAACCGAGCCCCTGCGCCTCAACTGCTGAGCGCACGCCCCCAGAGCCCATGCGTCCCGACCAGAGAGGCCACCTCACTAAGACGCTCACGCACTGCAGCTAGAGACGCTCACGCACTGCAGCCCCCGTTCTCTGCACCTAGAGAGAGCCCACACGCAGCCACAAAGGCCCCACATAGCCAGAAATAAGTCAAATAAATAAATCCTAAAAAAAGAAGGGCCATCCGCCTTTGCCCATCTCCCGTCCACTCTTCACCAGGTATCGTTCTCAAATGCACGCCTATATTGTCATTTTTTTGTTGCTCGCTTGCTAAGTCATGTCCAATTCTTCGTGACCCCGTGGACTGTAGCTTGCCAGGCTCCTCTGTCCTCTACTGTCTCCCGGAGTTTGCTCCAACTCCTGTCCACTGAGTCGGTGATGTCGTCTTAACTATCTTATCGGACTTGACTTTCACCATCAGACACACCCACTGAGTTGATGTTTCCACTTTGGCCCAGCCACCTCCTTCTTTCTGGAGCTCCTAGTAATTGCCCTTCTCCTCCCCAGGAGCATATTGGACATCCTATGACCTGGGGAGGGGTGTTCATCCTCGGGCATCATATCTTTCTGCTTTTCACACAGTCCACGGGGTTCTCCAGGCAAGAATACAGGAAAGTGTTAGTCACTCCGTCGTGCCCGACTCCTTTGCGACCCCATGAACAGTAGCCCTACCAGGCTCCTCTGTCCATGGGATTTCTCAGGCAGGAATACTGGAGTGTGTTGCCATTTCCTTCTCCAGGGGATCTTCCCAACCCAGGGATTGAACCCACATCTCTTGCAGGAGATTCTGCATTGGCAGGCAGGTTCTTTACCACTGAGCCGCTTGGGAAGCCAAGAATACAGGAGTGGGTTGTTATTTCCTTCTCCAGTGGGCCACGTCTTGTCAGAACTCTTCGCGATGACCCATCTGTCTTGGGTGGCCCTGCACGGCATGGCTCATAGCTTCAGTGATTTACACAAGCCCCTTCGCCACAACAAGGCTGTGATCCACGCAGTAGTTAGTGCCGCCTAAAACCCTCAGTGACGGGACTATGGTGCCTTGAATGGGGCGACCCTGTCTATCTCTGAAGCTTGTCCTTTTGTTTTCTTTGAGATGTAATTCAAATGCCATAAAATTCACCCCTTTAAAGTACACAGTGTAGTATTTTTTTGTTTTTACTCTATTAACAGACTTGTACAATTGTCACCACTATTTAATTCCAGAATATTTGCCTCACCCTCCAAAGAAACCTCAGACCTACTGGCAGCTAGTTTCCACTACCTCCTTAGTCCCAGCCTCTGGCAACCTTGAGTCTTCTTCCTGTCTCTATGGATTCACTTATTCTGATATTTCATATAAATTATACAATATGTGGCTTCTTATGCCTGGCTTCTTTCGCTTAGCATGTGATTTTCAGGGTTCATCAACGTCATACATGGATCAGTATTTCATCCCTTTCTACGGCTGAATAATATTCCACCACATGAATGTACCGCATTTTTGTTTATGCGTTCTCCAGCTGATGGACGTTTTGGCCGTTCCTCCTTTCGGGCTAATATGAATAATGCCGCTGTGAACTTCTGTGTTCAGGTGTTTGGCTGGCCTTGTATTTTGTAGAGCATATGCGTGGGAGCAGAATGCTCATTCAGATGACTTTCCATGTTTCACCTTTGAGGATCTGCGAGATTCTACCATCTCCCATCCCCCTAGCAGTCTCTGAGGATTCTTATCTCCCCACATCCTCCCCTAGTCTCATCTGGTACCACGCTGCTCCTGGGTCTCCAAGCTCTAACCTCTGACGCCTGTGGGGTTTTTCTGGACCAGGGATCAAACCCATGTCCCCTGCATTGGCAGGCAGATTCCTTACCAGTGAGCCACCAAGACCAACAAATGGAAGGTCTTAAAGGTGCCTGTGATTTTAACCTTAATCAGACCCAGTGTCTCACTGTCTATCTTGAAATGAAATTCACAAATAATATAACCTGCTCATAGAGTGAAAACCCATACATGTAATTCTCAAACTCTAAAACAAAGGACAGGGATCAAGACCATCCCCATGGTAAAGAAATGCAAAAAAGCAAAATGGCTGTCTGGGGGGGGCTTACAAATAGCTGTGAAAAGAAGAGAGGTGAAAAGCAAAGGAGAAAAGGAAAGATATAAGCATCTGAATGCAGAGTTTCAAAGAATAGCAAGAAGAGATAAGAAAGCCTTCTTCAGTGATCAATGCAAAGAAATAGAGGAAAACAACAGAATGGGAAAGACTAGAGATCTCTTCAAGAAAATTAGAGATACCAAGGGGACATTTCATGCAAAGATGGGCTCGATAAAGGACAGAAATGGTTTGGACCTAACAGAAGCAGAAGATATTAAGAAGAGGTGGCAAGAATACATGGAAGAACTGTACAAAAAAGATCTTCACGACCCAGATAATCATGATGATGTGATCACTAATCTAGAACCAGACATCTTGGAATGTGAAGTCAAGCGGGCCCTAGAAAGCATCACTACGAACAAAGCTACTGCAGGTGATGGAATTCCAGTTGAGCTGTTTCAAATCCTGAAAGATGATGCTGTGAAAGTGCTGCACTCAATATGCCAGCAAGTTTGGAAAACTCAGCAGTGGCCACAGGACTGGAAAAGGTCAGTTTTCATTCCAATCCCAAAGAAAGGCAATGCCAAAGAATGCTCAAACTACCGCACAATTGCACTCATCTCACATGCTAATAAAGTAATGCTCAAAATTCTCCAAGCCAGACTTCAGCAATACGTGAACCGTGAACTTCCTGATGTTCAAGCTGGTTTTAGAAAAGGCAGAGGAACCAGAGATCAAATTGCCAACATCTGCTGGATCATGGAAAAAGCAAGAGAGTTCCAGAAAAACATCTATTTCTGCTTTATTGACTATGCCAAAGCCTTTGACTGTGTGGATCACAATAAACTGTGGAAAATTCTGAGAGAGATGGGAATACCAGACCACCTGACCTGCCTCTTGGGAAATCTGTATGCAGGTCAGGAAGCAACAGTTAGAACTGGATATGGAACAACAGACTGGTTCCAAATTGGAAAAGAAGTACGTCAAGCCTGTATATTGTCACCCTGCTTATTTAACTTCTATGCAGAGTACATCATGAGAAACACTGGGCTGGAGGAAGCACAAGCTGGAATCAAGATTGCTGGGAGAAATATCAATAACCTCAGATATGCAGATGACACCACCCTTATGGCAGAAAGTGAAGAAGAGCTAAAAAGCCTCTTGATGAAAGTGAAAGAGGAGAGTGAAAAAGTTGGCGTAAAGCTCAACATTCAGAAAACGAAGATCATGGCATCCGGTCCCATCACTCCATGGGAAATAGATGGGGAGACAGTGGAAACAGTGTCAGACTTTATTTTTTTGGGCTCCAAAATCACTGCAGATGGTGACTGCAGCCATGAAATTAAAAGACGCTTACTCCTTGGAAGAAAAGTTATGACCAACCTAGATAGTATATTCAAAAGCAGAGACATTACTTTGCTGACTAAGGTGCGTCTAGTCAAGGCTATGGTTTTTCCTGTGGTTATGTATGGATGTTAGAGTTGGACTGTGAAGAAGGCTGAGCACTGAAGAATTGATGCTTTTGAACTGTGGTGTTGGAGAAGACTCTGGAGAGTCCCTCGGACTGCAAGGAGATCCAACCAGTCCATCCTGAAGGAGATCAGTCCTGGGTGTTCTTTGGAAGGAATGATGCTAAAGCTGAAACTCCAGTACTTTGGCCACCTCATGTGAAGAGTTGACTCATTGGAAAAGACTCTGATGCTGGGAGGGATTGGGGGCAGGAGGAGAAGGGGACGACAGAGGATGAGATGGCTGGATGGCATCGCTGACTCGATGGACGTGAGTCTGAGTGAACTCTGGGAGATGGTGATGGACAGGGAGGCCTGGTGTGCTGCGAGTCGGACACTACTGAGCAACTGACCTGAACTGAAAACAGAGGAGAATAAGTGAGAAGTAATTTATAAGAAAATTATATGTATTATAGTGCTGGAAGTCCCAGTGAAGTAGCCAGGGGCTTGAACTGAACAGGTAGAAGCGCTATGCAGGTGAGGGCTGTGCACGCAGGTAGACCCAGGTGTGGGCTGTTGACCCCTCATGTACAGCCAGCATGGGGAGTGAGATGCTGCCAGTACTGATGCTCCAGAAGAATGACCAGTGGGAACCCCCGTGCAGAGTCCAGCTCAGTCTTCTCTCAATTTACACTGCATTCCAGGAAAGTTCAGTGTATATTTAAACCATGCAAAAACCAGTCTGTGTTTAAATGTAAAATAGAGTTGTTTTCTAGGTTAACCGAACTGCTCCTGGTAAGAACCACCAGATATACTCTTGCCTCAGGCTGAAACCGTCTTCCTCTACCCTTTGACCAGGTGCTTCACCTATTCTTTTTTTTTTTTTTTAATATTTATTTATGTATTTGGCTGTGTTAGGTCTTAGTTGAGGCACAGAAGATCTTCGCTGCAACTTGCTGGGTCTTTTGTTGCGGTGCATGGACTCTCTAGTTGTGGCACGCGGGCTTAGCTGCCCCGTGGCATGTGGGATCCTAGTTCCCTGACCAAGGACTGAACCTGAGTCCCCTACATTGCAAGGCAAATTCTTAACCACCGGACCACCAGAGAGGTCCCTCAAGTCCAAATTGGAAGGTGCTTCCTCAAGTGAACCTTTCTAGCTTCTTCTCAGCAGATTAGTTTTCTTCCAGAGCATTGCGGGCTACTTCTTTATTGTATTTAATATATTTAAGACCATTTGCAAGTGTACGTTTATCCGTTTTCTTTCTATTAATGTCCTCCTCCCAGCTGGACTCTGACACCATGAGGTCTGGACTTGAGACTTTCCTATCGTGGTATCCCCAGCCCTTAACTCGTGCCTGGTATGCAAATATTTGCTGCAGGAATACAATGGTGCTCTTGTCTATCTCCTTTGTTGCCTGGGACTTCTTAGAAGACATTATTGTGCCAAATTTATCTCTGTCCCCAGTGCTAAAGATAGTTCTTCCTTTTATGTGAAAACAGTGGTCAAATATTTAACGAGCAAATAAAAGCAAAAGCACAATTGGGCTTCCAATGTCCTAATGAATGAGCTGAGCACACAGTACGAGGTGTTTTGGTAAATCCTCCAGAAAGTGCTGTCATCCTGGGTCATGCTGAAGTCCTCTTTATAGCTGTGGTTTCAATAGGGAACCTTCGTTTTAACTGTGTTAATAATTATTTGAGCTCCAGCGGTTGTATAACAAACCACCCCAAACCTTAGTGGCTGTGTGTAACGGAGAGCTGGTTGTATCTTATGATTCTGTGGGTTGGCAATCTGGTGGGTGGACTGGCCTCTCCTGTGACCACAGTCATCTGACTGTTTGATGAGGACTTGAGGGTCCAGGTGGCCACACTCAGGCACCCGGTAGTGATCTGGTGTCAGCTCGGGTGCCACGGTTCTCGTTCACATGGACATCCGTCTTCTAAGAGGCTAACCTGGGCCTCTTCACCATTTGTGGCCTTGAGGATCCAAGGAGGTGAAGCAAAGACAGAAGATGCGAGGTGAAGACTGCTTCCCAAGCTGGACGGCTGTCACTTCTGCCTTGATCTGTTGGTCAAAGCAGGTCACAGATTCACGTGGCCACAGCAGTTCATCACGGGGCACTGGATCCAGGGGATACATTCACCGGGACGCACAATATAGCAACTCACCACGGCAACCTTTCTGGAGGACACTCTTCCCGTTCTTCATTCTGGAATCTACCGGGCAGCTCTGGGTCTTTCTTGTAGATGGAGGGTCCTCGGGGACCCTGAGTCTCCCTTCCAAAGGTGGCATCTCCCTGTCTGGTCCTGGAGACAGAGTTGGAAAAGATGGAGGAGATTATGTTGAATCTGTTCCTTTCCAGATTTTGTTTGGTTTCATCTGCGGAGCAGGATCTCAGTTTTGCTTTGGTGAAGTCATGATCTCATTTTATTTTCCTGCCATTTGCCTTGTTTCTCTTCCAACTCAACTGCAATAAAAAGTCAAGTTAATGGAGCATTCTGGCTAGTTCTGCAGATTGTACTGCAAAAGGACCTTTGGGTGGAGAGCACTGATTCGGGACCAAGACTCCTTGAGTTAGAATCCTGGCTTTGTCGCTTGCCTGCTATGTGACCTCGGGGAAGCAACTTCACCTTCCTGTGCCTCAGTTTCCACCTCTTAACATGGGGATCGTGATGCCCGAAAGAGTGTGGTGAGGGTGGAGTAAGGAAAGCATCGCAAAGCACTCGAGTGGGCACGGGACAGTCACCACCCCAGGCAGCTGGGGAGGAGCAGGCCAGGCAGATGGTCTCCGGCTTCTACTAAAGATGTGTCTCGGGGTGGGGGCGGGTGGGGGAGGGTATGGGGATGCAACAGGAGAGGTGGCTTCACTAAAAAGCAGCGTGCAGTTTCTTTCCATATATCTGTGAGACAGCGAAGCCGCCATGTGTGGTTACTTTTGTTCATAACCGCCTCTCGTTGCAGCCCTATTACTAGGTATTTGTGCTTTCAGTATAAATTATAAATCTAAACACATGCAGAGTTTGTTTTCCCCCCAAAGCAGATTCCAACCAGCATGAAACCAGCCAATCCAAATAAATTGTGCGCTGAAGCCCATTGTTTCCAGCACCATGTAAACTGTTGGGTTGTAAAGAATTGCTTTGAAGAAGGCACCCCCTTAGTGCCCCAAGCATCAGGGTTCAATTTAGGCTGCGTGTTTCTTTTGAAGAGTTTACTAGAAATCTGTGGCAAAGAAAGACACGCATTGGGGTGGGGGTGGTGCGGTGGGGAAGGTTTTCTTATCAAATTATACAAGATGCATTTACAGGATGTTGTCATAAAAGTGCAAAATAAAGCCACGACCCTGAACTCCGGGAGAAACACAGAATTCCTCAGCTGGGGAAGTCATTCTGGGAATGCGAAGATTGCTTCCAATGTTGTGTTTGTAAGGAAATGACAGTCACCAAGTGGAGAATGTCAGGTCCTCTAAGAAGCCCTGTGGGCACTCACATGCGGAGAAGTATTTACTTAACTGGAGTTGGTTCGGAAAATATTTGACTCCAGAGGGTCCCTCAGGGAGTCTGGAGGGTGTCCGGGATTTTCCTTCAGGTCAGGACAAGGCCTTTGCTAATCCCCCCAACTGATAAGGCGCCCTGATTTTTAGGGTGGATTCATTCCTCCGCTGAAGCAAGCTTTATGGCCCTGGCTGAGGCCAGAGGGGGAACCTGTCATTTCAGAGCCTTGCCCAGCTCTAGAGAGCCAGCCTCTAGCTGACAAATCCATCGAGCTTGTCACTGTGGATCAGAGGTGCCAGGAACTGGACTCTGAGTCAAGATGGGAGCGGAGAAGGCATTTGCTCGATGATAGATCGGAATATTTACCTCCAGGAAAAATCAGCAACTGGATGCTCTCTTTGGTGCCAAAGGGTTGATAAAAGAGGAGAGCTGTGATCCTACTACACAAGGGGAGACCCTTTCACCATCCCAGACTCTGTTCCTTGTGTCTGCAGGAGGCTGGGGATTTGGGAAAGGGGTGAGTTCAAAAAAGCTCAGCTAGAAGTGAGGCTCCAGTCGGGCTTTTCCATGAAAATTAGACAAAAGGATTTGATCCAGCCATCATTCATAAAATCCCTTCTCTGCTCTGGCCTCTGAGTGTGCAATGGTGTGCAAGGCAGCCAGGGAGGCAGGAGATGCTGTTGACGACTACAACCACATCTATGCAATAGGAGCCGGTTGCACACCAGGCAGGGCCTACGCACTTTACAGATAAGGTTTCAGTGCGTCTCAGTATTAAAGTGCGTGTGAATCACTTTGGGATCCTGTGAATCTGGTTCAGAAGGCTGGGGGTGAGGCCTGGGACTCTGCACGAACAGGCTCCCAGGTGATGCCTCATCCTCTGGTCCATAAGACAACAACCCAGTGAGGCTCTGTAGAGTTATTGCCATTTTACAGATGAGGAAACGGAGACGTCAGGTGACTTGCCCGAGGTCATTCATGTGCGAAGGAGAGGAGCCAGGACCGGACTCCGGGGCCGTGTGCTCACCCAGCTCTGCTGTGATGAGGCAGCGGGGCTGCCGGGCAGAGGGGCTCCCCGACAGATTGGGGCTTCAGAGAACGTTTTGGAGAATGTGGCTCCTCAGGGGGTTCTAGCAGGTTAACAGTTAAGGTATCAACCAGGTAAAATCCAGGAGGGCAGGGGGAGATAGCCCAGCGGTGAGAGTTCTGCTGGGGAAACCACAGGAGACGGGGGCCGGGGTTGCAGAGGAGGAGAGGGGTAGAGTCCCAGACGCCGCAGGGCCCCCAGGCACAGCTCTGATGTTCCCCCAGGGCCGGAAAACAGAGGTTCTCTAGAAGGATCGGCAAACTTTCTGTTGACTCATCCTGCCCTGGTGACACTTCCCTGGGCGTCCCCTTCATTCTCGAAGGCAGGCTGTGGGCGAGGAAGGGCCCTGCCTTGATGAAGGCGGGCTGCGGGCGAGGAAGGGCCCTGCCTCCATGAAGGCGGGCTGCGGGCGAGGAAGGGCCCTGCCTCCATGAAGGCGGGCTGCGGGCGAGGAAGGGCCCTGCCTCCATGAAGGCGGGCTGCGGGCGAGGAAGGGCCCTGCCTCGGTGCCCCGCCCACCTGGTACTTGCTACCAGGGCTGAAATTAGCATTTGGCAGCGTAGGTTTCTGTTTGCACGTCCGTCTCCCACTGGAACACTTCCTCCTTCTTCATTTCTGTCCCTGAAAGCCTCAGCGTGGCACGTGGGGTGAGAGCACCTGCCCTGCTGACTCAGACGGGTTGGGACGGAGAAATGGTCTGACAGCCTGACCAACACGGCGCCCTGGAAGGTGGGTGCCTGTGGGGGGCTGCAGAGGGGATTCTGGAGCAACGGGGAGGAGTGTGGTCACTCAGCGACTTGGGAGGGTCCTTTAGAGTCATCATAGGTCTCCCTGCCAGACTACCTCTGAGCCCAGCGTCTCCGAAATGCCAGCAACTCAGCACCACCTTGGCAACCTGGTCATATCCATTTGCCACATGGGCCCTTGTGTACTAAATATTTTTCTTTACATCAATCTACTTTATCACCTAACATTTCTTTTCTGGGTTCATAGTGTTAGTCGCTCAATCAGGTGCGACTCTTTGCAACCCCATGGACTGTAGCCCACCAGGCTCCTCTGTCCATAGAATGCTCCTGGCAAGGATACTGGAGTGGATAACCATTCCCTTCTCCAGGGGATCTTCCTGACCCAATGATCGAACCCGGGTCTCCTGCCTTGCAGGCAGATTCTTTACCAGCTAAGCCACCAGGGAAGCCCTTGGGTTCATAAAATATATTTAAATGAACTTTCAATGTTATTTACTTGCTTTTCTTTCAGTTTTATTGAGATATAATTTACACATAGCACCATATAAGTTTAAGGTATACAGCATAAGATTTGACTTACATACATCTTTAAATAATGATGCAATAACTCCAGTGAGCATTCATCATCTCATATTGATACAAAATAAAGAAAAAGAAAAAAAGTACTTTTTTGCTTGTAATGAGAGCTCCTAGGAGTCACTCTCTTGACAACCTTCTCAGGAAGGTACAGCAGTGGTGATTATATTAATTGTGTTCTACATTACATCCCTAGGACTTGTTTATCTTTTTTTTTTAAGGGTCTCCAGTTGAAGAGCGCTGGCTCTAGGGCTCGTGGACGTCTATAGTTGCGTCTCCCGGGCTCCAGGGCACAGACTCAGTCCTAGTGGCATGTGAGCTGCACAGCATGCGGGATCTTCCGGGATCAGAGATCGAACCTGTGTCTTCTGCTTTGACAGATGGATTCTTTACCACTGAACCACCAGGGGAGCCCCCTTATTTATCTTGCAACTGGAAGCTTGTACCTCTGGACCACCCTCATCCAATTCCTCCCTCCCCCCAAATCCCCACCTCTGGTATCCACAAACCGGACCTTTTTTCTATGACTTTGATCATTTTTTGAAGTGTGATTGACTTACAACATTATGTTAGTTCCTGTTATATGACACAATGATTTGGAATTTCTACCCATTACAATGTGATCACCACTAAACTTTCAATCTTAGACTAGTTTGAAATTTTCAGAAAAGTTGCGAAGATGGTGCAGAGAACTCTTACATATATTGCACCCAATTTCTAATTGTCCCCCTTGTCGTTGTCTTACATTGCTATGGTTCATTTGTCATAACTAATGACCCAATGTTGATGCAACATTATTAACTGACATCTGTGTCTTATTAAGATTTGTTAGATTTGCCCTTATCTGATGGACTCCCTCTTAAACTTAAAAAAGTTAAAAATAGGAAAATGAAAGACAGTGGAAAACCACGATCACCTGGTAAACAGGATTCTAGCTGGATGCTGTTGGCTCATGGCTGACTTAAGCTTGAGGCCTGCTTTCTCTTTGTCCAAAAGGGATGTTAGTAGAGGGCAGAGGTGTTAAAGATGGGTTAGTACGAAGCTGAGACTCTCCCAGGCCAAATGGGATGTGAAGAGAATTGCCACAGAAGTAAAATGGCATTGGCACTGTAGAGTCAGTGGGACTGCTCCATGCCCACTCTGGGTGCCACCCGGAGTCATCTCGGTCACTGCTCTGTGTGAGCCTCCCCTTGGGAACTGCCAACCCTCACATGGCTAGAAACACCAAGTCTGAGGCTGCGGGCTTCACAACCTGGGGTCTCCTTTCTGCCCTGGAGGACAAGGCGGAGGGGCTGGGGCCTCCACTGGCCCAGGGCTGTGGGGACATCATCTGTCTTCTTTATAGTAATGCCCCAGCTGAATCCCCAAAGCCTGCAGGCATTGGACAAGGGAGACATAGAGAGCTTTCTGGAGAATTCCATTGCATCACAGCACGTGGGAAGGAAATACCTTGCATGGCGTCAGGCCTGCTTGCCCGTTGCATGTGAGACGGCTTGTGTGAGTGGTCGGTGAGCAGGAGGGCTGAAGAGACGGCTTGTGTGAGTGGCCAGTGAGCAAGAGGGCTGCACTGAAACTGGGCTTCTCGGCAGCCCTTGTCTCGGTGAACCGTCAGAGCTCGTTCAGGTCCATTTCTTTAGAAGGCCTCACACTGGTTTTTGTGTTCCACGACTTGCAGTAGGTGACATTGTTTCTTGAAACCAAGTCATTACTTTCCAATCCAGCACTTTGCTTTCAGATAGAGATCTGCTGGCCTCCTTTCTGGGAGACCAAAGCCAGCTCTGGAGTAACCCGGACAACTCCCTGGCTCTTAAGGAATTTTACTCAGTGGAAAGTCACTTTCAGTTCTGGGTCCCAACACCTGACTGCATGAATGTATGCTAAGTCGCTTCAGTCATGTCTGACTCTGTGACCGCATGGACTGTGGCCTGCCAGGCTCCTCTCCGTGGGATTCTCCAGGCAAGAATACTGGAGTGGGTTGCCATGCCCTCCTCCAGGGGATCTACCTGACCCAGGGATTGAACCCACACCTCTTACATCTCCTGCATTGGCAGGCAGATTCTTTAGCACTAGCGCCACCTGGGAGAGGTGATCAAAGTGGGCCGTTTGCAGAATTTCTGGGTTCACTCCTCAGGGCTGACGTTTAGTTCTTGGCTGACAGATTGCAGAATTCTGTGAGTTAGTCCGAGGAGGCTAACGGATGGATGAAATTTTCTCCGAGTATGGGGTGCTGTGTTGCTGGTGAAGGAAGCTGGTTGGGACAGAGATAATCGATAAATCCATCTCACTTTTTGAAATGAAGCTACTGCAGGTATGAGCACCACCCTCAAAATCTGCCTCTCCCCCTTCCCAGAGGTAATGACTCAGTGAAGTTTGTATTCTTCCAGACTATTTTCCTGGCTTTATATGTGTTTCCATAGCATTTCATTTTATGTGTGTGTAAGGGTGGAGGGTTGCAAACCAAGCTTATATTGACTGTATCGTTCTGATCGCCTTTTCACTCACAAGTTGGGTCTTGAAGACCCCACTCCATTGTTACGTACAGACGCAGCTCACCCTTGCCTTGGATTCTTGCATATTCCATTTAATCAGTCATTTTTTTTGGATGGATATTTCTGACATTTCTTATGATAAACGTGTTTTTTTTTTTTCTTTTTTAAGCAGACATCAATGTGCACGCCTCCTCATGGATGTGCATTAAGTAATGTTCTGCCTGGCAGGCTATGCTTATTTCTGGTTTTCAAAGTTATCGCCCAGTTACCCATCAGACTATCTGTGTGTGTCTCTGTGGAGAGGGGTGTCCGTTTCTCTTCTTTGAGGTTGTTTATTCCCGCTGTCTTGCCTGCAGTGGCTGCAGGGTGGCAGAGAGCCAAGGGGTCCAGAGAGAAATTCATCTCTAGGTGTTAGAGGCTGGGAGGCACCACAGCGGTGTGTGTGGGGGGTGAGGGGGTGGTCTCCGTGGTGGCGTCAATGGGGGCTTTGTTCCCAGGTCCATCCCTGAGCGGGATCCCAAACCGAGGTGCACTGAGGTGACCAAACCAGCCGTGGACCATGTCTGGACCCCACTCTTGACTGGCAGACACTGTCAAGTGCATAGGAATTCTACATACATGTAATGGGTGGGGAGGGGGCCAAACCCTGAAATAATTAGGTTGTAAATAAGGAAAAGAGGCAGTAAAAGAGGCTGACCACTAACTGTAAAGACGCGAAGGGAAAAGGCCATGCTAATTCCCACCCAGGGAGAAGTGGGAGGTGTGAAGGGGATGGGGCTTGAGGGGGAAGCTGGACCGGGGATGCCGAGTGCGCAGAGTCTGATCCAGGACAGAGGCGGGGGAGGGGGACGGGAAAGAGAGAGAAAGGAAGGAGACTGGGGCGGGGGGGGGACCGAAAGTGGCAAGGTAAGGGGGGCGAGGAGAGAGCGGGAGGGGGAGGCTACGTCCGGTCTGTTTGCCATTAGCACCGAAGCCGGTGCCGAATGAGTAAGCAGAAACTTCCAGGCGTCCCCGCAGCCCCACTCCGAGGCCAAGCAGAAATCAGACGCTCCGGTGATTAACGGTGGAGAGCTCAGGACACGACCACAAGCGCCGCGCAAGCTTGAAATTAGCTGCCTCCCCCGGCCCCCTTGCCAAGATGGGAGCGAGGGCCGGGCCGTGAGGGGTGGGGGCCCCGCCTGTTGGGGGCCAGCATGGAACTCTCCCCAGCGGAGCTCAGAGCGACACCGACGGGCGATCGGCCGCGGCCAGAGCCGCAGGCGGCATCCGGGGGGGACCCGGCCGGCCGGGGGGCCCCAGGCAGGCTTCCTGGAACCCCGCTCCGCGGCCGCCTGCACCCTGACCCGGCCCGATAAGAGCCCGGTCGCGCTATCGGAGCCCGGGGAGCGCCGGCCCCGCGAGGGAGGCCCGGCCGGGGGTCCTCCGAGGCCATGTTCTGAGCGCACAGCCTCGTCTCCTGAGCCCCGCGCCAGTGGGAGCCGCCGCTCGCTCGTCTCAGCGATAAAGAAAGTCGAGCTGCCTCCTGGGGGGACGGGGCGACTCCGGCAGAGAATGTTCGGACCTGCCGGGTGGTGAGTGTGGACCAGACTCTGGGGTGGGAGGGCGGCGTGTCCAGCTCATCCCACCTGGAGCTCCGCGAGCCCTGAGGCTGAGATGGGATCGCTGTGTGGCCTTGGGCAAGTTCTTTCCCCCACTCCGGGCCTCCCTTTGTCCATCCCTAAAATGAGTGGTTGAAGGAGGTCGTTTTTAAGGGGGTCTTACTTTGACTACTATTTTTTCCTTCTTCTGGTTTTTGACTGTGCAGTAGGCTTGCAGGATCTTAGTTCCCCAACCAGAGACTGAACCCTGGGCCCTTTCAGTGGAAGTACAGAGTCCTAACCACTGGATGCCAGGGAATTCCCTATGACTACTATGTTTCGTGGGTCTGCCGCGCCAGGCGTTGTGCCAGGCATTGATGAAGCTTCAGCCCCGAGAATCCCCTCCAGCCCCGGGGCAAGATAGAGATTCTTATTACTGTTATCCTCATCGTACACTGACAAAGGAAGGCTCAGAGAAATGAAATGACTTGCCCGAGGTCACACAGCTGGTTGGCAGCAGAGATGGGAATGAGATCTCGATCTTTCTGACTTGCTTCTTGCTAAGCTCTGTACCTCCAGGAGTAGCTGGGACTTGTGTCCTCTGTGTTCTCTGAGTCTGTGATGATCCCAGAGAGCAGAAGTGAAGGAGAGGAAGTGTGTTTAGGAGGCAGGCAGAGGGACCGGACAGGAGAAGCCATAGGCCGACCAGCCTTTGACTCTTCCTTGGGTCTGTCAGCCCGGGGATGGGCAGGGACTCCTGGCTTGAATGCCTGATGCCCCTTGCGGTATTTGCTGCCCTGTTACAGGAGGCTCCCAGGGCCGTGAGAGAAGAGGGTTAATGTCAGGCAGGGGTGGAGAGAGCTGGGGGTGGGGAGGGTGGCACATGTCTGTATGAGTTTGTGTTCCAATTTTATTTTGCCTTTTCAAAAATCTGTTTCGAATCATTCTGGGCTCCCACTGCTCCTCTGGACCAAACAGAATTGTGAAACACATACAGTGCTTTCCACATGCCTCCCTTGGGGGAATCACGTATTCACATCATCAGAGGCTATTTGCATATGCATCCCAGCAGCTGTGATGGCAGCAGCCGAGAGATAAGATGCAGATAAAGCCAGCGAGTGTCTCTCTGGCACCGACAAGGAGGAAGCACGTTACATCGACGAGGGCTGGGAAATCCATGGCCAGGCCGTGGCAGGTGGGAAGTCCCTCGGGTGTCTGGCATCTGGGCAGAGCTGGAAGTCCCAGCACCCAGATGTGGCCTCCTCTTTCTTCTTCTCTTGGAAAATTCCATCCCACGGCAGCTCTGTACTCACTCCTTTTCTTTCTGGGTCTGGCCCAAGCCCTCTGCCCTGGGCTTGACTGGAGACCCCACTGGCGCTCCTTGCTCAAGAATGACCAGCTTGTCCCAGGAGATTCCCCTCAGTCCTGGGCAAACCCGGATGGTTGGTCACCCTACGCAGTTCTGCCCTTGATTTTTTTTTTTCCTTTGCAAGTTTGAGCTAGTGACTCGCTTTCTCCCATCTGTAAAACAAAAGGATTATTTTAGGAAATCTTTACAATCTCTTTGCAGCTCTAAAATGCTGTGACTCTGGCTGGAGAGAGTCAGAACACTCAAGTTCTAAATGTGGGTGAGACACAAGCATAAAGAGGAGGAAAACCTCCCTGTGAATCCCCCAGCGCATCAGGGAATGTGCTAGAGGAGGCTGGAATTCAGACAAGCTTGAAGAAGTGACTTCTGGCCGGCAGCGCCCAGTGACTGCTGTCAGTGAGAACAGTCCTGGGTATCCACATGCTTCAGAAAGGTGTGCGTTCAGTTGCTCAATCGTGTCTGACTTTTTGCAACCTTGTGGAGTGTAGCCCGCTAGGCTCCTCTGTCCATGGGACTCTCAAGGCAGGTGGGTTGCCATTTCCAAGAGTCTGGGAATCTTTCAGACCCACAGATCGAACCTTCAACTCTTGCGTCTCCTTCGCTGAGTGCCTGACCTGCTGTGGGTTCCTCCCCCGCCTGGGACATTCTCAGCTGTGTGGCCTTTGCACGCGGTGTGCTGGAGCCAGCTTGGCCCAACTCGTGAAAACCAGTTGTCAGATTTTTAGGAACTTGGTGAACTCATTGGTAAACAGAGCCATTATTACAAATTAAACTATGTAGATTTATAATTAAATAAATTATATTAAAAATAGAGGTCGTAGGTACTCAAAACTCATCACTTTCCATTTTTTAAAATGCTGCCTGGTTACTGATACTGGTGTTCCTGGGGTTATTTGCATTCTGTGTGTCTGTCTGGGGGAAATAGTCCAGTACACTATTGCAAATCTCTTCCCAATTCCATTTTTTTTTTTTGCGACTTCAGGTTGGTAGCCTGAAGTTGGCCATGAGTGGGAGTAATGACACTAAGGGAAATCGCAAACAGTACAACTCAGGGCTTGATTGTTTTGTTAATTATCTAGGTCAACAGGCAAAATGACCTAGACAAAGGAAGGGAAGGAGAAAAGGTTGGTGCAGATTGAACACAGAAGTGTGTTATCTCTCTGCTTGGTACAGTGGGGATAGCACCAAAACCCGAGGAAGCTGCTCACTTTGTTGACAAGCCAGGAACGCGCCAACCTGCTCTCTGCTGTATCCTTTTTTCCCACTCCTTAGCGTGAAAGCAGGTATCAGCCAACGTTCTGGAAGGAACTACAGTCGCTCATCAATTATAACCATAGGCTGACAATAGATACAGGAGTTGAGGGGCAAAAATCTATAACAACGTCCTGTGTGAGTCACTTTCGTATATGAAATTTACGGAAAAGGGGACATCGTACATTTTATGTTTAGCTGTAAGTTGTGTGTTACACAGCCTTTGTGTCAATACAATCTACAGCAAACCTGAGTATATATGTGTTCGAGTGTGTAAATGCATAGATTTGTACACACATGTGCATGTGCTTACACACACATACACTTTCCCCCGGAAAACTGGTTGTTAAAACCTTTACCCACACACCGCTGGCCCCACCACATCTCTGCTTGTGCCCAGGGTCTTCGAAATCTTATGGACCATCCTGAGAGATCGTGCTCAGCTCTCACCAAGAGGGATTCAAACTCCAGGCATCGGGCCTTGGATACAATTCCTCAGCTGCTTCTTCTGGCCTCAAGCAAACCAACAGCCAAACTCCTCTCTCCTGCCCTAAGTGCTGGAATGGATGCAGCGACTGGGAGGCGCAGAGGGTGTCGTTGGCACCAGCTGCCTCCAGGGTCCCAGCTCGCGCAGCAGGAAGGCCCCGCTCCCCGCGTCCTTGGTTCCCTCATTCATGCCCCCCTACATCTGCGGGGTGTTTCCAGGTCGCCTCGGGGGCAGCTCCTTGTAAATCCCATCCCATTTCAGGTCTCACTCCTTCCATCCTTGTTAATGCACAACACACGATTCTCGAATCAAAACGGCGTCTTGGATCGCGGAGGAGGAACAGCTAAGCCAAACCTGTAGGGAAGTTCAGACCACCTTCTATTTTTAGAAAGCCTCGGAGCCAGGTGGGCTCTTTCCAGTCTCCCAGGCCGGCAAGCACGAAAGGAAAATATTTTTCATTCCCCTGCTCCGCCTTCTTAGGGTCCCAGCCAAGGAGGAGGCCCAGGTGGGGACACTGGCCGCCTCAGAGAAGCGAGGCTTGGATGGCAGGAAGTGAGCCCTGCCCGCAGCAATTTTAAAAAGAACTAAAACCAGTTTTTTTTTTTTTTTTAATTTTTTTTAATTTTGCATGTAGCAACAGCAATCCTGAGTTTAAATCTCAGTGGGTTCTACTCCAGGCAACCTTTTCCAGACCGTTCATTCACTCACGTGCGTGTGTGTGTGTTAGTCGCTCGGTCGTGTCCGACTCTTCGTGACCCCCATGGATTGTAGCCCCCAGGCTCCTCTGTCCTTGGGGATTCTCCAGGCAAGAATACTGGAGTGGGTTTGCCATTTCCTCCTCCCAGGGACCTTCCTGACCCACGGATTGACCTGCATTGCAGATGGATTCTTTATCACTGCACATCCTGGGAAGCCTATATTCACTCACATATGTAATTTTAATTTTCAAAGATGAGATCATTCTTACATTTTATTCTGCATTCTTTTTTCACTTGACGATACACCTTGGGTGTTTTTCCCTGTTAGCACAGGAAGACCTGAAGCTTTCGATGCCTGCCCCCAGGAGGACTGTGTGAGGGGGGCTATGGTGACAACCATATCTCTGTTTTCACATCAGGTCTCAGACTTTCTATTAAAAAAATTATGTATTTTTATTATTTATCTGGTTGTGCTGGGTCTTAGCTGCAGCCCACAGCTTGCCTGATCTTCAGTCTTTGTTGGGGCATGCAGAACTCTTTTAAATTAGTTAATTTGGCTGCGTTGGGTCTTAGTTGCTTTCGTTGTGGCTTGTGGGCGCTGCATATGGGCTCTTAGTTCCCCAAGCAGGGATCGAACCTGTGTCCCCTGCCCTGCAAGGTGGATTCTTAACCACTGGACCACCAGGGAAGTCCCATGTCTCGAACTTTCTTGACCGTCGAACACACAAATAGAGCCCAGCCACTTCCATTTCTCAGTTAAAGTGCGCGGGGCGCTCTGCAGAGAGAGGCAGTGGAACTTCCCTCACCAAAGCCAAAGTGTCCCAAGAGGTGAGCCTGCTGTCCGCCAACCCAACCCCTCAGCGAGCGAGAAACAAACAGACACGATAAGAGTTCCCTCTAAGCAGTTCCACTTTATTGCCACAAACTCTTGGTTTATATAGGCAAGCAGGGGGGTTTTGCGACGGACTTTCTATAGTTGCACCAATCACGTTAAAGGTCAAATTGTAATATGCCATAGTTGCACCAATCATGTTAAAGGTCAAACAATATGCCATAGTTGCACCAATCACATTAAAGGTCAAATCTTAATATGCCATAGTTGCACCAATCACGTTAAAGGTCAAGTCATGCGCTTCATTGTAACAGGAGTCTATGGTGATCATGCGCTGTCCACAGTGCACGGAATTGAACCAATCAAAAGTTTTAACAACTTAGGCTGCGCCCTCATCTCTTCCGCCAGGCGCCATCTTAGCTCTAAACTGCAAACCTAGCCCTTCTTTTTCAAGGTTTCCCATTTAGGGCCCCACATTAAAGGACACTCTGTTGGCCCCACCGTCCACCTGTCTCTGGAAGCTGACCGCTCCCCTCTGCCCCCGCGGCCACCGTCTCTTTCCTCTCTGCTGTGGTCGCCTCCTCCGTGATGTCTCTGCCTCTCCGCTTGCCTCTCTGACGGTCTGTTCTGCACCTGCAGCCAGCGGGGTCTTGTTCAAAGGAGATCGGATCCCGCCCCTCCTCTGCTCAGGGCACCTCCTCCCCGCCAGCCTGGCTCCCCCTCACCCGGCGTAGAAGGCTGAGTCCTAACCAGGGCCACCAGGCCCCAGAGAATCTGGACCTCATCTCCCCTGCCCGCCCCGTCAACGAACTCGCTGCCGAGTACGGTGCTGAGCACAGTGTGGCCTCAGGACCTTTGGTCTCACCGCCCCCTCTGCCTGGGACACTCATTCTCCAGATTGCCGCATGGCTCCCTCCGTACCTCTTGCCATCATCTAACACACGATACATTATTTTTCTTTTTTCAAGATATCTTCTGCTTGAGGGGCCTCCCTCGTGGCTCCGCAGTAGAGAATCCACCTGCCAGTGCAGGAGACACAGGTTTGCTCCCTGATCTGGGAAGATCCCAAGTGCCGCAGAGCAACTAAGCCCGTGCGCCATGATTCCTGAGCCTGTGCTCTCGAGCCGGGCAGCCTCGGCTACCAAAGCTCGGCAAGAGAAGCCGCAGCAACGAGAAGGCCGCGTGCCGCAACTAGAGGGTAACCCCCGCTCACTGCAATTGGAGAAAGCCAGAGCGAAGCAACAAAGACCCAGCATCGCCAAACAGACACAATTATTTTTTTTAATAAAAATGTGAGTTTCCTGAGGGCAGGAGAATCTCTCTCTCTCTCTGTTTTTTACCCGTTTTGTTCAGTGCTGTATCTGTCCCATAGCAGGCACTCAGTTAAGACTTGTGGAAATATTTGCTTGCTTTTGCGTTGACCGGCAGAGTCTTTACCACTGAGCCCCCAGGGAAGGCCTCAGGCCTCCAGATGTGGGTTCAAATACTGGATCCCTTGTCAACGTGCTGTGTGACTCTGGGCAAATTATTCCACCTCTCTGCACCTCTAGAATGCAAGAGTGCTCTCTCCCAGAAGTTGCGTGAAGCGTTCCATGGTTCTCCTGCCGTTACTGTTTCCTTTCGGGTCGTATGCGCATTCCTGCAGCATCCCTGGAATCCTCTCATTGGTGTAAGGAACCGACAAGGCTCATCCTTGGAGCTGAGTGAGAATCAATTCCACCCAAACCAGTGTTGGCAAATCCGGACATGAGGTGGCCCCCAAAATGAAAATCGCTCAGTCGTGCCCTGCTTTTTGCGACCCCATGGACTGTACAGTCCGTGGAATTCTCCAGGCCAGAATACTGGAGTGGGTAGCCTTTCCCTTCTTCAGGGGATCTTCCCAACGCAGGGATCGAACCCAGGTCTCCCGCATTGCGGGCGGATTCTTTACCAGCTGAGCCACCAGGGAAGCCCTGAGGTGCCCCAGAGCCAGTGGCGACTCTTGGGCGGAGCGAGCAGGGGCTGGGCCACAGGAGGGCAGATGTCCACTCCAGGCTGTGCTGGTTTGACCGTTAACCTTGGTGACCATCTTATGGCCAGAGGGACTGTCCGGGACGAGTGGTGACCAGCACTGGTCTCTGGCCTCATCCATGTGAGGCTGACGGCTGTGCTTGGGCCGTTGCGCACACACGTCTGGAATACCTATTCCGAAGGGTAATTCCCAGGGAGAAAGCGTGTTTATACTTTTCTTGGGGGGAAAATTCCATTTCTGTTGCCAATCAGTTCCGCTTGAGAACAGCTTTTCTCAACACCAGCATGTTGGCCGCCCAGGCTCATGTTCTGTGGATGAGCTCAAAGTGGGGGGAAGAAAGTGACTTTTCTTTTCTTCTTGCACCCCCCAACCGTGATACCCAGCTGCTAGTGTTGAAAGGGGTCCTGTAGCTCACTTAGTTTTTTTTGTCATGCTGACTCCAGGAAAGGCTATAAAAACCATCAGTGGGCCCTACTGGCCGTAACTGGCTGGAGGGGAAGTTAGCAACCCCAGTGGCTGAGTTATCAGAAGCTGGTTGAGACGAGGATGCTTCAGTCAAGCCTCTTCTCCTTCCACCTGGGCCCCGGCAAGGTGGGGGCTGCTGAAGGGAGTTTGTTTGTCTGTCTTTCTTCCCGGCTCCCAAGAGCTGCAGGGGCTCTTGGCAAGATGGAGCAGCTGGGAGGCCGTGTTGTGGGCTGGTCCCCTGAGGGCCTTCGACGCCCACTGCCCACACCAGAGCCCAGCTCTGCTGTAGCCACAAGCCGTGGACTTGAGGTCCTGTGGCCTCAGTTTCCCCATTTTTAAAGTGATGGTCGTGGTCCTTCCTCCTGAGATTGCTGTCAGGACCACACGAGTGGCTCCACTCGGAGGAGCCCCTGACTGCACGTAAAGCCCTTCCTAAACGTCAGCTTTAAAGTTTAAAATGTATTTAGCTGTGGCTGCACGGGGTCTTTGCTGCGGCGCGCAGGGCTCTCTGTTGCTGTCCACGGGCTTTCTTGAGTTGCCCTCTAGCTGCCGTGCGTGGACTTCTTGTTGTGGTGGAGGCTTCTCTATTTTCAGAGCTTGAGGTCTAGGGAGCGAGGGCTTCGTGGGTGCCACGCACAGGTTCAGCTGCCCCGAGGCACGTGGGATCTTAGTTCCTGGACCGGGGATCAATCCAGCGGCCCCTGTATTGGCAGGTGGATGCTTACCCACTGGGGAAGTCCCTAAACGTCAGTTTTTATTACTGACTCAGGGCCCTCCCATTCTTACTCCGCTGACACTCGAGGCGTGTGTGGTTGTCCATTGTATCTTAACCCAGCCCCCTGTTGATAGACTGGTGATGGTTCCAGTCTTTTGTGATTTCAAATCATGCAGCATTGAATCACCTGTAGCTTTGTGTACCTACCTCTCCCCTAAGGTATGTGAACCCCACGATAACCTTGTCTCTGGACTTTCCTTCCCAGGGCCTATAGAATGAGGAGAGGCGTGTGGACGAAGGGTCAGCCCCAGCCTGGCATGCAGACAGGCCTGTGGGACAGGGCAGGGTCGGGCCCTCTTGAGCCATCCAGCCCCCATGATCCTGGCCAATGCCCAAGGTGGCCTGGAGAGAAGAAATCTGTGCCGTGCAGGCTCTGCCCATCTTTTGAGATCCTCTTCCTCCAGGAAGCCCGCTGGGATCTATGTTCTGACACTCCTGACTGTCTCTGGATGGATTTAGTACCATGGTGTTCTGCTCCCTTTTGAGGAGGGCAAGGCCTTAAGATGAGGAGTCAGGAAGGCCTGACTTCTTAGCCCTCCACCCACGTAACTCCTGGGGCCTCCATGTCCTCTTCTGTGTGAACCAGATAATAACAATAATGATAGCAACTCCTCAGAAAGGTCTTGGGAAGTCTCAACAACATAACATTGGTGGAATGTTTGACCCTGCGTTGGTCCCGAGAAGCACAAGCTTGGGCTAGGAATGTCGCCTGCGGGAGGGTCCAACTGCCTGCCCGCTGGGCTGTGGGCACTTGCAGCCAGTGTGGAACCGAATATAAACGGAGTCCAACCTAATGATGTGGCCTTGGGCGAGTTGTTCTCTTTCTGGACTGAGTTTTCTCTCGAAAATGGGGGCCCCGATAATACCTATCTAGCAGGTTTGTTTGGGGAATTCGGTGAGGCCAAAGCAAATAATGCTTTGGACCTGTCAGATGCTCAATAAACGCTGGCTATTGCTGGTATCATGACTGTTGTGTTACTAATTGTAAAACATCCTCCCAGAACCTGGCACAGCGCGTTGTACATGCCCTGGGTACTTTGCGAATCAAACGCACTGACTGTCAGGGCCAAGTCCGCTGGTTATAAGGTAGGGTCTGTGGGAGGCACTGATGGAAGGCTCCATTTCTCCTGTGGTTGATTGCCTTAGAGAGAAGATGACCTGACCTGCGGTTCATGCCGTCTGCCGGCGCCTAGCTCTGTGGAATGCTGGAGCAGGCGTCAGCACCCCCATTTTACAGACAAGGAAAAGGGGCTCAGAGACGGCAGAGCCTCTCGCCGTGTTCCACAGCCAGCTCCCAGTGCACCAGGGGCCGACCCACTTCTCCTGACCCTCAGCAGTGGTACCCTGCCTCACACAGGAAATGGACCGCGGGGGCGAGATACAGAGTCCCTCGTTGAGCAGGGCCCTTGCACATTTCTGTCATTTTTGCATCTGGGGACACGGGGTGAAGAAACTCAGATGAACTGTTCTGGTTTCCTGGTGGACAAACACTCCTGACCCGGGGTGAGGGATGTTTGCTGCTGGACTGGGTCGGTGAGAAGTGTGGTTTTTGTCTGGATTTTTCCCTTCTCCCCTGCACCCGACTGCCGAAGATCCAGAGAGGGCGAATGTGCTGAAGACCTCAGGAGCTGTTCCAGGGTATCCGAAGGGTGGCAGGCCCCTGAACTGTGGATGCTGAAAGCCCTGGTCCCTCCCGGCCTGCTGTGGGACCTGCCTTGAATGAGAGAGCCCAGGAAGGAGCAGGGGGTCACTGCCCTCCCCGGCCCGCATCCGTGTGCCCTCTCCTCTCGTAAGGACACCAGCCATGGGGTTCAGGGCCCCCCTAATCCAGTGTGACCTCAGTGGAACTAATTACATCTGCGATACACTATTTCTAAATAAGGTTACGTCCTGTGTCTCTGAGTAGACATGAATTTTGGGGGGACACCGTCCAACTCACGACGGCAGCCAATAGTCACCACTGTTATCACTTCCTCCACCGCCTACTGAAGCAGCACACACAAGTGCAGGCGCTTCTCTGAGCGCCTTTTTTTTTTTCATTTTTAAAAAAGCTTTTTATTTTGTAATGGAGTGTAGCCAATTAGGGCTTCCCAGGGGGCACCCGTGGTAAAGAATCCGCCTGCCAGTGCAGGAGACATAAGAGACACGGGTTCGATCCCTGGGTTGGGAAGATTCCCCTGGAGGAGGACATGGCCATCCACTCCAGTATTCTTGCCTGGAGAATCCCATGGACAGAGGAGCCTGGTGGGCTACAGTCCATAGGATTGCACCGTTGGACACGACTGAAGTGACTTAGAAGGCGTGAAGATTAACAATGCTGTGATAGTTTCAGGTGGACAGCAAAGGGCCTCAGTCATACATGTGCATGAATCCCTTCTTCCCCTGAACCCCCCTTCCATCCAGGCCGCCACGTGACACAGAGCAGAGTTCCCTGTGCTATATGTGGGTCCTTGCTGGTGACCCATTCTAAATACAGCAGTGTGTCCATGTCCATCCCAAACTCCCTCACCATCCCTTCCCCCTGAGCTTCTTGCATTCCTTCTCTCTTTATTCCTCTGGCCCCCTCCGAAGCTGTGCAAAGTGGTTTCATGGTTATCTATGAGACTCAGAGGGGTGGACTGACTTGCCCCAGGTCACACAGCTGGTAAACAGCAAACCTGGCTTTCGGACCCTTTTCTCTCTGACTGCAAAGCTGACAAGGTTTCGAGCCCCTCCAATCCCACCCCGAGAGCTTGGGGCCGCCGTACTTTTCCTCCCAGGATCCCGCTGTCTGAGATGGGCTCGCTCCTGGCCCACACGTCTCTCCAGAAACATCTCCCCCAGAGAGGCTATGAAAGGGCTGGGGGTAGGATTCTTTATTTGGGAAACATGAGGTTGTGCTCTGCCGTGGGTCGCTGGTGGCCGGGTCCCCTGTGGGCAGGAAGCTGGCGTGCCCCCCATGCGTGTGAGAGCGTGCCAGAGGCACTCACGTCATCCTCACATCTGGGAACGTTTTCGGAGTCTTGACTGGGGGCTACAAATTGCAAAGGGGTCCTTTAAGGTGTGATTTATTCATCATCGAGACTGTGGTATTAAATGCTCGTGCAGAGTCGATTCACTTTGCTGGGTCCACAGCCCTGACTTCTCAGGCCGGGACTGGCCACGGCCTGGCAGCAACAGTGGGGCTGGTTTTTTGATGTCAGCAGAGAGGGGAGAGTGGGGCCCGGGGGCCGGGATGGGCCCGACTGAGACAAATGAGCGCCAGCCAGATGGTGCCCTGCAGGCCAGCTTTCATCATGCTTGTCGAGGGAAGAACATGCTTTGGCTGATGGGAGGTATGGGCAATTAGGAGTCGGGAAACAAAAACTGTCATTTCCAACAACTGGGGCTTTGGGGCCAGGAAATATTGGCTTTGTCAGCCCGGAGAAACTGAATGGATCGGACATCCCCAGGGAGATCGGGGTCCCCAAAGGTCCCAGCTGGCCTGCAGCACTCGGTGGGGGCGGTTGATGGGGCCGGCCCCAGAACCGAGAGCTCAGCAGGCTGTCTGGGTCCAGGTCCTGTCTCCTTCCGAACACCCTGGTCAGCCCTGCTGTTGGACAGGGATTATCGTAGAGCCTGCTCTGGGGGCTTGTGGGAAGCCCTGAGCTGACAGCATAGGTCGAGTTCTCACTGACCCCAGCCAGTGTCCTCAGGACCCGGGTCCAGTGCGGGGCAGCCTGGAGACGGAGAGGAGCCGAGGCAGCAGACCTCTCACTGTGGTTCCAGGGCCGGACTCCTAACCCGCCCGCCACAGCCAGGCAGGAGCTTCCTCCCTCAGGGCAGCTGGGAGACGAGTGTCGAGGTGGTCTCACCTGGCCTGGGTGGTCCGTGTGCTCAGCATCCAAGAAGCCAGCCCTGTGGACACCAAGGATCTGAGTCACATTCCCAGCTTAGGGCCGATGGAAGGGCAGACGGTGACCACGTGGTCCCTGCGGTCCTTCTCAGGTGGCTCCAACCCCCGAGGAGAGACGGGGAGGGACCCGTGTCTTTATGGGCAGCCAGCCTGGGGTGGGGGGTAGGCTGCACAGCGGGTCCAGCTCAGGGGTGGGGATCACACAGACCTGAAGTGGGGAGCGCTGGACATCAGAGTCATCAAGGCGCCCAGGTCCTGTGAGCTGCAAACGGGCTGCAAGTCTGTTCTCCGGACCTGGAGTCAGGTATCTGTCAGCATGTGAAGGCTGAGGCCTGACCCTTCCCCGACATCCCTGTCTCCTCCAGGTCTGACTGCCCGGGGGTCATGGCCAGGCTGTGCCAGCCGGCTCCAGCTCTCCCAGGAAGGCCAGTTTCTGGAGCTCTCAGATGCTGTGGCTCTTGGTCTGTTTATCTCCACGGCGCCAAGCCCGGCCAGCTTTGGGGCAACAGGAGTCCCAAAGTCCGTGAAGAAGGGACCGTAGAACCCAGCATGCGGGTGGCTGGGGCGGGGGCAGGCACAAGATGCTGGGTGTCCCGGCTGCAGGCAGCTCTGAGCATGGTCCTTTGGAGCCCAGGAGGCCAGCAAAGTGAGGATGGAGGGGAGGCTTCTCCAGGGCGGGGGACCTTCCCTAGAGGCCGCTGGGCCCTGACCTTGTGACAGCTGCTCGGTGAGGGTCCTTCCTGGCTTCATTCTTACTCACGTATGTATTTAACTTCATTTTGGGGTTGCCCTGGGTCTTGATCGCTGTGCATGGGCTTTCTCTAGTTGTGGCAAGTGGGAGAGACTCCCTGTTACAATGCCTGCTGTGGTGGTTTGGTGGTTTCTCCCGTCGCAGGGCACAGGCCTTCGTGGGCCCTGGCTGTGGCCGTGCGTGGGCCCTAGCGCACATGGCTCAGTAGTTGTGGCTTGTGGGCTTAGCTGCTCTATGCCGTGAGGAATCTTCCCGGACCAGGGGTCCAACCCATGTCCCCTGTAGATTCTTATCCACTGCATCATCGGGGAAGTCCCATGGCTCCATTCCGATGGGCTTTATTTCCTGATTCTTCATTTCACTGCTCCAGCCAGAGGTCCCATTCATTCATTTTCTTAGTCTTCGCAACGAACCCATAAAGCAGGGAGGTGCTATTATTAATATGCACGTTTTTAGATGGGGGACCACACGTAGAGCTTAAGTAACTAGTTCCTGGGCACAGAGCTAAGGAGGGGCTGTGTTAGTTGTGTGTAGCTCCGTGACACATGACTCCAAAGTTTAGCGATTTAGTGATGCACGTTTATAATCTCAGCGCTTCTGCGGATTGGAGGTCCAGGCCTGGCTCAGACCCTGGCTCTGCTTAAGGGTCTCTCACAGGCGACAGTCAAGCGGTGAGAGGCTCCAGTCAGTCACCTCAGGGTCCGATGGGGGCAGGATCCTTTTCCATGTTCTCGTGCCAGTGTGGGCAGGGTGCAGTTCCTCCGCAGCTGTTGGTGGGAAGCCCTTGGTTTCCTGGCCCCTTGGCCTGCTCCAGCACAGCAGCTTGCTCTGTCAAAGTGGGCAAGCCAGGAAGGGGTGTGTGTGTGTGTGTGTGTGTGTGCGGGGTTGAGTCAATGTCTTTTATAACCAAATCTTGGAGACAACATCCATCCCCATCACTTTTGTCATATTCCATTCATTAGAAGCAAGTCACTGGGCCAACTCATATTTAAGAGGATAGGGTGGGTGCCAGCAGGGGTGGGTCGTTGCGGGCCACTTTGGAAGCTGCCCAGCCTCAGAATGTTAACCCAGTTGGGTCTGACTCCAAAGCCTGCTCTCCCCAGCCCCCGCCCTGCCAAAGAAAGCTGAGCAAAGAGTTCTTTCCTCCCCAGTCCTAGAGACTGGCCACCTGTCTGCTACCTGCCAGGTCAGAGTTGGGCCACCTGTTCACGTACTCAGGGAGCATTTACTGAGCACACACTATGTTTCAGGCCCTGCACAGGACAGCTGTGGTTCACACCCACGGGAATGTCCATCCCAGGGACTAACCTTGGGTAGCTAGCTGCACATCCCCTCACACTGTCACAGGTGTGTGGCGAGAAAAATGTCCTGTGACTGATATGAGATTTCTCAGAAGCCCCGGTCGTAGGGCAACATGGGAAAGCGCTCAGTTTAGTCTAAGCTGGCAAGGGTAATCTGATGGAGGCCTGGAGGTAAGGCTCCCGCTCCCCCTGAGCCTCTCTCTAAGCACGTCTGAGTCTGTGCGTCAGGCAGGGATGCTGCGGGCCAGGCTCCCCGCCGAGGGGAGGAGGTGGGCCTGTAGCCACGTCCGATGCCTGGATCACCGCTTGCCTCTCTGGCACTTGTGGCTGCAGCTGGCGGCTGGAAGAACTCACGCTCTGGGCCCGGAGCCCTGCCTGGCCGGCTTGTCTCCACCTTGGCTCACACCCTCCTCCATCACCCTTGCATTTGGCCCCCTGCCTCCGCTGTCCACCGCCAGCCTCTGCTGCAGTCACTCGGCCCCTGCCCCGAAAATGTGTCCCCCCCACCCCAGAAGGGATGTGTTGAGCCCCATCTTGATCATGGGGGGTGCCCCTTGTAGCCACGGAGAGTGGACCAGGGGGCTTCTTTCTCTTCAACCTGCTGCATCTCTGGGTTCCCCAACCCTAAGTGGTGGGCAGTGGTTTCAAGGCAGCTAATTCCTTGAGCCTCCGGAAGATGAAGTTGCCTTTGGAGTTGACCCTGCATGTATGAAAACACCAATAAATAGAAGTAGCTGACACACAGGGTGCCTTTTATACACTGGGGTCTCTTCTAGGCACTTCACGCTTGAGCTCACTTAATACAGCAACTCTGTGAAGAAGTACTGTTAGTTCCATTTTACAGATGGGGAGACTGAGGCACAGAGGAGGGAAATGGCTTGCTTGTGGTCACAGAGCCAGTTAGTGGTGGAGCTGGGATGTGGACCCAGGTGCCCCCGAGTCCATGCTCTTCACCACTGGCATTCTCCATCTGTGTCCTCAGTGGGCTGAAGCAGAGGGGGGCAGCGGGGTCCTCACTTCCTCTGCACATGTTCCTTTGGGGGTAGTTGGCCAGCCCGGGGTCACGGCTGAAGGGAGGCCTTCTTACTTTCTTGGTAATTTGGGAATTGCTATGTTCATGGAGAGCTAAGGGCCTTTCAAAGAATGTTTTCTCACAGTGGAGGCTTTTAAGAGGGTTTTAAGTCTCCTGTCTCACGGCAGAATCTATTTTGATTATTGGGAACTGAGGCTGGCCAGGGTCCTGCTCTTTCTGCCTTTGTAGGAATCTCCCTCTAACTGGGCAGGTCGAGGATCGAGTTCAGGAGGGGAGGGCTGTTTCCCACAAAGCAGAGAGGAAAGTGTGCAGTACTTTTCCAGTCTGTTACAGGAGTGGCCATACACTCCATCAGCCACCGTCGTGACAACCGTGCTGAAGAAGCACAGGGCAACGCGGCTTAGGCTGCGGGGGCCCAGCGCCAGAGACCCAGCGGTTAGAGCCACCGTCTCAGCTTCAGTTCTGGGACCCAGTAGAGGCCCAGCTTCAGTCTCCCCACTTGGGAACAAGGAGGTCAGCCTGTCACCTCGAAAAGGTGGAGCACCTTTCCTGGGAGTGGCCTGGGATGCTGAGACGAGGGTGACCGGGGAGAGCAGGTCGGGACGGCCCAGGGCAGAAGGATACAGGAGTCTCGTGGGCATCCCAGACCCTCTCCTCCCTCAGTTGCCTCCATCCTCTGTCCTCCCTGCCCCCACCTAGGCCGATCTAAATGAGAAGGCCCCTGTGTCAACCACTGGGCAAGCGTTATAACCGCGAATTCTCAGAGACAGCCCTGCACAGAGAGTAGTGTCATCATCCCCATTTTACGTGAAGGAAAACTGACTCAGCCAGCTTGAGCAACTCGCCTTGATGATGCTGCGAGAACGTGGCAGGCTGGGATTTGTCCCCCAGGGCTGTCTGACTCCACACTCTTCACTGTCCTCCCATGCCTGTGGGGCCATTCAGGTCCCTGGATGGGGGACAGAGTGGAGGAGAGAAGAATTTGCCCCAGGGGAAAAAAAAAAAAACACTTCAAGTGCCAGACTCCAGAAATGCCCAGAGCTATGAGCTGTGTCATGGCCCTGCCTTCCCCTCACTGTGAAAGAGCCGAGCTGCAGGAGCAGATGTCGGGAACTTCGAGCAGAAACCCAGTTCTGAAATGTTCTAGGATGAGGCGGGGAAGGGTCCTCTGGGGAAGGGGTGGAGGTTCCAGTCCATGTCACTGGAGGAGACGGGGTGGGGGGTGGGGGGACGCTGATTTTGCTGGTTGATGGTTAATGTTCCCTCCCAAGGGTATGCATGATTTATGCCGGTGTTTTGAAACAAAATTCAACCAAGCTAGACTCAGTGCCCCTGGAAGCCAAGGAGATAGCCGTCCTGGAAACTGTTCAGGGTGGGGGAATAAAAGGATATGCCAGACAATTTGCCTCCTTTCTGACTCTACCCATCCAAAGCAGAGGCCCCCCCTTATCACTGAGACCCCTCGGGAGGCACCTTCTAGGCACCAACAGCTGAAGAAAGTGGTGTTCCGTGTCTGCATGCCTTTTGTCTTGGCTGGATCGAAGAGAAAAAACGAAAACAATCCCCTAGACATATTCGCTAAACCTGCTTTTGTCCCCACTCTGGGGCCTTCCTGGGAAAAATAACCTCTGCGTTAGGCCTCTGAGTTACATGTGATGAAACCCCAAGTCATACTGGCTCAAGCTGAAAAGAGAATGGGGATTTCTCTTGTGGTCCAGTGGCTAAGATTCTGTGCTCCCAAAGTAGGGGGCCTGGGTTCAATCCCTGGTCAGGGAACTAGATCCCACGTGCTGAAACTAAGAGCTTAAATAAATAAACAAATTTAAAAATAAATAAATCTGTTGATGAACTTTTTAAAAATAAAAATAAAAAGAGAATGTACGGGCTCACATTTAAGTCTAGAGCTGGGTACAGCTTCAGGTGTGGCTGGATCCAGTGGAGTGGCTGGAGGTGGAGGAGCTTAAGGTTGATTTTCAGTGGCCTAGACTAGAAGCAGTTTCTTTGGCTGAACCCATCGTGGCAGCTGTGAGAAAGTGGTGGTCTGAATGGGTGTCAGTGGTGTGCCTGGAAAGTGGTGACGAAGTCACTGGTTGGGAGAAACCTTTGGTGCTGTTGGAAGAAAAGTCACGTTGTCAGAGAGATCTTCTTAAGTTCTGTGTGGTCAAATGAGATCTTAAGTCTCTGAGCCATTCCAAGCTCTGAGGACCTTATAGAGCAGCTGGATTGGCATGGCAAGCATGTGCCACGTAAATACCCCTCTTCCCCCTCCTTCAATTCATGCCAGGCATTGCTAACGGATCACAGCTCCCTTTCGCAGTGACTGCAGACTCGAACTCAGTACCGATTTGGAAGCACCCCGTATCCATCAGTTGGTGTTAGAACAGGGGCTGAAACAATGCGCAATTTCTGTTCTAATCCGATGGAGTGAAGGCAACTGAAGCTCTGAGAGCTATGTGATTCGCCCAGGGTCACGCAGGAACTCAGACTGAACCCGCCTGACTCTGGCTGGCTGCCTTTCCTGTGAGATCCTGCCTGATTTGAGCCTTGAGAGGAGGTCTGTCCCTCAGTGGAGATTTCCATTCCAGACAACTGCTCACGTGGCAAAGAAACAGACTTGAGGTCAGAGGAAAGCCAGAAAGCTCAGCTACTGGCCCAGCTCAGGCTGAGAACGTGCCCTGGGGCTGAGTGCGATTCGGCGGGCAGGGCAATTCACGCGGAGACCACCAGTCAAACATTCGGGCACCCACAGAGCTCTCAACGGGCATTTGCGTGCCCTGCCTTAAATATAATAAAACCTGGGTGCTCTACCTGACACACTCTCTTCACGGGAGATGACGCTGAATTTACTTCCTCCTGGGGACTGGGGTTAGAGTTGTCTTAGAGGGAAGGAGAAAGGGCTGGGAAGCCAGAAAGCAGAGACCGAGTCCTCACATGGCCTTTATGTCAGCCTTTATCCCAGCTCAGCATCACCCAGTCGGAGGAAGAAAGCGCGTGCCGAACGACCAGCTGGTTATCTGGCCATAGGAAGGTACCGAAGGGGATCCTAACCTCAAGGAACCTACTGTCAAGTACGGGACATGAATTTACTAATAACTTTGGAGGACTGACATTGGGCTCACCATGTGCCTGTCACAAAGGCAAGAGATTTGCCTGTATCGTCTTAGGGGACCTCCCTGGTGGCTCAGTGTTTAAGACTATGCCTTCCAATATCCGGGATGCAGGTTTAATCCCTGGCTAGGGAGCTAAGATTCCACATGCCGTATGGCAGAAAAACCGAAAAATATAGAACAGAAGCAACATTGTAACAAATTCAGTAAAGACTTTTTAAATGGTCCCCATGAACAAAAACAAAATCTTAAAAAAAAAAAAAAAGGAAGTGTGGGAGCTTTGCTTGCATTGCGTGCTAAATCGCATCCGACTCTTTGCATCCCTATGGACTGTAGCCCGCCAGGCTCCTCTGTCCATGGGATTCTCCAGGCAAGGATACTGGAGTGGGTTTGCGGCTCCCTCCTCCAGGGGGTCTTCCCAACGCAGGGACTGCACCTGTGTCTCTTACATCTCCTGCATCAGCAGCCAGGTGTGTTCTTTACCACTAGTGCCACCTGAGAAGCCCTTTGACTGCATTGTGAATCCCTGGGATTCTGCAGGCAAGAATACTAGAGTGAGTTGCCAGTTGCTTCTCCAGGGGGATCTTCCTGACTCAGGGATCGTATCTGGGGCTCCCACACTGCAGGCAGATTCCTTCCCACCTGAGCCAGCAGGGAAGCCCTGCATTATCTTATATCAAATTCACACAACACTAAAGAGGAGATGGAGTTTGCCCCTATGAACAGAGGCTGAACTGGAGGCTTAGAGAGGGAGCCACACTGCCCCCGGCCACCCGTGAGAGAGGGCAGAGCTGGGCTCCCAGTCGGACCTGCCTGACCCTGGTCCTGGCCGAGCGCCATACCATGGGCTGACAGACATGATGAAGAGGGGCAGAAGGGAACGTGTGAGCCCATTCAGCCCGTCACCCCCAGCAGCAGGTTGCAAGCTGCTGCTGGGCTCAGAGAAACCCATGGTCGTTCCCAGAAAGCACAGGGTGTGCCTTTGGGAGGAACATCTCTGGGGACGCTAACAATGTCATAAGTGCCCGCTGTGACATTTAAGCTAGTGGCCCACCGAGAGACACAATCAGTTTGAAAGTTTCTAGTCTAGAACAAGTCCCCTTCCCCGCCCATTGTACAGGTGAGAGAACGGAGGTTCAAGAAGGCGAACTGACTTCCCCCAAGTTGCACAGCGGCGAGCCGAGGGGCCAGCTGACTCCCTTGGAGACCCATGAAAAATGATAGGGACCAAACCGTGGCGGGCGGTGCTGGAGCATCCAAGAGGAGGGTGCCTGGGGGTGCCCCGGACGGAGAAACACCCAAGAGTGCCGCGTGGGGCGGGCGTGATGACGGCAGCGCCCGTGACGTCCATCGCCTGGGCTCAAACCCAGGCCCGGGACCTGGCGCTTAACAAGCGCCCGATTTCACAGATGTGGCCAATTATTTCGGCTTCTTGATTTCCTTCGGAAATTCACTTCTAATACGTTTTGGCTCTCCCCGTCCTCAGGGGGCCCCGGCCCTAATCAAGGCAGCCTGGCTGATGACAAAAGCAGAGGCTCGCAGGTAGGCTGGAGACGCCCGCGCCTCCGGTGGGTCTGGCCGCCGCCGGAGGGTCGAGTTTGCGGCCCGTCCTCTGCCCATGCGCAGTCAGCCCCTCGGAGCCTCTGCAGCGGCTGCTGATGGCGGAAGCAGCCGGAAGGGAAGTGCGAGGGCCGATGTGGCTACAGCCAAAGGCCCGCGCGGTCAGCAGGGCCTCGCCGCAGCTTTTTTGGAAAAAGACTCCACTCCTGGAGCCCACGAGATGCAGGTTCGCGTCCCAGAACTACATGGACCGCTGATGAGACTGGGTTCACCCCCAGGAGTGCCCGCCGAGCGCTGGGGCGCGGCCCGCGGAGTGCCTGCGATCGTCCCGTGGTCCACGAGACTCCCTGTGGACAGCAGCTGTGCTGCGGGGGCCCTAGGGAAATGGAGGGCGTATTTCTGCCCTTTCTCTCCCAGGCCCCTGACCTGCCCTTTCCTGGCTTCACCCTTTGTCCAGGACCTCCAGAGCGACGCTGATAACAACAGTGCTGAGGCTGAGAAGGGGTCGCGGTGAGGACAGCGTGTTCCTGCAGCAAAGCCCCAACCTCCTGCTGCCTCCTCCAAGTGCTTCAGCACAGAGCAAGGGAGCTTGTCCTTTGGGACATGCAAGGACAGGGCTTTGAATCCTGACTCTCTCAAAGGGCTTCTCCCCACTTTGGCGTGGTGTGTTAGGGTTCAGGGGGTCATAAATCTGCTCTAACAATTCCAGGTAAAAGGAGGATGCCTTGGAAGGTTACAGAGATGTTCTTTTTGATTATACAAAACTAATAAACACACACCAAATCCTAGAAAACCCCATAAAACCAATTTGAAGAAAGCTTTGTTGATTCAGGTAATGGAAATGTCCAGCGGTAGGGTGGGTTTCAGGTGAGGTCTGACCCAGCCGCTCAGCACTATCATGGGGGTTCAGACTGCCACAGCCCCTGTCCCTCTTCCATGGACATCCGTTTGCATGTGTTCCCAGAATGGCTGTTCCAACTTCAAACGTGCATGACAAGGACCTAAAACAACCACAGTGCCCTTCTGCGTCTCTTCATTTGTATTCCTGAGGGAGGGAATCAGATGTTTAGACTCATTCTCTCAGGTCAAGCACCAGAAGTTGTGTGTTTCTGGCCAGTGAGTGGATGGTCTCTCCTGGGTTCAGTCACGAGTGGCCAGACCACAAAGGTCACGTGCTTGCTCCCACCCGGTGGAGGCAGGATGTCTGAGAAGTGGTCACGGACCAGTCAGTCACCCTGATACCTTCCCAGAGAAGTGGGGATCCACAGGCTGAGTGCCACGAGTCCCCAGGGACTCTGTAAGTCCTCCCTGGCCTGAGGACTATCTGAAGAGTCCTCATTTGTTCTAATTAATAATTTTAGGGAAATTTTAAGATTGGTTCTGGTTACTTTTTTTATTTTTGCATATAGCTATTTCTCTAGGCTCTGTTTCTGGTTCATTCAGGAGAAGAAATTCAGACATAGTTCAGGAGATGGTGTTGATCACTGTTCCTGAGAAGCTGATCAGTAACTGCGTGTGTCCACTGTGAACAAGCCCAGGGTTATCCTTAGGTGGCTTTTGACAGGCAGCCTGGCTGCCTCGTCAAACAAACTCTGCCTTATTTTCTTACTTTCATACCAGGAAAAAGGTTTGATCCTCAAAACAAAGCACCTACGTCATCAATTGGACTGGAAGAACTTGTTTGGTCAAATTTAGAAGCCACAAGAAGGTCAGAGAATAAATTTAGAACTGACCTCTGATCCCCGAGGACCAGCACCTCTGTCTGGCCCTGGCTGCCTGCTAACACCACCTGCTACCTTGAGTTTGGTTGACTTTTCACCTCTGACTCCATCTATTCTTGCAGGATAACGAGGTCTTTAAGGGCATGACCTGGCGTCCAAAATGCCTGTCTCTACTACTGCACAGGCTCTGTTACTCTGGGAATGTGTTTCATCATCTGCGCCTTAGTTTCATCATTTTTTTTTTTTAACTCTTTGTTGAATTTGTTACAATATGGCTTCTGTTTTATGTTTGTTTTTTTGTTTTGACCACAAGACACGTGAGATCTCAGCTCCCCGACCCGGGATCAAACCCACATCCCCTGCATTGGAAGGTGAAGTCTTAATTACTGGACTACCAGGGAAAGCCCTCGTCATTTTTAAAGAAGAGGGGAGGTAATAATAGCATCTACCTCATCCGGTATGGGGCTTCCCTGGTAGCTCAGCTGGTAAAGAATCTGCCTGCAATGCAAGAGACCCCTGTTCGATTCTTGGGTCAGGAAGATCCCCTGGAGAAGGGATAGGCTACCCACCCCAGTATTCTTGGGCTTCCCTGGTGGCTCAGATGGTAAAGAATCTGCCTGCAATGCAGGAGACCCAGGTTTGATCCCTGGGTCGGGAAGATGCCCTGGAGGAGGGCATGGCAACCCACGCTAGTATTCTTGCCTGGAGAACCCCGTGGACAGAG
Source organism: Capricornis sumatraensis (assembly GCF_032405125.1). Classification (NCBI taxonomy): domain Eukaryota; kingdom Metazoa; phylum Chordata; class Mammalia; order Artiodactyla; family Bovidae; genus Capricornis; species Capricornis sumatraensis. The sequence continues at coordinate 81,891,593 of NC_091083.1, read as the reverse complement.
GTAGGCTACAGTTCATGGAGTTGCAGAGTCAGACATGACTGAGCAGCTCAGCACAGCACGCTGGTTGTTAGGAGAATTGATTAAGCCATTTTTGTGTGCTAAAATATATATCATCACACTAAAGTTACCATTTTGATCATATTTAAGTGCACAGTTCTGTGGGATCACATACATTCCCACCGTTGTGCAGTCATCACGGCCGTTCATCTTCAGAATCGTTTCGTCTTCGCCCCCTGAAACCCTGCACCCATTAAACAATAGCTCCTCATCCCCTCTCCCCCAGCCCTTGGTAACCACCATTCTCACTTCTGTCTCTGTGAATCCGATTACTTTAGGAACCTCATGTAAGTGGAATCAAACCAAACTTGTCCTTTTTGGCTGGTTTATGTCACTCAGCACAATGTCTTCAGCGTTCACCCATCCTGTAGCCTGTGTCAGAATTTCTTACATTTTTAAAGCTGAAGAATATTCTGTTGTTTGAATAGGCAGCATTTTGTTTATCCATTTATCTGTCAATAGACACTGGGGTTGCTTTTACCTTTTGGGGATTGTGAATAAATGCTGGTGTGAACACAGGTGTATAAACATCTGATCAAGCCCCTGTTTCCACTTCTTACCCAGAGTGTGACTGAGATAATTTAAAAAGAGCCCTTAGCCCATGTTTGGTGTATAGTAAGCACTCAACATATTGTAGCTGATTTTTAAAAATCAGTATTAGAAAAATAGTTGGTAAAAATTTAAAAAGTGCAAATGAAAGAATGAGATGACATTTTCCCCTGTCATCTTAGCAACAGTGAAAAAATAATGCAGTTGCAACATGGTGAGATGGATTCTCTCATAGACATCCGTGGGTAATCTTTCTGGAAATGACTTGCAATGCTAAATATGATGCATTGAGATTCTTGGAAGTGTTCATACCATTTGACTCAATAATTCCACTTCTGAGAACTCATCCTAAGGAACATCAATTGCACACCAATATTTGGAGAAATCTGTTACAGCTATCTTTGTAATATTGTGGAGGCATCCTCTATTTCTATCCAGTGAAGTGAAGTCAAGTCGCTCAGTCGTGTCCGACTCTTTGCGACCCCATAGACTGTAGCCCGCCAGGCTTCTCTGTCCATGGAATTCTCCAGGCAAGAATACTGGAGTGGGTTGCCATTTCCTTCTCCAGGGGAATCTTCCCAACCCAGGGATCGAACCCAAGTCTCCCTCATTGCGGGCAGACGCTTTAACCTCTGAGCCATCAAAATAAGGCTGGTGTAGTCCTGTCAGGGCCTGGAGGAAGAAATGGCAACCCACTCCAGTTATTCTTGCCTAGGAAATCCCATGGACAGAGGAGCCTGGTGGGTTACACTTCACAGGGGTTGCAAAGGAGTCAGACACGACTGAACAACGAGTCCTGTGATGGACTATTTTGTCGTCAGTAAAAATGCTGATGAGAATATAGTGAAATGGGAAACTGTACGTGCTTCAGCCTTTCATGCAAAAGAAGGTATAAATATTGACTATATTGATCCTATAAAAATATGTAACATTTATTGAGACTCTGTGCCAGAAACTCTGCCAAGTCCTTTCTTACTTACTCCTCCCAACAACCCGAAGAGGTGGGTTCTATTATTACTCCATTTTACAGATGAGGAAGCAGAGGATCCAAGTGGCGACTTAAAGTGTCACACAGCCAGAAAGTGGCAGATCTGAGATTCTAACCCAGGCCCCTGAGCTCCAAAGAGTAGAAAGGAATGGGAAGAACACAGTGCTCTAGAAAGTAATCGTGCTCCTTGGAAGAGCAGGAGGGAGTTAATTTTATTTTCTTCCCTATGCTTGTCTGTATTTTCCTCTCCAAAGCCGGGGGTGGGGAGAACGCATATCAGATAAACAGGAAAAGAAACAGGCAGTTGCCTGTTGCAAGCAGGCATCTTTGAAGATAAAACCTCCAGGTCTTGTGTCTCCTGCCACGAACTCAGTTTGTGTCCATTTTTTTCTTTTTTTTTCCTGGTTAAAGTAGAGCAGAGTGTCCTGGCTGTGCATTCTGGCTGATTGCTTAATAATCATGGACACACACACACACACACACACACACACACACACACACCACCACCACCACCACCCCCCACCCCAGAAGAGGAGACCAAACCCAGCAGTAGCCAAAACTCTGCTAGATCGATGCAGACTGTTACAGGCGCAGCTTCCAAAAAGCAGAGCTCAGTGAAATAAATATTTTTCCTGTGAGGAGAGGCTTAAATCGGTAATCTTAACAACCCCCCAATTCATTCCAGATCCTCTCCAAGTGGCTCGCGTCAATGCACCCATCTTGATGTACTTAGGATCACTTCGTAACTGCAGCGTGCCTGAATGGCTGGCTGGCTTCTCCAGCTCGGCAGGGTGCCAGGGGCACTGGGCAGAGGGGCACGGAGGGCTTTGGCTCTGGGGAAGGCTCTCCAGATCTCCCTGCAACTTCTTGGGGTCCCCAACTTTCTTTTCCCAGTAAACCATCTCTATTTAATCTAAACGAGAGGCCTGAAAATTCAAACTCTGTTCTTGGCAAAGCCGCCCCATTCCTTGAGTCCTGGAGACAATCTGCAGGAAGAATTTAGAATCAGGGACTTTGAAAACATATACACACAAGGAAGTCTGGATTATCTCAAAAACTGAGAGCTCCACTCTCCAGGCAAAAATGTGTCGATTGATGAATTCATTCATTCACTGGCTCACTCAACAATTGTTTACTGGGCCATCTCCTGTGTGTAAGATTTGATACAAAGCTAGTGTTAAGACAGTACAAAGCCACTGGAGATACCAGATCCATCCATCTGGCAGATTCTGACTGAAGCCTCCTAGGAGCCAGGTACCTTCTGGGGAGGCTGGGCTGTTAGCAGGAAACTGCTTCTTAGGGCCTGGATTCTAGCTGGGGTGACAGACAGAAAAGGAAGATGTAGTCTGGAGGAATATCAGATGGTATTAAATGCTAAGGAGATAAAGTAAAGCTGGGATGGGTGGTTGGGAAAAGGGGGGCAGGGGTGGTCCCACTTAGATGAGGGGCCAGGAAAGGAGATGTTAAGTAACAGCTTGCAGGAGATGAGGGGAGATGGTTCAAGAGGCACAGAAATTCAGTACCACTGACTCATGGATCATGCCTAAGCCCCTTTTCAAGCACCTTTCAGCTCTGATGACGCCAATCAGAACGTCTCTGCTTATCGTCAGTATGTCTTTGATGCCTCCCTAAGACCCTGAGATCTTCCCCGCTTCCCCTTGAAAGCTCAGAGGCTTGGTAGGCAAGCGTGCCTACCAGCGCTTGAACTTGACATTGTGTTCAGTGTGACTATTTCGCAGTTACTGTTTATATTACTATTGATGGCAAACGACAGTAGCTCTTCACTTACAGTTATGAAAAGCATCTTTATAATTTTTTCTAGTTTTTGAAAAGGGAGTTGATTTGAAAAAGTATTAAGGAACTTGAAATACAGGTGGTCCTCAAACATGGGGGAAATTGTAAAGGTGATCAATGAATGAAATTTGGGATATGCGAAAATCAGATGTGACCCTTCACCCAGAGTTGCCCAGAGCCTGACTCGGGAGATGAAAGCTCATCCGTGTGACAGTCTGCGCTCATCGGGTCCCTTTAAGAGCTTCCAGAAGGGCTCGGCGTTTTCCGAGGCTCTGATGGGTCAGGGAGATCTGGTCGGAGGGGAGGCTTCTGGTGGGGGCATCGCTGACAGCAGGGGCGAGTCTGGACCTGCCGAGCATGGCCGAGCAGGACATTCCAGGCAGAGGGAACAGGGGAGCCAGGCAGCGGGGGTGGAAAGGTGGGGACAGCCACCAGGCAGCAAGTGTGTCAGGGGGCCGCGTTGCTGGGGGAGACGGCCCCTCGGGAGACCACCCCAAGTTTGCGCTTGTCCCAGGACTCATCCTAACGGGAGTTCCATTCATCTTGAGCACAGCTTGTCTGCCTTTCCTTCTGTGATGTCAGTGGACCCACAAGGCAGCGCTGTGGTTAGTCCTGTTTCACAGGTGGGGAGTTGACCAGGTCACCCAGGCAAGGTGACGCATGGTAGGCTGCTCTCAGGACTAAAAAAAAAAAAAATCTCTGTTAAAAAAATTCAGTCATAGTTCACATACCATAAAGCGCACCGTTTAAAATGTACAATTCAGGGGCTTTTAGCCTTTTCACGAAGTCCTCCAACCATTGTGTCCACCCTTTGTGACCCCTTGGACTGTAACCCGACAGGCTCCTCTGTCCATGGGATTCCCCAGGCAAGAATACTGGTGTGGGTTGCCATTTCCTACCCCTGGGGGATCTTCCCAACCATTGCCACAATCCAACTCCAGAACAGTTTTTTTTTTTTTTTTTTAATCAAAGATTCTTTTTTTTTCCCCCGGTGTAGACCATTTTTAAAGTCTTTATTGAATTTGTTACCACTTACTTCTGCATAATGTTTTGGTTTTTTGCCCAAGAGGCATGTGAGTTGACCGGGGATCCAACCCACACTCCCTGCATTGGAAAGGTGAAGTCTTAACCACTAGACTGCCAGGGAAGCCCGCGGGACAGTTTCAGGGTCCCCAGAAGACACCCTGGACACGTGAGCAGTCACACCCGCTCTCCTCTGGTCCCGATTGTGGCAACCACTGGTCTGGTTCCTGTCTCCTGGATTTGCCTGTTCCGGGCTCTTCATACAAATGGAATCGTATAATGCATTGCCTGTTGCGTCTGGCTTCTTTTTGTCAGCATGTTTTCTAGATTCATCTACGTTGTAACATATATCCGTGTTGCATTCCTTTAGATGGCTGGAAAATATCCCATTGTGTCCATGTACCACACTCTGTTTATCTTTCATCAGTTGATGAACATTTGGATGGTTTTTACTTCTTGGCTCTTGGGAATAACGCCGCTGCGAACATTTGCGTACAGGCTTTGTGAGGACATATGTTTTCGTTCCTTTGGGGATATATCTGGGAGTGGGATTGCTGGGTCATATGTTTAGTCTGTGTTTAACTCTTTGGGGGGAACTGCCAGGCGGTCTTCCTAGGCGGCTGCGCCGTCCTGCGTGCCCACTAGCAGTGTCTGAGGGCCCTGGGGTCTCCACGCTTGCTCTTGTCCATCTCTTGGATTATGGCCATCCTAGTGGATGTCAGATGGTACCTCCCTATGATCGACTGGCATCCCTAGCAGGCAAATTATGATTGTTTGTTTTTCATCTAAAGCCACGGTGGGAAGGAGGGGCTAAGTTAGCAGGCCTTCTCCTTGACTGCCTTCTTTTTTTTCGAATTTTATTTATTCATTTATTGGCTGTGCTGGGTCTTCGTTGCCGCTCGCAGGCTTCCTCTAGCCGTGCCGAGTCGGGGCTGCTCTCAGCTGCGGTGACTTCTCTCATTGTGGAGCACAGGCTCTGCGCATATCGTGGCCCTTGGGCTTTGTTGCCCCGAGGCCCGTGGGGTCTTCCCGGACCAGGAATCGAACCCCCGTCCCTTGCCTTGGCAGACAAATTCTTAACCACTGGACCACCAAGGAAGTCCCCAGCAGTGATTAATTGGAAACTTACCGTCTCCACCGCCCAAGCCCTAGCCTAGTGTGGCTGGAACTGGGGGTCCGTGGGCACAGAAGAGGGAGGGCTGATGGAGGCTGGGGTGGGGGCAGCCGGGCTTCGCGGCCACTCCGAGCACCGCAGGAGCTGGAAGGGCCGTCAGAGGGTCCCTGGAGTTTGGAGGCTGGAGAATTGGGGGGTGTGATGGTGCTGGCAAGGACTCGTGCCAGGAACGGAGCTGGGAGACGGCACCCACCTCTCCTCCAGGGCCCAGGGTAAGCTGCGTCCTCACAAGCACGGGCCTTGGATTTCAGCTTCACTGAGACCGAGGGGGCCAGAGTGAGGCCACAGACTCCCCTCGGGGAAGCTGGAGCAAAGGGGGTCTTGAGGTGGGCAGCACTCCCAGGCGTGTGCCAGGCTCTGAGGGGGGCTCAGAGCTCCAGGCATGGCCTGCAGCCCACTAAGAACACTGGGCACCTACCACCCTCTGTCTCAGTCCTGACCCCCAGGACCTGGTTGGGGCTCATTCCTGTGCCCGTGGTGTGGGGGCAGGGCTCTCACGACCCCAGACTCAACGCTCTTTGTCAGTGGCTGGCTGATTTCTTTTGGGAGGGGGTGGCAGTAGAGTAGAAAATAATACCTTTATTGCTTTGCCAAAATGGGCCACAGTGGGCCAAGGCTTTCAAAACGGCATGTCCCTGCCGGCTGACGTCTGTCACTAACATGCACAACGTTCGTGTTTCTTGGGCATCTACTGTGTGTCCTGGTGACCTGCTCCGCTCTGGTGCCTTCCAGTCGCTACATGCTCCTGCTCACTAGGTCCTCTGTCCATGGGATGTTCCAGGCAAGAACACCGGAGTGGGTTGCCGTTTCTTCCTCCAGGGCATCTTCCCAGCCCAGGGATCGAACCTGCGCCTCCTATGTCTCCTGCATCACAGGTGGATTCTTTACCCGCGGAGCCACCAGGGGAGCTCTGATGTTTTACTTGCATTTAATTTCCATCCCCATTCCAGAGATGAGCAAACTGAGGTCCTGAGCCCTGAGGGAGGTCTTGCAGCCCACCCTACACAGCCACTGAGAGGTCTAGTCAGGAGTCCAACCTCATCTCTACTGACTAGGCCACACTAGGAGGGAGATGGGGTAGGAGCCTTCCGCTTTCAGGCCTCCTTCACAAGGGAAGGGGGCCTCAGTCCATGGGGTCGCAAAGAGATGGACGTGACTGAGCAACTAACACTCACTTTCACGGGGGCCAGACGGGTTTCTACTGCAATGGAATGAACTGCCAGAAACCCAGCAAGCACGGCGCAGTCCCCAGGGCTCCCAGCTCTGGAGAACAGCGGTTGGTGTCGGAGATAGTGGGTAGACCGAGTTCTTGTTTGGATGGTCTAAGGACAAATTCGCTTCCAAGACTGTTCTTGTTGACATCATTCAATTCCATGTGGTCACAGGACTAGCAGCTTCCCCAGTGGCTCAGTGGTAAAGAATCCGCCTGCAATGCAGGAGACCCAGATTCGATCTCTGGGTCAGGAAAATCCCCTGGAAAAAGGAATGGCAACCCACTGCAGTACTCTTGCCTGGAGAATCCCATGGACAGAGGAGCCTGGTGGGCTACAGGCCATGGGGTCGCCAAGAGTCAGACACGACTGAGCGACTGAGCAGGCACGCACAGGCACAGAGGGCTAAAGTTCTGCTTCCTCCCTCGCTGTCAGCCGGGCCCACTTTCAGCTTCCAGAAGCTTCTGGTGTCCTTGCCACATGGCCTCCCATCTTCAAAGCCATCAATAGAGACTCTCTCACACCGAATCCCTCTCTTGCTTTAAACCTCTTCTGGCTGGAGGGGCCAGTCCTGCCTCAGGCCTCCCCTGAGTAGGCCAGGCCTGCCCAGGATAACCCCCCCCCCCCTTTGTCACAGACAGTGACACACTCACAGGAGTAGTGTCTCCTGGTATTCCCAGGTTCTGCCCACGCTCAAAGGGCAGAGGATTTCATTCAAGCCCAAAGTCCCCTGGGATCATCCTCATGGAAGATCTTAGGTTTGGGGGTTTTTTAAACAAGATTTTTTGATGTGGACCATTTTTAAAATCTTTGCTAAATTGGTTACAGCATCACTTTGGTTTTATGTTTTGGTTTTTTGGCCGCAAGGCATGTAGGATCTAGTTTCTCGACCTGGGGTCGAACCCACATCCACTGCATTGGAAGGCCAGGTCTGAACCACTGGACCACCAGGGAAGTCCCCTTAGGTTCTAATAATAACCAAATTATAGCCACAGGGACAGTGGTACTTCCTGTTACTCAGAGCTTCGTGGTTTTCAGACTGACTACGTCTGCAATCCGGCTGGAGCCTGACATGATGCTGTGAGGTGTGTGCATTATCACTCTTTCATCCAGGAGAGATGCGAGGTCTCATTAGCGTGTCTGGGGCTGGAGCCCAGATCTTCTGACCCCAAGCCAGCTGTGGGCTCTTGGCGCCCACAGCTCCCCCGCCTGCCGTCAGAACCCTCAGACCTCATTACCGTCCTTGGAAAGGACGAAGCATCTGTTTCCAGCCAGCCCAGCCCTGGGGGAGCGCTTCCCTGCACACTCACCACGTTGGGTCATCCAAGCTGTGGCGTTTACAGGAACTGCCCCTGGGGCGGGTGAAGCTCACCTCTTTAGGCAGGAAAGCGAGGCAAGACTGAGGGGGCGCAGAATCAAAACAGCCTGTGTGCAGGAAGGGCCCGGCGGCGGGGGAGGGCGTCTGCCGAGGCCGCAATGCTCTGGCCGAAAGAGGGGGCCGTGCAGTCCAGAGGGCTGTGTCAGGGAGCAGTCATCATGACCCTCATCTCCATACACCATGCCCGGGACTCGTGGATGCCCTGGGTGCCCACATCTTCCAGGTGCTCTCCCCCTTAATATTAACCGGAGCCTGAGATCCCAGCGAGCAATCCCTGCCCCCCACCCTCATGCACTATCCCCAAGAATGCTCCAGGGTCTTAACATTTCTTCTAGATACATTTGTGCCGACAGATTGCTTTTTAAAACTTCCGTTCTTCCAAAATTGCTGTCTTGTCCCCTTTCATCCCATGCTGGATACTGCTCCAGCTCTTCCGTTTTTCCCAGTTTTGCTGACACAAGTCTGCTGGGAGAGACTTTGGCCATCTCTGTTATGAGCTGGTGCAAAAGAATCCGGTTAATTTAAGCTGAGGGGGGTCTCCTGGAAGGCCATCTGGGGCGGGGGTGGGGTGGGGGGTGGGGGTGGGGGTGGCGCTCCCTGAATGGATCCAGAAAAGCAGGCCTGGAAATGGCCTGAACCACAGGCTCAGGAACCCGAGGTGAGCTCGTGACAGACCTCGCAGCTGGGGGCGCTCCGCAGCCCGAGTGAACGACCCCTGCGTGTTCTGTCTCCGGCCCCTCTGCTTGAGTTTCCTTCCCAGGGGAGGCCGTGTCTGCTTAGCCTGAGCTTCTCTCCTTAGGGGTGGTGGGGCTAAAGCAGACCAACGGCGCGGGCTGGGAAAAGGGAACCCGGGGCGCCGGCGGGAAGAGCGGAAGTCCACAGAATCGGGGCTGATGGGAGCTGGGGGGAGCACACTCGCAAGTCTGGAATCCCCGCCCTGCAATCCCGCTGCCGGGAGACTGTCCTGCGCGCTGCCCTCCCCTCCCTCACAGCCTCCCCAGCTCCAGCTGTCAATTTCTTACCGGACGATCAGCATCTCTCCTCCCACTGCCCCCGGCAATGCTCAGAGCCCAGCTTGCTGCTGCTAAATCGCTTCAGTCGTGTCCAACTCTGTGCGGCCCCATAGACGGCAGCCCACCAGGCTCCCCCGTCCCTGGGATTCTCCAGGCAAGAACACTGGAGTGGGTTGCCATTTTCTTCTCCAATGCATGAAAGTGAAAAGTGAAAGTGAAGTCGCTCAGTCGTGTCCGACCCTCAGCGACACCATGGACTGCAGCCCACCAGGCTCCTCTGCCCATGGGATTCTCCAGGCGAGAGTACTGGAGTGGGGTACCACTGCCTTAGCATACCCCAAACCTGAATACACCGCCTGGCTAAACAACGTGTTTTCAACGTGTTTTTGATCTGTTATGGATTGAATGTGCGTTCTCCCTGCAAAATACATGCCGAATTCCTACCCCCTCATACCTGCAAACGTGACCTTGTTCAGAAATAGGGTCTTGGCACGACTTCCCTGGTGGTCCAGTGGTTGGGAATCCTCCTGCCAATGCAGGCGACAGGGGGTCGATTCCTGGTCCCGGAAGATCCCACATGCCACAGAGCAGCTGAGCCCGTGAGCCCTAGAGCCGGCGCTCCACAGCAGGAGAAGCCGATGCGAAGAGAAGGCCCCGCTCACTGCAACTAGAGGAAGCTGGCATGTAGCAACGAAGACCCTGTGCAGCCAAAAATAAATAAATCGAAAAAAAGAAGTAGGGTCTTTGTGGATGAATCAAGTTCAGGTGAGGCCTTTGGGGTGGGCCTCGACCTAGTGATGGAGTGCTTGCTTATATAACTAGAGGGAAATGCTTGTGAAGACAGAACACCCGAGAAGAGGCCATGTCGCCGCGAGGCAGGACTGAAGTGGTGCGGCTGAAAACCAAGGGAGGTGGGGGACTGGCGGCCACCATCAGATGCTGGACTCGGCAAGGAAGGAGGACTCTTTCCTAGAGGCTTTAGAGGGGACAGGGCCCTGCTGACGCCTTGACTGGACTCCAGCCTCCAGAACTGTGAGACGATACATTCTATCCTTGTCGTTTAACAACAGGAAGAGCCACTTTATGTTTTGGGGTTTTTTTTTTGGCCTCACTGCAAGGCGTGTGGGATCCTAGTTCCCCAACCAGGGATCGAACCGGAGCCCCCTGCACTAGAAGTGGGGAGTCCTAGCCACTGGGCCACCCGGCAAGTCTCACATTTCTGTTCTTTTAATGGTACTTTGTTAACAGCAGCCACAGAAAACTAAGATACTACCTCAGGTCTCTGACCTTAGCAGCACATAGGAAAAGCCATAAATGATGGTTTGGTTTTTCCTTTTAATGAGAATTAAAAAGAAAAAAAAAAAGCACCTCCTGGAAACTGTACAGAAAAGGAACTAATTTTAACAGCTTCTATTTTACAGACAAGGAAACTGAGGCTCAGAGTGTGTGACTTGTCCAAGTCACGTAGTTAGAAGAAGGCAGAGGCTGGACTTGAACACGAGTGTTTTTGACCCCGAGGCTTGTACTCATCACCCTCCCTGAGAATGTGTGGATGTTGCTCTCACGGGTCATTGCAGAGTCTCCAGATCCTAGTCCCCAGCTGTCCTTTTTCTTTATTGTGAAACTCAGTACTAGCTTTGCCCTTAAGGGAACTACCTGTTCCGACCACATTTTCTGGAATCTGAACCTCTGCAGATCGAGCCCTCTTTCCCTGGTGATTTTCATTACAAAATGGGAGATGCATTCCCACCAAAATCAGCTCCCAATAGACCCAAGTAAGAATGTTTGGCAAAGAAGGAATTAACTGGTAAACAGCTTGTAGTATCTCAACTCCAGTGTCTGCCTGGAATGTTTTGCAACACTTTCGGGTTCTGATTTCAGCACAATTTGTTTATTTCAGGCTATTAAACCACATGCATATTCTTCATGCTTGGGAATCCACTGGCCACACGCTGAATGGCAAGAATGGAGACCCTCTCTCACATCCCGCGGGCATTTGTAGTGGTTGGTAGAGCAGGGCTGCAATCCCTGGGGAGACCAGTAGGGGTTTTCCTCCAACAGGAAATAAATTTAAGGCTGAAGATTCTTGCCATTCAAGGCTTTGGGTGCTAGAAAATAAGGCTGTTCCTTTGGGAGGAAATCCTTGCAATGTGGGTTAACCAGCTGGCATGAAGTCACCCAGTCCTGAGAATTGGGCAAGAAAAAGTGTGAACAAAATCTGACTTTTCCTGCCTTCTTGCCTACACCCAACCCCAACCCCGGGGGGCATTGGAGCTGAAGCCTGGGACAGTCTCTGTCCACACTGTAGGAAGAAAAACCAGAAGGACAGGCTAGCTGGACTTTTCTCTTGTAAATTGTTTACCTTGGGACAACCAGATGGCTCCTCTCTGGCTGACCCCTTGACCATTTCTCGTGCTGTTAACAGCGTCTATTAACAAACAGTCCTGCTCCACTGGCCCACGTGCAGGAGTCCCAGGCCTGCGGGCTGGGGAAGCCTCTGGTATTCCAGGAGGCTGACTCAGCACCCCTGGGCTAAGGAGCATCATGGGGCGCAGGGTCCAGGCACTTCGGCTCTAAGTGGGGTGAGGGGCTGCCTCACAGGGTGGGAATAGGATGGGTGATGTAAAGGCTCTGCAGTCCCTGCCCCCTCCCAGCCCCTCCCCCTTCACCCCCACCCCACCCCTGCCTTTACCGCGAGAATACCCGGTTATGATTAACGTTTGAGGGGTAGGAAGGCAGGAAGGAGACTCTTGGGGCTTCCCTGGTCTCTCGGAAGGTAAAGAATCTGCCTGCAATGCAGGAGACCTGGGTTCAATCCCAGGGTCGGGAAGATCCCCGGAGAAGAAATGGCAACCCACTCCAGTATTCTGGCCTGGGAAATCCCACGGACAGAGGAGCCTGGAGGGCTACAGTCCATGGGGCTAGAAGAGTCAGACATGACTGAGTGGCTGAACACCAAGGGGTCTCTTGACTTCCTGGGTGGTCAGCAGGGAGCTCTCTGCCATCCCTGCCTGGGTTCCATCCTTAGGCACCGCCTCCTTTGGGGATTTGTGGGTGCAGTAAGGGGTGACATTTTTAATCCTTAGAGTTTGCAGAAGCCCCGAACTTGCGATGGAGTATAAGAAGCTGATAGACATTTTTAAAGGCTTACTCTGGTTTTCAGGTGGGGCAGAAGTCGAGTGGAGGCGGAGAGACCAGTGGAGACCAGAGAGGGGATGGGGGCTTGTCCCTGGGGTCCAGGGTGGAAAGAGGGGACAGACTCGGGGTGTTTCTGAGAAGCGGGGCGCACGGTGACCTAGGAGGAGGAAAGAGATGCCCCAGGGGTCTTCCAGTCTGGCTGCCAGGAAGACAAAACTCTCTCCTGGGGACCTAGACTTCAGTGTCAACAGTTCTGAAACAATTTCAGAGGTTCTTAACTTGGAAACACAGAAGGAATGTTCACAGAGGCAGTCACGTAAATATTTGAAGCTTCTGTTACACACACACACATGCATGCACGCACACCCTGTTAAGAACAAGGTAGAAAGTAAGTGAAGGGCTGGAAGAAAATCAAGAAGATCACCATCCAGGATGTATAAACAGCCCCTGGAAACGAAGGAGATCAAGCTAGATAACTGTGCACGGGAAGAAGAGTCTGTGAGTCCCAGAAGACACTCTAAGGACAAGGCCCGAATGGAAATACGCGCGCTCTCACTAGGAATCAGGTCCATGCGTGACTTCTGTCCAAGGGCGCGTCAGCCCATTTTAGAGACCTGGCAGGTAAGACCTTGGTTGAGAGAAGGCTGGCAGCCTGTGCTTATGTTCCTCAAACTCAAAGGCCAGAATCAGATGAGATGAAACACCCAGCGCCACGTTTTGCTGAAATTCCCAGGTGGCTCAGTGGTAAAGCATCCTCCCATCACTGGAGAAGACGCAGGAAACTCGGGTTTGACCCCCCACCCGTCGTTGGGAAGATCCCTGGAGGAGGGCGTGGCAACCCATTCCAATATTCTTGCCTGGAGAATCCCATGGACAGAGGAGCCTGGTGGGTTACAGTCCATGGAGTCCCAAGAGAGTAGGGCACACTTTCAGATGAGCTTATTTGGTTCAAGTGGAAGGTCTTAGCTCTTGCATCTTGGGGGGCCAGGCCCAGTGGAACTGGGAGGAAGGAGGAGGGAGATAAAACTGGGAAGTGGGAGATGGGCAGGAAGGATGAATCTGACTTGCATAATAAAGGCTTGGTGGGAGGGAGCTGGAGAGGGGGCCCTGGGATGGAGGAGGAAGGGTTGGTCTGCAGGCTGACAGACTGGAGTAGGTAGGGACTAGGAGGGGGCCGAGGACATGGCCACGTGAAGGCTTTCATCCCCACCCCACACCCACAGCAAAAAATATTAAATAGTACAGTATTTTACGACTGGTATAAAGAATGTATTTGTGATAAAACACATCCTATTAACATATATAAGTAATGTAATTTTATAATTATATAGTAAAGCATCCCCTTTGACCTGAAAGTTCATTTTCAGTCTTCTGATTTTAAAAATAATCCTTGCATTTTTGTGGAGCCTGTGCCCTGCGACCCCATCCCTGGTGGAGAACGTGGCCTTAACTGTTCTTCCACAGAGCGCAGCCAGGAACAGAATTCTTTCCCAGACCTTTGGGCTGTTTTGGAGAGAGACGCCTGGGCGCTGGTGTCCGGCTGTCTGGTGAGGGGATGCTCTGTGTCCCCAGGATACCAAGAATTCCGGTTGGTTTCATCCCGGGCAGAGTGGTCGGCCCATGTGGCCGTCAGAGCTCTGCCTGCCTGGCTTTGAATCCAAACCCGGCCTGGGTTGGGCTGCCCACACCAGGGTGTGCGTTCCTCAGCAGTCAGGTTCCTTGGGATTAAAAAGCTGCGTAGCCTCTGGGTCTCTCCTGGCTTGGGGTGGGGGTTTACAGTGAAGGGAGGCCTCCTGCAGAGCTCGGATGCCACAGCCAGCACCGCCCCCCTCCAGGAGGAGGCCAACCTCTACCCTGAGCTCAAGTCCTTGAGCTCGAGCTTCCAGGCTCTCATCTGTGCCCGGGTGTGTGTACGCGTGTGCACGTGAGTGTGAAGGGTGGCGGTAGCCCAGGGCCCCTTCTGAAGACGTCGGGATGCCAGGCCCCCCAGCGTCCCCCTCCCTTTTCAGGTCAGGAGGAGAAGCCTGAACAACACGTGTCGCCCACAGAACATCGCATCTCCACCACCACCCCTCTCGCCCGTGAGAACTCCTTCCTGACCCCCAGCACGCGAAGCCCGGCCTCGCCTGCAGATCTGAGCAGCGGCCTCCACCCTGGCTGTTCCCCACTCGCCCCAAGGAACAGTGCGGTGCCTGCAGACAACCTTGGTTATCGTAGCCAGAGGGTGGAGAGCTCCTGGTGTGTGCGCGTGTGGTGGGGGGTACTGTAAATATACGGGACGATGCTCACGGTAAAGAGGAGCCTGCCCCAGGGGCAGCTGCGCTGAGCTAGAGACCCTCCCATAGCTGCTTCTGGAGTGGGACCCTAATTAGCACCCTCCACCTGACACGTGATACCTATTCACCCCTAGAATGAGGGTTAGGTCTACGCACAGCTGGGCCATGCCTGCCCACCTGCAAACATTTTACAGTGAATTTCGTTTTAATTTGGCCATGCCAAGGGGCATGTAGGACCTTAGTTCCCTGACCAGGGATTGAACCCTCGCTCCCGGGATTGGAAGCATGGAGTCTTAGCCACTGGACCACCAGGGAAGTCCCTCAAGGTGAACTATTGAAGACCTACTGCTGCCACTTGTTGGTTCAGGCCATTTCAGTCTTACCAGCCTCAGTTTCCCAGTCTGCAAAATGGGGGTGCAAACAGTGCTCACCTCAGACAGGTGCTGTGGCAAGATGCCGAGTTCCTTTTGCCTGGCGCCATTTTTATTCCTGATCCTAAGCAGACCAGGGTGGGGGTGGTGTTCCCAGAGGCCCAGCTTCATCACCCCTTCCTCCCTGGGTACCCGAGTCCCCTACCCTGCCCACTTCCACAGCTACACACACTCCCCTCCATGCCTCAGGAGGCTGCTTCCGCTAAGACTTGCTGGCTCTTCTGGAAGACCCCTGGTTGACCCGCCGATGGAGTGTGTCAGTGGTGATCTGGGGCCATTTAAATTAAAACACCCTCTGTATATTTCACAGAAATTCATGAGTCATCTTTGCCTGGTAAAACCCCAGTGGAGTTAGCTGGGCGTGTAGATGATATCTGTGGACCTTTGGAAAAAAAAATTTTTTTTTAAAGAGGAAAGTCTCTCCTTAGACCCCAGATTCACCCTGAAAAGCAGTGTTCTCTAGGTTGGCGGACATACAGTCAGCTTGGCGGCTTGATTACTGCCTGACCAAGGGCAGCTTAATCAGCCTCTTGATTTTCTTCAAATTAATACTTTTTTCCAGTTACGTTAAGGAAATGGCAAGCCACTCCAGTGCTCTTGCCTGGAAAATCCCGTGGACAGAGGAGCGTGGTAGGCTATAGCCCATGGGGTCACAAAGAGTTGGACACGATTGAGCGACTTCACTTCACTTCATTGTTTCACAAGTAAAGCATGCTGTATGTAGTTTACATCTTGCTCTGGTTTTTGTTGTTCAATAGCTTCAGTCGAGTCCGACTCTTTGCAGCCCCATGGACTGCAGCACGCCAGGCTCCTCTGTCCTCTACTCTCTCCCATAGTTTGCTCGAACTAATGTCCATTGAGTCAATGATGCCTTTCAACCGTCTTGTCCTCTGATGCCCCCTTCTCCTCTTGCCTTCAATTTTTCCCAGCATCGGGGTCTTTTCCAATGAGCTGGCTCTTCAATTCAGGTGGCCAAAATATTAGAGTTTTAGCTTCAGTCCTTCCAATGAATATTCAGGGTTGATTTCCTTTAGGAAAATTTGCTTACATCTTATTTCAAAATTTTCTCATGTCATTCTTCCTCAAAATCATATTCCTAACAGCCTTTATTTTTGGGGGGCTCCAAAATCACTGCAGATGGTGACTGCAGCCATGAAATTAAAAGACGCTTACTCCTTGGAAGAAAAGTTATGACCAACCTAGATAGTATATTCAAAAGCAGAGACATTACTTTGCCAACTAAGGTCCATCTAGTCAAGGCTATGGTTTTTCCTGTGGTCATGTATGGATGTGAGAGTTGGACTGTGAGGAAGGCTGAGTGCCGAAGAATTGATGCGTTTGAACTGTGGTGTTGGAGAAGACTCTTGAGGGTCCCTTGGACTGCAAGGAGATCCAACCAGTCCATTCTGAAGGAGATCAACCCTGGGATTTCTTTGGAAGGAATGATGCTAAAGCTGAAGCTCCAGTACTTTGGCCACCTCATGCAAAGAGTTGACTCATTGGGAAAGACTCTGATGCTGGGAGGGATTGGGGGCAGGAGGAGAAGGGGACAGCCCAGGATGAGATGGCTGGATGGCATCACGGACTCGATGGCCGTGAGTCTGAGTGAACTCCGGGATTTGGTGATGGACAGGGAGGCCTGTCGTGCTGTGATTCATGGGGTCGCAAAGAGTTGGACACGACTGAGCGACTGAACTGAACTGAACAGCCACATAAATGGGTTATTGACCCTGGGTCTTGCACTTGGCCATTTGTAGCCATACCCCAGTGTTCCCATCTGTGAAATGGGCACAGGTGTCCTGTGAAGTCCAATGAGAGGGCCTGCCTGCCCTGTCCTGTGACTGGTCCTTGATGGGCTACAGGCTGGAGCTGGAGCAGAACAGGAACTCCTCCAGGCCTGCCCTGGGCAGGAAGGACACAGGGGGCCATGGACCGCGTGATGCACGGAGGCAGGGGCCCTCCTGCCGCAGGGACCCTGACACCAGCCTCTGGTCGTGAACCATCTGGCAGTCAGGGAGTTTCTGTTCGCTCTGCAGCCGTGGGACAGTGAACTCTGAGGTCCAGCTGGGCTCCCCAAGAGCTACTTGCTCTTGTCTTACAGCAGAAGCCGGAACTGTCAGCTGATCTGCCCCTGTGAGGCTGGCTGGCTGGCTGCAGAGACACACCCAGGGTGTCCCCTCCTGGCTCTGGGTGCCCCTTCCACGGTGGTCCCTGAGAGCTGGTGGTAGGACCCAGGAATGTGACCTGCTGGGCAGAGGGGTTTCTACCTGCTGTCTTTAAGTGTCCTGCAAGTCCGTACTCTCTTCATTTAAACACAGCATTTAAAAAAAAACACACTTTAAATCATACAGAAGACGTCTGCTCTAAATGGACGGTTACCTTAAATGAAATTCAGCAAAAACAAAACAACCCACTGCATTCCAGCTCCTCCCCTGCCGCCCCTGGCTCTGTGCCTGGGGCCAGCTCTGTGCTCTGTTGAACAGGAAGGGTGACAAGTGTCAGGGAGCCAGGGAGCCGGGATGAAAGGGGGACTAGAGACTGAGATGACCCTCTCACCGAGAGGCACAGCCTGCTGTGCGTCTCTTATTGGCCCAGAGTGTGCCTGTGTTGTAGCCCAGTCCTCACAGGTTACAGACCGCGAGACAGAGGTTTAGAGAGGAGCGAACTTGTTCAAGATTGCGTGCAGCTGGAACCACGTTCTCCTATTTCCCTGGCCATGTCTCCCCGGTCCCAGGCAACCTGGCTCTGGAGGGGCACGGCGGAGACTGGGGGAGCCCGAGCTGGCGGGCCTGGGGGTCTCCGCGTCTCCCGTCCTGGGCAGGGGTCAGCAACTGGGCTTTATGGGGTGCTGGTTTGGGCAGGGAGGGGGAGTTTTGGCTCTTCTGGCCCTTCCATTCCCCTGAGGGTGATCTTTGCAGGTTGTCTGACCCCTCTGGGCTGGGTCTGGCCATCGAGAAGACGAGGGAGCTGGACTGTGTCCGGCACAGACGGTCTGGTTCCCAGGCAGCCCTTCCCTCTTTGGTATAAACTCACACTTCTCATCCTGGGCTATTTTGCCATTTCCTTTCCTGCTAAACCAAGGGCTATTTTGGAAACTCCTATAAGCAAACTAATCCCTGGCTGGCATTTGAGCGGATCTAAAAGAGCCCTAAGTGAGGGACACGGGCATAAACGCTGCCCAGTCCCGAGAGCCCACGCCGTTAAATTTAGAAGCATCACCTCCAAATGAGGTGAAATTGCAGGTTCCCGCGGCCGGCGGGCAGCTTTGGGCAGCACTGAACTGGACAGATTTAGCGGGGGCAGGGGCCGGCCCCCTCCCGCTGCCCCTGGCGGTGAGAGGCCCGGACGGTCGGCCCAGTGTCTGGGGAGCTGCTGCAGGGTGAGGAGCCCCTTCAGCCGCCCCGCCGGCCCCGCGCTCCCCAAGCCTCGGACGCCGGGCCGCAGAGAGGCAGCGAGGGACACGTCTTGTCTGCCGACGGAGGTTTGGTGTCTGCATGACTTCTGTGTCTCTCTCCTCTGCCCAGGGGCCCCCGCGAGATCCTTGGCTGGTTTCTCATGCCCTGCAGAGTGCCAGGGGCCGCCCGACCTGCCCACAGCCCAGCCGCTGAAGGATCACGCCGGCGGGGGAAGAGGGCGGAGGAGGGGGACGGTCTTGCGGGGTAGAGAGGGAGCTCCAGGGTGGCCGGTCTCTGTTCTGAGTGGTCAGTTCTGCTGTTGTGTCAACAATGGAGCATCGTTTCAAGGATGACCCTTGGTTAAAGGTGACAGACATCCGGTGGGGTCCGTCGGGAGCCCACTGGGGGCTCCTGGGAACCCAGGGGTCTCAGCTCGGCCAGCTCACGGCTAGTCCACCAGAGGGGGGCGGTCCTGCAGCCCGCCAGGTGCGATCCCAAGGGTCCGCGACCAAGGATCAGCCCTACCAGGCGCCGGTCAGGAGGGGGCGCTGCTGAGACCCGACGCTAGTCCAAAGGGACCTGGGCTCCACACCCCGCTGAAGCCTACCGGGGATGGCGCTGGGTTCTCAGCCTGGCAGGTCTCGATCATGAGCTTGCTTCCCTTCTGGGCCCCCTTTCCCGCGCTTCAGGCGCATGTTGAGGGGCGGGGGGTGGTGGTTGTGTGTCGTCAGCACAAACCCCATAGAACCAGGTGCAGCCTAACATGAAGTAGCCAGGCTTTGAAGCTTGTCATGTTCAAGTTCAACCAGCTCTAAAGGTTCCGACCTGTGTGACCTTGGATGACTTATTTTCCCTCGTCTCTGAGCCTCGGTTTCTTTATATGCAAAATGGGAACAATAATAATGATACTTGCCTCCTATAGTGATGAAAGAATGAAATGAGATTTTAAGCTTTTGGAGCAGGTAGCAGGCACAGTGCCGGCCAGGGGTCCTCTGTCAAAAGCTGCTGCTTTTGTAAATAAAGTTTAGGCGGAACTTAGCCAGGCTCATTTATTTGCATATTGTCGGTGACTGCTTTCTTTCTAAAATGATAGCGCTGCATAGCTGTGACAAGACAACAAGGCCTGTCTGCAGAGCCAAGAACTTTCACTATCTGGCCCTTACAGCAGACGCTTGTCCCCTGCTCCCTGGAGTCCAAAACACAGTCGAAATTCTTATCTTTATCCTGTTTTTCCACGGCCTCCACCTTGAGCTGCACAGCCTGGTGAAGTCGGGGAAGCACGTGGCCTCGTCCCAGAAAGATGTGCCGTGAATCCTCCAGGCCCCAGAGAATATCCCTGGCCCTGCCTACTGGCAACTGTCTAGTGAGGGAGACAAAAAAACTCACCTTTCACAGTCCACCATAATTAGAGGGAGTTGGGAACTGGGGGGAGGTCCAGGAAGGCTTCCTGGGGGAGGTGACATCTGGGCTGGAGGCAGAGAGCAGAGGTATCAGTCAGGGGATCAGCCCCCACATGGCAGCCAGACCTTGCTTCCTTGTTCAGTCACTCAGTCATGTCCGACTCTTTGTGACCCCGTGGACTGCAGCACGCCAGGCTCCCCTGTCCATCACCATATTCCAGAGCTTGCTCAAACTCATGTCCATTGAGTCGGTGATGCCATCCAACCCTCTCATCCTCTGTCCTCACATGGAAAACGCAGAAACCTGAGCCAGCCTCTTCACCTCTTAGAGCCTCTTTCCTCATAGGAAAAGTGGGGTCATTGGCCCTCATGGCCCTGCCGTGAACTGTTAGTCCACAGCCAGGGGTGATATCTCGTGTGGGCCTGCATCGAACCTTAGATCTCCTCCTCGGCCCTCCTTTCCTAGCGCTGGGCAGGAAGATGGTGGGTTTGTTTTAGGGAACTGCATGCAGAGAACTGCTGAGCGACTGAGCAATTGTCTTTCTCTTTTATCCTGAAGTGGAGGACTGGAGGGAGGCTGGAGGAAGGCTCCAGAAGGGCACGGAGGGAGGGGTGAGGGGGGGCGGAGGGGAAGGGTGGTGGGAAGGCGTTCAGGTCCCAACCCTGAGGGCGGGCACGCCCCAGCTGCTGACCTTGGGGGTCCCCCTGCCTGTTCCCTCCTGTTCCCGCACCCAGCTTGGCTGGGGTGGAGGGAGAGGGTGTTTGGCAGTTTGAGGAGGTTCCAGTGCCACCCAGAGCCTGCGCTGATATGGGTGGGGGCAGCGGCGTGCAGATAAAAGTTTAACAACCGGCAGGGGAATAAAAAAACCCTCAAAACCTAATTTGCAGCACTTGCCCAGTTCCACGCTGCACTTAATTCTATTGCAGCTGATTTCAAGCTACCAACATTCCTGCCAATTTAACCTTCGACTCTTGCGAGCTGGTCCAGGCTGGCAGCAGTGCAGTCCAGGTAGGGACTGTGGGGGTCCTGGGGGTCCCCCCATGGGGCTGAGGTGAGCCCCCAGAGTGGGGGATGCCTGACTGTGTACCTGAGAGGTGTTGGCATCTGCGTCCGTGTCTGAGAACTCTTAGGTCCTCAGCCTGGCTCTGTCACTTCCTAGCTGGGTCCCTGGGCTCCCTTGTCTGTCTGAGCCTCAGTTTCCTCATCTACTGAGCTAGGTAGCTCCTATGCCAAGAGGGTTGTGTGGAGCTAAGAAGATAATTCACTTAGGCACTTCGTGCACTTATGAACACTCAATAAACATTGCCGCCGCCACCAGATTGCATCCACCTCCTCGTCCGTACACCTGGCTGTGGGTCATGGGTCTATAGAGTGGGACAGCCCTTGGCACTGGGGCTCGCCATGCAGTGGGTGCTCAGCAAACCATCGCTGCTTCCCCCATCAGGGCCAGGGGTTGTTCCTTGGCTCACCTGCTCCAGCATCAGGGTCTCCAGGCTGGGGTCTTGGTCAGCCGACCGCCGCACGACAACCAGCTCTTTCCGGCGTCTACTTCACATTATGTGCTGTTCAGACCGTTGTCTCCTTGATCCTTTTCTGAATTCCCATTTTACAGATGTGATCACTGAGGCCCAGAGCCAGGGAGTGGCCTAGCTGCAGCTGGGATTTGAGCCCAGGTCTGGCTTTTTGGTTTCCAGCGCTCACCTACGCATAGCGGGTGTGGGGCTGAGGGGTG
Source organism: Capricornis sumatraensis (assembly GCF_032405125.1). NCBI lineage: Eukaryota > Metazoa > Chordata > Mammalia > Artiodactyla > Bovidae > Capricornis > Capricornis sumatraensis. The sequence continues at coordinate 81,870,033 of NC_091083.1, read as the reverse complement.
TGAGGGGTGTTGGAGGAGGAGGAAGCTTGTGCGGCTACACTGATCTTCCAGGGGGTTCAGAGTGAGGGCTCTGGAGCCTATGTCAGGGGCTACAGACAAAGTGCAGGACCAAACACTGGTCAGGCGTGGCCCCAAGGAGAATGTTGCTCCAGCCAGAGGCCCCAGGGTGGGCAGAGGCGTGGAGTCTGGACTCAGCCTCTGGGTCGGGGGGCTGTGGGAAGCAGGGGCCTCACTGAGGGGGAGTAGGAAGGAGCTGACGTGGTGGGGCAGGACCCCCCTGCAGGCCAGTGGGGCCCCTGGAATCCTAGCACTGACCCCACCCTGGCCGAGGAGTAAGGTATGAAACTGGAGCAGCAGAGATTTAGGTTAGATATGCAGGAGAACTTTCCGATTGTGCTGGAAGACAGTTGGCGTTATTCCCAAGGGATGTAGTGGCATTTTTTTCCAGTCTCAAGATGGTTTGGAGAAAGGAAAAGACAGTCAGGGTTCTAGGCCGGCCTCGCTGCAGCTGGGTCAGAGACGAGACAGTGGACCGGGGGCTTCTGGGAGCCTCCAATGCCAACAGCCCGGCATCCTGTGAACTGGGCTTCGTCACCTCCTGGTCAAAACCTCACATGGCTCCCAGTTACCCTCAGCCAACTTCAAGGCTAGAGCCCTCCCTGGGGCCGCTGAGGCCCCCACGGCCTGTGCTCTGCTGGCCTCTGCAGCCTCAGCTGGGGCCACACCCCCGCCCGCTGAACTGCCCGTCCCTGGGTTACACCTGGTCCTCTGTGCCTCCAGAGGGCGTTGCCCATGCTGTTCCCCTGCCTCAGATGCCCTCCCCACCTCCGTTTATCCTTCTTCCCTCCTCAGCCTTGCCTTCTCAGTTCTTGGTCGCCTTTTCCATGGGAGGGTCCGGTACACCCATCACTCCGCTAGGGACACCCTCCTGTCCCCGGTGGCTCATTAGCCTCTGGCTGGACCGGGAGCCCAAGAGGGTGAGGGCTTGGCCCGCCTTGCTCGGTGTCTGGCTCACAGGAGATGCTCTGTGGGAGTTTGTGGAGGGGGTCGGGATTCCTGGCAGAGGGGCAGTGAGAAGAGCTGGGTCAGGACTTGCTGGACCCCCCTGCACGAGGACTCAGAGGTGCACAGGCGCTGAGAACCCAAGCGCAGAGTGCAGAGAGAGACCCAGTTCCCATCTTGCTCTTGCTCTCGCAACCTCACTGAGCCTCAGTGTTCTCATCTGTGAGCTGGGCACAGCATGGCTGCCCCCCGCCCCCAGCCCCACCTGTCCCTGGGGCGTCCTGGTGGAGGGTGGTCGGCCTGTGATCAGCATTTGCCAGGTGCCACTGCGAGGCTGACTGTCCAGCCCTCTCCCTGCAGGTGACCACCATGTCGGTGAGGGTGCGGTTCCTGTCCTCCGGGGACGCAGGGACTGTGGGGGTCATGGGCCGGAGCGCCTCCTTCGCGGGCTTCAGCAGCGCCCAGAGCCGGAGGATTGCGTAAGTTCTGCCCACGCCACGCGGGGGAGGCTTGTCTGAAGGCCAAGGACTGGGGAGGAGGGTGGTGAGGGCGTTCTTCTCTGCTGCCGGTGGCCCTGAGGCTCTCACTCATGCCAGCCCTGCAGCCCAGGGCAGTGTGTGTGTGAGTGTGTGTGTGTGTGCACGCGTGCGCGTGCGACAGTGCTGGGAGAGACCTCTGATTTGCTTAGGATCCAAACAGATGTCATCTGCCTGAGTTTATCAGGCCCACTTGGCAGATCAGAAAACTGAGGCTCAGAGAAGCAGAGCCACTCACCCAAGGCCACCCAGCAAGACAGATTCAGAGTCGGAACTTAGTCTCCTGGAGGCGGGGTTGGGATAGAATGTCCTTCCTGGTTCACAGAGCAGGAAGTAGGGCCACCTGTGACCTGGCTTCCTCATGTGCCCAGTGGGGAGGCCCAGTGTCCTTCCCTTGCAGGCTTGCCATGTGGGTACAGGGAGGCGACGTGTGGTGACTGCTGGGGCACGCTGGCACACAGTAGGGGCTTGTGGGAGGTTTCCAGGGAGGTGGAGTGACCTCTGCAGAGACAGGCCTGGTCGGCACTCACCCCGAGAATTGGATTCACGACGGCTCCGTGATGTCTCCTCCAACCTCAGGGAGTGCCTGGGAGCAAGGTGCATTCCCGCTCCTGGGGCCACGGCCCTGCCGGCCCTGCCATCCTGAGAGGCCCACCAGCCGGCCGGCCGAGCGGCTCTGACGGCAGCTGAGCAGGGCGCAGGGCCTGGTGGGCTGGTGATCCCGTCAGCCACTCGAGCTCACCACGGCGCTCCCCTCCCGAAACCCTCCAGGGACTCCCGTCCCACTGAGTCCAGTCCTGTCCCCCAGGCCTGGCGTCTCTGCCCGCTCCAGGCCTTTGTTCAGCCCCACCCCCACCTCCACCTGGAACCCTCCCTGCCCTCCTTCACCTGGCCCAGTCCTGCTTAGTCTCAGGGGCCTGAGCTTCACTGCCGCATCCTGGGGTGGGGAAGGGGGCCCCCGCTACTGTGAGGCTGGGCCCCGCAGTCAGGCCCTCCCAGCTCCCTCACCCCACTCAGCTCCTCAGTTCTGAGGTGCGCCAGCTTTGAAATCCTGGAAGCTGCTCAGTAAGTGTCCAACTCTTTGCGACCCCATGGACTGTAGCCCGCCCAACTCCTCTGTCCGTGGAATTCTCCAGGCCAGGATACTGGAGCGGGTAGCCATTCTTTTCTCCAGTGAATCTTCCCGACCCAGGAATCACATTGGGGTCTCCTGCATTGCAGGCAGATTCTTTACCAGCTGAGGTCCAGTGAAACCCTAGTTCAGTTCAGTTCAGTTGCTCAGTCATGTCTGACTCTTTGCGACCCCATGAATCGCAGCACACCAGGCCTCCCTGTCCATCACCAAATCCCGGAGTTCACTCAGACTCCTGTCCATCGAGTCAGTGATGCCATCCAGCCATCTCATCCTCTGTCGTCCCCTTCTCCTCCTGCCCCCAATCCCTCCCAGCATCAGTCTTTTCCAATGAGTCAACTGTTCGCATGAGGTGGCCAAAGTACTGGAGCTTCAGCTTCAGCATCATTCCTTCCAAAGAAATCCCAGGGTTGATCTCCTTCAGAATGGACTGGTTGGATCCCCTTGCAGTCCAAGGGACTCTCAAGAGTCTTCTCCAACACCACAGTTCAAAAGCATCAGTTCTTCGGTGCTCAGCCTTCTTCACAGTCCAACTCTCACATCCATACACGACCACAGGAAAAACCACGGCCTTGACTAGACAGACCTTAGTTGGCAAAGTAATGTCTCTGCTTTTGAATATACTATCTAGGTTGGTCATAACTTTTCTTCCAAGGAGTAAGCGTCTTTTAATTTCATGGCTGCAGTCACCATCTGCAGTGATTTTGGAGCCCCCAAAAATAAAGTCTGACACTGTTTCCACTGTTTTCCCATCTATTTCCCATGAAGTGATGGGACCGGATGCCATGGTCTTCATTTTCTGAATGTTGAGCTTTAAGCCAACTTTTTCACTCTCCTCTTTCACTTTCATCAAGAGGCTTTTTAGCTCCTCTTCACTTTCTGCCACGCCCTCTAAACCAATGACCCTCAGGGTGGGTCCACCTGGAGGCAGGTGTCGTGGAGTTAGAGCAGGGCAGGCAAGCGGGCAGCGGGGGGTACAGGGAGGAGGGGCCCAGTTCAGTGAAGGCTGGAGGGGAGAGGAGTTGAGCACTGCAGAGAGGGCGTGGGGGTGGGGAGGCCTTCCATGCAGCGGGAGAGTGGTGCAAAGGCCCTGGGGTGGGCATGAGCTTTGAGGGGCAGGAAGTGGGCATGCGGCTGGCCTGGGAGACAGTGCTCAGGAAGGGAGGGGACCCTATGGGGGCTCCTGGGACATGCACAGCATGAAAGGAGCCACGGACGGGCTGGCGCAGAGGAAACTGAGGCCCCAAGATGGGGAGAAATTTGGCCAAAGCCTCAGAGGGAGTTAGCCCCAGCACCCCTGATGCTAAGCCTCTGAAGAGGGACCATGTGGGTGCCCCTATGAGGAAGGCATACAGGAGGCACTCCATAAATGCTGCAGAAAGGGGCTAGGGATGATGAGGAAGGCACACAGTGGGGGCTCCATAAATGCTGCAGAGAGGGGCTAGGGGCAATGAGGACAGCACACAGTGGGCGCTCCATAAATGCTGCAGAGTTTCTGCACCCAGTCATGTCTGAGCTGCCCCTTCCTGGGCTTCACCGGGCCCCCACCCCATCGGGTCTGTACAGGGCTGCCAAGGACAGCTGTGCATGTCCCCAGGGGCCTCCCACCCGTGGGACCCACCCCGGCTGAGCGCGCATGGAGCTGAGTATGCGGCTGGGCCTCCGAGAGGGTGCCTTCCTCTGACTTCTACAGAAGAACTAAGGGGGCTCTGTCCCTGGGCTCTGAGGCATGGAGGGGTCTGTGGACCCTGCGGCCAGGCCGGCTGCCCACACTCACAGTCCACACTCTGCTGCCATGACCCCCAAATCCTTAGCAAGTCTTGACCGAGGGTCCTGTGCTTTCTCTTGCCCTGCCTCATCACCGATTCTGTCCCCGTCCTGCTGGCAGCTCTCCTCCTGCGAGGCTTCTGGGCGCCCCCAGACTCCCTGTATATACGGCAAATGTCCCTTCAGGCCCCACTGGGAGCCCTGCACAAAGAGTGTGCCAAGGGGGGTCCCCGGGCTCTTGCTGGCCTCTCATGGACAGAAAGAGAACTGAGCAGATCTGACCTGTTGACCCTAGAGCTCAGTGGTCATCGGCAAGGCTGTCTGGACCAGATGCCAGCAGAGCCTGTATCCCAGTCTGAGAGAGATGGCCTTGGTGGCTGTAAATGCCCCAGGCCCCTCCTGGGAGTCCTCGTCCAGCCCCTCTCAAACCCACAGGGAGTTCCAGAGGAGATGTGCCCTGGATGGGGTCTGGGGTTGAGTGGCAACCATTGGGTCTTGCCCTCTGCAGTCCCCTCGCCAGGGGTGGGGGAGATGCTGCCTGCAACAGCAGGAAGCAGCAGGTCTATCTTTAACTTCCTGTCCCTGTCCTGCACCCAGGGGTCTGGACCCTTGGCTCTGGGTCTGGATTGGGTTTCAGGCCTCACCTTCTGGCTTAATGGCCCAGGTAATCCAACCAGGCTGAAACAGAGCCGCTCGCCAAAGCACTTGGGAGTGGGGGCAGGTCAGGCAAAAATAACCTTAGACAGACAACAGGGGGGCCGGGCTCCACTTAGGCGTCCCCAGCCCACATTCCTGCCCTGGCACCCTTTGAGTCTGGACATTTTTTTTTTAATTGCATAATCAAAGAATTTACTTAGGAAGTAATCTGGAAACTTTCCACTAAGGTGTGAAGGACTATTATTAATATAACTAGGCCATGTGTAATAAATATTGATACATAATAATATATTATAAAATAAGGCATAGATACCGAGGTGGGGAGGTGAAGAAGGCCAGGTCTTGATACTGTCCCCTTTCTGCCCTGATTGACAGGCAGGGCCGCTCTTAACCCCTTCCTGCCGTTCCTCAGCCAGGTCTCCCCTCCCCCAGGCTGTTGGGCAGGGACCCTCCCTAGCCAGGATCTGCTGCCATGTCCCTTTGACCTTGGGAATTCCTCCGCTGACATGCCTGGGAAATGTCAGTGTGAAAACTAAGCATCAGCCCTTGATTTCCAAGGAGAGGAGACTAGAGATAGGATAGATGGGGGCTAGAGCTCAGAGATGTCAGGAGACATGGGCTAGCACCCAGGGAGCACCCAGAGCAGACCCGACTGTGGCGGGTGTCGTGTGTGTGTCTGTCCTCATACCGGGCATTGAGCACCACCGACGCGGGAGGAAAGGTGAGCTTGCAGCGAGCTCTGAGTCTTCACCCGAAACGTGTCCGGTCGATACTATTATTTATTGCCCCATTGCCAGCCCCACCCGCCTCAGGATCCCGCACCTGCGGCAGTCATGCACCTGGGGCCGCTGATGTTTCTCAACAACCCCGGGCAGACAGACCGGCCCGGCGGCCTCCCGTGAGGGATGGGTCCAGTGGGTTGCACGTGCCCATCTGGAAGCTTGTCTGGCATGCCGGGGGTGTTTAATATTTACTGAGTCCTCCCAGGGCTAGTGTAACATCCGCCCCTGGAGGGTGCTCCCTGCCCTGGCGGTTGTGACACTGGGCCAGACGTGCAACCTGATTTCACCATCTGGAGGCTGCATTGCTGACCCTGGAGTGGCCACCGGGCACAGAGCTTCCCCGGGATCCCGTGCTTTCAGGCACAGCTGCAGACTGAGGGCAGGGAAGCCTCCAGGTAGATGGGAGCGGGGCCGGCCAGGGTGCGCACCCGCCGGGGACCGTGGGCCCCTGGGAGCTGGCAGGTGAGCAGGGCTCCTGCAGCCCCACCTCCTAGCGGCATGCCCACCGCACCTGCCTGTCTGCCCACCTGCCTGGGGCCCTGCTGCTGCTGCTGAGTCGCCTCAGTCGTGTCCGACTCTGTGCGACCCCACAGACGGCAGCCCAACAGGCTCCTCTGGCCCTGGGATTCTCCAGGCAAGAGTACTGGAGTGGGTTGTCATTGCCTTCTCCGGCCGGGGCCCTAGTCTGTCTGAAACCTGCTTCTCTCGAGGCTACAATCCTGCCTGTCCCTGCCAGCCTGGAGATGGCAACTTTGCGGAGGCTGTGTGCTAAGAGGTGGGTGATGGGGCATCCGGGAGGGTGGGAGAGCGAGGCACAGAGCCCCTTCCTGGGCTGTGCAAAGTGTCACTTGACATACAGTATGTGAATAACAGCCATGGCAGGTGCAGGGGTGAGTGCTACTGATGTGACAGGCTTTATGCCAAGGCTCCATGCACGTTACCTGGTCAAGCACGGCCTGAATGGAGGAGCCTTCCCTGGTCACCCTATTGAAATTCATTATCCAGCCTTTGTTTTTTCTGGGCTCTAGGCACTATCTGATGGTAACTTCTGAATTGGAGTGTAGTTGTTGTGGGCTTTCCATGTGGCTCAGTGATAAAGAACCCCCTGCCAATGCAGGGGACACAGGTTCCATCCCTGGGTGGGAAAGACCCCCTGGAGAAGGAAATGGCAACCCACTCCAGTGTTCTTGCCTGGGGAATCCCACGGAAAGAGGAACCTGGAGGCAAAAGAGTCCGTTGGGCTAAGTCATGCTAAGACACGACCTAGCAACCAAACAACAACAACAAATAGTTGCTGTCTGATATAAACGATACGTGTGCTTTAAAGTCACCTTATTAACTTCAGCATGTATACAGCACTTACTCTTTCCTGGAAACTGCTTGAATCTCTTTACATTTATTAGCTCTCACAGCAACCCTTCCTCTGGTCCTCATTTTACAGATGAGAAAACTGATGCACAGGGACACCCAGTAATTTCCCCAAGGTCACAGAGCTTAAACCTGGGGGACCCAGATGGTATCCCCGGCTCCAGAGTCTGTGCTTGCTACTGCCTCCCACGACCTCCCCCAGCTGGCAGGCAGCTCACAGGGTGGAGGCTTTGTCACTGTCTTGGTCACTGTCCTAGTCCCGGCTCCTGGAATGGCATCTGGTGCATAACACGAGCTCAGTAAATATTTCCTGAGTGAATGACTAACCCATGACAACTCTGTGGGACGTGCCCTCTCATTATCCCTCTTTCACAGATGGGAAAACTGAGGCTCCAGCGGATTAAGTACCCGTGATCTCTGGGGTTAGGATTTGGACATGGGCAGCTGACCAGGAGCTGTGTCCCAAGAGATGATATGAATTTCTAGCTTGGTGAGGCCCCGAGGTTTCCAGGGCAGGGTTCCAGACCCTTCTTTCCCACAGCATCCTTGGGACGGAGTTCTCAGCGTGCCTAGGCAAGGCTGGATCTGTATCTCAGGCACACTGGTTTGTGATGCAGCATCCATTCTGGGGAAGCACGGGGCTTGGGGCTTGGTCCCCGCCGGCAGGAGGGCAGGACAGCGCTCCTGAGTCCACCACAGGTTTCCGTGACCATCCATGGAGCGGGCAGCGTCCTGACTAGACTGGAAAGGCAGCCCAGCGCCCTGCCAGCCCTCGCGGGGACCAGGGCTCATCAGTGGCCCAGTGGCCTGCTCTCCAGACCCCAAGCCCCCACCCCATTCCCTGCGGACCTTGAGCCTCCAAGATTAGGCCTCTGGCCCCTTGGCTCCCATCGAGGTGCCTGGCTCAGAGAAAGCCCCACTCTGTGAGTGTTCAAATGAATGAATGAGCCTGTGCCCTTGATGTGAAACCCTGAAAAGGCAGCAGATGGGGAAGGGTGTCCAGGGAGAACTGGAGCTGGGTTTCCATCAAGAGGATGGCTCCGAGTGAAGCAGAAAGGGAGAACTCCTGAGAAAGGGGTCCTCTGATGGCAGACCAGCATGCCGGGCAGCACCTGGGAACACGTTAGAAACGCAGATCCCTAGGCTCCACCCAGACCTATCCGAGCAGAACCTTCAGGGTGGAGCGGTGGTTGGGGGAAAATCGCAGTCTCACAAATCCTCCACGTGGTTCCAGGAGCCTGAAGCAGTCCTGAGATCCTCAGATCCCAGGCTGAGGGCCTGTGCGCACATGGTTGAGGTCCCACCTCTGGGGGGCGTGGTCTGGGGCAAGTCACTCACCTGAGCCTCAGTTTCCCTGTTTGGCAGGGGTTAATACCTGCCTCTTAGGGTGGTTGTACAAGTCGATATTTATACAAAGCTTTTAGCAAGCGCTGGGCAACAGCGGTGCTCAGCGTGTACCCTTCTGCCGCATCCTATCACTCGGCTCCCTGGGTCGACGGGGGGTGGTGTCTGTGGATCCAGCAGCCTAGGAGCTGTGGCCAGGGCTTCGTTTTCTCTGCTCTGTGGAAATCTCAGTTGCCACTATTAAGGTCTTTGAAGCTGGAACTTTGCTAGGACCTGATGCTCTCCTCCCCACACCTGTCCCGGGGTCCCCAAGGCAGGCAGGGCCCTGTGTCCAGCACCTCCCAGCATCTTCCCGCCTCTGCTTCAGGCAAGCCTTGCCCTGCAGGTCCACTGCCTCCATCACACACGACTCCTCCGGCTCCTCTCCACCCTTGCTCCGTCTGTCCGCTCACCTGGAACACCCTTGTTGGGGGGTGGGTTACCTTTGTTCCTGCTCTTCCTTCTAGGTCCAGCCAAGGGCCCCAGGATTGCCCTTGACATGTGGCATTTCCCTTGTTCAGCTTAGTTCAGTATTTACTGAACCCCTACTGTCTTCCAGGCTGTGTTACAGGGAAGGATACAGATAGGATACCATTACTTTAACAGTAATGGACATTTATTAAGGACCTACTAACTGACCCCACCCTGCCAAAGCTTTGATTTGGTACCTGGGAGAATTCTTAGCATTAACCTCTGATTCAGGTTCTGCTGTATTTCCCATTTTACAGATGAAAAAACTGAGGCTCAGGTAATGCATTAGTGAAGTTGCTTTGACAAAGAAACCTCCCAAGATATAGAGTCTTAGATAAGACCAGTTATCCTCCCTCCTTCTCATGAGCGCGTGGAGCCGGTGGATGGTCCGCTCCAGGGGCTGCCTGTCCCTGCTCTTGTTGCTCAGCGGTCCCGAGTGGGTCCCAGAGCACAGGGCTGGAGCTTGCTCCTCAGTGCACCGAGAAAGCCGAGGAAGGGGGAGAAGTTCTCTTTCAGGGGGGAGGGGTGTGTTGACTAATCCAGGCTGGGGACAGCGGCTTGCCTCAGAATGCCCATGGATGTATGTGCACGTGTGTCCACGCGTGTGTGTCCACACGTGCGTGTTCATGCATGCGTGTCCACGTGTGCATGTCCATGCTTGCGGCGATTTGTCAGTCTACCTCTCGCCAAACTACATGAATAAAGAGCAGGGCTGGGGAGACGTCCCAGAGGAAAACTGAGGCGCTGTTAACAGAGGGAGGGGAGGGATGCTGGGCCGCCAAAGCCAACAGGTGCCCAGCCTGGGAACGCCACTGGACTACGGTTTGGTCTTCATGTTGCTTCGCCTGCATAGAGCTTGCTGAAGAGCGCAGATAGACAGACAGACAGCGTTGGCCTTCGGGCTGCTTGATTGTATTCCTCACTCTAAGCTAATTTCTCATATCAGGTTAGTGTTACTGTTCTTCTCATCTTCAAATTCAAGTGCTCATTTTGCAGATGAGGAAGCTAAGTCCCAGGGAGTCTTGACAAGCTTCTTGAGGCCACGCAGCTTGGGGGCAGGACTCAGCGAGGTCTCCTGACTGCCTGGGGCTCTGGCCACTGTTCCCGAAGGGCCTGTCCCCGAGAAGGGCCGTGCCCAGACCCCTGCCCTGATCCGCCCATCCTTCTCACAGAAAGTCCATCCACAGGAACTCAGTGAGGTCTCGGGTGCCTGCGAAATCCTCCAAGACACACGGCACGCTGCGGAAGGGGTGCGTCTGCTCGGACCCCAAGCCCCAGCAAGTGAAGAAGATCTTCGAAGCGCTGAAGAGGGGGCTCAAGTAAGGAGACAACGTGCCGCCTGCCGCGTCCTTCGGCCTCGTCCGCTCGCTCCTCTCTGCCTCTGCCTGGGCATCGGGGGTGGGTCTTGTCTGTGCGTGGCCACAGATCGAGCTCCTGGTTATCTGTTTAGTCAACAAGCATGTCCCGGGTGCAGCCACGTGCTCGGCCCCTTCCTTGGGTACCGGGATGCGGGAATAACGGCAGGGGCGCCCTGTTCCCATGGAGAACACCCACGGCGGGCAGGGGGCGATGGCCATAAAGGAGTAATGTGGTCAGCACCGTAACTTCCACGCACCCTGAGGGCAGTGACAGCGGAGGTGATGGAGAGGCTGCACCTGAAGGGCCTATCACACAGGGCGGCCCGGAGGCCTCCCTGCGGATGTCCTGGCTGTTTCTGAGAAGGACCCATGATGCTGGCCTCTGGGGCGACAACCATCCCGGACAGAGGGAAAGCATGTGCAAAGGCCCCGCGGCAGGAGCTTGCGGAGGAGCCAGAGGTCAGGGCCAGGGCGGCTGGGCTTGAGTAAAGAAGAGAACCACTGACTGACTGAGCAGAGGCGGGGACAGAGGAGTCAGTCACTCACTCCCCATATTTTTACTGGAGGCTTATCAAGAGCCAGCCGCAGAGTTCAGTTCAGTTCAGCCGCTCAGTCGGGTCTGACTCTTTGCGACCCCAGGGACTGCAGCATGCCAGGCCTCCCTGTCCATCACCACCTCCTGGAGTTTACTCAAACTCATGTCCATTGAGTCGGTGATGCCATCCAACTATCTCATCTCTGACGACCCCTTTTCCTCCCGCCTTCAATCTTTCCCAGCCTGAGTCTTTTCAAATGAGTCAGTTCTTCGCATCAGGTGGCCAAAGTATTGGAGCTTCAGCCTCAGCATCAGTCCTTCCAATGAATATTCAGGGGTGATTTCCTTTAGGATGGGCTGGTTTGGTCTCCTTGCAGTCCAAGGGACTCTCAAAGAGTCTCTTTGGCTGCAAAACACAATGTGAAAAGTCCCGTCGGGCCCACGGCTTTATCTGTTTTCCAAAATAGGGGTTGGCTAAGACCCTTTCTGGTCCCGGCCATCCAGACAGCAGGACAGCCAGCCTTTGTCTGTGAGGAAGGCGTGTCCCCCCGCCCCCCACAGCTCCCATGGCTGGGGGGAGGATATTGGCCTCTGGAAGCCATTGCCTGTTTTCAGACCTGGGTTCAGACTCTTCCCTGCCTTGTGGACCCTGTACTAGGTGGCTTCCGAGTCAGTTTGCTCATCTCTAAAATGGGTATAATAACAACAGCTCCCTCCTGTTGGCAGGCCTGTTGGGGAATTCCCGCTCGGCACAGTGCCAGGCACACCATGTATGGGATGCAGAGGCGGAGCGGGCGGGGCCGGACTTTCCGCGGGGTTGGCTCTGCCCTCTGACCCTTGAACCCGCTGAGCATGCCGCTTCTCCCCAGGCCGGCCGTGGCTGCCTCCTCCGCGGAGCACCGCGCCCCCACCCATTTCGTTCCTTCCTCTTCTTCCCAAACTCCTCTCCCTCGCTCTCCCCGCAGGGAGCATCTGTGCGCCCAGCAGGCTGAGCTGGATTACCTGACAGGACGCCACAAGGACACCCGCAGGAATTCCAGGCTGGTGAGACCCCTCCCTAGCCCTTCCCAGCCGAGCGCCGGGGTGCACCCCCTTGCCTGCCGCGTGGGTGTGAACCTCGGTCTGGGGAACGCAGAGGCCGACAGAGTAGACTTCATTTTTAATGAATGAGCCTCAGTTCAGTTCAGTTCAGTTCAGTCGCTCAGTCGTGTCCGACTCTTTGCGATCCCATGAATCGCAGCACGCCAGGCCTCCCTGTCCATCACCAACTCCCGGAGTTCACTCAGACTCTCGTCCATCGAGTTAGTGATGCCATCCAGCCATCTCATCCTCTGTCGTCCCCTTCTCCTCCTGCCCTCAATCCCTTCCATCATCAAAGTCTTTTCCAATGAGTCAGCTCTTTGAATGAGCCTCACTTGGACCCAAAACAAAAAACAAAACTCCAGAAAAGCCCAATACCAAAAACAAAAAAAATACGATGCCTAGTTAAATTTGATTTTCAGATAAATAGCAAATCATTTTTCAGTGTAAGTATGTCCCCTGCCATCTTCAGGACATAGTTACACTAAAAAAGAAACTTTATCCATCGTTCATTGGAAATGAACCTGGCTGTCTTGTCATTTATCTGCTGGCATTTTCAGGACGCACCCCCCCGCCCCCATGGGGGGCCTGTGTCTCTCCAGCACTTGGGTTCTTTCCAGTCCTGGGGAGTCCCTCTCAGCCCCCTCGTCTCTATCTGGCTGCTACTAAGGACAGGAAACCCCTCTGTCCTCGACAGGAGTAGACTTCTGCAAGCAGAGACCAGGAGGCCTTGGTGCCTGTGGCTTTCTCTAGCTCATTTTAGCGTCACTCCTGCAAGGCACCAAAGCACAGAACAGGCCACCAGCTTGACCGAGGGACTGCAAATGTGGTGGCGGGGAGAGGGATGACTCTATCAAATTGTGTCCCCACCTCTATACCCTGGCCCCAGCAGAGAAGACCTTGAGGGTCAGCAGAGTGGGAGAGGCAGGGCCCCCCGCCTGACCAGGGGCCCGGCCACTGGGGGAAGGGAAGGCGGGCAGGCTCCGTCATGCCTTGTCTTGAGGGGCAGGTGGGTCAGCGCAGAGGCTGAAGGAAGTGGTGCCAAGACCCCACCGCAGGTCCCAGCCTTCCGAGCACTTGTCACACCTCCCTCTCCCACGGCTGCGGCTGTTCAGCTGTCTCTGTCTCTCGCCTCTAGAAGTAACTCTAAGGAAGGCGAGGCTTGTGTAGAGGTCTATATGTTTTAGCTGCTCCCATTTCATAGGTGGGTACACTGAGGCCGGGAAGGGGCGACCTAGAGGGATGAAGCACGTGGGGCCAGGTTCCCAGTCTCTGAGAAATTGCTGTACAGTTACTGTTCTTTCCAAAGCCTTGGGAACTTCCCCATTTCTTAATTTCTTACATAGGGTTTTCATCTCATAATCCCACACATACGATGTCACATAGACACATACCTAGGAAAGCAGACACTCCTTTGGGGGATGGTTAACCATCTTTTCCCTCTTGCTTGACCGACCCCGATCTTCTCTGTCCCATCCTGTTTAACCCTTGAGGCTCATCTAGTATTTATCTTTCCATATTTTCCTCCCTCGTCACCTTACTGCAAGTACGCAGACTGTGCGTATATAGAAGGGTCTGTAAGGGTCACCTTACAAAGTGAAGTCACAACCTGCATACTCTCCCCTGTCTCACTTCTTTTCGTTGGTGGTCGCCAACTTTGTGGAAATTCATCCAGGCTCAGATACAGTGACCCTAACCCACGCGGGCAAAGCAGGGCCTGTTTTGGAAGTAAATTTTACGTGATCACAGGCACACCCATCGTGGGCCCAGTGTTTGTGGCTGCTTTTCACACTCCAGAGGCAGGAACCGTGTGGCAGGCACAAGCCGTGCTATTTACTCTCTGGGCCTCTGCACAGAGACTCCCTCGCCCTGACAATAGATTCTTTTCACGGCTGCACCATGGCCCCTGGAGGGGATGGTCCAGTCCCCTTCCATCGGAGCTCCTGGCTGCTGCCGGCTGCCTCTTCCTATTCTCTGGTCGTGGCTGAAGTCGCCCCTTAAATAATCAAACCGCAGCGGCTCCCCTCTCATTGAGCTGGCACCGTCCTTTTCATAACAACGCTGTGGGGTAGGCGCGATGGCGTCTCCTCTTTCAAAAGGAGATGGAGGCTCAGAGAGGTAGAGAAGCTTGCCTGGGACACACAGCTGGCACATAGGAGTCAGGCCTTCAGCTGCCTCCCCCAAAGCCCATGCGTTCGCTCATTCTTCCTGCCCGGCCTGGACTGCAGCTTGCTGCCTGCAGTTGCAGGCCTTGGAGAATGGAGCAGCCGCTGGCTTTTTGTCCTCTGAGCTCGGGCGCCCCTGGGATGGAGGCTCACGGGTCTTGGAGGCACGCCGGAGCCCTAACACCTCTCCCCCCAACAGGCTTTCTATTATGACCTGGACAAGGTGAGGGAAACTTCTGTCCGCATGGGGTAAGCAAGGCGGGCCGCGGCTGGGCCTGGCTGGATGGGAATAACGTCTTCGTGGGCCTTCCATCCCCCTGCCATCCTATGGGAGGAATACTTGGGTTTCCTCCCCACTTGACAGATGGGGAAACTGAGGCTCGGCGATGAGCCTTCCTCAGGGATGGTGAGGGGCTGGCCTGACTTCGAGCCCAGCTCGAAGGACCTGCAGGAGGGTGGCGTGGGCTTGGGGTTGGGGGTGGCCCAGGCTCCTTTTAAAGCACCTTCTCTTCTCCTGGGAGAAGCAAACGCGCTCAGTGGAGAGGCATATTCGGAAGATGGAGTTTCACATCAGCAAGGTCAGCCTGGTTTCGGGGGCGCCTCTCGGCTTGAGGGGGGACCTCTGTGGCATCAGTGGAGGAAGATGCTCTGGGTGCCAGGTGGCTGCAGAAAGCCAAAGGGGTGCAGAGACCGTGGGGGCTGAGCCCAGAGGTGGGGATCAGGGGGTGGGGTTAGGACCAAGTGATGAGTCCAACCACCCGGTTGTACGGATGGGGCTGTAGAGGCTCGGAGAGGGACACGACGGGCTCAAGGTCACAAAGCAAGTCCCTCAAGCTTTATGTGGGCAAACCCCGCCATGAACTCGCTCTGCTCCCTCGGAGCCCCGCGGGTGGACGGAACATCACACACGCACCTTCCCTGTCTGACCGTTGAAAACCGCATCTACCCATCCAGCTCACTAGTTTTTATCGTGCCTGAGCTGTGCGCCAGCCGCTGCCAGGTTGCTGGGTTTGCGGAGTGGAAGGGACAGACGCGGTCCCTGCCAGCATGACCCGGGGCGGGGCCAGCACGACCCGGGGGCGGGGTCAGCATGACGGGGGGTGTGGCCTCCTGAGGGGGCTGGTGTGGGAGACAGTTCCCAGATGGGTGCGCCCCGCAGGTGGACGAGCTCTACGAGGGCTATAGCATCCAGTGCCGCCTGCGCGACGGCGCCTCCAACATGCAGCGAGCCTTCTCCCGGTGCCCGCCCAGCCGCGCCTCCCGAGAGAGCCTGCAGGAGCTGGGCCGCAGCCTGCAGGAGTGCGCCGAGGTGGGCGGCGGAGGGCCGGTTTGGGGGCTCCCTGGGCCCTGAGGCAGCCTCTCTCTCTGGCCCCGGGGGTGGGGGTCTCTGTCTGGCAGGGTCCGTGCGTGCCCCGTGGTCCATCCCAGGGCAGGCGGTGAGCCGCCTTCTGTGGGGCTTTGCAGGACATGTGGCTCATCGAGGGGGCCCTGGAGGTTCACCTGGGCGAGTTCCACGTCAAGATGAAAGGTGACAGGGCTGGGGTGGGGTGGGGGCAGTCTGGGTGGAGCCTCAGGCCTTCTCTGGGACCTGGGGCTTGTGCTGAGGGTGAGGGGTGATGGTCAGAATCCCAGGGTTCCAGGCTCAGCCCGGGTTTCCACTCCTGTGACTTGTGACCTTGGGAAAGTCCCGCCTGTTCTCTGAGTTGAAAGTGAGGGCCCAGGTCTGCCCCTTGTCATCGTGATGGCTTAGCTCACTGCCCGCCCGCCCCCAAAGCTGATGACCCCCAGTGTGGTGGGGGCCTCCCTGCTTGAGGGCCTGTGACCCACGGGGTAGGGACAGTGGACAGTGGAGAGATGAGCCCGTCTCTGTGTTCCAGGCTTGGTGGGCTACGCACGTCTTTGTCCTGGAGACCAGTATGAGGTATGCCTGCCCTCTGGGATCCGTCCTCAGGGCTCCCCGCCAGGCCTTTGGAAGTGGGGTTTCTGGGAACCAGGGTCTCCGCTGAGTTCCTGTACCCCCCAGTTGGCAGGGAGGGCCCCCAGGGGGTGGCAAGGGGGCGCGGCTGACCGCTCCTTTCTCGGGCCTGGCGCACAGGTGCTCCTGCGTCTGGGCCGCCAGCGCTGGAAGCTGCGGGGTCGTATCGAGTCGGACGACAGCCAGACCTGGGACGAGGAGGAGAAGGCCTTCATCCCCACCCTACACGAGAACTTCGAGATCAAGGTGGGTGGGGCCGGGGGGCGGGCCGGGCCGGACGCGGGGGGAGCTGGGGGCGCGGTGCCCACACCCACCACTCTGCCCTCCCCCAGGTGACAGAGCTGCGCGGCCTGAGCTCGCTGGCGGTGGGCGCGGTGACCTGCGACATCACCGACTTCTTCACCACCCGGCCGCAGGTCATCGTGGTGGACATCACAGAGCTGGGCACCATCAAGCTGCAGCTGGAGGTGCTGTGGAAGTGAGTGCGGGCGGCCGCTTCCCCGATGCCCCTCCTGGAGGGGTGGGGGGAGGGGCGTAGGGAGAGGGGGTCGGCCCCAAACCCGCCCCCACCAGGACCGCGGAGAGACCTCTCCGGCTCCTCCTGGTGGCCTGACCTCACCCCAGCATCCGCCCCGGGGCAGCCCCGCCCTCAGGCTGCCCCCCAGACAGGCAGGGGCCCAGACCTCTTTCTGCAGCCCTGTCCATGCCACCGCCTGCCCCGAGTTTAAATTCTCTTATTTTTTTCACTTTTGAATTAGTGGCTATTAAAGACCGGGGCGGCCAGGACCCTTTATGGCAGCCTCCTGGGCTGGGTTCCCAGGAGAAACCCACCTCCGCCTTCCTACACCCACCATCTCCTTACCTGCTGACCCCGGCGCCCACCAGGCACAGGGCTGAGCGGTCACCCTGCGGTCCACCTGGCCACCGCCCCGGATGGGGGACACTCATGGGAAGCACCCCTGCCTAGTGTGGGGCTTTCCACTGAACATCCCATCCTGATGGTTTCCACAGGTTTTGGGTTTTGTTAGCAGAGATCCTTTTTTTTTTTAATCCCCAAATGAAACCTTGTGTTTCGAGGAAATTCCCTTCTCCTGATTCCCCAGGGCAGGTAGGTGCTGCAGGAGCAAAGGGGCAGACACACCCTTCCCCTACTCTGGTGCCCGTTCTGACCAGTTGGGGCCAGTCTGTCCTTTCTCCCTGGGGGTGAACTGGGGGGACTTGGAGGAGTGACACCCCTGCTTTGGTGCCTGCATTTGTCTAGTGGGGGTGAGCACACCACTCAAGCAGTCAGGGCAGGGGGTGGCCCTGCAGCGCCCTGCAACCCCAGGTCAGGAAGCTCCAAGGACCTGGGCGTCCCGCTGGCCCATAGCTGCCCTGGGCCAGCAGGACAGGCATCCAGGCGGGGCCCCTGGGCTGTGGGCCCTCGTGGCTGGGCTGGGCTTTAGACGCTGTGAGGGGGGCCAGCGTGCAGACAGGCAAGCTGGTGTCCATGAGGCAGGGAGGGCTGACGCAGCCCTGGCAGCTCCAAGAACAGGCAAGGGCCTGGCTGGAGCGTCGCTTCCCGTGCTTCCCCCGCGGGTCTGCAGCTCCCCCTGGGACTATGATGGGAGCCCCTTGACCCAAGAGGAACCTGCGGGGGGCGGTGACGTGGTTTAGGGAGCAGACGGCAGCTCTGAGTGTCCGAGGCTGCTCTGCTGAGCTTCTCAAAGGGCCTCCAAAGAGGGGTCGTTCATCGGCCCCTCTGGCTAAGCACCCTCGGGGCAGTGGGTCTCTGAGACGTTTCCAGGAGGCGGCAGAGTGGGGGCCTGGGGCCCCTCCACTGTGCCTGTGCCCCTCCCCCGCTCCCACACGGAGCCTCTGCCTCAAGTCCCCTGGTCCTGTCTGTCATCCGGTGGCCTCTGGCCATCGATGACACCCTGGCCTCTGCTCTCCTCCAGCCCATTTGATACCGAGAGCTTCCTGGTGTCGCCCAGCCCCCCGGGCAAGTTCTCCATAGGGAGCAGAAAGGGCTCCTTATACAACTGGACACCCCCAAACACCCCCAGCTTCCGGGAGAGATACTACCTGGTGAGTGAGCCTCCCTGGGCAAGGATGTGGTGGGCAGGCTAGGCTTGGGGGTTGGGGGGGTGACTCCCCAGGGGTCAGCACGTGGTCAGCAGTGCACCTCCAGCTGCAGCAAACTTTGGGCTCAGCCTCCCTTGTTTGGGGTGTTTCGGGGAACCTTTTCTTTTTCACTGCCTGCCCTCTGTTCTGTGGCCTCTGGACTTGGTTCTGGCCTTGACTGGGGTGGGGTTCTCCAGATGGTTCTACCACCCCGGCCACGGCCTTGGCCTCGTTTGTTTTGCACTTTGGAACGTGTTTCCAGTAGGTAATAGCTTGACTTCGTGTGTGTGAGATACCTCTTTCCTGTGACCTCCAGGGGCCTGGGTCCCCTCCTTAGTGCCCCTACTCACCTTCCTCCGTGGTCCTCCAGAGGCTCTAGGCCATCTGGGAGCAGATGCAGCCTCTCTAGCCTGTGTCCCTCAGCAGCCCCTGCCCTGGTGACGCCCTGGAGACCTTCTCTGTCATGTTGGTGCTGCGTATTTGGCTAAAAACCGCACGTTATTTAACAAGATACTGAGGTTCAGTTTTTGCTGTTACCAACAAGCAGGCAGTAAACAAGCTGGTACACACATCACCCTGTGTGTGTCGATGCCCCAGGGAGGGTCCAGGCATGCGGAGCAGGGCCACCCTGCCGCCCTCCTCTGGACCGTAGGTGGGGAAGGCAGCTTAAGATGAGCCAGGCAGCTTGTGCATTTAGAGGAAACTTGGTTGTCCGGCCGGGATGGTCCCAGCGTACTTTGGTTATAGAGTCATCTATGGTCAGGAGCATGGACTCTGAAGCCAGACGGCCTGGGCTCCAAATTCTATCTATCTCTGCGTTTCTTCTGCTGTGTGACCTCGAGCAAGTCACTCAGCCCCTCTGGACTTCCATTTCTGTATCAGAGGAATGAAACCAACAGCCCTGCCCCGACGGGGCTTTGTGAGGGTTGAATAAATGACTTTGTAAATGAGGAGTGCTTACTGGAATGCCTGGCAATAACAGGCGGTGCTGTAGGAACGTCAGCCGTTGGTCTGGGTGATGAGGGGGAGGGCACAGCAGAGGGGGTCATTAAAATGCCCGCACATCCATCCTTTCTTGCGCGCACCTCGCTTCTCCGAGGGCAGAAGAGCACCACCCTCAGCGAGGTGTGGTGAAGGTTCACTGCGAGCTGACTTGGGCTGGGGCTGGAAAGGAGTGAGTGAGTGGGATAGGAGAGGTGCCAGGCTCTCACCGGCGCTTCCGGGTGCCAGGCACCTTGGTGGACCCCCGTCATCCCGCGGCTGTGGGTACACAGAACAGACGTTTGGGGGCTGCCCTTGGGGGTCTCACTCTGATCCCCGGGGCAGCTGCTGAGGCCGGCCTGTCTGTCTGTCTGTCTCCAGTCTGTTGTGCAGCCGCGGGCACAGCAGGCCTTGCTGCTGGACAGGCCAAGGGCCCCCTCCGTCCTCAGCTGCCTGTCTGACGGCGACCTTCGGGGCCCCGGCCTGCGGAGCCGCAGTCAGGAACTGCCCGAGATGGACTCCTTTAGCTCCGAGGACCCCCGAGACACGGAGACCAGCACGTCAGCGTCCACCTCGGATGTGGGCTTCCTGCCCTCGGCCATGGGCCCCAACACCTCCATCGAAGAGGAGGCCCAAGAGGAACCCCCACCCCTGGGCCTCTTGCCGGACATGCTGCACCTGGCGGAGGGCTCGTTTGTGGAGCAGCCGGGCTGGAGAGACCTGGGGGTGGGAACCCCCGACCTGTCACGGGGCTCCCCCTTCCACAACGAAGCGCTCCCGGGGAGCCAGGGAGGCCCCGACGAAGGAGACCCCGAGGACACGGAGGGTGGTTCTGGGCTGCCCCTTGAGAGGCCTCTGCAGGAGGTGCTGGACTTACTGAGGTCCGTGGACCCTGCCCCGCCGCAGCTCCGGGAGCTGGAGTACCAGATCCTCGCCTTCAGGGACCGGCTGAAGGTATGTGCGCTCTCTGCAGGGGGCATGCCCTGCTTGCTGATGGTGCCGTGACTGGCAGTGGGATAGGGAGCCTGGCATGTTAGGGAAAAACTGAAATGAACTTTTGGCCCACACAGTACTTAGGTTTGGTGACTTTGCTGTTTGAAACAGCCCCCAAGGGCTGGGCTGAGATGCTGGCCAGTGTTCCTGATGCACCTTGTGGAGGAAATCTGTGTGTTGGATAAGCCTTGTTCAGCCTTGGCCTTGAGTTCAGTGTTGATGAGTCAGTGATATGTCTATATGAAATGAGATGCCTTTAAGCAGACACAGGCATCCCAGGTGGCACAGTGGGAAAGAATCTGCCTGCCAGGAGACACACGAGACGTGGGTTCCATCCCTGGGTCAGGAAGATTCCCTGGAGAAGGAAATGGCAGCCCACACCAGTATTCTTGCCTGGAAAATTCCATGGACAGAGGAATCTGGCGGCTACAGCCCTTGGGGTTACAGAGTCAAAGACGAGTGAGCACACACACACACAGACACACACACACACACAAAACAAGGTTCTGTACTGACGGGCGGATAAAAAGCGTTGACCCAAGGCTCATGGCCTCTGCATTTCCTGTGGGAGCAAAGACTGGTTCAGTTTCAAATCCCAGGGGTCACAGTGACTTTATGCACCGTAATTACTGTGAATAATGGGGGCCGTGTGTACGTGTGCACGCGTGCATATATACACGTGCATACATTTTTTCCCCATCAAGCAAGGAAATATCTGCAAGTAGCCTTATTCTTGTCTTGCTGCTCAAGATTTTCTCCCTGGGATCAACCTTCAGGAGCCCAGTTCTGACTTGGGTCTGAGTCAGCCCCACGTACTCTGTGGGACTCAGCCACAGGGGAGCGGCCCCTGGGAGGCTTTGATGACTTGACCCTTCCCGTCCCGCAGGCAGGGGCTGCCTCCAAACTCCTCCCCTTCCACGCTTCCCTGGGAGAGGAGACACCTGGAATCCAGAGGCTCACCTGGCGGCATTTGGCCTGGGTTGTTGGCCCGACCCACGCCGTCTTTACAAAGTAATTTACAGTTAGTTGTCCATAGTTGAAAACTGGGCTGCTCCCCACAAAGTCGAGGTTTCTGTTTTTTCTTGGAAACGTTAACGGTCCGCCTCAGGCCCCACACCCTGGGTGGCAGGGCCCCTTGGGGAGGGCCCTGGGGACGTACCCCCTGGCCTGGGCACCCCTGAGGCCTGGCCATTGGTCCGTCCGTCCGCCCGCAGCCCCGCAGAGCTCGCCGGGAGCACACGTCCACTGAGAGCCTAATGGAGTGCATCCTGGAAAGCTTCTCCTTCCTCAACGCCCACATCGCCCCCCACGAGCTGGCCCTTTTTGGGGGCTCCCAGGGCCTGCGGTGAGTTAGCCCCTCCCAGTGCTGACCCGGAGTCCAGCCTCGGGCCCAGTGGCCTGCCGGCCCCTCACCCCGTCGGCATCTCCCACGGACCCACTCTGCGTCTGTTTTATTATGGTCCTGGCCCTGCTGGCATGAGACCAACGGAGCAGACAAGGACACCTCAGCTGGCCTTGAGCTTTCACTCTGAGCAGTGGGCTTTCTTTTTAAATCTTACAAAATGGCACCGGCATGCGCAGTAGAACCCAGACCTCTGCGGAGCAATCTCGCAGCCCCGCCCCCACGAGCACGTCGGGCACCCACAGCTCAGCAGCACAGAAGTACGGGAATGGGTTACATTTCTCCCCACCTCTTGGGACCCCACTGGGGGGCAGTGCCACGTCCACCCCCTCGGGGCTCGGGCTCAGCCCGTCATGAGCAGACACGGGGCCGGGTGTGCTGGTGTCTTACTCAACCCCCTGTGGCCCAAGCTTGGGGTTCCTGCCCCCACTTTCTGGACGAGTAAACTGAGGCTCCGGGAGGTAGACTTATCCAGAGTCCCAGAGCTAGGGATTCGTTTGAACCTCAGGCTTCTGCTGCCAATTGCACACGCTGGGAAGTGGGCGGGCGGGGGGCGGCCTTCCCAGCCCCTGCTCTGTGTGAGTTGTTGCTCCCATTTGCCGCGTCTCTGTTTCTTAGTTTTCTCCCCAGTTTAACTTCATCTCCCTGGGACCTGGAGTCGGTCCCCCTGATCAGAGCTCTCCAGGGAGGGAGGGTTTCCTCTGTCCTTGGAGGCAGCTGAATGCTAATGGACCAGTCACCCAGTTCTCACTTCCACTCAGAAAGGACAAGAGTCCACCTCCACCACCATCGCTGAGAGCGTCGTCCAGGGAGCTCACAGCTGGTGCCCCAGAGCTGGACGTGCTGCTCACGGTCCACCTCCAGGTCTGCAAAGCGCTGCTGCAGGTGGGTGAGGTCCTGGGGGTGGGCCGGGGTGGGGTGGAAGGTTCGAGGTGGGAGGGGCAAATAGTCCTGTGGTCCTCAGGCAGCCCAGGCCATACACCGAAGGCAGTGGTGGTGACTCTTCAGGTGGCCGATGCTGGCGCTCCAACCCAAACTGGTTCAGAAGGAAATGATTTGGTTCACAGACTTGAAAGGCCCAGAGGTGGGCTCCAGGTCCAGCTGGATCCAGGGTTGCAAACAACATCACGATTGGGTCTCACCCTCTCTCGGCTCTGCTTGCCTGTGCTGGTTGGCTTCACACTCTGGCAGGCTCCTGGCAGCTCCAGCCTGCATCCTGTCCTCTCAGCTGCTCTGGCGAGGAGGAATCCCCAGATGACAGCGTTACTGTGGGGATAGGAGGGACAGGGAAGGGGCAGGTGGGGGTCATGGGCATAGTAGCTGACCTCAGAGGGCATGTTCTGGGCTGACCTGGTGCACTGTGGGCTGCTTCCCAGAAACTGGGCTCCCCTAATCTGTCGAGGATGGTCCAGGAGTGCCTTCTGGAAGAAGCTGCGCAGCAGAAGCAGGTTCTAGAGACACTTTCTGTGCTTGACTTTGAGAAGGTCAGCAAAGCGATGTCCATTGAGGAGAGTAAGTACTTGCTGTCCGGCCGTGTGAATGGCAGGAAGTGATGAGGATGAAAGCCTGTGGCAGGGTGGGGGGCTCCTCTCCCTTCCTGACACTCTACAGTCAATGGCACCCAAGGGACGAGAAGCGGGGGAGTGGCTGGGCTGGGACCAGACCCACACCGTGGGGGTGGGAAGGGAGGCCAGCTAGCTTCGGTCAGCCGGGTGACCCTGGACAAACAAGT
Source organism: Capricornis sumatraensis (assembly GCF_032405125.1). NCBI lineage: Eukaryota > Metazoa > Chordata > Mammalia > Artiodactyla > Bovidae > Capricornis > Capricornis sumatraensis. The sequence continues at coordinate 81,846,611 of NC_091083.1, read as the reverse complement.
CGCTGCTCTGAGCCTCAGCTTCCCCATCTGTATAATGGGGAGGCCCCCGGGTAGGTGTCAGTGAAGGAATCCCCATCACACATTCAAGGCACACACGGCTTGCTGCCCAACAGGGGCTGGGACCCCACCCACATGGGACCTGCCCTTGTCCGTCAGGGGAGACTGGGAGCAGCACAGTCCCGGGGGTGTCGTGGGGCTGGCGGGCGGTTACCGGATGAGGCTGCTCATCTCTGCAGGTGACGCCTGCACGTGGGGCCAGGCCGTGAACCCCTCCCCGAGCCCTTGGGTCCCAGGGGCAGGGATCCCCCAGGCCTCTCGTTGCTCACTCTTCCCCAGATGCCGGGTGGCTTTCTGAGCCCGGCCTTTCAGTCCTCCCACAGGCCACGCGGAGGAGGGGCTGCCTGAAGCTCTGGAGGGGCTGCACGGGGCCCGGTACCACCCTGTCCTGCCCGGGGACAGCGCTGCTGGACCAGCTCAAGAAGACGTTCCTGCACAGAGTCAGGGGGAAATACCCGGGACAGCTAGAGATAGGTAGCCCCTCCCCACCCCTCCCCACGCCCCCCGGGAAACGCTGTGTGGAGCCCCCAGGGCCTGGAGCATCACCACCGGAGGCCTCCCTTTTGCCCCTTCCATGCCCGCCTCCCCTGCAGATGCCCGCATGGCATCAAAGGGAGGCATTGCTCACTTGACCACATAGCACCTGCTCTTCCAGGGCGGGGAGGCGGGAGCCAGTGAGCCCCGGGAGCAGCCTGTGTCCGTGGGCTGGTGCAGCTTCTGGGGACCGGTTGATTGCATAGCTTCCACCAGAACCTTAGAGAAGGGCCCCCGGGGAAGGTCGGCAGGCCCCTATCTGCTCGACAGCAGCATCATGAGTCTTGGCTGGACTCTTCCCCGGAATGTGGAGCTGTAGCATCTTTGTGTTGACCACTGAAGGGTGGCAGGCATACTCCAGGCAGTGGCTCTGGACCTTGAGCAGTTCTAACCACCTGCCCTGCCTCTGGGATTCAGACTGAGGGGTCTCAGCCGGAGTGTGTCCCTCGTGGGAATGGGGGGTGCTCCAGAGATCCCATCCACGGGCCGTCACGGAGCCTCCAGACGGACCCGGCTGGGCTCCTGGGGTGTCGCCCAGGGGCCGAGACCCCCGTCTTCCCCCTCGCCCTCTCTGTGTCGCCAGCCTGTCGCAGGCTCCTGGAGCAGGTGGTCAGCTGTGGTGGGCTGCTGCCTGGAGCCGGGCTCCCTGAGGAACAGACCGTCACCTGGTTCCAGTTTCACAGCTACCTTCGGAGGCAGAGCGTCTCCGACCTGGAGAAGCACTTCGCCCAGCTCACCAAGGAAGGTAGGGGCTGGGGCGGCGGGCCGGCACCCCACAGGCAACACGGTAACGACGGGGGACGGCCCATCCCGGAGCCCTCTGTCTCGGCTCTGCGAAGCCAGTTTTTCAGAATGCCTTTCCCCTCCAGCTGTTCTTTTGAGAGCCTGATTTAATTACATTCCCTGTTCAGCCCACGTGGAAATGAGCTCCAAGGGCAGGAGGTTGTAGGAAGCACAGAGCAGAGGTCAGAAGTGGACAGGAGGGTATGCTGGGCTGGCCCGAGTCCCTGAAGTAGGGGCTGGCGTTGATTCATCTTCAGGGTATATTTGACCCCTAGCTAGAACGCCTTCCTGGAGATTCCAGGAGGCCCCTGCGGGACCGGTTTGGGGAGGGCCTCTGTGAGCACAAGGATGCATCCTGGGATTTGCTCCTCCATAGCTGATGTTCCGCCTGCAGCTGCCCGGACCGGCTGCAGTCAGAGGGCACCCCAGCCGCCCCCTTCTTGTCTCTTCCAGTAACGCTCACGGAGGAGCTGCAGTGCAGGGCCCAGGCCAGGACAGTCAGGAAGCTGCAGGGGAAGCGGCTGGGCCAGCTCCAGCCCCTGCCACAGACACTGAGGGCCTGGGCGCTGCTCCAGCTGGATGGACCCCCCCGGGCGTGCAGAGCAGCCAGCGCCCGCCTGGCTGACGCGGCCAGAAACAAGAGCTTTCGGGAAAAGGTGAGTGTGGCAGGCAGTGGCCTCTGTGGGCATGTGAGCTGGGGGCAGGCGGGCTTCGTCTCGGAGAAACACTGATGGGGGTGCTGCACTCGCGAGATGCTCCCGACATGACCACGGTCTCGCGCGTGGCCATCCTCACCACGGGTGGCCCCAGCCCTAGGGGCAGGGCCGGGTTGCCAAGCCATCATGACTGCACGCCCCACGCGTGCCAGCTCACCCAGCCCAGTGTTTCTACAGCCATGTTACCTAGTCGGTCGCTGAGATGTCACCTGCATGAACGTTCCTTTTTCAGAATTCTGACAGTCACCCTCATTTACTTTCGACTAACACGTGTGGCTGGCTGGTTCCTTGTGTTTGGTTTACTTGAAAAACCAAGAGACGGGACCCCTCTGCCTTTTAGGTTCCTGGCCCTGTGACTATTCTAGATTCAGGGGACCAGCCCACCGGGGTTGGAGAAGGGCAATACTGGGCAACACTTACCACAGTCTCGGGCGCACCCAAGTGCCAGGCACATCCCCCATGCCCCCCTCCCTGCCCCCGCCTGCTTCCTATGAGCCCCTAAAGCAATACTGCAAAGGAAGCACCAGCTTTATTTTCCAGCTGGATGGACATGGCCACGGTCACGTGACCGATGGGGCGGGGCCAGAGCTGTGACCGGAAAGGGTGATGAAGAGATGCTTTTCCTGCCGGCGGCCTCACCCAAGCTCCCTCACCCAAGCTCTCTCTGTGTTCAGTTCTGCTGTCCCCCGTGGACAGCGGGTCTCTCTGATGTAGCGTTTTCCCTAGATGGTAGTTTCAGAATGCATTTTGTAAACACTAGATGAGTTTTCAAAAAAATATGTATTTGGCTGCACTGGTCTTAGCTGTGGCCTGTGGCATCCAGTCCCGACGGGGGATGGAACCCAGGCTCTCCCGCATTGGGAGTGGAGTCGTAGCCCCTGCACCCCCAGGGAAGTCCTGAGACCAGTGCTTGCAGATGAACCGAGTACCACAGCCTCCAACTCCATGCGGGGTGCGCAGGCTGTGAGCACTCTGGAAGGCGGGCGGTGGGCAGCACCATGGGTTATGCTCTCACCAGCCCCCCTTCACAGCCACATTATCTCCTAGGCTTTGCTCTTCTACACCAACGCCCTGACCGAAAATGATGCACAACTCCAGCAAGCTGCGTGCGTGGCGCTAAGACATCTCCGGGTGAGTCTAACCTGCCCTTGCTGGCGATGGAGAGAAGCCTGGTTGTGATTAACACTGAAGTTAGTGCGTTTCGAAATGATTCCACTGGGACCAAAAAAAAAAATCATTGCAGTGGAAAAGCACCAGAAAGAGGTGGCTGTACAGAAACGGCCGTCAGCTCCGCCAGCAGCTCCGTGGGTGGAGGCCCCTCAGCAGTGGCCTGGGGTGCGTCTGCTCTGGCTCTGTGAGCAAGCAGGTGGCCCCAAGAGGCTCACTTCTGTGCTCTTGGATTATATGGTTTAATAGCCTCAATTTAAGATTTCCTAAAAGCACGATAAGCTCATTGTAGAAAAACAGTGTAGAGCTTCTCTGGTGGCTCAGGAGCAAAGAATCCACCTGCTAATGCAGGAGACATGGGGTTCAATCCCTGGTCCGGGAAGATCCCACATACCTCAGAGCAAGCAATTCTGTGCGCCCCAACTATTGAGGCTGTGCTCTAGAGCCCTGGACCCCCACCAGCGAGCCCACGTGCCACGTCTACTGACGCCCACATGCTCCAGAGCCCAGACTCTGCAACAAGTCACTGCAGCGAGAGGCCGGGCACCACAGCCAGAGCGGCCCCGGCTCGTCACAAGTGGAGAAAGGCCTGTGCAGCAGTGAAGACCCAACACAGACAAAAGTAAACGGAAAAAAGTATAAAATGCAGAAACGCAAAAGTGTTTTTGGCCATACCTTGAGGCATGTGGGATTTTAGTTCCCCAACCAGGATTCGAACCAGTGTCCCCTGAAGTGGAAGTGTGGAGACCTGACCACTGATCCACCAGGGAATTCCCCCAAAGTTATCCCTCTCTGTGCATAAAGCTTTTAAAATTTATATGGAGTTCTGAATTACTTCCTTATGGTAGACTTAGTGCTCAGTGTTATCCCAGGGGCAGAAAATATGAATTAAAAACAATAACATCTGTTTGGTTGCCCTGGGTCTCTGTGGCTGTGCCCGGGCTTTCTCTCGTTGCGACAAGCGTGGGCTTCTTGTCGTGGGGGGCTTGTCTTCTCACGGAGCAAAGGCTGTAGGCACACGGGCTCCAGCTGTCGCAGCATGCGGGCTCAGTGGCTGTGGCCCACGGGGTGAGCTGCTCCGCAGCACGTGGGATCCTCCAGGACCAGGAATTGAACCTGTGTCCTCTGCATTGACAGGTGGAGTCTTATCCAGTGAACCACCAGGGAAGCCCCTAAATGCTTTTGAGACTCTTGAGACAACACACTCCTTTACGCTCAGTTGTATAAAGATGCAGATACGAGGGGGTGCTGGTTTTACTATTTGCGTTTGTAACTCTTATTTTAAAAAACTCATTGTCGTTTTGCTAGATGAAAAATGGTCCGATACAGACTAAATTCTTTCTGGAAGGAACCGACAGGAAATTCTATGAGGTCCATCTGGTTATGATCAAATACCCAGGGAGTGACCAGGTGCCCACTAGAGGGGGCTAGCCTGCACTCCGGTCCTTGGGGCTGGAGGTCAGCGGGTGGGCAGCCGTGCCTGGACCAGGACACTGGTTACTCCTCTCCTGGTCTGACCTGGAGGGCGGGGTTGGGCGAGGCAGAGGAGGTAGAAAGGTCCAGAAGAAAGCAGGTCTTATTCCAACGTGGGCCTTTCAGAATGTGTCAGGGTGGAAAAGATGATATTTGCCAATGGCACTTCAGTGAGCCTGAGGCCTCGTGAGAAGCATGGAAGCCTTCGGAGAAGGAAGGGGCTGAGATCGCAGAGACCATGCTAGGGCTGGTTGTGCAGGGGTTTATGAAAGCAGACACCTGTTCCTTAAAATGTCCCCTGAGGGGCCTGCTTTCCCCCAACCTCGAACAGGGCGTGGAAAGCATCGATCAGATCGCCAGCCTGTGCCAGTCTGATGTGGAGGCCGTGCGTGTGGCCGCCCGGGAAACCACGTTGTCATTTGGTGAGGTCCAGCGTGCCGTGCTCCCGAATGTGGGCAGGGGCTGGCGGGTGCCAGGGTCCATGGAGAGGTTGTGCTGGGGAGGCCATGGTCAGCTCCCCAAAGACACAAACCCGCACACAGGACAGGCACCGCCAGCGACCCGCTTCACCGCGCTGGGCTGGGGCGTTTCCCTTACGGTTGAGGTGGCAAGAGGCGCTCTGTTAACCTCTCAACCTGCCCCGTTTATGATCCGTGGGGATGAAGGCCAGATGTAAGGTGGGACTAAGGTTCGGCAGACCGTGCTGGACACAGGGGTGGGTCATAGGGTCCACCGGCCCTGGAGGCCCGGGTGTCTGGAAGCACTGAGACCACTGTGGCCCACCAGAGTAGATGAGAGCAAGGCGGAGGGGCAGTCCACTGATGGACGACCTTGATATTTCAGGGGAGAAAGGCCGCTTGGCTTTTGAGAAGATGGACAGACTCTGCTCAGAACAGAGAGATGTGGCCTTTGGCCAGGAGGCAGATGTTGAAATCACAATCTTTTAAAAAGCCTCGGCTGATGGGCTCACATCCGGCGTCCTTGTCTGTGCTGCAGCCTGGCCCCAACACAGGGAGGGTTTTGGGAGGGTGTGGCTGGGGGCAGGCTGAGCGCTCCCCGAGAAGCACCAACTGGCCGAGCTGCTTCCTAAACATCCAGGCCAGTTACGAAGCCCCAGGGCGTACGTGGGACTTCCGTCCCGGGGCAGAGCAAGCACGGCACTTTAGAGGGCTGCACTCCGGTCTGCCTTTGGCTTTGAGCATCTGCCTGACTTTCTGCAGGTTGCAGAGGCAGGTCAGTTGATGGCTGGTCCTGCTACCGGGAGGCCGAGGCTGGGAGTCAGCAGGGCAGCCGGCTCGGCACTATCTGGTTCCCTCAAGCCTGGGACTGAGGCGGCGAGCAGGCCAGCTGACCCTGCTAAGGAGGCAGTGTGGGTCGGGGGGGACGCGGGAGGGCCCAGCCAGGGTGTCCACTGTTCACTTCAGCCCGACACGCAACCCAGACGCCCGTAGAGCTGGGCGGCGGCCTGCCAACCATTGACCTTGATCTCACTGTGGTTGTATGACACGAGGAAACAAGGACGGGGCCTCAGCCGAGAAGCTGAGTGTTCTTTGCTTTGACCTTCGCCAGTCAGAACAGAGGGGCCTCCCTGATGGCTCGTCGATAATCAATCTGCCTGCACTGCGGGAGACTCAGGGTTCGATCCCTGGGTCGGGAACATCCCCAGGAGGAGGAAATGGCAACCCCACTCCAGCGTTCTTGCCTGGAGAATTCCATGGACAGAAGAGCCTGGCGGGCTGCCTAAGCACAATGAAGCACAAATCAAAATGGAATTTTGAAGCAAGTCCACTTAGGGCTTATTAAATAAACTGCTTCAGAGGCCATGCACTGGTCTGAAGAAAGATTTCACTGAACATCACGTTTAAAGAGAGAAAATTAGTTTCCTATTTAAGTCTTAAGAAAACCCCAGAGTGTCCTGGGATGTTTCTGGGTTAATACAGAGGCACCCGGGTTCTGGATGTGGAGTCCAGTGGAATTGGAAAGCTCTGTAATTTAAATGTGCTCATTTACATTTCATGTATATATCTTGTGCTTTTTTAGTTTAATTCAGTATTTATTGCCTTGCTGATATGTTTTCTGAAATTTCAATAAAAATAACTTTTTACTGGTGTTTCACTCTATCTGAGACACACGGAAGGCAGTGGTGGTTTTCTCAAATATCCTGATGGAAGAAGCCACCCTCAGCCCCCGCCCCATTCCCCAGGGCCCTTTCCAACGTGACTCTGAAGTGGCTTCTCCCATAGACGTGGCGGCAGCGGAGGGTGGTCTTGGGGCAGGGCGCCCCTTGGAGTCTCCCCAGGCACCCCAAGTCCTCTCTCCTTAGACACCAGGAGGCCACCCTTCTCTGGCCCTGGGCCCTGTCTAATTTCTGCTCAAGGTTACAAATTTGTTTTTTTTTTCACACTGGCATCCCACCTCCTCATGAAAGCTCAGCTGCCTCTTTCTGTATCTGAGACGACACTGACAGTTTTGGAGTCGGAGGTGATGGCGGGTGAGGGAGGCACCACCTTCTGGGTCCCCACTGTCCTTGCTGGGCGCTCGGGGGCCCCGTGACCACAGGCTGTCTTCCTTTCTGGGTTCCACGGATCTCACTGGGAGGCCACAGCACCCGCAGTTTACTCAGCAGCCAGCTTTGAAACAACCATAAAACCTTAAAGGATGTTAGAGGAATTCTCTGTACTATTTCCTCAACATTTTGCAAATCTGAAATTATTCCAGAATAAGAAGTTTAAAGAAAAGAAATCACCTTAGGGGAGAGTCCCATTTGATTTCAGACTACACTACATGAATCCATTCACTATTACAGCTCCATCAGTTCCACATCAAATGTGGCTTGGGAAAGGGGCTGAGAGGTGGTCCCCTGGCGAGGGGACATGTTTCTCAAGTTTGAGCAGTTCTTCAAACAACTTGTATAAACTTGTCAAGTTATTCAAGGGCCCTAATACACTGAAATGGTGAGTTTTGTTACCGTTACTGAGGGATAAGAATAAGAAGAGGCCCCGATGTTCTGAGTAAAAGAACCAGGTGGGGAACGTTCTCGCAGGCCAAAGACACCCATGACCCTAGGAGGCTGTCGTAATCCTCAGATGTGGAAAAGCTGCAGCCCCTCCTGAACGACAACATCTGCTTCACAGCAGCAGGCATGGAAAGAGACATGAGTTGCCCAGCCTGCTTTAGGCCCTGGTTTAAGCAATGAAATGGGAAGCACCCCAAATCCATGTTCTTTAGAAAAAAAGACTTTTATTGTTGCAACTAAAATGCAAACCATCATTTATATGGCAAGTTGGAAAACTGTACAGTTTGACAGTTCTGTGAGGTCACAGAAGACCCTGAGACGCGCCGCCCCCCCCCCCATCATGCATCCACGTATACACACACCTGGAAAGTTATTATACCAAAACACCTGGCTGTTTTTATTTTTGTAAAAATGGTTTATTCTATGGCCACTGTAAAAAATAATGACCTGACGAGTAAATATTGGCTTAAGGCATATAGCAGAGCAGCTCACTACTTCTCTAACATACGTGTGACAGGACGCAGAGCCATCTGGTTTCCAAGGATAGGAGGTTAAACCAGTATATCCACTTTGAAATGCTACTAAATATACACACCCAAACTACTACATACACATACAGGACTTAACAGAACCGACGGACAAGCCCAACTCAAACACGCCTGCAGCCTGGCCCCCAGCCTCATCGCACCTCACCAGGGCCTGCGGGCAACACAGCAGATGCTCCCCCCCGGAAACTTATGCAGAGCTTCTAACACGTGAAAGGCAAAAATGTGAAAATGCTGGCCAAAGAGCAGCTCGTGAGCCACAGCTGCCTTTTATTTTTTCTTGGTAAAAAAAGCCACTGAATGTGGAGGTCATAGGTTCCCCCCCACGCAGGCAGAGTCCTGAGCACCATCAGTCCCCAGAGTTCGAGGTGGGGGCAGACGCCTCGTGCAGCAAGGCACCCGGACCTAGAGGGCCCCAGGCTGACTTGAAGGGACCGTCGTCCAGGCTGTTTCAGGAAGGGCGGTTTCCGACAGTTGCCGTGGTTCCAAATCACGGTCCGCTCAAGGCGAGTATGAACTTGGGTGCAGTGGAGGCTGATCCGAAAGGTGCATGTGTGTGTGTGTGGGGGGGGGGTGGGTGGGAGGGAGGACCCTGATTCTCCACATGTCCAGCGTGCAGGTGTGACCATGGCTCCCCATACCCTTGGAATGTCTGAGCTGCAGTGGACCCAGCTGGAGGAGGACAGGCTGGGCCTCACTAGGAAGTCACCAGAGTGTCGTGCCAGGAATTAGGCAACTATCTGTTACTGGAAAACGTCATTCCACTGCTGAATAGCAACTATTTCAGCAACAGTCTTAGGAACCACAGACATGTAACGATCAGACCGTGCAAAGGGAAACTGGACTTATACATGGGGCACGCTAGTCAGCAGAGCGCTAAGTATTCCAAGCACGTCGTATCTGATGGGGACACAGGAAGACGGGACATGCATCTTAATACACACAGGGAGAGTGGTGGCTGAGGTCAAGGTTGAGCAGGTAACTGGGGAGGTGAGGAACTGGGACAAAGGAACCTCACACCATGTCTTAAATAGCCAAGTGTCCATTATACATTATCCCCTTGCTCTATGAACACATGCAGACTCCTTCTCGAGTGCGCCGCAGCATCGTGACATGACGACAGCTCCCAGCCATCCTCCTACTGGGCACTGGTCTACGTGGAGGCTTGCGGCAAAGTCCTCCGTTTCCAGCCCGACCTGAGGGTTTACTGCTGTACTTTTGGATAAAGCCCTTGGTGCAAGGCTGACATCCAAAACCTTGAACATGTTACTGGTTTAAGAAGATGCCAGTGCACTGTGGATGTCTTCGGGGGAAACGATGTGAAAATAAATATGGAGTGGAGAGAGGCTCACTACGGGCAGTCTCCCAGGAGGGCGGCGGGAAGCACTGTGCGCTGCCCGCTGCGGGCCCCCACGTGAGGCTCGCCCCGCTGCCCACCCAGGCTGCCCTGCCCCGTGCCACGGGCACAGCGCCCTCCTGTGCCCTCCTCAGAACTGGGCCGTGGGTGTGGTCCTCCAAGCAGGGGAGGGGGAGGAAGGGGAGATGGTGCAGCTGAGGCCAAGTGCCCAGGAGGGCCGCTTCAGTGCAGACCCGCGACTCGCGGGCGGCTGCGGCCTTGCCTGTAGCCTCACCCACGGCGGCTGCCCGCCAGGTGGACGAGGCTGGCGCTGGGTCAGGCTGTGTGTCGCTGCTGAACAGGAACTGAAAAGAAACCAAGCATTTCCAGACGAGCCCGGCGCTGCAGAGCTGCAGACGCACGCACACCCTGGCTGCCCCTGCCTCCCATGAACAGTTTGATTTTTCACAGGAGCTCTGCCTTCCCCAAAATCACCTCCAAACAAAAAATTATTTGCATGCTGCTAAACCACTGGATGCAAAGACGGTTGCTTAGAAAAGAGGTAAAATGTGAAAAACCAATAAAGAACGAATCATCTTGGGAGGTGATTTCCGTGACTGGAGGTTTGAGGCTCCTCCTCGACCTTTTCCTTAACTTGACCAGTGACACGTTCTAACTGGGGGGATTTCTGCCGAGACAGGATTCCTATTCCGAGCCGAGCAGTACCTGCTCCATCTGGGTCTTGAGGCCTGGGTGGAGGACTGGCGGCCACCCTGCGGTGACCTCTGGCCCCAAGGGACCCTGAGTGGGGAGCCGTGAGGGGAGGGCTGTGTGGGGAAACGGAGGCGGGACACCCTGAGCAGAAGCAGAAGCCAGGTTCTGATTTCTAGAGATGGCCTTCGCTGCTCTCCTTCTCCCAGTGGGGGAAGCCTGCAGCAGGGGCTGTGGCTCAAGCCAGACGGGGGCCGACTCTCAACCCTCTTCACCAAGGGAGTTTACATTCGTACATGTGTGGGAGTCTTTCCCTGGGAAATCAAATAAAAACTGTATCTGGTGAGGCCACCTAAGGGCACAAGGCAGTTTCATAAGTGCCTGGTCTTTTCTCCCCCCAACCCCAGAAATAACAAAAAGCTTCTTTTTATAAAGGTTAAAAACAACAATGTGTTGTAATTCTATTATTTTTTTTTTTTTTCAAAAACGAACAAAAAAAAGGAAGAGAGAGAGAGAGACGTATTTGGCATTTCTTCTACTTACTCCTGAATAGGTTAAGGCCCTGAGATCAGACTCCTCCACTCCTGGGGCCTCAGCGCCTCCAGCCCCCAGTGCGCCAATCCCCAGTCCTCTCCTGTTAGCCCTCACAGTTCTAGACTCTGAAAACCTCTGGCCTGCTTCTTCCGGACGGGCTCAGGGCCTCCCCGGCACTGAGCGCCGCCGCCGGGCGAAGGCCAGGCTTTCTGCAGGCGGTCTGGCCAGCACGTCCGTCAGTGGAAACAGACCCTGTAGCAGAGGTATGCGCCGGCCGTGAGGACCGTGGCCACACACACGTTGACCAGGAAGGGCTTCCAGTGGCTCAGCGGCTGGTCTCGCTCCTCTGCAGGCGGCGACGGCTCCCCCTGCGCAGGGTCTGCGCCCACGACCCGCCTTCTGACTTCAGTGTCTTGACTCGCGCTGAGGAGTAAGGGGGCAGATAAGGGTTACTCACCCGGGAAGACAACGGCAAGGATGCTATTATCACGGGAGGAACTGTAGGGAAGGGAGGCCCCTGGAAACGGCCTGACAACGCAGACACTGGCTGGAAGACTGCCTGTCACCACCTCCTTGCCAGGGCAGGGGTCCGGGGCGAGGCCTGGGTGCGTGCGGGCTCCCCCTGGTGCAGACACTCAGGAGTTTGGCCTGCTCCATGGTCTCCTGGCACCCTCTGGCTTTCACTGCCCAGATCCACGCTTCCCTGCTCCTCACTTTCACCCATGGAATGTGGAGGGCACCTTGCTCCACGGTCTTCATGAATGAAGAAACAGGACACGTGACCCCGATGTGGCACAAGCCGCGGGCCCCCTCCGTCTCTCGCCCGTGGCCTGCGAAGAGCCCTCGGGGAGCACACCGTCCACCCTCAAATGTCAGCGGAGGCCCTGGAAGCCGGGCACAGCCTCCTGCACTCAGGCTCTGCTCTGGGAGGCTCCCCCGGACAAGCGTCTCTAGAGCCCCAGAACGAGAGGTGCACAAAAGGCCCTGGGAGTGGGTTCATGGGCCGGGACTCAGGTCTGGAACCAGCATTTGGCAAAGTAACCAGGGAAGATCTGGATGGTACGCTTAGCCGGAGGGCCTGGCAGGGCACACACCACGTGCAACCTGCTCACTCCTGCATGACGTTCCCAAGCCCGGCCACGAGAACACACCCTGATCCCGCCTTTCAACAGCTGCAGAGCATTCAGCACAGGGGGAAAGCCCTCCCGATACACTCCCTGGATTCACAATCAACCCACCTCTAGTTTTTCACCATTACAGGTGATGCCACCATGAACACCTCTGCCTACACACCTCTGCACTCCACATGCCTGCTGAGAACTGCTGCAGGCTGAATCGCAAGGTGCAGACAAATGTGAGGTCAGAGTGGGCGCTAATCTTAAGCTGCCCTCTGAAACAGCAGGCACTGAGGGCACTGCTTCCACGAGCTCAGGCTGATTCCTGTCCACCCTTCAAGCTCCGGCACAACGTCACCACCTGCAGGCAGCCCTCCCTGACCTCCCAGGAAAAGCTGGGTGGCTCTTCTCTAAGGCTGGTCACCTCAGCGTGCGCCTCCATCACAGTCCCATCCATGGGGCCCCCACCACAACCTACTGTTCCCTTCCCAACAAGATGGTCCAGAACACAGATCAGGGGCCCTGCTCTAATTATCTCATTTCTCACAGGCACGAGTAGGTGCTCGGTAATTTTGTCAAACCATAAGGAAGAAAAACGACAATCAAAGCTACACGAAAAGGTTGAGTTCTGGGGGCTGGAGGGACGTGGTCAGGCCTGGATATCAGTTTCAGGACCTGTCCGAAGCACGGCTCCTGTTTTCTGTCGCTGTGGACACTGGGCTGGAAGACCTGACTGGAGCCCCAGTTCCAACAGGCACCACCAGGTGGCGCTAGACCCCTGCTGCAGTCAGTCCCTCTCCCCGGCCAACCTGTGCTCAGTCCAGAGGCTCCGCCAATCAGCGGAGGCGCAGGGCTGGTCCAGGGGCCTGTCTCCCCAAGGACACAGAAGTACCAGTGGCCAAGAGAAGGCTGCCCGCCCCCACCCCCTCCAGTAAGCCAGGACCATCTTTACCTTTCCAGGCTGCAGGGGGTGTTTAACGGGGCTCTGGTTGCTTCCTTGATGGGGCCGTCTTCTTTATCCTCCTCCTCAGTGTCATCCTTTACCCACTGATGGTTGGGGAAGAATTCCTTGCACTTCCCGTTGTGTGGCTCAAGGACTCGCTTGGGGGGCCGGGGAGGTGGGGGGACGTGCTCAGGTGGGGGCTCCAGATCCTCGTGGGAGAGCTCTTTCCATTGCTCCTTGAAAAAGCAGCAAGAGGAAGATTTCACGGTTGGTGATTTGTCGGGAAATCTGCTCCCTTTCAAGTGAGGAGAGGTGAGGGCTAGGTGAGGGGCCTTTCAGCTTCTCGGGTCTCCAGCTGTGTCCTTGGAAGATGAGATCTTTGGAAAATAAGGTCTAACTTCCCTATTAATGCTCTCTGGGTGAGCACTTCAAAGAAACTGGAACATGGTGACAATTCCCACAACTTTCTAGCTAAACGGACTTAAACATGAAGTCTAGCTCTTTCCCCTGACACATGACATTATTTCAACTTTGACAGTGAACAGCCTCCTTCTTTAGAGGCAAAAGTTTAAAGCCAACACACTCGGATTAAAGCAAAAGGAATGCTGACCTGCACCGAAGAGTCTCCCATGATGAACTTGGCGCCCTCGATCACAGCCAGGTAGGAGAAGCGGAGCTGGTCTGCTGTCTGGATCAGTCCCATCCGAAATTTCCGCATTTCTAACAGAACTTTCTTGATATCAACAGAAGAAGGGTCTTTCCTTTTGTCCATCTGAAAGCCAGAGAGGAGACGCAGCTGAGCGAGGTCTGGGTGTCAGGGGCAACATGACTATACACGTCCTAGGGGAGCGTGAGAGGAAGAGTGTGAGGGAAGGGGATTCTCTGGCTTTAAGAGCACTCCTCCAAATGAAGCTGTCTACGGTAAAGCTCCCTTGACAGGCGGGAAGCTGCTAGAAAGTCAAGACCAAGGCAGGCTGCCTGCAGACAGTGATGAGGGCCGCGGCCAGGCCAGCCTGGCGGTCACTGCATGCTCCCTCTGCTTCCTGCGGTCTTGAGGGATGTCTTACCAGCAAGAGGCAGGTGTCAGCCAGGCAGAAGGTGCCTGACCTGCCGATGCCGGCGCTGCAGTGAACCACAATGGGGCCGTGTTCACGGCTGAGCGAGCCCGACTCGCGGACTTTGAAGAGAAAGTTCAGAAACGAGGCCGGCGATTCGGGGACTCCGAAGTCAGGCCACGTGGTATAGTGGAAATGTAAGATCTCTCGGGTTTCTCGAGACTGAAAGAGAAATACACATGTGACGACTCTCAAAGAATCACCTGTCTGAGAACCACTGACTTCAAGTAAGCGCGAAGTGCCTTTCGACCCGCCCGCCTCCACGAGCAGCCTTCGTTCCCAGATTCTCTCCTCGGGACCACAGACTCAGCGGACAAGGCTCGAGCCCCGGGCAGGCGCCAGGCTGCTCCTGCTTCAGCTGCAACACTTTCGCCCCCAGGAGCCCTCCTCTCGACGCCCTTCTCCCTTCTGCTGTCTTCAAGGTCACAACTGACTTCTCTCCGTAAGTCAAAGTGGTGCTGCACCACCGCCCACAGCAGTCTTGTCATCAGCGCCTCGGGGTTTCACATCAAAGAGTGGAAATGTAACCACACGTGACGGGCACCAGCTCTGGGGAACCCGGGACTTTACAAGACGATCTGGACGTCTCAGAGGACTGTCATTTTACAGAAAAAGGTTACTGACTCGGTCCCCAAAGACTGGAGGCTGCACGTGTGGCTCAGTCCCTCAGCGAGGAGGGGTGCCGGTAAGACCAGCTGGCCCGGCCCCCAGTGAGCGTCTGCGCTCCCGCGCTGGGCACCTGGGCTCCCAGAGCTCTCGCATGCCACCCCACTAGCCCCGTTACTCCCATGTTCCAGATCAGAAGCCTGAGGCTAGGCAGGCACCGCTCTACTAGCAGGGGGGCAGGAGTTTCAATCTGAGTTGCCTGACTCCAGAGCCCGCGTTCACAGCCTGCTGCAGGGACCCTGAAGGTGGACCCTGACGCTTGCCCCCGAGTGTGTCTCCTTGTGGCCCTATCAGCTCCCAGGGGAACTGTGAGGACGGCCTCTGGGGCTGATTCCAGCTCTGCTCCTCTGAGATTCCACTCCCAGGGTGGACAGCGGGCTGCCAGGGGCGACAGTCAAACCGTGGTTCTCACTGAGGAGAGCCCTCAAACCAAGTGCCCACAGTCACGGGAGCCAGTCACGAGGTAAGTAAGGCCTGAGACAGGAACCCCACCAGCAGCGTGGAGCCAAGGGCCACGCTGGCACCCAGGTCACCTGCAGAGCAGGTGATGGGGAAACACTGGGCCGGAGACCTGGTGGCCGACAGCGCCTCTCCCCTCATTTGGCGAATGTCCACCACGTGCCTCCTGGATGCCAGGTGCCACGAGGGACGACTCGGCCCTGCCCTCCCAGAGCTCACGCCTCCGGTACAACCACCCTCCCTGACCAGACGGTGACAAAAATGTGGGAAACGACCCACAACACACAGCAAGGACCTGACACCACAGAGAACACACACGGGTCACCCCGCACCAGCCATGACTCATGCTGGTATCTTCCTGCAATGACTGGAACCAATCTGTTGATCACACCAGGATAACTTTGAAAACCACACAGGCAGCTCCATGCCTTCCTTCCTAGAAAACGACCTCCTTATATACTTTAATGGTTTAAAAGAGAAACGTGTCTTTCTTTTTTTTTGGGGGGGGGTTGGTAAGAAAAGCACTTAAAAAGATTTTTTTTTAATGGAATAAGAAAACAGGCCAAAAGCAAGTTCCTTCTTTAAATTCTTGAAAAGGTGTGGGTCATCTGTTTACGCTCTCCCTCATGCCTGCCCACCTCTTTCTCAAGGAATTCATTTCAGACCTATGCGCGAACAGATCCACAAGGCTCAGAACAGATTTTTTTTAAAAACCACATTCTGTTAGAGCAAACAGATCTCCCCCAAACCTCTGCTCTGCCGCCCAGACAGAGTAAGCCTCTTCTGCTCGGGCGAATTCCATTCTCTTCAACGAGCGAAGAAATTTTCTCGAGTTTACCAGAAGTCATTCGTAATGCCAGGCTCGCAAGTGCTCAAAAGCATTAAAAAAAAAAGTCTACCACAGAATCCTCCAGGCACATTCCAACCCTCCGCCAAGATTACTCCTGAAAAACGCCCGTCTCAGCCCCTCGGTCAGCGCAGAAGCCCGTGTGCGCCCTGCCCCCGGGGCCGCAGCGCTCAGCAGGGCGGGGCCGCCACGCGGTTTCCACCTCTCCTCCGCTCCCAGGCACCTGCGCCGAGCTCTCCATCTCACTCCCACTCTGAACCCACTCCAGGAGTCACTGCCACTACAGAGCAGAAGTCGAAAGTTAAACTGCGAATGAGGACAAGGCCGGAGCAGACCCTGCCCGTCGGCCCGCCCGCCCGCGGCCCTGGGGGTCCGTGCTCCCTCGGCCCCACCGGAGCCCGCGAGCCCCGCACACGGACCGCTGCGGGAAGCCTTCCAAAAGCCCGGGCTGGGGATAGACTTGACAGGCGGAGAGATACGGTGCCCTCGGCTCAGGACCGACAGTTTGAGGAGGTGGGCCGTGGGACTGCACAAGGCTGGGGTGCCCACGTCTGAGGGAGCCCCCCGGAGCTCCCCTCTGCGGTCTCCGTCACGCACGGGGGTCTCCAGTGGGGGTTGGGGCGCAGGCGAGCTCTGCAGCTTCCCCGTGTAAGGGTCCTCAGCAGGGTTGCGTCCAGCAGTGCCGAGAGGTGGTCCAAGGCCATCATTTAATAAGAGCCAGCCCCTGGTGTTATAAACTCCCCCAAACTGGGCCTTTCTTCCCTCACTGCAAACTAGCGACTGTGGATGAGAGACCCGCGTGCCCCGCTGGTGTTAACTCCCAGGCTATCACGTTAGACCCCCTGCAGCTGGTCTGAGGTAAGAACCTACCCTTCCCCCTAAGAACCGGTGTTAGCTGGGGCTTAGAGAGTTCTGTGGAAAGGGAGGTACTAAGACTTTGCTCCCCAGACACTGCTGTTCACCTGGCAGGTAAGCAGGCAGACGCTGCTCACCACGGTGTGAAAACCACATCTTGCTCAGAGCTCAGAAAACCACTGGTGCCAAGTAAATCACGACTGAAACAACACCTCAAGGAGACGTCACCAACGGGCCCACCCCCAGCACTCAGGTGTGGGTCGTACTCACCATGAGGTTTTCCAATTCCAGCTGTCGTACTGTGTAATAGGACTTAATGTCTTCTGAGATCAATGTCAATTTCAAATTTGTGTCTTCAAAGACCATTTCTCTCTCTTCTTTCTGTGGCCAGTACTGTGCACATTTTAACTAGGACAGAAAATAGCGCCTAGTTATTGTGAGCAATGGACTGTCTTCCTATGGAGGTGTGGAATACTGTCCAAGAGCTTTATGATAACCTCCAAACCAAGGGTTTTCTGACCTTGGATGCTGACATCAGTGTAACCTGCCCGCCTCCTGGGGAGATGGGGAGGGGCGTGTGAAGACCTAGGCCAGGGCGAAGCGGGCAGACAGGACGTGCACTCTGCGCCCAGCCGCCCCGGTTATCCGCACAGAGACAGGCTCCATGCGTCGCATCCCCTTCCTGTCACCCACAAGAGGAGCCAGCCTGCACACAAGGTTCAGTCTCCTAGGAATGACTTCATGTAGCCATTTCAAAGATTATCAAGAACCTGATTGGTGCCCTCGGCACAATGCCGACTCCTTACCTTGGGGACGATAACAAGACTAGACTGTGAAAAACTTCAGGGGTTGTGCGTGCTAATTTGCTTCAGTGGTGTCCGCACATTTTGGCGACCCCATGACTGTAGCCCACCAGGCTCCTCTGTTCAAGGAATTCTCCAGGCAAGGATACTGGAGTGGGCTGCCATGCCCTCCTCCAGGGGATCTTCCTGACCAGGGATGGAACCCACACCTCCTGAGGCTCCTGCACTGCAGGCGGATTCCTTACTGCTGAGCCACCAGGGAGCCCCTTGAAGGCTTTAGTCAAACAGAAACCAGGATCTAGAAGGCTTGAGAGGGGTCCTCCAAGGCTGGGGATCACCTCCTGCCCCATCCCACCCTTTTATTCTGGTCTGGTTCAGTTCAGAAAAGTCCTTTTGATGTTCAATTAAAAATCCCAGGAACTATGTGATAGTCTTGATTTAAATGTAGCTCATTAACATTTTCCTTAAAGCAAGCAAGCTCCCAAAGACTTGGTTTCATTTAGAGGTCAAGAAAGAAAATTCGGGTCAAATTCAGTGGCAACGCTTTGCGTGAGCCAAGTTTCTACACCAGACATTTCTGGCTGCTGATGACTATTCTGGACAAAACCGGCAGGTAGACAGGGAGAAGCTGCCGGGTTCATAAGCCAGAAGAACTGACATCCCCAGACAGGGGCCCTCGGAGGCAGTGTGACTTCCATCAAATGAAGTATCAGTGCGTGTCAACAGCTCTTTGGGAAACAGCACAAGTTCAAGACACTTAGAATTCAACACGCACTGACTCAGAGGAGAAAGGAGGCTCTTGAAGAGGCTGAAGACAGAACAACAAATGCCCACTGATCCTGCTTTAATGAAAACCAAAGCCACAGAAAAAAGGGGGGGGAAACAAATTAAGAAACACCACATTGTGAAGCCACCAAAGCATCCAACTTTGTGGTCCCCAAACAGAAGGCCAATAAGGTTTTCTAAAGAGCCTAGACATGGACGTTTTGGACGGTTTCACCCATGTCATCTCCCTGCACCGATGTGCATGCATGCATGCTAAGTAGCTTCAGTCATGTCTGACTCTTTGATACCCTATGGACCGTAGCCCTCCAGGCTCCTCTGTCCCGGGGTTCTCCAGGCAAGAATACTGGAGTGGGCTGCCATGCTCTCCTCCAGGGATCTTCCCGACCCAGGGATCAAACTTGCGCCTCATAAGTCTCCTGCACTGGCAGGCGGGTTCTTTATAACTAGCGCCACCTGGGAAGCCCAGCTGCGAAAATGAACCGCTGGAACAGAGCCCAACTATCAGCATCAAAGTGATCCTGCCACTCAGGACACAGAAGCATTGATGGCATCACACAATCATGACTGCATGCTCAGCCACAGTGGGCGAGGCAGGTGAGAGCAAGACTTTTTCAGTTCAGTTCAGTTCAGTCGCTCAGTCATGTCCAACTCTTTGCGACCCCATGAATCGCAGCATGGCAGGCCTCCCTGTCCATCACCAACTCCCGGAGTTCACTCAGATTCACGTCCATTGAGTCAGTGATGCCATCCAGCCATCTCATCCTCTGTCGTCCCGTTCTCCTCCTGCCCCCAATCCCTCCCAGCATCAGAGTCTTTTCCAATGAGTCAACTCTTCGTATGAGGTGGCCAAAGTACTGGAGTTTCAGCTTCAGCATCATTCTTTCCAAAGAAATCCCAGGGCTGATCTCCTTCAGAATGGACTGGTTCAATCTCCTTGCAGTCCAAGGGACTCTCAAGAGTCTTCTCCAACACCACAGTTCAAAAACATCAATTCTTCGGTGCTCAGCCTTCTTCACATTCATACATAACTACTTAGAGGATGTTTAAAGGAGGCATTTATTCCTACACTTCGAATAATCAGATCTGTGTAATGCCTTGAGACACCAGAAACAAAGAAGCCACCTTGGTAGGCCCAGAGCCACGAGTGCTGGAGTGGGCACCCAAGGCAGTAAGCAGACAGAGAGTGAAGCCAAGAAGCAGAAATGCAGAACGGCCAGTTGCTCTCAGAGAAAAGTCCAATGCTTTCATGTCTCATGGGCAGGAGAGGCAAGTCTTTTAAATCTCGTCTCCACACAACAAGCACTCACTTTCAAAAGTAAATATAAAGCCTCACAAATCTCTTTTATCTGGATAAAGACCAAGACTCTGAAACTTTATCGCTGAGGAATTTTGGCACACACTGAGTGTCAATCAACCAATACTTATTTAAAAATAGGAGTTCTTCAAAGAACTCTTAGGCATCTCCAGCAACATGCCACAGTCTGCTCTCTGTCATTTCCTGTAGAAGTTTTTTGCTGTAAAAACACATAAAATAAAACAGAGCAGAAGAGAAGCAGCACAAGACCACTACTCCTGAGATCCTATTAAGTGGATCCACAGTGACCGGAAGAGGAGATTATTTTGTTGGAAAGCAGCCCTTCACTTAGCTAAGCTGGGGGCATGTCTCGAGGCGGCCAGGCCAGAGCTGGCACCTGTTAGAGGCGCTGTCACCAGCAGGAGGGCGGTGTGAGAGTTCTCGGGTTCTTCTCAAACAGCTAGGGCATGCTGAGAAAAATCCACCGAAGGCATCTGAGGTGACCCACTGATGGGTGATCTGGCTGAAAGAGGGATGAACACGGAGAACTAAAAGTGGAATGTGAGACAGACAGACAAAGCCTAAAGCACCCGCGATATACAACTCAGGGTCCCGAGGCTGAAAGCCCTTGAAATCAAACAGCATCTCTAGCAGGGACTTCAGGAGAGAGACTGGGTGACGCTTCTGGGTGAACATGGCCTGGCTTACGCCCCCTGCCTAGACAACTTGCATTCCTGGCCCCTGCACACATATGCACGCCAGCTTATCATGTCTAAATGCAATTTCTACATGGAATGAATGAGAACTTTAGCCACTTGGACGAACTTGGTCTAACACACACAATTATTTTTTGCACAACTGTCTTCCAGGAAGTATATCGGGTCCCCAAAGGGTAACGGGTAGTTCTGCCAAAACATACGAGGGGGACCACTGGACACTATTTGGTGACAGAAACCAGAAAACAAATATGCATTACATGGAGACGCTCTGCCAGCTGGTTTTTAACCACAGGCTGTAGTGGAGAAATTATAATTAGATTAGTTGAGCAAACAAGACACTGCAATTTCTTCTAATTTCCCCCGGTCAGCTCTGATGGGGGTGATAACTGAGAACGCTGAGGCAGAATTTAAAATGTTGATCCCAAGGAAGGCTTAAGAACCATAAGCCACACACGGCTTTCCATGTCAATTTGCATGCCCAAGTGACCTAGGGTAAAAAGAAGAGCTAGAGAGGAAGACAGGGACTATGCCACATTACCACAGTAAACTACATATAAACACTAGACAGTTTTAAACGGCCAGCACAGCAGTCCAAGGGGAAAGGACATCACAGTGGATCCGTGGTCTGTCTATGCTCAGCTTTGGGTGGGAGACCACCGAGGGCAGGGCCTGCTGCGGAGCATGCCACTTGAGTACCTGGATACCCTTCCTGGTGTCCTCTGACCACAGTAGCTGGAGCAAACCATGTGCAAACAGTGAAGAGGTTTCACCTGAACTTTCAGTGACAAACAAACAAAAGGCAAATGCTACCTTCTCTGATGAGTTTTGAGTAAGTCAGTCTTGATTTAAAATTCTCAACCCTCCACATCACGACAGAGTGAGTCACAACTGCAGGCAAGTCTGCCTCTCCAGGGACACCGGACAGTGTCTGGGGACGCTTTTAAAGGCTTCGGCTGCCGGCAGGGTGCTCCCAGCAGTTGGTGGGTGGAGACCATGATACCCCAAGCCACAGGCCGGGCCTCCCCGGCCCGGGCAGAGCGCGACCCGGCCGGAGAGGCAGCAACACTGGGGCTGGGAGAGCCTGGTGCCCCCGTGCTCAGCGCCCGCGCTGGCCACCACGGCTCGCTTTCCCTTGCGGAGCGCCTGTGTGGCAGCAGCCTGATGTTTTGTTTCTTTATTCAGAGTTGCTGACAAGAAAGGTGGTGGATAAGGGCTTACTTCACGTTTGCAAATTTGTGTTTTACTAATCAAGCCACTGCAGAGAAAATTAAAAAACCACTTTCACTAAGACTTTTTTTTCAGACAAAACACACTGTTGTAGCAGTTTAATATTCAGGTTAAGTGCTTTATCTGTTTCTGTAGAGCAAATGAATCCTCTCTTCTGAGAAAAGGAGGCAGAGGCAAAGAGACGATTTTAAACATGAACTGTCGTAAGAGGGCCGTTTGCTGTCGCCAAGCCCCGTCCTTTCTGGGGAGAGAGGGATGAGTCTATGCGGCAGGTGCATTATCCCTTCAGGTTTTCACTGCTCAAGTTTCCTTTGACACATTACTGCTTCACACTTGTACTTTTCCCCTGAGGGCCACGATGGTCCTTTCTCCGGCGGTGGGCTTCTCTGGAGCATTCACGTCCTTCTGGAAGCCGGGACAGCGGCGTCCATGCTGAGCCCAAGCACGGTGCCAGCGCCGGCCCGGACCCCCCTTCCCGTTGGCCTCCATGCTCCTTGGCTCTCTTCCCCTGGGGCCTCCGTGTCGGAGGCTGCGGAGCCTCGCGTGGCCGGCAGTGGGCATTGGGGAGAGGGCAGGAGCCTGAGAGGAGGACGTGACACCTACTGTGCCCTCAGACGTGAGGGAAGGTCAGCACAGCCACGCGGGCCTAAGGGCAGCCACGTGCACCTGGCGGGGGCGAGTGCGATTTAGGTCATTAGTCCAGAGAAGGGGCGAGAGACTTTAAAAAAAAAATTTTTTTTTAATAAAATAAGTCTGCTCTGGCTGGAGTAGGGTGATGAAGGGACAGAGTGGGGCCCAGGCCACCGAGGGCCCAGCTGTACCCGGTCCAGCATATGTCCTGGGAGGCGCGCAAGCCCTAGAAAGGTTTCAGCTGGCAAGAGGTGTGGGAGACCTGGTTTAGAAAGATCGCTCTGGATGTAGGGGCAGAAGAGACAGAGGAGAGGCAGGCGGTGGCCTCAACAAACAGGTTCATGTTGCAAAGTCCTCAGAAGCGAGGCCCACACTCCGGAAGGGAAGCGCAAGCAGACACTGTCCCTGTGAGAGGAGCAGCCAGGGAGACTCCAGGGGCCCAGCGCCTGCGGACCTGACAGGGCCGGCTCTGCGTCCAGCTGCTCCCACCGCTGGGTTGTGCAAAGGGGCACTTTACCAGAGAGGGCAGGCACGGTCAAGGCACAGCGGGAACTTGCTTTCCAAAGTGAAGCTCTGCTCACACCGCTGCACGAAGCCAGCAGAGCAGCCCCAGAAGCACACGGGAGAGGAAAGCGGGGCTCACGCTCCAGGCGCTGGGCAGGCCGGCCGACAGGGTGGGGTGGAGACCAGGGCAAGGGCCGCTCAACCTTTCTCTCCTTTAAACTCACCTGTTTATCTGACTTGGTTACAATAAGCATGTAATTACATACTGCTTCTTTGGATTTTTCTAACAGAAATCTAAACAACCTGAGGAAATGAACAAACATCGCCCTAATGGACTGGCACCCGTGCGGACAGTGGCGTGAAGCGTGGGCAGCTCCGACTCACCGATCCTTTCTCCATCACTCTGTTGAGCATGACGACGCCCCTGCTCTTCTGCTCCCACACCATCTCCCAGAAGTGACCGCAGGTGTTGGGTAAAGGGCCCTGCAAACACAATTCACAGTGTGTGCATCTTACATACAAACCCGTCCTGGTGCGAGCTCGCTGTCGGTGCTGAGTGGACAACAGCGCCCTCAGGTAGCGTGGAAGCCGTGGCTGAGGCCAGGACCTGCCTCTCCCTGCCTAGCGGTCAGTAACCACAGTTCTATTTTCTACCATGTAGCGAAAGGTCATTTCCGTATCTCAGAGCTGGTTCAGAGCCGAATGACAGAGGAGAGAAAACACTGATTCTGCTTTCTGGTTTGGGCTGGCTGGAGCAAGGGCGCCAGAGATCTCTATGTCAGGGCGGCTGGGACAGTGAACAACACTGCTGGCTGCTGGTGAGCGGTGGAGGGGAAGGGCCCCACCCGCACACCCTCGGACAAGCCACCTGCCTCCCTTCCCGCAGCTCCTCCGCCCAGCCTCTAATCGTCAGAGCACATGTTCACAGGGCTGGGAAGATGGTCACAGACTGACTACACCTTTCTGCAGGACCCGGAACACAGTAAATACCCTACGAAGTGTAAGCTATCATTATTACTACTATTAATGGCCAATCCGACCACAGACTCCCCTCACCCTTGGAGCACGGGACCTAAGAGATGAGGGCACACACAGCCGGGGGTGGGCAAGGGCCGTGGTGCCACTGGCCCCAAACATCACTCCAGTCCAGAACGGGTCTGAGGGACTAAAGTCATGGAAGATCTGAAAGGACACTCACCAAACAGCCAATACTTGAAGGTGGGCGTGAAGGCCAGTATCCGTGACATTACTCTCTACAGGTTTAAAAAGTGAGACGAGAGCCTTGCATTATTTGCTTAATGAACGACACTGAAAAAATGGGCACAGTGTTCTTGGTTTTGTGGCATGGAAATGATTTCAGTCCCACTGTCCAGTGGTGCAACTTTGGGGCCAGGCTGCTTGAACCCCTTACGTGAATCTCAGGGCAGAGGGAGACCATGTCAGCAAGCAGCTGGATACATCTGGGGTGCGATCTGACGGACAGACGGAACTTCAGACGTGCCAAGCAACTGCGAGGGTGCGGGGGTGGGGAGGACAGCGGGGTAAGAGTTTTCATGATGATTTCCTAATTCCCGTTTGACTTTATATACCCTATCTTTGCTTTGGGCTTGCTGACCCCAGACCAAGCTGAACGGCTGAAATCAGGAAGTAAGGAACTTGACCACTTCTAAAAGAGAAGTTCCCAAGAAGCCACTTGGCCACAACCTCTTCCCACCAGCTTGCCACCAAGGTCTCCCTGCCCCTCACCCCAACCCCAGAGGGCTGGGAGGACCACGGCTGAGGGCCTGGGGACTGATGTTCCGTACAATGCCTGGGGGCGTGTCGGGCAGACTCTGGTCATGTGTGGAGAGGAACCCGGATAGAACAAAGGGACAGTCAAGAAGGGCCCCCAGGAAAAGGCTCCAAAGCAGACTTTGGTCACTGTGCTGCCTAGCTTCACTGTCATTTTAGCCTCCAAATATTAGACAGGGTTGTGATGTTCACAGTCACCCTAGGACCCAACCTAACATAAGACTGAGAAACTGACATGGAAAGAGAAAAGAGGAAATGAGGATTTAAAGAGAGAGAGAGAGAAAGATTTAGACTGTGTATATCAATGTACCAGTAAGAGATGATGACTTGAGAAAATCGGTTGAGAGACCCCTTCACCCTCTTCCCCAGACTCCCGTGGTCTCTGGGTCATATACCAGTGTTTCACAAAAGGCCAATTATGAAACCACTGTTGTGATTTCTTTTTCCATAAAGATGCCAAAAACCAAGGGGAGTTTCAAGTCATTCTGCATGCTTCTCCACATAACCTCACACACCGCTCCACCCTCAAAGAATGAGGACCACGCAGAGGAATTCTGAAAGGCCATCTGGATAAAGATTTCTGGTCTATTACTAACCCTCTTACGTGTCCATAACCAGCTCTGATGCCCTGAGGCAAATACTTAGGGACTCAACACAGGTACCATCTTCTCTAGCTACTGCCTCTGTCGACAAACCAGACAACCCTGGCATTTTACTGCTGTTGTCTACAAATCCAGCAATGACACACTTCCCAGGAAAGACTCATGTCATGACTAGACTGAATCTCTGAAGGAAGACTCTTCCCTCCCATGTTGCTTTTTTGGGTTAGAAACCTGGTCTTCTAAAAGATGTGGAAGACTTTATGTGAGGCATGGATAACGGCACTGTCTAACTCTTTGGCTGACATCGAGAGAGGCAAAACCCACTAGAGAAAAATTCAAACTCTGTTTACCTGGGTGAGAATGTAACTCCTTTGGGCTTCTTCCATTTTTATCAAACTAGCATTGATATAGTCGTTATCTTCTTGATGAAGTTTAATCCGACTGTGATCAACTGAAAGGCAAACCAGAATGCAAGGTTAATCCAGGGGGTCTTAAGTGCTTGCACAGGCGATGCGCCCTATGGGGAAAGCAGAGAAGGTGAGTGAGGTGCTCAGGGTGTTCACACTGGCTGAGTCCAAACTGTTCTGAGATTAAATTAGTGTCTCCAATAATGGGAACAACAAGTACTTTCAGAAGGTTTTTGAAAGTATCTGAAACTTAATACAAAATAGCAACAGAAACAAATTACACTAAAACACAGATTATTAATTCTTGTTTGGGAAATCTGTTTTTAGGCTTTATCGTCTTATAATATTTATTACTGTCCTCACACCTCAGAAGATGGGGGGGGAGGGGATGTCAAGGAATCTGTTCTCTGAGGCCTAAAACATACTTTTATTGAGTAAAAAATGCAATGGCTTTGATCTTTAAAAGGGAACAAAATCCACCAATATTCCACCCAGTCCCCAGAGTTCAAGTTAGTACAATGAACGAAGTTGTTCATTTACGATCGCGTCTCAGGCTCACCTGTGCCTAATGCTTCCAAGATTAAATGGCTGAAGTATACAACAGTGTGAAAATTCATACCTTGAATTCCTTGATACAAGGTTGTCTTTAAAAAAGCTCAAGTATAACATAAATGTCACAATCAAAGACACTTAAAAGAGAGTTTAACAGGAAAACATAGACTCTGAATCCAAAACACAACACTAAAAATATATTAAAAGTAACCTTCAGAATAGTTTTTAGAAATAGACTTGCATTTGAAAGGTCTACCCCAGGTTACTAAAAAAGCACAGCCACTTCTTCTCTTTACCACATTGTCACAAAAGCCCTATTTTCCTGAAGGCAACTTTCCTTATCTTGCCAGGCCCATTAACAAGAGCAGGTGGGTGTTTTTATTTCTGGTACAAACAAGGGACAGTAAACTCAGCTGACGGCCCATAAACAGTTCTCCCCTTGCCCAGAGAGAAAGGAAAACTTAATGCGGATAAGCAGTTAGGGGCTTTCTACTTGAAAGCGTTCCAAAGAGATGTTTTAGTAGATTAGCCATTGTTTGGAATAGTATTTCTCATCACAGAGGGTTAGTACACACTGACATACTCAGGTGATACTGAAATGGGCCATGGACACAAGCGGCCTCACAGCACTGGGTGGTGACCTCGGGCAGAAACTTATCTTCTGAGTGCTGAGTGTTTCACCTGCCAAACGGAAGATACCAGGATCACCTTCTACCTTGAAACTTTCTCCCCATTTCCTTCATAACTTTAAAAGCAAATTACCTTCTCTAGTGAAGAGTGGAGGTAGGGGAGAAAAATGCAAGGAGTTAAGACTGGTTAAAACCAACCTAGATAGCATATTGAAAAGCAGAGACATTACTTTGCCAACAAAGGTTGGTCTAGTCAAGGCTATGGTTTTTCCGGTGGTCACGTATGGATGTGAGAGTCAGACTGTGAAGAAAGCTGAGCGCCGAAGAATTGATGCTTTTGAACTGTGGTGTTGGAGAAGACAAGAAGTCCAAGGAAATCTAACCAGTCCATTCTGAAGGAGATCAGCCCTGGGATTTCTTTGGAAGGACTGATGCTAAAGCTGAAACTCTAGTACTTTGGCTACCTCATGCGAAGAGTTGACTCATTTGTAAAGACCCTGATGCTGGGAGGGACTGGAGGCAGGAGGAGAAAGGGACGACAGAAGATGAGACGGCTGGATGGCATCACAGACTCGACAGACGCAAGTGTGAGTGAACTCCGGGAGTTGGTGATGGACAGGGAGGCCTGGCGTGCTGCAATTCATGGGGTCGCAAAGAGTCGGACACGACTGAGCGACTGAACTGAACTGAAAAAGTTTGGGAATTGTATCCCTGGAAGAATATTTCAAATGCTGTTTTTTTTCTCTGTAAAGCTGGTTTACAAACTTAGATGAATACTGATCGAAAACATAGAAAAGAAATGAAAGATAATATTGTTGCTAATTCAGAGCGAGTACAGCAAAGGCTCCAGACCAAGGGCTCGGTGGGCACGAGTGTGCGGTGTGAACCTCGGTGGTGACTCCAGTGCAGGGCAGCTGGCCAGGGCCTCATGGCAGAATTCCCTGAGAAGAGGCCATCAGTATTATTCTTAAATGAAATCTATGTGAAGCCATAGCCTGGAAGTGCTAAATCAAGAGAATCAGGCACTGGGGCAAAATCCTGTGTCACCTGACCTAGCCGCGTGGTGGACGTGCCCAGCGGGCACTTCAGTTCCTGGCCGTCTCAGCCACAGCCGACACCGAGAGTGAGACTTGGGGCTAAGCACTGATGTGTCCTGACTTCCGTCTGCGTCCAGTCCTGAGATCCCTGTGACTCCGGTGTGACTGAAGATCAGAGGAGAGGGCAACCCGCCTGGGGCCATGCAGCTCAGAGGGGCAGAGCACCGCGGCAGCCGTCGGAGGTAGACTGCTTAGCGCCAGCCCAGGTCTGATTCACTCCCCAGCCCACAGCCTGGGACACCGCACCATCTGGCAGGAGGCACTGCCACTTTCCTGTGGAGGGCACCAGGAGCCGGCCCTGCAGCGGGCTTCGGTGGGACTGGCCTGCTCGGGGGCCTGGTGGCATCGTCACGTCCCCGGCAGAGGGCACTGCTGTGGAGGTGCCGCAGCCACGGCCCTCACTGCTGGGCGACGCCACGTGGAGGTGAGTCCCAAGGCTCTCTGTGACCTAGAGGAGGTGGTGAAGTTCCCGTCCTTCCCTCCTCTCTAGTTTTTCTCACTTTACACAGATTCTAGCACAGTTATTCACTTTCGAGGGATCAACGGACTGAAAGCCAATTACTCAGAAGGCAGAGGAGGCTGCCAGCAGGCACACTGAGAGCTAAGGGCAGCAAAGAGCCAGAAAAACAGTGATGGTGGAGGGGGTGACCTGGGGGGAGGTGAGGTCAGCGAGCAGAGCCGACTGCGTCTCTAGCTGAGGCGGTGGGTGAGTGCCTCACCCACCCCCACCCGTGCCAGTGCAGGGCATCACTGCCGGTCAGTACAGTGCTTCGGGCCCAGCAATACCAAGTCACCCAGAAGGGGTTATATTACGCCTGCCATTACACACACTCAGCTGGTAGGAAAATGACTCATCATTAAAATAGTCGAAGCTAAGAAAAGTGCTTTGAACTTCGCTGAATTTTCTAGAAACTGAAACCTTATCCCTCCTCCATGGGTGGAAAAATGAACCATTACTATAAGCCTCTAATACCTTCATCATAGGAAACAATCAAGTCACAGACCTTGACTGCTATTGATTTATTACCAAACCCCAGGGCTAAAGGAGTCTGAGAGGCCCGCAGCCTCGGAGGAGCCGGCTGGATGGGAGCAGGTGACTGTGGTGTGAATACTTACAGGGACTGACGTCTCTGTACCTGTTTCGGTTTTTGTTCTTAGGAAGCTTGGCCACTCTGCATGGGAAGTCACTGGCTTCATGTCGGATATCCTACAAAATAAGAGATAAAGAGTTCTCTCTTGAAATCTCTGGCACCAGGAACCCAGCTGACTGCGTGCGGGCCATGTGCCAAGCACTGAGGAAGACGTGGCACAGAAACCAACAGCAAAGGGGGCCGGGGAGGGCGGGAAAGGCAAGGTGTTAATTCAGAGGCACGTCCAAGGCCATGGGAGGGAGACAGAAGCATATCCGCGTGCTGTGGGTGGGAGGAGGCGGTGTGGGGCTAGGAGCTGAAACAACATGGAAGAGGGCGACGGGAACGGGGTGCAGTACTCAGAGCACCCAGCACAGCAGAGGCACGGGGCTGAGTGGGCCGGTGGAGGAACGACAGGGCTGGAGTACACAGGTGGGTAGAGATCAGATCTTGGAGAGCCTTCTGTCAGGCCTGGGAATTCCATCTGCAACCTCTTGTAAAGCTACAGTTTACCAAGAGCAGATAAAAGGCCCTCTTCTGCCAAGCAACTATCCAAACACTTTCCCGAATGTGTGTGTGTGTGCATGCGCACGCACACACGCAGTCAATCATGTCCAACTCCTCGCAGCCCCATGAACTGTAGCCTGCCAGGCTCCTCTGTCCATGGAATTTTCCAGGCAAAAATACTGGAGTGGGTTGCCATTTCCTACTTCAGTGGATCTTTCCGACCCAGGGATCAACCCTGCATCTCTTGAGTCTCCTGCATTGGCAGGTGGATTCTTTACCAGCAGCACTACCTGGGAAGCCCCAGATGCTTTCCTAGAGGATGGTAAACAAATCCCATTAAATCAAACCGTCAGAAAGTGCAAGAAGTTAAATAAGTAGGGTGACAATATACAGCCTTGACAGAAGGCTGCAGCGTGTGTCCCGCTAGACAGACCACACACACCGCATTTGCTCTCCCACATCAACAGCACTATGACTCCGTTTGGAGACCTTTTTCTCTATGTCTGCATCTCACTAGTACTTTCACTAGTACTATGAAAAGACAAGCGCGCACAACAGTGTGTGTACACTCAATGCCACTGAACTGTTCACCTAAAAATGGCTATGATGGTAAATTTATGTTATGTATGTTTTACCAGAACTTTGAAAAAAAAGGACAAGGCTGCAGTGAGAGAACAGGAGAGCAGACAACAGCAGCACAGCTTCGGAAGCTGGCCATCAGACTGATGAGCAGCTGGCAGGTGGGAGGAGGCTCAGTCACAAGCCGCGGTGGGGAGAGCAGAGCGCCGGCCTGGTTTCCACCACAGAATTCTGGAACGAGGGGTGGGACTCTCCGCAGGGTGGGGCGGGGCTGGGCGAGGGGAGCTGCATCTCCGCCCCCACCTCCCCCTTTCTGCTGCTGGGTGCCTGCTGCCTCACACCTCTGCTGAAATCTGGAGATTTACTTTCTGGAAAATGTGAATCAGGGGGCAGAGCACCGTTCAGGTGATATGAGCAAACAGGAAGAAAGACCAAAAGGTACCATCACGAGGGTATGCAAATAGCAGCCCACTTGCACCCAGAGGCCTCAAGGCAGACGTGTGCTGCCCAGCCTCGGGCACCTGCTGGGAGCCTGCAGTAGACCCCAGAAGCCCCCCGTCTTCATCAAGCACAGACCACCGATTAAGAGATGTCAGAGGAAGGAACGCCTCTAGTATGAAAGAGATCTAAAGGAAAAATAAAACACGGGAAAAACAAGCCCCTTGGAGGAAATAGAGTGCAGAGAAACCAAAGCTTAAAAATATATTTATCATTAATATACTCAGAAAGATAAGATCCATACATTCATGGATTAAGAACAGGATGTTGGATAAAAATGTCTCTTGGAACTTGAAAACAAGATGGCAGAAATGATAAGCTTAACTGAAGAGTCAGAAGATAAAGGTAGAAGAAACTGCCTTTCCAGAAGGCAAAGCCTAAATAAATAATGGAAAATTAAGCAGAATAAAATACAAGGAAAGAAAACATTAAAAAATAGTTCAAGGAAATCTACCAGAGACATCAAGTGCTCAGCAAAACTATAAAAACAGACCCACACTAAAGCACAGTAATGTGTAGGTCGAAGATCTTGCCAACAAAGAGAAGATTCTGTAAGTTTCCAGGAAGAAAAAATAGTTCACTTTCAAAAGGTAAGGGGATCTGAATGGCTTCAGATTTTGTAAGAACACTGAAAGCTGAATGGCAACAGAGCAAAATTCTGAAGAAAAATGATGTCCAACCTAGAATTCTACACACAGCCCCAATAATCGTCAGGCAAGAAGGAACGAGAGACACGGCTCAGATCTGCAGGGCCTCAGAGACCCCACCACCTCTGCTGCCCTTCTCAGCATCCACTGGAGTTTCCACCTGAGCGAAGGAAAAAGCCAAGGAAGAGCAAGATGCAAGCTACCCAGGGGAAACCAAACGAGCAAAACACGATCCACAAGAGCAAAGGCGCAGGCAATCTCCGCGCAGGCTGCGGCGGGGGAAGCCCCAGGATGGCAGCTACACACCAGCCCCAGGGGCGAGCAGCCGGACTGGACCGGAGTGACTCAAGCGACGGACATGCCAACAGCATGCCTCTGTCCACTATACCCTCCGTGACTGAGCGAGACCACCAGAGGGAAACGAGAATACCTGCAGTCCAGAAAACAGGGACGCCAACTGAGAAGCAAAGCAAAGCTGGGTGCCGTGTGGCAGTGTTCAGAGCAAGCGACCCAGACAGAGGGACGGAGGTGTCCAGGAAGGATGCCTCCTCCAAGACCAGGGCTGCAGCTGCGGAGTCACCTGAACCTGCTCTGTCTAATACAGTAGCCATAAGCCACCCGAGATGTGGCGAGTCTGAAAAGAGATGCTGTGAAGGGTAAAAAACACACATCAGGTTTTGATAACTTGGTACTAAGAAAAGAAGGTAAAATATCTCAAATACTTGAAACATTGACTACTGGTTGAAATGACATTTTGAACATGTTGGATTAAGCCAACTATATTATTACTCTCATCTGCTTCCTTTTACCTCTCTTGCTGCATGCTAAGTCATTTCAGTCGTGTCTGACTCTTTGCGACCCCATGGACTGTAGCTCGCCAGGCTCCTCTGCCCACGGGATTCTCCAGGCAAGAATACTGGAGTGGGTTGCCATGCCCAGAATTACATACATGGCTGGTACTGTATTTCTATTGGATAGTGCTAACGGAGCTCAACATTCAGAAAACGAAGATCATGGCATCTGGTCCCATCACTTCATGGGAAATACATGGGGAAACAGTGGAAATAGTGTCAGACTTTATTTTTTGGGGCTCCAAAATCACTGCAGATGGTGACTGCAGCCATGAAATTAAAAGACGCTTACTCCTTGGAAGAAAAGTTATGACCAACCTAGACAGCATATTCAAAAGTAGAGACATTACTTCGCCAACAAAGGTCCGTCTAGTCAAGGGTATGGTTTTTCCAGTGGTCACGTACGGATTTGAGAGTTGGACTGTAAAGAAGGCTGAGCGCCGAAGAATTGCTTTTGAACTGTGGTGTTGGAGAAGACTCTTGAGAGTCCCTTGGACTGCAAGGAGATCCAACCAGTCCATTCTAAAGGAGATCAACCCGGGGATTTCTTTGGAAGGAATGATGCTAAAGCTGAAACTCCAGTACTTTGGCCACCTCATGTGAAGAGTTGACTCATTGGAAAAGACTCTGATGCTGGGAGGGATTGGGGGCAGGAGGAGAAGGGGACGACAGAGGATGAGATGGCAGGATGGCATCCCTGACTTGATGGCCGTGAGTCTGAGTGAACTCCGGGAGTTGGTGATGGACAGGGAGGCCTGGTGTGCTGCGATTCATGGGGTCGCAAAGAGTCGCAAAGAGTCAGACTGAGCGACTGAACTGAACTGAACTGAGCTTGTGGAAAATTGTTGTGAGAGGTTCTCAGAAGGTATGAGAAGAGTTAACAACAGGTAGGGGCTTCCCTGGTGACTCAGGCAGAAAGGAAACTATGCAAATGAAGAAAAGGCAACCACTGACTCCAAGAGAACCTATCAGAAAGGAGAGCAGGGCAGCACAGCACTGCCTGTGAAGCTGGGCCAGGCAGACAAGCCAGGCAGACAAGCACCACATGCTGGGGGAGGGGAAGCAAGAGGGACAGCAGAAGGGACGGCTGTGCAAGAAAGCGCCATCCTGTATCTCCCTGAAGATCTAAACTCACAAATCAAAGGACAAACATTTCCCTTAAAAACTGAAAACACATGCAAGCTCGAAGCAGGCTCAAAGAGTTCAAAAGTCATTCATAAAAAGAAAGACTGGGAATGGGGAGATTCCCAGTGGGCAGCAAATAACTGGATTATAAGACCATGGTGGTAGTATTTAACTTCTTAAACCATGTGTACATTCAACTTGGATTTAAAGAGAAAGTCCACATTCTGCTATTCTGCTATTTAAAAGAGAAACCTACAAAATGGCAAGGCTTTTGACTCATATGAGCAAGATAGATAGCAACTGAAAAGTAAGATAATATATTATAAACCCACTTGAGATTAAACAAATTAGTCTAGTAGTAAATGTATCCATCACATCTTTTATGGATGAGATTAAGCTTTGGGGGAAATGCTACACAGCACAGAAAAATGACTTGAAGGGGGAAAAAAAAATCTCATTTTTAAACTTCTTACTCTAGTTATTATTTGGACGTGTTCACCAATAGGTACAAATTTGCCTTATGACATGAAACAATCTTGCTCATTCCAGCTGGTGTGACTGAAAGAAGATGGAAGAAACAGTTGATATGAATAAACCACTGAAAAAATATTCATTCTAAGGAAATAAGGGCCAAAACAACAACAGTGTGCAACTGATTTTATGCAGCTGAAGGATTTAGTAACCTGTACTTTTTTGGTTGAAGAGAACACACCGAAACAGCTAATAAAAATATTGGGAAAATAGAAGCTATTCACATAATAGCTTTGAAAGAGTCTAAAATTAAGGTAGACTCAAACAGTCAAATGCACAGATCTTAAATATGTAGTTCAGTCAGTTTTTCTAACCAATTTCTTTTTGTTTCCTGATTTATTTTTTCCCCAAATGTCATACTTTTCCTTTTGTACTGGGGTATAGCCGATTAACAATGTTGTGACAGTTTCAGGTGAACAGAGTAGGGACGCAGCCACACACAGACTTGTATCCATTCTCCCCAAAACCCCCCTCCCATCCAGGCTGCCACATAACGTTAAGCAGTTCCGTGTGCTATACAATCGGTCCCTGTTGTCTAATCAATTTTGAGGTATAATTTACAAATAATAAAACAAACCCGGTTTAAGTGTTTCTCTATTTCAGAACTGCACATAAGAAATACATGCAGGCTTTAAATATGAGTTTACATTTCACTCAGTAAAATAAAATGCCAGGATTATAGTATTAATATTGAGGAGTGATAAAAGCACCTATAAAATTAAAAGTTAACTACCAATAGTGGTTTAGAAAAAAGTAGATTAACAACTGTACCACGAAATGTGACAGAAATACAGCAAAACAAGATTTCTGCCTTCTAAAGGACACCAAAGGCGAGCCGGCTTTCCAACAGCTGAAGGAAAGCAGACCAATGGCCAAGTTTAAGGGGACTGCCATCGCAGCATACGGCGTCCCTAGATCTTATACTGCTCTGACCAAAGATTAAAGAATCCACTGAAGTGTGCAAAACATCCACACAGAGAAAATAAAATAGAATAAAGGTCTTAAGGCTGATGATGAGAAGATGACTGTTGGGTAAATTTAGGAGCCACGCCAAGAAGGAAATAGTAAACTTGCCATGAAACATATTCTCAGAAGCATCCCCTGAAAACCCCCATTCAACATTTCAAGCACCATTCAAAGTGCACCTCATCCTTGCAGGGATGAGATCACACTGAATGGGAACCTGTAACAGTGAAGTGGCCTACACCAACAGACAGCTGCCCGTCTCCAGCTGCCCGTCTCCTTCCCTCGGATGGTGCTTCATTGGCTTTTCCGGAGTCTACTTCCTATTCTTGGTACAGGTTTCTTCAGAAATGTGACAGCAGAAAGCATCACGTGTAACAGACATCAAAGGTTCATGCTCTCCTAGAGAACACATCTGATGGTGTGTGGCCAAAGGAGGGCTCACATTCAGTCACAGCTTACCGGTGAGTGGTTTACATTACACTGTGTCATTTTATATAGGCACTGGGCACCCAAAATGATCTGCCGCATTTCTACAGTGAATCATTTTCATGGGAGAGAAAAAAAAAAACAACAGTTCTTTTAAAATTATGACTGAGCTGGGCTAGAAAGCTGGGATAAAGATGCCTGAAGTGAAGTGAAAGTCGCTCAGTCGTGTCCGACTTCGCAACCCCACAGACTCTACAGTCCATGGGATTCTCCAGGCCAGAATACTGGAGTGGGTAGCCTATTCCTTCTCCAGGGGATCTTCCCGACCCAGGAGTTGAACCGGGGTCTCCTGCATTGCAGGCAGATTCTTTACCATCTGAGCTATCAGGGAAGTCCTAAAGATGCCTAATAAAATTTAAACAAAACATCTGAACTGAAAATCCATCTTAAGAGGCAAGGTAGGGCAGAAACCATCATTACTTGAAAAACTTCTGAAGCTAGTTCTGACTCCCCATCCTTCCACACTCACTTAACAAGATGACTGATGATCTTCCAGTGAGCACCCAGTGAGCTCCTCATAAAGCTCTGGGAAGAGAAGGAATTAGGGCCCAGAGTCAAGCAGTTTCTCTATTTACAGGAAAGCTCATTATCCATTATTTAAATACCCCCCAAATCCAATTAGGCAAAAGTCAAACATGGGGTAAAGCTGATAATGTTTTAAGTGAGAGTTCTAATTTTTGAAAACACATAGGCATAAAAGCCAGGCTTGCAGAAATATTCTAATGTTTATAGCACTGTGTTAAGTTAAACTTAGCGATTTTGGTTTGAACATCCTTCTCTCTTCAGTCCCACAATAGGGTGAGTGTCTCTGGCTCCACTGTAAAATGCATCATTTCTCTTAAAACTATCCAAGAGTGATGAGGTGGAGCCAGTGTCTCACTAAAGCTGGGAGTCTGCTGGGAAGGTCCTAGACTCTCAACCCTCCTAGCACCAGCCTGGGCCCAGAGTGGGCATTCAACCTAATTCTAATAACTGAATTAAGGAATGGTTCTAAAGGTGTTCAGAAAGTCCTTAACTCGATACCAGTCTGCTTCATCTTATGGAGTAGAAATGTTCTTAAAGGGAGTGTGTTTAAGCAAACGTCTGGTCCACTCCTGCTTTCCAATAATAACAATAATTATTATTCTTACTATTTTGCTTTGCAATTGAGTCACACAGCCTCTCAACAAGATAGTACTAAAGAGCTACTAAAACACAAATTCAAAGCATAAATGGTTATTTTTAGATGATTTAGATAGCCATGTGTTTTAAATGTCTGAAGGAAGAAAACCCCCCAGTGGTACCTTGTATTTGCTAGAACTGCAGCGAACTGCAACTCCCTTAGTCTCTTCAACATGGTCTATTCTCCCCACACCCTCTTTCTACAAACGGTTGCCTAATTTGATCGTTCTAGCTGCTACCTAGTACTTTAAGGAAACTACTGCCTCTCAGAAACAGAGCTAGATCAAAGGGAAATACAGAAGTACAGTAAAGGCAATCATTTAAAATAATAAGTGAACATACAGGGCATGCATTTCCTGGAACTCTTGCAAGTAGTCACCACTGAATAGGAAGATATATATAGAAGTGGGGAGGGGGGCGGGGATGGCTAGACTAGAATTTTAGGAACCAAATCTTCCAAGTGACATTTGTGTTGAACAAACTGTTACTCATAAATCTCATTATAAATGAGAATATAAAATTACTGTATAGTAAAGCATACTGAGAAACACACAACTTTCAAAATCAGAAATTCAGCGTCTTTCAAGCTGAAAGCAATGCTGTGCTCTTTGTCTACACTGGTTAATGGAACGATATAACTTACTGCAAAGATCTTTGTTGTGGTGGTTTAGTTGCTAAGTCATCACTAAGTCACGTCCGACTCTTTGCCACCCCATGGACTGCAGCAGGCCAAGCTTCCCTGTTCTTCACTATCTCCCAGAGTTTGCTCAGATTCAGGTCCAGTGAGTCAATGATGCTACCGAACCATCGCATCCTCTGCCACCCCTTTCTCCTCTTGCCTTTAGTCTTTCCCAGCATCAGGGTCTTTCCCAGGGAGTCAGCTCTTCATATCAGGTGGCCAAAGTATTGCAGCTTCAGCTTCAGCCCTTCCAATAAACCTTAGTAAATGATTATATTTATCCATTTATATAATCAATATGCCAGAAGTCACAGTCAATACTGCTAAACTGTAAGATAATCTACACTGCTTAGATAATAAAGAGTTTAAAATTTAGTTAACGAGTAGCAAGCTTGCTTTGGTTTAAAGTTTAAAATGATTATGCAATGAATAGAAAAAGATGCTGAAAAGTAAACCCAGAGCCTCAAAATCTAATGTGGTAGGCTGAGAGAGAGGAAGGAGAAATGAGCACAACCAGCTGGCGTTTAAAAGGCAGCAGATCCGCAGCGATCACCCTCGCCAAAGCCTGCAGACACGCTGGGTCATCCTGTCCACTGGTCAGGGGGGAGGTTCAAAGATAATGGAGCCACAAATCACTACCAGAACAATTATGTGCATTTGGAAAATGACATGGAAAAAAGCAGAATCAAATTGCTTTACAAATTCCCCACAAATGAGAAGATGAGGGCAGGCACGGCAAGTGTGGTGTACCCTCCACAAAGGCGGCAGGGGGAACAGGGGAATCAACATGTGGAGGTGGTGGGGCTGTTTCAGCTCTGAACTACACCCTCCGCTCTGAATGCAAAGTGAGGGTCAATTAAACACAGAGAAAAACACAAAGGCACAAAGGCTCAAAAACAAAACAAAAACAAACGAAAACAACACACCTCCCACTCAAAATCATCTGTAAGCACAATACCGAAGAAAGAAAAACACACACACTATAGAAGACTCGTTCTGAAAAATAATCAACCAGAAAAATAACTATTTCACATGAAATTTACTGTTGGCTTGTCAGGCACTTTAAAGATAAATGTATTTGAGATCAGGGATAAATAAAGAAATTGTGCATAAAAAAGATGTTACATATACATCTAGGAAGGAATAAATGAAGACACAATAAGCAGATAGGAAAGAATAAATGAGAAATCTTGAAATGAAATCGACAACCACTGACATTTAAATAACAACAGACCTTAACAAATGAAGATAAACTCTGCACTGAACACAAAGGACAGGCACTTTGGAAGTGAGTACAGAGGAAGAGAGCATGGAGAAGCAGGAGACAGACAGGACAGGGCGGCCCCAGTGCGCCTCCAAAATAAGTCAGTGCCCGCACGATAGGGTCAGAGTAAAGCTGCAGAATATTACGGGTAAAAAAAGAATCTTCAAAGTAAATTATATTATCCTTCGGATGCTTAATATAACGTTAACATTATCATTTATTTTTAATAACTCTATGGTTACACAGTTAAATAGTTAACAAAGAAAAACTGTGTTTTCAAGGGTCACTGACTTTAAACCTTATTTTTACAATCCTTAAAGTATCTGTTTTCTGTTTTTGTTGCTTTTTAACATCACTTACATTTTCTGTTAAATGTCATAAATTTCACCTTGGGCAGAAATCAATAGGCAGAAAATGAATCAGACTTACAGTAACTCATGTCAATGAAGCATATTGGAACAAGTTTTTTTTTTTGAATGCTGAGAACCACAAATGTTCTCTTGCCATTCCTGGAAGAGAACAGTCTAAAAAACTGAATCCACTTTCACTTCTGTTTTGTTTACCTTCTGCTTTCCATAGGACAGTTGACGTGTTCAGGCCCTGGGGTTCTGCCACTCTGCAGAGGACAGTGGCACAGCTGACTAAGGACACAAGTAGCTGGCAGACATCTGAGAGTGGAAGGTTCACAGCTTGCTTTACAAGGAATCAGACTGCCAACCACCAGCTTCCTCCCTCCACGGTTAATTTCCCTATGGAGACCTTAGGAACCCACACAATATGCCCACTTTGAAATAACTGATATTTCATATCAGTTTATGAAACTGATGGTATTCTGTGGATAATCTGGGAGTGTGAATGGGAGGGAAACAGAATGTCAAAATGAAACCAGCTTTGGTTAAGAATTTGTTTAACATTTCAAGAGTAGTACAAGATTCTCTTATCATAACCAAAGAAAAGGCTTTTGTATTACTGTTACCAACCAAGTGAGTTTTCTAAATACCTTCTAGATGTAAATGTACTTTTCTACACACCACTTCGGGATTAGAGATGATGAAGGAAGATGCGCCCAATGCTCAAAACCATTCTAAAGTGATAGTTCTTTAGTGAAGCCACAAAAGTAAAATGACAATTCGGGGAAGAGAGGAAGCGGTGACCAAGCTCTTCTGACCGGCATTGCAAAGAACTCAGCTCATGTGAATTAAGGAAGCAAGGTTTACATTCAATGTCTGAATCTCTTCAATTCATCCAAATATTTATTTAGCACTGACTATGTGGAAAGCAAGAAGGATAGGAGGGTGAACAAGAGAGGCAAAGTCCTGCCACTGTGGACCTTGTGCTCCAGTGGGGAAGATGGCCAGACAAAGAGACACGAGGTTCTGAGCTAGGCGCTGCCACACAGAACTCACGCAAACATGCCCACCACTATTCATCAGGGACTGATGGTAAAACAGAAGGATTAGAGCTCCTAGCAAGCAGATACTCTACCTATACCCCCTCCCACCACCAGGGATCTGATCCCTTCTGGAGAAGCAGAAGGGGCAGTTCGGAAGCCCCAACCTCCACCCGCACACGCATTCCTTTCGCTTCCTCCTGGGTTCTAGCGCTGACCTGTGCCTGAGAACAATGAAGGACTCCAGGCACCAGCACAGAAGCACACGCGCCACACGTTCTAGGCAAATGAGGGGCAAGCTGACCCATAGGGGGCCACGTCTACAGACAACCCCATGTTAACGGTGTTTTTCGACGGAGAGAGGTTCTTCTTGGCAGCACAGTTCAATTTATGAATCTTTTCCTTTATGGCTAGTTTTTGTGGGGAGTCTTGTTTAAGAAACAGTTTTCCATCTCAAGTTTATACACACACTCGCCTACATTATTCTTGAAAGTTAAAAGAAAAATGTTTCCCATATATTTTCACTTATATCTTGATTATGACTCAAAACGCTGGAATAAAACATACAGATGACAAAATGCCATGTCTGTCCCTTCTAACAGCTGTTTTTGTGCACAGTAAGCACTCCTTTAACTTTACCAGCAGGCACTTACAGTCTGCTGCATGATGTACAATGGAACGAATGTCTGTCTTTGCGTAACAGTCTTTGAGAATATAAGCATTTTTCTTACTCTTATAAGCTCTTTACATATTTTAAAGCCATCAATTCTTTGTCTATGCTGGAAACGACTTTTCCAATTTATTTGTTTGCACATTAAACTTCCCCTACATAAAAATTTTTTTAAGTGTGGGAGAATGATCGTAAAACATCATTGTAACAATAGAGCTGCCACTTGGGAGAATGATTGAGGGAATTTTTATTTTCTATTGTTTTCTGATGGTTTTCTAGAGCATACATGCATTATCTAAGTAATAAAAAGTTTTAAAGTAGTTCTAAGTTTTAAAGTATTCAGACCCTATCGAACTTTTCCTCTGCGATTTCCTTTATTGCTTCTAATGCTAGAAAGTTGTCGTCGTCTTCAGTAAGAAATAACACTTTAGTAAAAAAAAAAAAAACCCCATCCATCTGGTTTATTTCCTTCTATAGTTCTCACCTATACCCACTCTGCTGTCTCTAAATCTCAAACTAGCAAAGAATAGGTGTTTCTTCTCCTTCTGTCAGCCTCGCAGTTACTCTGCTAATCTCTGTGTCCGGTTCAGAGAGCTCGACCTCCCTCTCCCTAAACTCAAATAGTAACAAAAATGCAGTTGCATCTGATCATTCAGATTTCAGAAAGAACAAATCACTATTTTTCAGAGAAAGAAAAACCGTTAAAACTAGGCAGAATTAAAAAAAAAAAGATTAATGCAGGCTCGATCAATTCTTTGCAACTATTTAGCAAAGATCAAGAGGAACACAGGAGGTTAAAATAGTAGGAAACTTAAAAAACCCACAATAATATTTCTGCACTTAAGATGAACATTGCTCCTTTGTTCTTCTGTAAGGAAAGGGTAGGCAGCATGGCTTTGGCACAAAGTTCTGCCCCCGTATTTATCTGGTATGTATTATTATGTGTCTAAATTTGTAGTGAAATACATGGAAAAAAAATGAAAACATTATATTATTTCTGTTCACCATGTCAATAAACAGATTATTTTGTAAAAAGCATACTTCTCCATGTTACCTGACGTCTAAGTTTTTAACTTCTGTCAAAGCAAATTTTACTTTATTGAGCCAGTCAGTCAGTTCAGTCGCTCAGTCGTGTCTGACTCTTTGCCACCCCATGAACTGCAGCACACCAGGCCTCCATCACCAACTCCCGGAGTTCACTCAGACTCATGTCCATCGAGTCAGTGATGCCATCCAGTCATCTCATCCTCTGTCGTCCCCTTCTCCTCCTGCCCCCAATCCCTCCCAGCATCAGGGTCTTTTCCAATGAGTCAACTCTTCCCATGAAGTGGCCAAAGTACTGGAGTTTCAGCTTCAGCATCAGTCCTTCCAAAGAACACCCAGGACCGATCTCCTTTAGAATGGACTGGCTGGATCTCCTTACAGTCCAAGGGACTCTCAAGAGTCTTCTCCAACACCACAGTTCAAAAGCATCAATTCTTCGGCACTCAGCTTTCTTCACAGTCCAACTCTCACATCACATGACCACTGGAAAAACCATAGCCTTGACTAGACGAACCTTTGTTGGCAAAGTAATACCTCTGCTTTTGAATGTGCTATCTAGGTTGGTCATAACTTTCCTTCCAAGGAGTAAGTGTCTTTTAATTTCATGGCTGCAGTCACCATCTGCAGTGATTTTGGAGCCCCCCAAAATAGTCTGACACTGTTTCCACTGTTTCCCCATCTAGTTCCCATGAAGTGATGGGACCGGATGCCATGATCTTTGTTTTCTGAATGTTGAGCTTTAAGCCAACTTTTTCACTCTCCTCTTTCACTTTCATCAAGAGGCTTTTTAGTTCCTCTTCACTTTCTGCCATAAGGGTGGTGTCATCTGCATATCTGAGGTGATTGATATTTCTCCCGGCAATCTTGATTCCAGCTTGTGCTTCTTCCAGCCCAGCGTTTCTCATGATGTACTCTGCGTATAAGTTAAATAAGCAGGGTGACAATATACAGCCTTGACGTACTCCTTTTCCTATTTGGAACCAGTCTGTTGTTCCATGTCCAGTTCTAACTGTTGCTTCCTGACCTGCATATAGGTTTCTCAAGAGGCAGGTCAGGTAGCCTGGTATTCCCATCTCTTGAAGGATTTTCTACAGTTTCTTGTAATCCACACAGTCAAAGGCTTTGGCATAGTCAATAAAGCAGAAATAGATGTTTTCCTGGAACCTTCTTGCTTTTTCCATGATCCAGTGGATGTTGGCAATTTGATTTCTGGTTCCTCTGCCTTTGCTAAAACCAGCTTGAACATCTGGAAGTTCACGGTTCACGTATTGGTGAAGCCCAGCTTGGAGAATTTTGAGCATTACTTTACTAGCGTGTGAGATGAGTGCAATTGTGCAGAAGTTTGAGCATTCTTTGGCACTGTCTTTCTTGGGGATATTTAATTAAAAAGCAACTTTCTGAGTAACTCTTCAAACAATATCCAGAATAAAATAGCTATGTTATTGTTGCTCGGTCACTCAGTCGTGTCCGACTCTTTGCGACCCCATGGACTGTAGCCCACTGGGCTCCTCTGTCCATGGAATTTTCCAGGCAAGAATACTGCAGTGGGTTGCCATTTCCTTCTCCAAAAATAGTTGCACCTCAACAAATTAAATTAGAACATCTTCCCGCCTCCTTCAACATATTCAAATGCAATTGTTTTAAAGAAGATGCCTGTCAATGCAGGAGCCGCAGGTTCGATCCCTGGGTTGGGAAGATGCCATGGAGAAGGAAATGGCAACCCACTCCAATACTGTTGCCTGGAAAATTCCATGGACAGAGGGGTCTGGTGACCTGCAGTCCATGAGGTCGCAAAGAGCCAGACACGACTTAGTGGCTAAAGCACCACCACCACCACAAACTGCTTTAAAAGGGCTCTGTGCCCTCGTCTTCTCCAGTCATAAGCTGTGGGCAACAGCTGCATGATCTTTTGGTCATGTGCCTTCTTAGAACTGGATTCATAAAAAACACATTTTCTAAGGGATGGAAGGAGGCAGTAAACCTCTTCTAATAATATATGACCAATTTTTAGAAGCTTTTGAAAGCTGATGCATGCCAAATCTTTCCTCAAGAGGATTTGCTCAATATCTCAAAGCTACAACTAAAACTATATAGGAACTAAAAATCCATATACATATTGCTAGATACAGACTAGGGTCACTATTATTACATAAATAACTGAAGCTATTGCAGAAGCAATATCCCTTAAGATATTAAAATAATAGCCAGACACTCTTCTTCCCAAGGCTCAGAAAATGAAGACATTTATGCTGGTTTAGCAGGAAAATAAATCCCTAGGACCAAATAAATCAAACATTTTGCAAAAAACAGGATAACGAATTTTAGAGACACTAAGTCTAGTGACATTTTCATGG
The DNA here is from genome assembly GCF_032405125.1 of Capricornis sumatraensis. NCBI lineage: Eukaryota > Metazoa > Chordata > Mammalia > Artiodactyla > Bovidae > Capricornis > Capricornis sumatraensis. Next base: position 81,802,816 of record NC_091083.1, on the reverse strand, counting down.
AACAGGCAATGCCTAAACTTGAAAAAAGCTCATCATTAGAATGTTTGCTTTCTTACTGCACTGAAAAGCAATCTTCACAAGATTACTCATAGCAAACAGTGTGTAGCTTCAATAAGGTATGTTCATTAGAGAACAGGGTAGTTAAAAAGCCAGAGTTGTAGCATTCTTAAAAGTAATTGGTCTTAACACCCAAGTGTATTTTTTAAAGCAAAGCCTCACATATGATGCCAAAGTCAAGTTTTGAGGATCACCTTCAGAACCCAGAGCACAATATATCATTGTACTTGCAGCCAATTTTTGGCCTTGCATTTCATGCTGCGCCAGTGTTGTGGGGCAGGTGGCTCTGTCATGATCCCTGTCCTCACTGAGTTCCTACTCAGTGGGGAAGACCAGCCGTGGCCAAACACAGCACTACTCAGTGGAGTCCTGCCCAGAGGGGACATGTATTCACAGGAAGAAGGGAGAGGCATCGAGAAGGGCCCTGACAGTGAGACAAACTCAGGAGCGCCTGGGGAGCAGCCACATCCATGCAGACCAGAGCTCTTCCTGGCGCTACTGACCTGCTGCGTCTCCTTGCCCATGCTGGCTGACACTAAGCGGAGAAAAGAAGTCAGACGGCTGATATCCAAGCTGCTTTGCCTAGTCTGTTCTGACACTGTTGATTCAAAGGAAGCCTGAGCAATGAGGGCTGAGGAGGAGAAAGCATGGCCACCCTCCACTGGAGCAACCCCAGCAGCCTGCCGCCCTCTCCAGGCCCGTGGTCAGAGAGGAGAGAGTGGGCCCGCACCTCATCCGGGCCTGCAACCCGGGTCTGTGACCCTCAGGGGCGCACCGGGCACAGCTACCATGTCCTAAACCTGTCTCTGCTCCACAGGCTTCCCCAGAGACTGCGGTCTGAGCCTCCTCAGCTCCGAGGAACAGACATGCCAGGTCTAGCGTGTTCCCTGCCGAGCACGACTCCTGCAGACGCAGGGCCCTCATCAAGGATCCCCTGACTTGAGTGGGCTAAACAGGACGAACCAAGCCAAGAGAGAGGAACGTGGAATGAAGAAATCCGAGAAAGTGTGAGGATGGCGCTGGAAAACAAACAGTGGCTGTCAGAAGCAAGCACCAGTGACCCCACTATCTCTGAGCACTCTGTTCTTGGACTTCCTCAACAGAAAGGTCGGGGTGATTTTCCAGTAATGAGTAACTTCCTGCCATGATGCCCAGGGAACGGCTGGGTGTGAGAGCAGCGTTTCTTGGAAGGATGTGCCTCTTCCTCTCCGCTTTTCCTGCAGGCGGTACGGCTCTCTGATGTGCTGCATTCCTGGAGAAGGCTTCACTCCATCTGAGGCGGGATCCGGGCTCCCTGAACCCCATCCCTACAGAGCAGCGGAGGAGCAGGTCAGCAGTTGGAATATCAAGAAGGCTTTTCTGGAGCCCGGAGCTGGGCTGAGGAGAACTCAGCCTGGTAGAAAGCACACCCCCCCACCCGGGGCCCTCTGCAGCAAACAATATTTAGGCAGGAAGGGCAAGTGCTATCTTCCCAGCTCCCTGCCTAGCAGAGCATGCCATGATGTTCAGCTCCCTAGAGGCTGCACTCCAAATTTCTGTCCACGTATGTCCAGGCTGATGGTGCCTCAGCCCAGACCCTGGACATAAACTTCAGCTTTCCCTGACATTTCCCTTTCCTTCCCAAGTCCAAAGGCGATGTGGCTCTGGCTCCTCTGATCCCTGAGTGTTCAATTTTTTTTTTTTAAGTATTTATTATGATGCTAGAGTATCAAAATAAATGAGAGCTGGGAGGGGTTAATGGGTAGAGGCTACAGAGGAAAAAAGATGCACCATGAACTTATAATGGCTGAAACTGGGTGACAAACACACAGGGGCTCGTTACCCTAATCTAGTCCCATGCTTGAAAGTCTGCATGAAGGGTTCTTGCAACTCAATTTTTTTGAGCAGAGAGGAATACTACAATCGGATGCGTGTTTCTGAAGAGACTACTCTGGCTTTACGGTCCTGGGAAGTCAGTGGCAGCAGGACAGGTTTTTCCCCTCCCTGAACTCCCCCAGAAAAGTAAACAGGACGGCAAAACTGACAGACAACCCTCAGACAACAACTCAAACAGAGCCCTTTAGGATTTTGAAAGTGCACAGAAGGAGGGGACAGCCAGTGATTAAGACCCATGTGGCACTGCACTGTATGGGAGGAAGGAGGATCAAGACATGGGGGAGTCTGATGGCTGTGATCAGGAGAACCCCGAAGCATAGGCCTCACGGGGAGGTGTGACAGGCCGACCGTGTGTGTAGCCAAACCCGGAGCAGATTCTGCAGGCTCCGATTCATAGGTATCAGCAGGCTCCCCTTCCCCCAGGTACCCAGAGGCCCTCCAGACTCTCCCAACTAAGACCTTCCAAGACAAAGCCTGTACCAAGAGGCTTCTGGGAGTAGACCACATCGAGCACGGTAAGGACAAAAGGGGCAGAGGAGAGAGAAGGTTGAGATAATAGGTAAAAACAGGAGGAACAGGGGAAGCAGACCCTGGAGACACAAAAGTCACTTCACAAAGGCAGCTGAAGAGGGAGCCCGAGAGCCCTGAGCTAGACCATCCGCCTGATACACCCCTTCCTCCTCAAAACTGCTGGGAAACTGTTTGCTTAAAGATGGCCAACTGACAGGGAACAGCTGAGTTCCACATAACATTACTATACAAGAGAACAAGGGTCAAAAACTGCCCCTACAGAAAAGAAGAGCAAGCCAGAAAGAGGCCCACAAAAGATGAAACTAACCCAAGACACTAAGAACATGGTAGAAGCTCAGAAAAACAGCACAAATGAGGAGAATTCACAAAACAAAGTAACTGGAAAACAGGATTCGAAAAGGTTAGTGAAAGAAAGCGGGGACGAATTTAAAAGAAAAGAATAAAGTATTTTTAGAAATAAACATAAGACAAGGAGAATCCAAGAGCAAACACATGTTTAATGCCTTAGAGGAAACAGATATAGTGGAGTTAAAAAAAATAATAATTCCATAAAATATAACCAAAGAGAAATGTTTTAATTGTGTAAGTTTGAAATAATATTTTTTTAAACGTGCAAGTATATTTAACAATTTTTCTTTTACTTTAAAAGCTAATTAGATTTAAAAATTTTTTGAGGAAGTGAAAGAAATAGATGATAAAACAAGAAAATCAAACAAACACACAACAGGCTGAGTCCCTGAGAAGGAAATCAAAACAATGGAACAAAAGGAACAATGGAAAAATACTGCAACTTCAAATTTAAGGCTCTCCTGAAATTTAAAAAAAAGAAAAGATGTGAAACTATATATTAAAAGAACACACTGGTTTGGGAGGAGAATGACCCAAGATGGCCAAGAGCAAGATACAGTTTAACAAATGATGACACTATGACACCAAAGGCTAAGAAAAAACTCCTCTGGGTATCTAGCAAAAGGGCCAAACCACTTTAAAGGCAAAAAAACCAGACCATCAAACGCCCACTGCAGCGCTCTACACTGCAAGACACACAGCGGAATAACGTATTTAAATTACTTAAGGGAATAACATGTGATCCAAAGATTTTTATATAGATAAAATGGCCTTCAAATATTAAAGCTGCAAACTGTTAGGAATACGCATTGATAATTCACAGAATATTTCTATAAACCATTCCCAAGGAATTTAGTAGAGAAGGAGCATCAGGCAACCAAAATGACAAGAAAGGTTTAAGGAGCAACGACCATGAGCAATAAGGAGAGTTGGATACAACTTAGTGACGAACAACAGAGCAGGCCTGACACAAGAGGACGGCGGCGCAGCGGGCAGTGTATACGCGGCGGGCAGTGTATATACAACGCAGAGGACGACCGCCAGAGGGGACGGGGAAGGAGGAACAGGAAGGGCAATCAGCAACGGATATTAACTGAGACTCCTCAGATGCCAACCGAAAATACTTCAAATCGGATGCTGGGGGAGAGGGAAGGAGAGAATGGCTGATTATTACATAACTTCAATAGTGCTCACAGAAGGGAATCACAGGAACAGTCCCAAACTGGGGGCTCCGAGGGTAGAGAACAGCGACATCAGAGTCGAAGGGATCATCGGAAAATGCAAACATTCCTAAATACTCAGACTTACTTACAAAATCCCTCCACAGGAATTATAAACACATGTCCAGTGTACACAATATAAAGGTGTAATGAAAAACTTTACCAGCGTTAACAGTCTAGCAGAATCTACTCCTCCAAACATACAAAACAATGAACTCTTAAATAATGAATTCATTATTTTTGAATTGTTACTACTTGTTTTTACATAGACGGGCCCACAATATATGCATTAGTCTAGAATATAATCTTGTTATTCAGCCGTCTAACCTACCTTCATCTACTCAGGTAATTTTTCTAAAACTGCATTTTCTGGGTTATCAATCACACTACAAATAGAAGAAATCAAACTGTCAGCACCCACTGGCTCACAGAAAAAGCAAGAGAATTCTAGAAAAACACCTGCTTCACTGATTAGGCTAAAGCCTTTGACTTGTGAATCACAACGAACTGTGGACAATTCTTAGAGAGATAGGAATATCAGACCACCTTACTGAAAGATGCTTGCTCCTTGGAAGAAAAGCTGTGACAAACCTGGACAATCTATTGAGAAGCAGAGACACTGCTTTGCCGACAAAGGTCCGTCTAGTCGGAGCAGCGGCTTTTTCAGTAGCCTCACATCCGTGTGTGGATCTCAGAGTTGGACCATAAAGAAGGCTGAGCACCGAAGAATTGATGCTTTTGAACCGTGGTGTTGGAGAAGACTCTTGAGAGTCCCTTGGACAGCAAGCAGATCAAACCAGTCAATCCTAAAGGAAATCAATCCTGAATATTCACCGGAAGGACTGATGCTGAAGCTGAAACTCCAATACTTTGGCCACCTGATGCAAAGAGCTGACTCACTGGAAAAGACCCTGATGCTGGGAAAGATTGAAGGTGGGAGGAGATGGGGATGACAGAAGATGAGATGGCTGGATGGCATCACTGACTCAAGGGATATGACCGTGAACAAACTCCAGGAAGTACTGAAAGACAGGGAAGCCTGGCATGTTGCAGTTCAGGGGTCGAAAAGAGTCATACACAATTTAGTGACTAAACAATAAGTTAAAAAAAACTTCACCACTTTACCAGGTTTGAGAAACAGATTCTCTTGTTGAAGTACCTTCCACATACTCTTATGTTATTAAATCTTAATTATTAAGAGTTGCTGAACAAGCTTAGCCAGAACCAAACTTTTTCATCAGTGGGAGCCTAACCTCCACTGAGATCGTATTCTGGACAGAAGGAGCTCTCTTCTCTCACTCTCCAAACTCTAAACAGACACTCACGCCTCGTGTTCCTTCTGGGGTCCTTTCCGTCTGCATGCCCTTGGCAGTTTCCTCCTACTGTGAAATTTCTTCAAGCTGTCTGTCCAGTCGCCGTGCTTCCAGCGACCCTGTGCAGCTTCACGACTGGCATCGACCATCTCGGCTTCTCTCCCACTCTACTCAGGCTTCCTCAACTCAGATACTTTAAACCAATTTCCTTCTTACTTTTCACATGTCTACTGTTTCTTTTTACTTCAAAATTGAAAACTGGGGGTATTTTCTCATTATTAAGGTAATATATTCCCACTGAGAAAACTCAAACAATACCAAAAACCAGACCACGTATGAACATCATATGACTACTGAAAAATCAACTGACCACACATGCAGCAAGCAAGTGGTTATTAGCTTAATGAGAAGACTATTCACTGAAGAAATAAGAGCAAAATTCTCAAAGCTCCTTTGTTACCTGGACGTTCCCTGTATATACTTATTCTTCTACTTACTCTGCTCTGCTTGAAGTACAGGCAACTTGACATTTACACATCCCTGTCAGGCTTTTTTTCCAGACATACTTTGGTCTGTTTTGAATGGCACTAAATGGTTCTTAGTTACAAACCACCCAGAGGATCTTTCAGTAGCAGGGCCAGAAACTGTAAATTAGCTAAACTGTCTACAAACAATCGGTAAGCTGGTAAGGTACATTCAGACTGACAATTCTGTTCTCAGTCTACTTATTTCCCTTATGGGCAGTTGCTTTTTAAAACAAGTTGTGAGAAAACACATAAGGATATGAGAGGGATATATGATTAGGAGAGGAGATGCTTTTTGAGGGCAAAAAAGAAAAAAACTGGAATGAAATCACACCACAAAATAGCATTACTAATACAAGAATTCATGGAAAACATCACGCACAAATGAGCACAAGTAAAACCAAGGAAACCTGCTAAGATGGACAAGCTGCCATCCATATCAATATCCTGGTTGCGACAGTGCATTACACTTTTGGATAATGTTATCAAGGTGGAGGAAACTGGGCAAAGGGTACAAGGGATCTTTCTATTATTTCTCACATGAATCTATAATTATCTCAATAAAAATTTCAATTAAAAATGATTGGCAGAAAATAGACAAAATGGTTATAGTACCTACACTGTGCAATGATAGGGATAAAGAAAACTTTTATTCTTTTTTGTTTTCCATAGTAAACATATCACTATACAATGAAATACAGTATAAATTAGAAAAATAAAGAATTCTTAATAAGGGTTGAAAGGATAAGATGAAGACTTTAAGTATTCTCAAAATAGTATATAAAATCTCAAGCAATCTGAGTAAAGTGAATAGAGGACTCTTCAACGAATCATGGGACTCTAGTATAAGACAAATGCTTAATTTTAAAATGTCTGTAAACAAAGAGGAAGTCCTACTTTCTGCAACTGAATAATTAACTTCCAGGAATCATTATCTCAGGAGGTGACATACTCTGGAGACCAGTGCTTAGGCCATGCATGTCTTCCCTGCTTTCTTGAAAACTGCTAAGCCCCTTCTGTTCAAAAGGCTGTCCCACCCCATCTTGTAAGCCTCGCCTTCAACACTCTCCTGGCACCTTTTATTTTCCTTCCATGGCACTTTGCTCCGCAAGTCATCGCCCGCGTGACTGTGACGGGGCCACGGGCCGCGTTTCCGACCACCCGCGCCTGCACACGCGCCACTGCCTAGCGTCCCGCCTGGTATCCACAGGCACCCGATCAAGTTGGGATGAGTTAAGTGTCAACATAATTTATATGAATTTATAGATGACCAGCATAATGGTTTGTAGGGAAAATTACAACTCTTCTGTTAGTGAATAATTGTTAGGTAGCTTACTCTTTTAAGTGTTGAGTCCTTAATGTGGTTTCTTTAATTCCATAAACATTTCTGAAGGGTGTACAGAGGTATCCATCTTATATGGCAACTAAATTCTATAACTTGTGATGAGGCAAAAATTGCATGCAACTGAGATTAAAACCTTGGGGAAAAAAACCTTGAATTGTCAACATTGAAGGCTGAGATATTTTAAAGCCTAGATCTTAACTTCTTTTGTTTCTCTTTACCTGCAGTCTCCCCTTCCTTGCAGAGGATATCAAGAAGTGGTCAGACAGGACAATGTGGTACTTAGAGGAATTGCTCTTTTTGTTTGTGGCACTATGTACAGTTTAACTAAGCATGATTAAATGCGTGTACGGTACAGGTCCACAAGGTGACAATAAGCCAGACGCTACAATACACTTGGTCTTGAGGATACAAAGGTCTGAAAGACATGATCCCATATTCTTGGAGGGTTCATGTTCTAGCTAAGAAGAAAATAATATATAAGCAATAGAATAAAAATATTAATTCACATAAAATGGAATTGTTAAAAAGGAGCAACATGCTGTAAAAAAAAAAAAAAAGCTATTTGGCATGTCAGAGGCAGAATACGTGCTTTCTCAGTGGCTTTCTTCCTGCGACCAAATCCTAACTTTCCTCCAGGGAGATGGATTCCTCGAGTGGATAAGGGAAAATCACTGCATTCACAGAGGTAACAGAGAAAGCATACTAATAATATTTGCTGTAGTTTTTTGAAAAAAGGGAACTGAACAGGACAGTCAGCTCAGCGTTGGGAGCACGAGGCACATGCTCCATGGAGGTGGGGCCTGTGAGCTGAAAGCAGGCTCTCAGCAGACAGGAGATCCAGCACCCACAATGACTCAGTCTGAAGTGCAAAGGGAACGGGGTGAGGGGGGCTTTGGAGGGGTGGGGTGGCGGGGGACGGGCCACACCCTCCACAGACTGGCTTTAAGCACCTGTGTTAGGTGAGGCCAAGGAATCTGGAGACGCCAGACCCAGCAACACAGATCCACTGGAAGTCTTTGAGTAGGACAAGGACATCCCTTCTCGTCCCATGAAAGACAGGGTGGAAGTCAAGGGCCCGAACCAGTTGAAGGGGACTGTAAACGGCCAGAGAGGAGGGGGCCTGAATGGAGGCATGGGGAGAAGATGAGGAAAGAAGAGGGTCAGATGCACATTTCAAGAAGGAAGCTGGAAGACCTGGCAATCAGCTGGAAGAAAGGGAAAACTCAAGAACTGAAGGTTACTTTAGGTTTTTAGCGCAACTAGAAACAGGACTGAAGCGACTTAGCAGCAGCAGCAGCAGGAATAGATGCATATGTTAACGTGTAAACAAATGTCTGCTGGTTTTATAATTACTCAGTGGATTTCCCAATATACAAAAAAATGTTTAGTGGTTAAAAAATTTATCAAGCTTATAAGACAGGATAAAGCAGTGAGTGCTCTATGTTACAAAATACATCCTCCAAATAAGAGCATAAGAAAGTCTACAAAAATGTATCTAATATAAAAAGAATGCATTAGAAAATATATAAAGTCTTACAGGTAACCCATTTCTGTCTGATCTACTGTAAAGGAATATAACAAATTTGCATAGGTTAAAAAAAAAAGGCTAAATCCTTGAATGATTTTCTGGCAAAATAATTAGATGTTTTCAGAAAAACTGCCAGTAAATTTGAGAGAGAAAACCTAGTCTCATTTGGATAAAACTTGTTAAAAGCAAAAAGTGCTGTTTAATATGACAGCTTCCATGGCCAGACAAGCCCACTCCCCCATCCCCTTCTATGCTATGATTATTAACAGGAATAAGATGCCAGAAACTTCCATCACACTATGCCAGAGTGCATTTGTGGAACAATCTGTAATGCTGGGGAGCAGCCATGTTCCACCTCCAGCCCCGTGTGACCCCACCCCACCTTGTTTACGCTGACGCCAGACCCAACCTTTCAGAAGTGGTACATCACACCTTCCTTTCTGAGTGTGTGGGTAGGCCCAGGGTCCCTTTCTGCTGAGAAGTGAAACAGCAGCCGTCCAGTCAGGGACAAAAAGCTGAATGTAAACTAGCAGGGAACCTTAGCCCTGCAGCTCTCCACGAGCCAGTTCAAAAGCAGCCAGCTGCTAGATGGAAACACCCAGGGCAACTACGGCCATCAGCCCGCAGCCCAAGGGCCCCGCATCTCAGCACTGCTTGGTTGAGCAGGAAGATGAAGTGCAAGCTGGCTATTTGTGGGCTCAGGGGGGGAACGTGACATTCATGGGAGATGACAGCCCCGGAGGCAAACCGTTTCTCCAAGGCCACGAGGGCCAGGCCTGCCGAGCCTTCAGACGCTCTTGAGGCCCTGCCTGCTAGGCCTGGCTCGCGCTGCCCGTCCTTGCCCGTGAAGATCTCTGTGCATCAGCTGGGGCTCCAACCGAGCCTAGGCCACAGAGGTCGCCTGCCCGGAGGTTTACCCAGGCGCCTACGGAATGCATCTTGGACTCTGTGGACAGCTTCTGAAGGCTCAAGTAGGAAATGCGTTATACAGTTTCATGTACTGTCATGAAAAGGTCTTATCTGAAAACAAGTCTTATATAAGAAATATAATCAAGGGAAATGTTATCAGTATAAACTATAAAAGCTATTATTTTCTGCAATGTGATACATGTCAGGGGAGAATGAAATTGAAATACAGGTACAGTTTATAAAGTTTAGTCACCTGGGATTCTACAATTTCTCACAGCAAAATTAACAGGTGACAACTCAGCTACAACATTTAATTTTGAAAACCTCAAAAAGGCTATGTATTTATTTCAAAAACAGGAGCCTTGGATAGGAAACTCAGGTGCAGATCAGAAGCAAAAACCCTGGTCCAAGCAAAAAAAAAGGTAACCAAGGAAAAAAGGTCAATGTATGGAGACCCCAGAGGACAACAGAGGGCAATGAAGAGATGGCCAGCCCCAGAAGTGCTGTGGGAGCTGCCACTGTTCTCCAGCCCCAGAAGCACCAGCCTAGTCAATCCTTCAAGCTCTAGTCTACCCCCTGCATCCCTGAATCCAGCCTCTCCCCTGAAATCCATGGGAGTCCATACTCACCTGGAAGGGGGGAGAAAAACGACTTCCAGTGCCAAGGTTGCATGAGAACAGGATACATTAATACACACCCATCCCATCCCCCGCCCCCAGAGACACACACACTACCTCCCAGATAGAACCTGGAATGGTTTTTATTAATAAAATCACTATTACGCATAATATTAAATATTATATATAGTAATCATCATATATCATAATTGTACAGGAAAAGCGTGTATTAACAGGGACACTTCAGGTATACTGCAGATTAAATAGGTACCAGGGTAAGTTTGGACCTTAACCACCGCATTGATTCTACAGAAACAACGTTCCGTGTCATGAACAACGAACTTTCAATCTTCTGTACTGGACATGCTTACGTATTAGGGGCTGTCTGTACTTTCATGCTTGATTTCCGTTCTAGACTCTGCCAGCCGGAAGAGTCCATCTGAACACTGTTCCCGTGAGCTGACCCAAGTAAGATTTAAGGGATGCTCCGGACAGTCATAAACTTTGAGCCTCACACCCAGGTACTCCATGACACAGGAGACCGCCCACAGCTTTTTATCTGAGGCCTGCCAATTTAAAAAAGACAAAACAGGGCGATTAAAACTCAGACAAAAAACAAAACCCGTGGACACTGAACTTGGCCACTGAACTTGGCCACTCAGAGCCTGTTCTGTGTTACAGGCCGCTGCACCCAGCTTTCCGGCTGTTCGTGAACACCTCTCCCAATCTGCTGAAAGCTTGCTTAAGCAAGTGTAAGACAGGCTTGCTTCTATCATCCATCCTCTTCAACCAGCCTTAAACACAGAGACAGAAAACAACTACACATCAGAAGGTGGGAGCAGTCATTTGTTGTAGTTTGCAGCCAGTCAAATGTCCCAAGGCCACAGCGCGAGAACCCACAGAGCTCGGTTCCGACGCCCACAGCCAACACCACTGGCCCTGTGTCCTCAGGGAAGCAGCCTCAAGAGCCAACACGGGGCTAATTGCTACTGGTGGCTGCGGTGGCCCTGGGGGAAGAGGGTGGTGAGCAGGGGAAGCAAGGAAGGGGGAAACAAGACCTAGAATGTGAGGGTGAGTGCGGACTCGGTAACGGAGGCCACAACCCCAGGACTGTGTCAGTATGCCTGAACCCAGCCTATTGGGATAGAAAAGCTTCCTGCTTCCCATAACCATCTTCAACACAACTTCTCTAAGGAGCAATGAGGGTTCAAAGGTGAGCAGGTTGAAGGCAGGCGAGCGCTACAGTCCCAACAGGAAACCTCTACTCCGACAAAAGGCATCCCCGGTCTCCAGGAAAGGCGTACATCTGGAGGAAAGGACACTGGACCAGGAAGAAAAGAACTCTCTGGTCACAAGTCTGCTTTGCGACCACTTAATCACGCCAGGCCTTGGTTCATTTGAAAAAACAACCCTGCCTCACGCCATTCACCACAATGACTTGTGTTTAATACAGGTAACAGAAATGTGTGACTAAGGGTGTTTATACACATTTGATTACATTCACATAAAAATTCCAGTTTAAAAGACAAACCTTCAAAAAAAAAAAAAATCCAACAAAAAGCCAAACCAATCCAAAATACCCCTTCTTCACCAGATTAGACACGTCATTCTGCTCCAAGCCACAAAGCCAAGCCTGCCTAGGCAAGAACAAGGCTTTTACGTTTATTTTTATTCCGCTCCTCCATTCAAACAATACCACTCCTTTCTTAAGAACCAGAAGATGAGGGAAAAGTTGAGAGTCACAAAAAAGAATAACCTTCAGGGTTGAACCAAGGGTAATATGTTAAGAAAAGAGTTAAAAACAAAAACAATGATTTCTTTTCACATGCAAATTCTTCACCTGCCCAGAATTTTGTTTTGCTGGAAATTTTCTGGCAAGATCAAAATCTCAGGAAATTCCAAACAAATGAAATTCTAAAGGCAAATTACTTAGGAAAAAGGATCTAACTTGAGAGACCCAAGCACACTCCTCCCATTTTTGCCCAGTTCTTCACTTTTATAGAGGAGCACCACACCAACCACAAAATCATATGCTAACAGGAGCTCTGTGTCCTGCACGCTGACAGCTCTGGCTTTCAGTAAATGCCTCTGTTTCCTGTCAGCACTGGCCAGTCGCAGCTACCAAACCTTAGGAGTTTCAACGAGGGAAGACCACCCCCCCCACCCGCCTCCGCTGACGTCGCTGGTACTTGGCCAGCACCGTGGAAGAAGCCACAGGGCAAAGGCCCCTCCCGAGCAGCGTGGGCTGTGCGCCGCTCCGAGGCAGGACCAGCTGAGGAAGACAGAGGTGGTTTACAGGCGAGACTTAGTTCCAGCGGGTGTATTTGTGTGTGTAGTGTCTACCTATCTGAGATGAAGACCACTGGCATGAAGTCCCACTACGTGCAGCGCACTGTGAGGGAGACACCAAGATTCCACCCGGATCCGGCTCAGAAGGGCTCCCCATCTCAGTGGAGGAGGGGGTGGCTTCACACATACTCTCCAAGGCAAGAGAGAAAACAAAGTGTGTGCTGACCCGATCGCGGGCCAGCAGCACACGGCCTGCACAATGCTTACCGAGTCAGTGCCTCCCTGCCAACCAGCTTCTGGTTCAAGGACCAAAGAGCACAGCTCATCAGCTCAGCCGGGAACTACGTGCTCAGTTCTTTCATGTGCCCGGCACTATACCGGGTACTAAGGGACAGAAATGACTCAAACAAAAGCAATCCTGCCAGTCCTGTCCTTTCGAAGACTTCTAAGCCGGGTTAGCTGGCGATATGTACGCAAACAGGCAATTACAGGACCATGGGTGTCATTACAGTGTCACCGCACAGGGCACTGTGGAAGCAGGAGTACAGGGATGGGCGAGTTGGGGAGTCTGAGCAGGCCTCCTGAGAGGCCCACGCTGGGACGGGAAGGCAGAGCAAGAATTGGTGAGGGAGAATGATCCAGGCAGAGGAAGCAGCACACACAGGCCCTGTGGGGGACAGCGAGCTGGCATTCCAGGAGCGAAGCTCATTCTGGAAGCTGTACCCGACTCCAAGGCCACCTATGAGCCACTCTGAATTCAGGGGCTGTTACTACCTCTGGGTGAACAACTGAAACAGCAAAGAACAGAGGCAGATGAAAGCAGCGGTGTGGGGAGACGCGTGGGGCTCCCCTAGCAGAGGAGCCCAGGAGGGCGGGCTGGGGCTAGCCAGCGAGAAAGGGAGGAGACAGAAAGGAAAGGGAAAAGAAAGGAGAGAGCGATGGAGACTGCGGTTACAGAATGTTCAAGGAGCAAACAGGTCGACCGTGTTAAATGCTGTTATGATAAGGATGCAAAGAATCCGTTGGATTTAGCAACAAGGAAGCGAACAGTGACCTTGTGAACAATTATTTTCACGGTGTGGTAGGGTGGAGCGTAGCTTCCCTGGGTCGGGGAGTGACCAGGAGGTGAACAATGGACAGAGTGACCTATTTGTTTCAAACATTTCAACTGGAAAGTGCTGATGGTGGGGGAGTTGCTGCCAGAGAGAGCGTGCAAATGTTTAAGTGGTTCAAAAGAGATGGCAAACCAGACGGAGGGCTAAGGACACATCCCTAAAAGTGTCACAGAGCTGTCAGAACAAGACAACTTGCAGAGGTAGGACAGGATGGCGTGGAGAGCACAGAGGTGAGGGCTCTCTCAGGATCAAAGGCTCCTTTTTCTTGTCGAGAGAAATAAGGCTTGAAGGATGGCTGGCAAACTTCAGACCCGACAGCCAGGAGCTGACCAGACTCCTAGTGGGTCCATCTGCACAAGTGGAAGATTTTCTCCAGCAGCACTTAGGAGTGGGGGCCCAGGGAAAGACAAGCTGGTGGCTGGCTTGGTCCAGGGTGGGCTGGTCAGGTGTGCTGAGGGCAAGAAGACGGGCAAAAGGGCGAGGTGGGACTACTGGAGAGGCAGCATTTCAGGGGACTGACCACTGCCTAAGGAGGGAAGGGGGGCTTGAGCTGGAAGCGAGCAGCTGAAAATCTGGCTGATGGGGTAAATCCAGAGGAGGGAAGTAACTGAGGGAGGGGGTGTGGAGGCGCAGGGCGCTGTGACCGGAGAGTGGAAGGTCTGAGTCTAACGAGACAGCAAAGACAGAGATGACCCTAAGGGCCAGAGCACGCCTATGGGAGGGGGACCGAGAGCAGAGACACAAACTGTACAAGGTGAGGATGGCAGGCAGCCGGCCCCAGCGATCACTGACGTGGTCCGCACAGACCGCAGCCGTGGGACAGAGGGCTCGCTGGGAGCCGGGAAAATTAGGGGGGACAGAGGGATGCTGAGGGGCCCACTTAAAACATAAGCAGCACGATACAGGTGAGTAATTAAACCAGTCCCCGAAGGCGATTTACTGACTAGGAGGCGAGTCCCTGCTGGGGTTCTCTAAGATACACCCTCCCAGTTATACCTCCCTTCCAGCCCTAACTCTTCTCACTGTCTTCAGCAAATCTGAAGACACAGCATAATCAACGAACCGGAGTCTTGTCCAGAGTTTGGACTTCTATTGAAGGTCTATTTTTATGATGCTTTCCTATTCGCCTCCATCTTAAAATAGTTGCTCCCTCACACCACGCCTGGCAACATTCTGCCCGTTTAACTGCTGTGCTTAGTGATTCTGTGAGAGGTCTATGGACTATTGTTGTTCTACTCCATACATCTACTGCTATGGATGTTCCACAGTATATCCATTCCAAAATAAAATTTTAAGGAGGAAAAACAAAAACCAAAAGCACACTTAAACATCCTCCACTATTAAAAGAAAGACAGTCAAAGCGTCTTTTACTCTACTTCATCACCCACCATCCAGAAAAACTCTCCCCCTTTCAAATCTCTGACAACTAGCAATCAACAATTATTCTTTAAAGAATAAAATCCAGTGTTACTTTGATACATGATCTTCAGAGCCAGAATTAGAAAAAGGGAAAAATAGATGTTTCACAACCTTAATGGTTTGCAGATATCTAATTCTGACTGTTCCTACACAGCAAGGAATGAGTTTAGTAAGTATGTGAATGGAAAACAGACAACATTCAGCAACTCATTCAGAATTGCTCAAGATGGTAACTTGTATGTTTAAATTTTGGTAATCATAAAGTCTCAGAATCTGTAATCATATCCAAAATGTTAAAATGCCTGAGAATTAAAGCTCATCGCTTAATCATTTAAAACTAGGATAAATTATCAGCAAACTTATTTTACAAGGTACCAGACATGAAAGAATCACTCAAACAAAGCCATCTATTTATAGAGAACCGTTAACACAGACCACATAATGGCATGAGCTGGCTAACACCATTAAAAATATCCTTTAAAGTTCACAGTGAATAAATGAGACCTTTATTTTTACAGTATCATCTGCAACTCAGGGGGATAGTCACATATTTTCAATTTGCTCTTAGTGAGTCAAGTTTATACTTAAAGAGTCTTTAAAAAAAAAATATTTTACATGTGAAAATGTAACGCTGCTTTCTGTACAGACCGAAGAGCATCTGCAGGGCTTCTGGCTGCGGAGGCTGCTGTCGCTGCAATGCACAGGCGGCAGCGCGCTCAGGCTTCGGAAGGCACGGTTCCCGGCTCCACAGCACAGGTGCAGTGGCTGTGGTGCATGGGCCTAGGTGCTGCGGGGCATGGGGATCGAGCCTGTGTCTCTGGCACTGGCAGGTGGACTCTCTGCCACTGAGCCACCAGGGAAGCCCAGATGAGACGCATATAAACTGTTTCTCCTGACAGTGCCTCTGCCTGCTGTTCCTTCTCCCGAATGCCCCAGCGCCCAGGCCTATGCCAAGAGCACTCTCAGTACTGAACTGGGATTGTCTCTCTTCGGCCTGTGCTGGCTGCACTGCTAAGCTTCTTAAGAGTAAGGACCGACTGTGTCTTTCTCGCGCACCACTTATCCTCACTGCCCCCACAGCCTGGCACCCAGCTCACATACTTGAATGAGTGAATGGGCTCTGCCTGAGAGGAGTGTGCAGTAAAAGCTTCATGGAGAAACTGATCTTCAGTTACTGATTTTAACTGCACATATACAAAGAAGTATTAAATGAGTAGTGCCGTCATATCACATGATTCTGGGCTGCTGGAACACGGAGTCAGTTCTGTCCTTCTGGGATTCAGCTTTAGGAAGGGAAAAGGTATAAACCCTAGAACAAAGATCCTGATTGTTTTATAATGGTTAAGAATCTGCCCTACCTAGTGCCTGTACTTAAAAAAAAAAAAACACTTTATTTTTAATTAATGAACATATTTATTTTTCACTATGCCATGCAGCCTGCAAGATCTTAGTTCCCTGACCAGGGACTGAACCCACATCAGTGGCGGTGAAAGCACGAAGTCCTAACCACTGGGCAACCAGGGATTTCCCGCTATGGCTTGTTCTGACTTGTTACATAGCACACACCTCTATGGAGGAACAGATGTTCAAGAGAGATCAAAGAAGCAGCATCTCTTACAGTAACACGTGAACTTCTGCTGCTACACAGGTACCAAGACCTCTCACGTCTAGTCTTTGTAATGCATAGACATATTTTCTTCTCATGGCTGTCATTTCCTTCATCCCTTGCCAGAGGGTACAAGGTAGAGAAAGAAACTTCGTGAATTGAGACCCACAACAAATGGTATCGTTCCTAACCAGGTCACCAAGCAAGTCATTAAAAACCTTACTTCTTAGATTTTTCAGTGCAAATACATTTGAGCAAGTCATTCTTCTTATCAAGTCCCACATGGACTATCCAATTTAATTTCCAAGTTGATCATCAAAAATAGTTCATGGAAATAATTGAACATGGGACAAAAATATAATCACACTCAGTTGCTCGAGGTGGAAAAACATGGCGGCAGCTTCCAGCTTCCTCAAAATAGCAGAAGGGGGCAGAGGATGAGAGGGGAGGGGAAGGGCAGGAAGGAAAGAAGCCCCTGCTTAATAATCTTGTCCTGGCTTTCAATGTTAAGGGCCCGCCCAAGGCATTTTGACACCAGCCACCACATTTCAGGCTAGTATTCCCTTCCTCTGATTTTATCTAATGACAGCACGCTAACTACTTACAAGCCTAAACATCATCTTAAAAATCATCTTAATTCTGATGCTGATAGCAAACTCTAAATGGAAAAACCCAGCCTGGAGTAGAGGCTCAAATTCAAGGGTCCAAGGGCTGGGTAGTTCATACAAGAGAGGACAGGCTGACCGGCTGGAGAGCTGTGGTAAATGAAGGATACACACGAGTTAGATTACTAGTGTGGAGTTAGGGGGAGTGGTGCCCCTGGGCCCACCAGACCACTATCACTCTGGGTTCAGACTGTATGATCTGCAGATTTTTCAAGAGAAGTCAAAACCCCAGATTTGTTGGTAATTCCTCCTGATTTACCAACAACAACAAAAATTCAAGCTCCTCTTGTTTTTAAAGCACTGTATGGACCAAGTCCAATATAACTGGATAGTCACCTTGTGACATATGAGTAACAGGTCAGAAATACGGACAGTGGTCACAATCTTGACCTTCTCTTTCCAGGTGCTGATCACCCAGGAGGCGCAGCACAATCCCGTCTGCAGTGGTGCAGTGTGAGCACGGCCACCAGGCCATTGTAAAGCTGGATGTAGGACACGGGAGACCTCAGGCGGGGAAGAACATAGAAGCTCTGACACCTAATTGTCCTCCTAAAGCATTTCCTGCTCTTAAAGACCGATTTATGGTGTGTAATAAACGGCACTGCAAGTAAAGCGCTCTGCCCAGTGCCTGGGGCATACAACAGACTTCAGTAAATGTCAGCTATACTGGGTTTCATTATGAACGAGCGCACATCATGGATCAGACCGTGTGTTTCTCCCTTGAATGGGAGATATTAGTCCAATTACAAAAACCTAATAATTCTCTTCAGACATGAGAATAATTTCAGAAGAAACTACGTTCGTCAGTGTGGCAGTTGGTCATTTTGTAAAATAATCAATTTATGCCTACATAGAGTGCTTTATTTTTAAAGCCATAATGAAGCCGTTAAAGTTTTGATTTGAGCAAATATGGAAACTGGAAGCTCCGTCTCACTGTTAGATGAAGGGGAGCACAGAACACAGAAGGCTCCCGAATCCAGCAGCCGTGGGGCACGGAGCCCGGCTCCTCAGCAAAGCTGTCCCACTCTTCCGGCTGCTCATCCGACCACGGAGGCGCAGGATGTTAGATTCCAGCCATGCAGCAAGGTTGTCTGGTCTAATCACTACATTTTTCCTGATCCTGAATGTTAACTCCTTTGAGGTCCCACAATAATTGAAGGCAGACCCAGATCCCAAACCCCGTGCTCTCCCTTCCATCACCTCCCAAGTTCCTGGGGGTACATCAGGGTGGTTCAGGGTGGTTCCTTAAGAGTGGGGAGCAGGGCAGTTTGGAACTAATGCTTTGAAGCAAAACTCCTGTGTGAACCTAACCAGTACTGGAAAGAGACAAAAGCCCAGTCTTTAGAAGTACAAGGCTTTATCAATGAAGGGGACAGGGTGGGAAAGGTTTCCTATGCAGTTACATCCCAGGATCAGACAGACTCTTTTAAAAAATACCCTTAAGCTGCTAGCCTGGAGCAACAGTTCCACGCCTGGAGGAAAGAATCTAATTTACCTGCTGGAAAAGGAGAGACATTACTCAGCAAAGCAATCGATGATTTTAAAAGAAAGCTGCTATGCTTCAAAGTGTCCGGCTACCGAAGTACTGAGAAAAATATGCTTTTGAAATGTCGCCAAGTGCAGAATATAGACTGAGTCCTACATTTCAACATTTGTCTTTCTAAGAAAGCATGTTTTAGCGTCAGAGGATATCGAGCAAGCTGTGAACAGGAGACCAAAATGAGCTCAAACCACAAATAACCTAACACGCTTATCACTTCCTTAAGAGCAACCTACAAAAATCAAACATTAAAGGCATTTACAAAACTAAAGGAGTGATGCCAGTTTAATCCTTTAACTTCGGCTGTATCCTTTCTTCCTTCTAAAGTGGACCTGACATGGAAACTTTACCAAAGAATGGCATTTTATTCCTCTGAAGGCAAGTACAGGGGAAACCACTAGGGCCAAGTCTCACCCTGTAAATAAAGTAGCATGTGCTGTGTGCTCCTCAGTGGTTGGAAGGGTAACCACCTCCTCAAACTGAAGATAGGAAAGTTTAGATGATGGACCACACCCAACTCCAGCTGCACTTCACAGAAAGAGCCATGGACACGCCAGACTCCTACTGCAAACCGAACCTTGCCTCCATCTCCTCCAGCTATTTATTTCTTACGTTCAAAAGGAACTTCACTGTCCAATGAACAAGTCTGTTGGGAAACAATAACAAGTAGTGGAACATGTTGCAAAAAGAAGCTTAGTTGACAAATACAGGTTCCTGGCAGGGGGAGGGGGGAGGTACCAGTTTGTTAAACTTCAACTATTTTTTTTTTTTTTAGTTATTCTGAGTGATGACTACGTTTTTGTAAGTTTTCTGAGGCAAGTTCAAGCTCAAAAAGGATGGAAACAAGTGGTTGAGAAAAGATGAGCATAAAACTTACCAACTGCTACTGTGCATTCTTCAATACTGTCACTCAAATGATCCAAAGCATTCTTACCAGTAAGTAGGAAAGCAAGGCACAGGAGCAGACCTGGCTACTACGATGAGAACAGATGAAACGGAACTCTGCTAATGGCACTAATATTCCTAGGATGCATTAAGAAAAACTGTCAGCAGGACACGAAGGAGTAATTAGATACACCTAGAACAGTACCATGAGAGGCACATGAAGGACCCCTGAGAGCATAGCACACATCCTGGGGCCGTGGAGTCTCAGCCAACAGTCAAGAGGCATGTGGACCGGCTGAGCCTCCAGCTCGGCCACCTCACCCCGTGCACTGAGGGTTGCTCCAGAGACGGGCTTTGCGCCTGTCAACCTGATGGGGCTTAAGGCAACTTCCTAATCCTGCACCACTCTGCTTCACCCCGCCTCTCAGGATGATGATCTGAAAGACCCTGGCAATAAGGAAGTGGCATCCAGGCAGTAGGGGAAGATCCAGGAAGTGGCATCCAGGCTGGGAAGATCCCCTGGAGAAGGAACAGGCTACCCACTCTAGTATTCTTGGGCTTCTCTGGTGGCTAAGACAGTGAAGGAGCTGTCTGCAATGTGGGAGACCTGGGTTCAATCCCTGGGTTGGAAAGAGCCCCTGGAGGAGGGCATGGCAACCCACTCCAGTATTCTTGCCTGGAGAATCCCCATGGGCAGAGGAGCCTGGCGGGCTACAGTCCATGCGGTCACTAACAGTCGGACACAACTGAGCAACTACTCACACACAGCACATCCATGTGACAGAGAAAAATACTGGCGACACTCAACTCTAAGATGCTGTCAAAAAACAGCTCAAATTAGGGTAAAAATAGAGCAGAACAAGAACAACAAAAAGCAGAAAACTCCCTCTAATACACCTCTGAAGATCTTCTGAGAGGCCTCTTCTCTCTGTGCGAAGGCCACACAAATATTGACTAGCCACTGAAGCATACTTCACCTTTATCCCTGCAGAAGCAAACTCAGGCCTGACTCTTTGAATAGTGAAGCAATACAAGGTCTAAGAGAGATAAATATAACAGCGACAAATGTTTAACCACCAAGGGAATTTAAAGCTAATTTACCGTATTATGACAAATGCAGCTTGCCTGTTTGTTCTCCTGAGTGAAGTTATATTCAAAAGTGATTTCATGTGCAGACATTTTTAAGTGACCCCTGTTCTTCAGAAAACTCCAACTATTTGGAGTGATTACTTGATGTTCACCTCTCTGTAAGCAATTCACAGCAGTGCACAATTCTCTGAGTAATCAGGACTCATCAGAATAAAAACTAGTTAAGCTGTTCCCTGGGACTTAGTGTGGCAATTTTTAAATATGACTCTTCAAAAGGAAGAGTTGCACCAATAACAAAGCCATTAAGTAAGAAGAAAAGTCAGGGGGGAGAACATTTAATAACAGAGTAATGGAGATAAGGGAGAGTTTTCCTTCTCCAGTCACTAACTAATAAACTAGAAAAACAGCCTTGGAACCCTAGTTTTGCTATGCTCATCTTATCTTTGCAAGTGGTGCTGCTGGCCCACAAAAGCCACAAACACAACCTAGGCTCTTCCTCCTCCATCCGTCAAAGCAAGCACACCTCACTCAGTCTTTGGGAAGACTGCTCTGCAAGTAAACGAGCCCAGGACACAAGGCGACTTGGGCCCAAAGGTTTGCTTCAACAAGTGGTTAACCTTCTTCAATAAGGACTCACAATTTCCTGGCACAGTACTAGATTAATAGTAGCAGGGAATATGTGTATTTTCCTGAGAAAAATACAATCCTTAAGGGTCCCTTTGCTAATAAGCCATGTTTACTATGTGGTTCTGTGCTGCAGAACTCCTTAAGCACCAAATCTAATTACCATGGGGTATCCATAAAACTTTTGGAGAAAGAAATGGCCACCCACTCCAGTATTCTTGCCTGGAGAATCCCATGGACAGAGGAGTCTGGCGGGCTACGGTCCAGAGTCACAAAAAGTCAGACACGACTTAGCGAGTAAACCACAATAACCACCTGTAAAACTTTACATACAGCCTCGGTAGAATCATAAGCATTTGGAACTGCAAATTAAATCAGGTCACAAATTTAAAACGAAGAAAACTGAAAATCATGTATCAGTAGTTATTTTCATCTGCAGTGTGACTTGCACTGCAGTATGACTGACTGATGGGGGCGGGGGGAGTGTGTGTGTGTGTGTGAGCTTGATTTTCCTTTGGCTGTTTATTTTGGTAAAGAAAAGATCTTACGTGGGAAATGGTCTTGTTCCTAGCTTTCAGACATTCAGAATTTACAGACTGTCAGTAAGTTACTTGTGATTACATCACGCTGCCTTGAGAAAGGGGAGGGCAGCTGTCAGGCAACTCTGAAGCCCAAAGTGAAGCATTCTTTCTCAAACGCTGGAGCCTCGGTACTTGGTTCGCAAACATGGCAGCTGTGTATACTAACATACTCTTCAAATGAATTTAGACCAGATGTAGGTTTCTTTCTAAAATTACAACATACAGGGCAGCGACTCTTCGTGTACCTAGCTGGGGTTGAATCTTTCGTAAATTCTCAAGAATCAGTTCCTCTATCTTTACAGGAAAAACCACCAATTGCTACTTCGAGAAACACTGCAAGCGTAACTTACATGTCAGTGCCACTCATTTTCCCACATTACTGCACCAAAGCAACCCCACTTATTAAAAAGGTTTCAATACCTCTTGGGAAAAAAAGCTTCGATTCTTCTGAATCTTTAACTATACTCACAAAACTTTCATGCATTTTTGAGCCTAATTGTACCCACTGACACCCACACACCTTATAAAACTGAGCAGTCACTGCAGTGTTTACAAGGCTTACTTCAAGAACATTAAACTCTCTTTGTGAGCACATTAAAGACTTTTATTACTTGACGAGAACTTAGTGGTCAGTTAGGTAGAGGATTACTTTTACAAAGGAAGGGACTGAAGCGCAAAGCAGGGAAGCGACCCAGTCAGCCTAGTTAGTGTTAGAACCGACTGGAGAAAAAGCAAAAGATTCAACTACTCTCCTGGCTAGAAGTGTGGTCTGATCAAAGGCCAAAAATGTTTGCCTTTACCATTTATACTTTGAGGAAAAAAAAGAAAAATCACAGATTTTAAAAGGGTTGTTACTTTACGGAGAACCATATTTTTAATCCCACCATAGTCAAAACATATCTTACAAACCAGGTACATGTGAAGCCCTTCTAGAAGGCATGTGAGAATAAGTCGAGAGTGATGAGAAGAGAGTAATTCAATAATTTTTAGAGACAGATATACTACCTCCAAGTCTCCTATTCAGCTCACCCCAGGCCAAGGACAGATCTGTTGTTACCCTGAAAGTTCCTGTGAGACACACTGGTGGTGTGAACTCCTACTGGGTAAGAACCCAGGCTTTTCTTCCAAGCCACCACAGTGGGCAGAACCAAACTGCTTCATCAAGCCATGGCTCCCACTGTGCTGGTTTTCTCTGAGTGGCCTCTGCTATTAGTACCGACACAGGCTAATCTATTAATGTGTGTGTCAACCATTCCTCCTCCCTGAGAATGTGAGTTGGGAACCATGACTCGTCTATGTCTATTGCCAGGGCCCAGAGCAAAGCGCTGACAATCCATTCAACCCCAACATTTCTTAAGGCACTCTGGCCGGTGCAAAGCACACCAAGATGAATGAGAAAGATGGAAGAGCTGACTTCCATAGCTTGGACTCTACAGGAGATGAGCCCAGATACGAAGAAACCACTCCCATGAGAGCACGGGGTGTGAAGGTGTAAGGACGCAGACAAAGGAGAAGGCCAAAATCTAGTGTGAGGGGCATGCGTTTGAGCCAGAAAGAGTGGGACTGGCAGCCTAAACAGAGTGCTGAGCCAAGGGACAGAGGAATGAGAGAGAAGGGTGTCTGGAGAAGACTGCACTTTCCAGGGTGGCTAGAATAAAAGGTACATGGGAGGGAGGGGAAGGCTGGAGCCTGGCTGCCACACCAAGGAGTTTGGACCTCACAGATAAATGACAGCGTAGAAGTAAACAGAGGAGAGACAGGCTCAGGTCTGTTTTTAACACAATTACTCTAGAGATAATGTGAAGAATACATCCGGTAGGGCAGGGGAAGATGTGGAGAGATTGTTGAGGGACCTTATTAGTATGTTTCTGGCTTCACTAATTTCTGTCATGTGAAACCAGAAATGGTAGCAGCATAGGCAAACTGAGACCAGTGGGACGGTAGGAAGCATATCATGGTGACCAGTCAATGGGATGCAGCAGAGGAATCAAGAACCACTGCAAAGTTCCTGGCACTCCTGGATATTCAAAACGTGCGCCCACTGACTGGTACCAAGCTGCCCTGTCTTGAACACAGTGACCCAGCTGGACTTCCCATTGTTCCCGAGCAGGGGCCGTACAAGCAAACACGCCCAGCCTCTCTGCAGTCAGTATCAGCTGGTTACCACGAACGAATTAACATAACCACTGTAGGGAGGGATGCCAGCTTGTGCAAAACTCACATGCCATCAGGTAGGCTGATGAAAAATACATGCCATTAAGAGCACAGCATTGGACAAAAACTGCTAAAAGGATTCTACAATTTAAATGATCAGAAAACGGACAACTCAAAAAAAGAAAAAAGGCGGTGGGGGGCGGGGAGGCACGGGGTGGACACAGTTATTTCAGCAGTTTAGAGACTGAAAAAAACCCCTACAGAAAATTTAAAGACTTATCATGAAACTCAATATACATTAATTACATTACTCAATACCAGAATAAAAACAGATTTGGGAGAGCTATTTGTGCTAAAATGCAAAATGCACTGGAGAGGCCTTGGGGCCCAATGGTAGGTAACTGAAAATCACTTGCATTACCACTATACTGGTGGGATACAGTCCATGGGGTCACACAGAGTTGGACACGACTAAGCACATATATGTGCGCGCGCGCACACACGTTATCCACCAGCTGACTTTTTAGAACCATCTGATACTATGGTTTATGATGTACTTCCAAATAGAACCAAAGTATTCCTATAAATACGTCAGTGATGTCAAACGAATAATGACAGCAAAACAGTCTTCCTTTCACTATTTCTACTTGTGCCCCCTGTTAATCTAAGAGGAGTCCAGACAATTACAAGCGTCTTTGCATGTTTCCAAAGTGGGGATCAGACACCTAAATTTAGTGCACTCAAACCAGGGCTACAAGAGAACATTTAGATCTAACGGGTCACTCAAGATGACTAGGGCTTCCCAAGCTCTCCATGTATTTCCGCTTGTCTTTTTTTTTAAGTGAAGTGAGTCATAGTATATAGATCTCTTCCTCTGCACAAAACACAGTTTTTCTCTGAAGAGCATAGTATTTACATAAAAAATTATTAGGAAATTTTAATATTTGCCTTAGACTATAATGACACAAGAAGTATAGAACAGTAAGGAATTTTAGTGGACTGTTGTAACATGGTTTTAACATAGGCATTAAGTCGTATTTCACAATGAAAGCAGCTATAAGAACAAATGTCAGTTGGAAGAGTGGCCCATTTTACGAAGCCTGCCTCTAATACAGAATAAATCTTGCCTTCGAGTCACAAGCTATTGTTGCAATCTCTTTTATCTGAGACAATCAAATCATTCATACTGAGAAGTAGTGAACAGTGTCATAGAATCAAAGAATTAGAAATGAGAGAAATAGTGAAAATACCTGACCCCCAACTTTAAATTACAAATGCGTAGTTTTTCCGATTTTCATTCACTCAAGCCCACTCTTCTCTCATTCTAGCTTCAAAACCAATCCTTTTCCCCACCTCTTCTCTCTTGAGCACTCAAGGCCCTCTATGTATTACTTCCACTTTTCAAACCAGACATACAATCATTTAAGTGATAGAAAACAACTTTTAAAGCCATCTGCACATGCTTTCAGAGCTTTTTATAGACCTAAATGCTTATTAATGTCTATGCTATTTATTAGCATTAACGACTAAAACCAGTTATACTCACTTTATCAAACTGACAAACAGAATCTTTGCTTGAAACATTTGTTTCCTAAGCCGCCACATTTCTCAGCATGTAAAAGTCTACTTCATCCTTTGTTCTTTTCCCATTGTTTCCAAGTTTTTACATTTTTTTGTTCTAGTTACAAGTTAGTATAGTGAGAAATAACTGCACTGCTTTGTTTACAAAAATTACGTGTTATCTAAAAAATCATAATAGACTAAGCAAGCTCAAAGTGGCTTGGTAGAAAGTTGCCTTCATTGTGATATGCCACAAAATATTTTTAACTTCCATTTTCTACCAACCATAAACACATTTCTTTGAATTTCTGAAAAATAATGGTTTTGGTAAATTGACACATACTTTGGAAAACCTGCCACCTTAAACTCAAGGTCATTTGAATTCTACATTGTCTTAAAATGCCACAGTTGGCTCTTAACACTTTTAACGTTAAGAAGGAAAAGAGCTTCTAATTTCGATTTTGTAAAAGAGAAATATCTGTACTGCAAAGGTGAGAAAGCCTGAGTGGATAATTCTCTAAGATAAAAGAAACCACCTCCAGAAATGTGGCAATCCATTATGAGTCTAGAGAAATCTCAACATATAACTCATGGGACTTCAAGGTGGTAGACAAACTTAAAACAATGAGGGAAATTTAATTGAAGACCATGCTCCATGCTAGTGGGTTGCTTAACAAAGTTTTAACAATGCTTGGGTGACAGGTCTCTCACTCTGCCCTGAAACAAATCAAATTCAACCAAAACTCCTGGAGGCCACCCCTACTTGAGATGGGGTACATCATAATCAACACTTCAGACCAAGAATTTTTTCTTTTAAAACCACTTTACTGTATTAAATTTGATGCAGAAAACTTGTCTACACATTCTCAAAGTCACTCGTGGAATTCATTCAATTCACTCAGACTAGACATGCAATAAAATGTTATATATTGATCGACTGTACTTATAAAGATTAGAG
Source organism: Capricornis sumatraensis (assembly GCF_032405125.1). Lineage (NCBI taxonomy): Eukaryota > Metazoa > Chordata > Mammalia > Artiodactyla > Bovidae > Capricornis > Capricornis sumatraensis. The sequence goes on along the minus strand of NC_091083.1, from coordinate 81,776,064 downwards.
TGGTTATAAACATTAGTCTATCAGAAGCTAATATACATTACAGTGCAAGTAAAAAGAATCCTGTCAAATAAGCTTGATGCAAATCCACATGAAACCAAGCCTGTCAAAAAAAGGCTTTCGTTAGTCAAGCATACCAAAGAACTGCTTAAAGCTTTTTTCCTTTTTAAGTGGAGCTCAAAATAGATTTTAATACTACCAGCTGATGGGTCTCACAATTTGCCTTTGGAGCCTATAAGCCGAAAACAGCCTTCTCCCTTCACACAAGTAACAACATCTCTCTATTCTGTACATCGCTTATTTAAAACACCCAGTATGGTTTTGGTTAATCCTCACAACCCCCGCAATGACATTTAATCGGGAGCAACATATTTTCCTCACAGGATTTAGCTGCTCCTGAAAGCAGACCTCTTCATCTTTTCTATCTGATGATGCAGACATATGGGAGAAACCCCACCTCCCTAAGTTTTTATTCATGAACCACCATAGCCCACAAGGAGATGAGGACTGGGAAGACATCATCATCTCCACCCTGACCAAACGGTCAGATGTTCGCCGGAGAAAAAGATGCTGTTTTCGAGAGGGTAAAAACGTTAACCTCCCCCCGCGCTGCCTGCCTGACACGGGGGGTAACCTTCTGGCCCCAGTGGAGTGGGTGCTACAGGCCTCCTGGCTGTAAAGCGCTTGAGTCTGTACTCTCAGGGCGGAGCTCACGGAGCAAATGCCTCTTCTTCTGACAGATCTTCCCTGATCCCCTTCTCTGAGACAGACCCTCTCTCCTGAAGTCACTCTCGACCTGCTGATACTGTTTCCGTCGTACCCCCTGTCACTATTTGAAATGATCTGCTCACGTGTTTGACTGCCCCCGTTCGACACTAAGCTACCGGGGTGGACAGGATCTCGCGGGTCTCGTTCAGCCAACACTACCTCCAGCGCCTCCGCAGTGCCTAGCACGGTAACAGGCACGCGGATGCAGATCCATCAAATGAATGAACAGGAAAGGGGAAAGGACTGTCATCCTTGGGACTCGACGCAGCACGGCGACTAGGGGGAGAGGAAATGTATGAGAGGGAGGGCGGCAGTACTCCTCTCCCCCCGGGGAGACGAAGGAAGGCAGTCCGCGGTGGTCCGGTCTAGGAAGGGAAGTGGGGGGTGGGGGGCGCTCTGCCCATCACCCCAAGGGACAAAGAGTGGCCGGGCCGGGGGGCGGGGTCGGGGTGGGAGGCTTCGCACCGAGAGCGGAGGCCGGCGGCTCCCAGGCTCGCGAGGTCGGTCAGCCGGGGCTGGAAGACCTGAGGAAGGTGGGGGGTCAACGGGGGACTGCGAGGCCCGGGACAGACGCAGGCCCGCCCGGGAGACAAAGACACAGTGCGCCGGCCGCGGCCGCCGTCCGATCGGGTCCTCAAGCAGCGGGGGCCGAGGCGGAGGGCAGGACGCACAGGGAGACCGGGGCTGAGGGCGGTGTGTGTGAGGGGAAGGCTCTCGAGGCCTCAGGAAGGGCCTGCAGCGCTCCGGGGCGCTCCCGCACCTGGTAAATGGCCGCCCAGCTCCCAGCTCTGTCGATCTGCTCGAACTCCTTCTCCATCTCCATGACGGGCCGGGGCGGCTGCCGCGCCTCTCCCTCGGCCCCGCTGCGCCGTCTGCCGCTCTAGGCCGCGTCACGCTCGCCGCCCCGAGTCCCGCCGCAAGCCTCGGCTCTGTCGCTACCGCCGCCTCAGCCGCCGCCGCCGCCGCCGCGCCGCCGCTTCTTCATGTCAACCCGGCAACCGGAAGTACGCACCGCGCTGCCGCGAGCTCCGCCCCTTAGCCGGAAGGGCCAATCAGCACTCGTAGGCGTCGACAAGCACTTCCGCGGGGCGGGGTCGGGGGGCGGGGCCTGGGGCAGACATCTTGCCGCGCGAGTTCCCCCCCTCCTTTCCCGGACTCCGGGCTTGGGCGTGGCACGCGCCCGTTGCCTAGGCGACCCGTGGCGCCCCGCCCACGGCGCATGGGTTTGCAAACCTCCCCCCGACCCCGCCCACGCGTCTTGAGTGCCCGCCGTAACGCTGTGCGTGGGGTTCAAGTGACCTTGAAGCAGTGATGCTTCTTTCCTGCAGCGCCAGGGCCTAGGTCTCAGGGCTCAAAACTGGAGGAGACGCGAGGAGCAAGGGAGCATTATGTGCTCCCCTTCCAGGCTCCTTCTCTGGCCCGATGTCTGCCCCGGTTTCTTGAAACTTCGAGCTTCGTGGTTTATCGGACTTTCGGGAAAGGCCCCGCTATTCTCTGAATGTATTTTCTGTTTCGGAGTCTCCTGGGCGCTGCGGAAATGAATGGATTGAGATCTTGAAATGATTTTCAATATTTCCCAAAATAGCAAGGAAGTCCTGCTCAGACTGGATTCAATGTAGCACACATTCCACGGTGCAATAGTGTTGAATAATGGCAGGTTTCCGGGCCGACCTCCAAAAGATTAGGGTACAGGAATGTGTATTTTTCACCCGCCAACCCAGCTAATTCTGTACCTGTGGTCCTTGAAGCGCACGTGGAAAGAGCTGGTCAAGTTGCCTTCCCGCAGGTTCTACTTTAAGCCATCCACCTTTGGCTCTAGCACCTTATATGGATTCTGTGAACTTCGTGGGGTCAGAGACCCTACAGGAGGGAATCATCTCTCTTCACGGTTCCCATCTCAAGCCTCCCCAAGAGTTGTGTTGAATTCCAGCTCATTCCTTGAGTGCTTACGGTGGGCACTGTGCCTGGCATTTCAAGTACATTTTCTCATTTAATCTCTGCAACCACCCTACAATATAGGCACTTTTATTCTCATTTTATAGATGAGGAAACTGAGGCGCTGGGAGGCAAAATCACTTGGCCAAGGTACCTTTGCATATGGGTATGGAAGCCAGGATTCTAACCCAGTCTCCAGGAGAGAACACCCTTTGGAGCCAGGCTGCCTATGTCCAAATTGCAGCTCTATTAAATATAATACTAGCTGTGCAACCTTGGGCAAATTACCTAACCCCCCTCTGCCTCTGTTCCGTCCTTTGCAAAATGAAGATAATAAAAGTACCCACCTCATAGGGTGGTGTGAAGATTGAAAGAATATGTATAGTCCTTTGGGGTCTTCCCTGGTGCCTCAGCGGTAAAGAATCTGCCTGCAATGCAGGAGACGCAGGAGAGTGGAGTTCGATTCCCGGGTGGGGAGGATCCCCTGGAGGAGGGCATGGCAACCCACTCCAGTATTCTTGCCTGGAGAATCCCATGGACACAGGAGCCTGGCAGGCTGTGGTCCATGGGGTCGCGAAAAGTCGGACACAACTGGAGCAACTGAGCACACACACAGCACAGTGCTTTTAGTCTGGTAGGTGGATCAATAGATATGAGCCCTGTTATTATATTCCATCAAATAATAGCAAATGGGAGGTAAATTATTATTGGGTAAATGCAGTTAGTTTGCTAGGTAGTGTCTTTAGAAACTATTTCACGGAGGGGGAAATTAACAAAAGATGTCCTTTCAAGTGAAAAGTTTGGGAACCCCACACTTGGCAGTTGCCTAATTTAAGTCTTAGCTATTTGATTCTCCAGGTCCGTGAACTCTTCCTGCCCTTGTTTCTTTAAGTGCTTGTTTGTCTGGAACTCACAGAAGAACTCCTTGAAGGGGACAGAGAACAAGGCTGGTTCATTCCTTTCACATGGGCTAAGCTAAGTAAATCAAATGCCCATAGGGAGCCCAAGTGGCCCTCAAATGCCCATATGGAGCCCAAGTGGCCCTCATGTCTTCAGGGAGTGCCACCCAGTGACTGGAGCAGCTTTGAGTGGAGCCAGCGCTATCCACAGGATATTGGTGAAGGAGTGTGGTGGGGTGCAGGGTCCATGTGTGTTTAGTGGATGTATTAGTTATCTAGGGTGACCCTAGCAAATTACCAGAAATTTTGTTGGCTTAAAACAACAGAAATAAATTTTTTGAACAGTACTGGAGGCCAGACGTCTGAAGTCAACATGCTGACAGGGCCACACTCCCTCTGAAATCTCTAGGGAGAATCTTTGCTTCTTCCACCTCCTGGTGGCTTCAGTTGTTCCTCAGCTTGTGGCAGCATGAATCTGGTCTCTGTCTCGTCTTTCCTCAGTTTTCTTCTCTGTCTCCTCTCCCTCTGCCCTACTCGTTGAAGGATATCTGTCATTGGCTCCGCTGCTGCTGCTAAGTCGCTTCAGTCGTGTCCGACTCTGTCCGACTCTGCCCATAGACGGCAGCCCGCCAGGTTCCCCCGTCCCTGGGAATCTCCAGGCAAGAACACTGGAGTGGGTTGCCATTTCCTTCTCCAATGCATGAAAGTGAAAAGTGAAAGTGAAAGAGTACTGGAGTGGGGTGCCATTGCCTTCTGCGGTCATTGGGTCTAGGACCTACTCTAATGCAGGGTGACTTTGCATGGCCAGGTGATCCAAGGTGATCTCACATTGAGATCCTTGAATTAATTACATCTGCAAAGACTCTTTTTCTGAATAAGGTTACATTCTAGGTTCTAGGGGATAGGACTCAGGTATATCTTTTTGAGGCCCGCCACTCAACCTACCACAATGGCCGAGGGTAAAACTTTGTCACAATATTGATCCTGAATGAAACCCCTGATTTCAGATTTCAGTTAGTCACTATTATATCCATTCTTCACATAGCAGCCAGAAAGTGCTCTTAACTTTTAGATCATGAAAACTTATACGTAAAATCCTCCAGTAGTTACCCATCTTTATTAGAATGAAACCCAAATAAGTCCTAACCTTGGTCCATTTCACCAAGCTCTCTCCTTTTTTTTGTACTCTAGTCCAATTCTCTAATTCACTGAATGAGTTTCAACCTCAGGACTTTTGCACCAGCTTTTCCTGCTGTCTGGATCTTCTTGCAGTTCTTCTCACCCTTTAAATCCCAGGTAAAATGTCCTCAGCACACAGGTCTCTAACCACCATCTCTGAAATAGACCCCAGTCACTCTCTAACAGTGAGCTTGTATTTTTTCATTTCTTGGCATCACAGAGTTCATCTCTGTGTTAAATCCCCCTCTTTATTCGTGGGCTTGTTTCCTTTCCCTGTCCCCACCCCCCACTAAAGCATTCCATGAGGGTAGGGACCCCGACCTCTTGGGCAGTGTCCCAAGCCCCTGATATTGGGTTGGGAGGAGAGACTTGAGTTGCTGGAATCTTCTCCAGCTCTCTGAGGCTTGGCTCTTATCCATAACACTCTGCCAGTTCCCTGCTAAGGCCTGGCCTAGAACTAGCCAAGGCTTGGTATCCCCTAGAGATGTGATGGTGATGTTGGGGAATCTTTTAGTGATGACCGGTTAGAAAATAAACAAACGACCATGTGTCATGATAGCTAAAACCTTTTCCTGTCAGGCCTGCCTAAGGGATGGTCTCACGCAATTTCCCAGGTCTTTCCTTCACAGATTTAGCTAATGGAGGAAATCAATGACCCATTAAACTTTTAAAAATGTCCTAAAGAGTTGTCAGTAGAGAAGGGTGGCTATTTACCAAGCCTCGGACAGATCACTGACTCCTGACTTAGCAGTGTCGGCAAGTTTCCTGGTAAAAATCCATCCCAGTCTTTTTTTCTCGGAGATAGACCAGTGTTAGGAGCTTGGGATTCAGGGGGAGACCAAACTAGTCTCCAATGCGATGTCACTTCCTCAGAGAGGCCCCTTCTGATGCCCCCAGGTAAACAGTGCCCCGAATCCCTGTTCCTTCTCAGCACCTATCAGGCCTTTGAGGACATATTTTCTCCCTACTGTTACCATGTGGTGTTATCTCATACATTTTTCTGTGTTCTCGTCTACCACTGCATGTAAACTCCATGAAGAAAAGAGACAAAGTCGATCTCAGTGTTGTCTTCCTTGAGCTACAGGTCATTCCCAGATGGGCCCACCAGACCTTGGAAGGTTCCAGAAGTCAAGATAACAGGGCTTTTTTCTACCTCATAGACTCGGACCCCTAGAGTCCTCAGGGGCCCCCAACTCCTTCTGTCTGCCAGTGAGGATACACAGCCAAGAAGGGACACGGCCCTGCCCTCTGAGATTCACAGCTGCTCTCCTGAAGAGGTCTGGGCACCTGGACCAGTCAGCTGATTTGGTGACAGTCAAACACATCCCTGAGATGGGATAACTGACTCGGGACAAAACCCAGGCCCCGCAGCACAGACACTGGGTGCATAGAGAGAGCTCAGCCATGGGTTACAGACATGCTAGGTGTGATGTTGCATTTTATTTTTTAAAAATAGTTTATTTTGGCTTTTTCTTAAAAAATAAAATAAAATTGTTTTTCTTTGGCTGTGTAGCACGTAGCATATTATTTCTCTGACCAGGGATTGAGCCTGCACCCCCTGCAGAGGAAGTGTGGAGTCTTAACCACTGACCGCCAGGGAAGTCCTGATCTCGCATTTTATATTTTCCAACAGTCCTAAAAGTCTGGTGTGATTCCATTTTGTGATGAGAAAATGGGTAAAAAGAGGTGAAATCAGTGAATACCCCAGTATAGAATGCTGGTCTGAATGCAGTTGGTTAGAAGCTTCTAAACCCTGGGTTTGCTGCTTGCTACCTTTCAGGCTTTTGGGCAAGTTGCTTAACCTTCTAGTGTCAGCCTGGATGCTTTCCAGTGAGAAAAGCTCAACTGAAAGTAGCTTTCACAAAATGGGGAATTCACTGGCTCATGAAACTGGGAAGTCCAAAAGTGGCTTGCTTCAGGCACAGCCGCGTCCAGGGGCTCAAACCTTGTCACTGTGACTCTCTTCCACTCCTGCTGTCTCACTGCTTCCCCCTGTGTCAGCTTCGCTCTCCTCGCCAGGTACCCAGGATGGCCCTGGCAGCTCCAGGCTCACTCCTTGCCAACTCGGCAACCCTGGCAGAAATAGTGCTTTTCTTCCCCTGTGGTCCCAGCACCAGTCTTGGCCTTGACTCTCATTGGTCCACTTGAGTCTCATATGCCATCTCTAAGCCAATCACTTTGTCTAAGGGAAGTATTGGCAAATAAGTAAACTGAGGCCCAGAAAGGTCAATTTTTTAACCGAGGTCACACAGCTATAAGTATGGAAGTAGGATTTAGATAAGAGGCAATCTGGTTTCAGCACCTGTGCTCTCAGCCACAGTCTCTGCAAGAACTCCCATGAGCTCTTAGCAAATAATAACCATGTGTGCGTGCTAAGTCATGTCTGACCCCATGGGCTGTAGCCCACCAGGCTCCTTTGTCCATGGGATTCTCCAGTCAAGAATAATGGAGTGGGTAACCATCCCCTTCTCCAGGGGATCTTCCTGACCTAGGGCCCACCCCAGGTCTCCTGCATTACAGGAAGATTCTTTACCATCTGAGCCATCAGGGAAGCCTTAATAATAAACCATGGATACATGAGAATCGTGATAATAATTATCACAACAGCATGGTGAAGCTACTACTATTATTATCCCACATTTGAACTGAAGCACAGAAAGTTTCACAGCTCGCTTGTAGTTACATGGCTAAGAAATGGTGGTGTCAGAATTTGAACCCAGCTCAGCTCTAGATGCTGTTTCTAATTCTGAAATTCTATGACTACATTTGAGTCCTGCACTGTTTCAGAACTCACAGGAAGATTAGCAGCCCAGAAGCTCCTCCCTCACCTCCTCTCGGGACCTTCCCCATCCTTGTGAAGACTCTCCCACCTCCCCACCCAGCCCTCGCCCCGCCACCAGCCCCACAAAATATTTCAGACTTGACTCCAAGCCGTTAAAAATAAAAACAAAAATAAATACATAAATCTAATCTGAACCTGCCTCTCTTGTAAGGGTGAGTTCCCAGGGACTGGAGGGGCAGGCGCTCAGGGGAACTAGGGGAATCACGTGTCTTCTGAGAAAGGAGGGTGTGGGGTGATGAGTGAAGCAGGCAACCTTCGAGCAGGGAAGTTTGACTCAATGATGGAAACTAGACCTGGCCCCATGCTTTCAGCAAAGAAAGGTTTCCAGAGGCCACCCCACTACAGTGGTTCTGGGCGTAGATTCTGCAATCTGGCTGACTTGGGCTTATGTGCCCTTGGACAGGTTACTTACCCTCTCTGATTGTCAGTTTTCTGCCTTTTACATTAAGACAGGGATGTGACAGTTGAATGAGTTGGTGTCTGAGCCTTGTCTCTGGTTCAAGGACAGGACTCCATAAACATGGCTGTTATTATTGCAATTGTGTAGGTTGCTGAGTGAGAAAAGCTACCACCCGGTCCCAGATGTTTTCATGGTATAAGTTGCCACCTCCTACTTTACGTCTCTAATTTTTGGCATGCTGCTGGAGGTAAGAAGGGCTGACTTTGTGGGTGTGTCTCTCATCTGGTGGCTCAGGGGTAAAGAACCTGCCTGCTAATGCAGGAGACACAAGAGATGCAGGTTCGACCCCTGGGTCAGAAGATCCCCTGGAGGAGGAAATGGCAACCCACTCCGGTATTCTTGTCTGGGAAATCCCTTGGACAGAGGAGCCTGGTGGGCTACAGCCCATGGGGTTGCAAAGAGTCAGACACGACTGAGTGACTGGGCACACACCCACTGCGATCTGTGCAGCTGCACAGGGCCCCGGGCTTTATTTATTAAGTAGTTGCTTTAGCAGTTTTTGTGTTTGAAGATGGAAATAGCTTCCATTTGAGAACTGTCTGTGCAGACAGGGAGGGACTGGCCTGAACTTTCTCTCCTTGTGCTGGCGGGGAGACCTGTGGAGAGGTCCCACACTTGGAGTGACTGAGCAGAGGGACCCAGGCTTGGGGAAATGGGTTCACAACTCTTTTGCTATCCTCACCTGAGCCATGGGGAACAGTGGGTGGAGCTTTCCTTCGAAGAACCAGGATCTCCCCACTGCCCACATCTGGGGTAGGCAAGGGAGAGTAAGGGTCCAAAGCCTAGAAGGAGAGGCAGGAAGGCCCCCTCCATGGCAGGTAGACTGGCTCCCACCACACAGTCACAGGCTGGAGAGAAATGAGGAAGGAGACCAGCATGAGCAAAAAAGTAGGGTGCAGGTACATGGCCTCTAGAAACACTGTGCTTACAATTTCATTTTATGTTTTCCTTTTCTGTGCATAATTCCCGCCTGTTACACTCAAGGCTTCACTAAAATGTTGTTCATTGCTACAAGCTCATCTTATGTTGGGGGTTAGATACTAATCATTCCCAACATCAATTCTCTTCTTCTTTCATAGAAACAGGATTGTACCTTGGCAATGGCTGCCCAACTAAAGACTACATTTCCCATGTTCCCTTGCAGGTAACTATGCCAAGTGACTACATGCTGGCCAATAGGATATGGGTGTTAGTGATGTGGTCCACTTCTAAATCGTGCCCTCAAAGGCCTAAGCAGTACTGGGCAGGGGGACAGGTAAGTTCTTTCTTTTGCTTTTTCACTTCATCCCTCTGCCTGGAATGTAGGATGCAGTGAGTTCCAACTTGAGCTGTACAGACAAGGGCAACATACAGGGGTGGAAGAGAAAAAGAAGAGCCCGGCCCATCACCCTAGACTGGTCATGCATAGATTGTTCTATGAGAGATATAAAGGAGGCTGATATTCAGCTGATACATACAGGTCTAGTCATCATGGTTGCTTACAGACATTCTTGCTGTTAAAAATAAACTTCTGCTTTGTTTAAGCCACTGTGGGAATCTCATTTACAGTAATTGAATCTGTTTTCTGGTTAACTCAGCCATATTTTAGGGGGCTGATAAGGAAAAGGGCTGGGTAGTGCCTCCAGATTCAGATGGTGTTGGGGACAGGAGTGGCACCCTGTTGCAGGCAGTTAAGAGAAGGCAGACAAGGGCTGTAGAAGTCCTGGGAGAGACAGCTCACTGTGGTTGCCAAGCAACCACAGGGATGGTCCATGGGACATGTGAACATCCCCCGGAGATTCTGAGTAATATCCGCAGAAAGAACCTGATAAAGTTTAGTCTTGTTCTTGTCATGGGGTCTGATCATTAGTTAGACATTAAAGGGGAAGCTGGAAATTTCGGGGACAGCTGGGGTTAGAAACCATGCTCAGAGAATGTTAATTCCCTTCTGAGGCAGATACTTTTTGGTTGCCTATCTCCCCACCATTCCTTCCCCCACCCTTCTTCTTGGCTGACTGAACCCACCCAATATAACAGAGGCAAAAAAAAGTGAGCTGTTCTTTTTCCAAGCCATCTTGGCAGTTAGAGCATGGACATATAACTCAAACGCAGCTTATTCGGCGTCAGGCAAAGTCTGCCCAGGAGCTCCTGGGAAAGGTTTCTCCTTCTTGTAAGAGACACGTGGAAGGAATTATGCTTCTTTCTCGACAGGCTAAGGCTGGAGGAGCACAGAGAGAGAGAGCCCTGAGTCCTTGACAAAGTCACGGAGTTACTGAGCTGTCCCTGGAGCCACCTGGCTCTGAACTTCTTTGTCATGACAAGCTTTTTTGTTTTATTGTTGAAGCTACTTTTTTGTTACTTGCAGCCAGAAGCATGCTAACTGATACGCTGACTTTGTCTTCTGTCTCAACCTTCCTTCAGCCCTGTGGGTCTCAAGTGTAACCTTATTGCTTCTGCAAAGCCCTCATTGCTTTGGAAGTCAAGCTCTTCTGGAAACCACCTGCATTGACTTGTCACCACTTTTCTTCTAAATAAGAATCTCCCTTGTCATGTCTTACTTCTTCTTTTCAAACCAAGATCTGTATCTGGGTGGGGTGGGGTGAAAGCAGGACTTTGGGCTTTGTGCAACCCTCTCTTTTGGCGCAGATCAGTCCTCTTGTATTGGCCTTATCGGTCCGGATGTGTCTCTCTCTGAGACTGGGAGCTTGTCTCATGCATGGGCTGAGGAGTGTTCGTCTTGGTATACCTTGGGTAGCTCAGGCCTGGGCAAAGGAGGTGCTCCCTGAATGCTTGTTGAGTGACTATATGAAAGAATGAATCATCCAAACCCAATTTTATCACCTCCCTAAACAGAGCCAATTTCCCTCCCCACTGCCCTCCTACACTACTCTGGGACAAGACAGTTCTTGCAGAGGTAGAGACAGGAAGAAGTTAATTCCGTTCTCAGTTCCAAAGCAGCTTCTAATCCTTCTCTCCTTAAATTACCTTTAATCCACCCACTGTCAGCCTTAGCTCTGGTTCAGCTCTGAGCTGACTTTGACCCAGAGCATCTCAAAGAAAGAAAAAAAAAAAAAAAAAAGGGAAGGAATGAGAGAGAGAAGAAAGGAAACTGTGTTTGTATTTAAATCATTTCAAGAAACATGGAAGAACTAGAGACAGAAATGATTGGAGGTGGGCATGCTCTCCACTAAGAGTTGTCAGTTGCAGACCTTCCCCGCCCCCCTCAGTTCTTCTAATTACAAAAGCGATACACATTTAATGAAGAAACCTTGGAAAGCACATATGAAAGAGAGGAAACTTAGTGTTTTAGTCTAACCACTTATGATGGTGACTTAACGTTTTGGTATGTGCATTTCCGCATTTCTTTGGTTTGTCCCTGTTTCTTCCCCTCTGTCTCCATCTCCCTCTTTCCTTCAGCCCCTCTTGACTCACTCACTCTCTCTCCAAGTATCTTTCTCTCCTTCTCCAATTTAAATACTTCCAAGTTCTTCACCCTCCAGACTGGGTCGTCCCCCGCCCTCCTTAATAAACAACTCAGCTTGATCTAATTCCCGTCTTGTAAGGCAGCAGGAAATTCAGTGCCCTGGCCTCCGCAGCACTTTCTGAGAAGTCTGAGTACCTTTTCCTCGAACTTGGCTTATCGCTTGTCCTTTCTCTCTCTCAATGGCCTGCTCTCCAGCTTCCCTTGCTCTTCCTGCATCGATGGGGAATGCTTCGGCCCTAAGTCACACTCCAGCTGAGGCAGGTCAGAGCTTCGTTTCCCCAGACGAGCATCCCCAGATGCTCCTGGCCTGAGCATCCCCTTGGCCCCCCATGTTCACACTTGCAAGCTTCCTCCAGTCACTGGAGTGGGCGCAGTGGCCCTCCGGGTCTGGTCGCGAGTGCCAAGGAGCGCGTGCCTTTGGGAGCAGCCCTTGGCCAAGGACAAGGGGAAGCTGGTGCACAAGCACCTCGACTCCCTGCTCCTCAGAGGGGGGCCTCTCAGGGACTGGCTGGGAGTCCCCACGGGGGCGGAGGCCTCCTTGCCCACGGTGGTGACCGGCTCCTGAGTGCCCTTCTTGTTCCCTTAACCCTGGACCAGTCCTCCCTAAGATCTCTCAGGCCACTCAGCGGCATTCGGAGCTTTGCCTCCGCGTTGGCTTCTGGAGGAACTCTGCTCAAGACGGTAGACTTGGGCTTTTCCTTCTGACTAAAGGGCCATGAATAGAAGCATCATCTTCAACCAGGTGTGATCCTCAGCTTCCTGGCATCTTCAAAAGAGCAGAGCATCCCCACTCTAGTCCTCGAGACATCAAGTATATTGGGCTTCATCTAGGCCCCCCCATTACATATGCTTTGCAGCCTCTACTTCATATATATACGATAAAATGATGAGGGGGCCCTCTGAGTGACTCAGTCTAAATTCAGAGCTCATCTAGCAGTTGGGGGCAGTTGCTTCTCTTCTGGGCTCCCTGTGAAGCCATTTCAGCAGGAAAGCACCCGACTTCCTCCCCTTCTTCCCCTCCCCTCCGTTTCCAAGCCCCTGAGAGCCAGAAGTCTCACTTGAACTGGGTGATGGAAGTGAGGAAGGGCTAGAAGAACTTTGCATCAAATTCTAATTTTGTTTTCTTCTTTTGGCTGCACCACGTGACCTGTAGGATATTTGTTCCCTGACCGGGGATTGAACCTGGGCCCTCAGCACTGGGAGCCCAGAGTCCTAACTGCTGCACTGCAAGGGAAGTCCCTTTGCTAATTTTTTTTTTAAATCAAAGTCTAGATTGAAGGGTTTTTTTTGAGCAAATTTTTACAGAAATATAACATATATACAGAATAAGTACACAGTTTAAAGTACACAGTCTTAAGTATGCAGTTTAAAGAATTTCTCCCAGCTGAACACGCTCATGTAGCCAGCATCCAGATCAAGACACAGAGCCCGACCAGCCCCCTGAGAGCCACCTGGTATGCCTTCTAGTCACATCCCTTCCTCAAGGACGACCACCATCCTGACACTGAACACTCTAAGTTGGTTTTGCCTGTTTTTGAACTTTGCATCAGTGGAATCACTCAGAGGGTGCTCTTCCGTGCTTGCCTTGCCTTCTTTCCGTCAACATCATGGCCATGAGATTCATCCATGCTGGGTCTAGCTGTGGCTCACTGGTTGAGACCAACATTTTAATTTGAGGAGTTTCGAGTTTTAAGAGCTGAAAGAAGATAGTTTCGGTAACTAAAAGAGTCCCCAAAATTATAGAATTGGAGAGAGGTGGGTTGAGGACACCACATGTCTTGGGGCAGTGACCAAACTTCTTGTTTCTCTATTTCTGTAACATGGGGCTAATACACGTTCCTACTTCACAAGGTTCTTGTGAGGACTCACTGAATTACTGTCTGCTGGGGTGCAGGAGCTTCCCTGGTGGCTCAGACGTTTAAGAAAATCTGCCTGCAATGCAGGAGACCGGGGTTCCATCCCTGGATCGGGAAGATCCCCTGGAGAAGGGAGTGGCTACCAGCTCCAGTATTCCTGCCTGGAGAATCCCATGGACAGGACTAACTCGCAAGGTGTGTAGAGCAGGGCCTGGCCTGGGGGCGGTGCTCCATGGACGCCTGCTGCGGCCTCCGTTCCTGTCTCTGCCATGAATCCTACCTTTACTCTAGATTTTTATTATTACCCAGATGGAAAACGGAGGTTTCAACACAGGCTATTTGGTAGTAATTATTATAAAAATGATTTCATAGTAACACCTCAACTAGTTGAGACATATCCCTAGACCGGTTAGGTGTGTGTCTCAGGTAAAGTGCACGTCAAGCCTGAGAAGTTAGTACGGCTCATGCTTGTTTAACAGATGAGGCAACTGAGGCTCAGAGGACGAAGCAACTCCTTCTGGGTCACAGAGCGGGTTGGTGGTGGAGCCGGGGCCTCTCTGACCAGGGAATCCTGTTCTCTTCTCTTTGCCCTTTCACCTCCTTCTCGTCCCCTGCTAGGTCTAGCAGTCCTCAGGATGCCCGGGGGTGGTTCTGCCTGGCTGCCCCTTGGCCTGACCCCCTCCCCCACCCTGGCAGCCAGGCGGTCCTGCCTTAGGACCTAGAAAATGTTTTCTGTCTTGATTTTCTCATTGACCTGTTCGCGTGAGGCTCCGTGTTTCTCGCTGGTCTCATAAGTGGCACTTTGTGAAATACCAGGTGAGTCAGTCATCCTCAGCAAACAGGTTCTCAGGTAGCCTCGTGGTCGTGGTACGGTGGCTGGGGATGTCGGTTTTTATGGAGCTGAAATTAGTCAACAGCAGTTATAGAATTCTCCTACTGCCAAATCATGAAATTGGTTCAGGCCAGCAGGCATGGTAAAGGAACTTGTGAGAAGGAGGTAGGCACTTTATAGAAATGCAGAAAATGCCAGAAGCAAATTCGAAAAGGCTTGAGAACAGGATGGCCTGGGGGAGCCTTGGTTACACAAGCGGGCAAGTCAGCTCTGATCATGTGTCTTGTAGGGTGCTTTGGCTGCAAGCAACAGAGAGCAGGGCCTCACACCGGCTTAAGCAGTACGGGAGCTGGGAGGCAGGGCAGCTCTCCAGTCGCTTGACTTGGGGGTTCAAGAATGTAACTGAGAACCCAGGTTCTCTCTCTCTTCCCTCTACTATCCACAAGCTGGCTTCAGCTGATAGCTGGTTCCCTCTGTGGCTGCAAAGTCGTGGCCAGTAGTAATCAGGCTAAAAAATGGTTAGCATCCAATGGGGAAAAAAGAGAGTGGCTTTCTTGGACTCTCTTAAGAGTAAGGAAGTGTTGCTGCCTGAAGTCCTCAGGACATCTATCCTTGTGTCTCGTGGGCTAAGGTGGCTTGGGCCCGTTCACCCCGAACCAGTCATCGGCAAAAGGCATATTTGGAGGACATATTTTAGCAACACTGGGAGACATCTGGAAGTATTAGTGGCATCTCATGGGTAGAAACCAGAAGTTAAGTCACTAAGTTATGTCCCACTCTTTTGCAACCCGTCAGACTGTAACCTGACAGGCTCCTCTGTCCATGGGATTTCCCGGGCAAGAATACTGGAGTGGATTGCTGTTTCCTTCTCCAGGAGATCTTCCTGACCCAGGAACCAAACCCACATCTCCTATATTGGCAGGTGAATTTTTACCACTGAGCCAACAGGGAAACCTGTAGAAATCAGAGATGCGGCTAAATACCCTACAATGCCGGGATGGTGCCTCCCCAATTCATACACTACAGAAAATTACCTGGTCTGAAACGTCAACACTGCAGAGGTTGAAAGTCCCTGGCTTAGACTAATCAGGCCCTCTCTGCACTGGGGTGTAATAGTTGGTGGGGAGTCACCTACAGTGTCCACTGCAAACTTTTTTTCAGACTTTGTCACTCTGTTAGGGACACTGTGTTAGGGATTCAAATTTCAGGGAGGGTTTGTTTGGCTTGGCCTGGACCACTTGCCCACTCATAAGCTTACAGAGTGTAAGGCACCGTGGTTGACCAGTAGTTCCCCCACAGGAAGATCCTGGTACAGGAAGTGGGAAGGGATGTTAAACTAGCAGAACAAAGCAAAAAAAAAGCCCACCTCAACTTCTCTAAGAAGCTTAAACTCTTGATACTGCTGGAGGGGACAAGTTTCAGGTCTTAACTGAGAACCCACGAAACTGTGATTCCCTCCCCCAAAGAAGTGACACTCCTCTCAAAGAAGGAGAGGGAGACATCCCAGAATGAAATAGGGAAGTGGGGGAAGCACACTACATCCTGGGATGATGTTGGGGAAGGGAGGGAGAGAAAGAGTACATGTTAACTGGACTTCAGAGATGGCTGCCATTCATTCTTGCCCTTCAGGTATGGGGTCTAAACTTCCACTCCCTTGAATCTGAACTGGCCTAGACTTTGTATCTGTTTTGACCAATAGAACATGGTGCAAGTGATCCTGGGCCAGTTCTGGGCTTCCTGCCTCATGGTGCCCTGAGGAACCATGGAAGAAGTCAAGCCTACTCCAGTGGGAGGGTGCTGAGGTGCCATCTTGGAGGTCCAGCCCAAGTCAAGAGGCATCAACCCCTGTAGCCATCTGCTTGCAACGGCCTGAGAGAATCCAAGTGAGAACCACTCAGCCGAGTCCAGTCAACCCACAGAACTGTAAGTGAGAATAATAAACCGTTGTTTTTAAAGCCTCTAAATTTGGAGGTGGTTTGTCATGCATCAATTGATCGTGAGAACAGTATATATAAAAATAATATATATGTCATTAAGGTTTTCAATTTTAATATTTCCTAATATTTTCATGAAAATATTTTATTATAAAAGTGTTACCAAAAATGGAGAAAAGAACTACTGCCCCTGGTTATGCTGATTTAACTCCAATCACAACCGCTGCTAGCATTTTAGTGTGTATTCTCCCAGCCTTCTTTCCTATGGAAGGTTTTCATAGGGCAGTTTGAGAGCATATTTTTTCCCCTTTACCAGCATGTCATCATCAATATTCTACATTGCCACAGAGTTCTTGCAGCCAGCAAACTATATTAATAATGCCATTAACAGGCGCTTATAGTAGATAGAGTAACGGTCCCCTTAAAGATGTCTAGGGGCTTTCCAAGTGGCACAGTGCTAAAGAATCCGCCTTCCCAGTGCAGGAGATGCAAGAGTCGTGAGTTTGATCCCTGGGTCGGGAGGATCCGCTGGAGAAGGAAACGGCAACCCACTCCAGCATCCTTGCCTGGAAAATTCTGTGGACAGAGGAGCCTGGTGGGCTATAGTCCATGCGGTTGTAAAGAGTCAGCTGAGCACACACACCCCCCCCCAAAGATGTCTATGCCCTAATCCCCTGAACCTGTAAATGTGTTACTTTATGTGGCAAAAGGGACTCAGCGGGTGTGATTTAGGTTGAGGATGTTGAGATGGGAAGATTATCCTGGATTATCTCAATGGGCTTAGTGTAACTACAAGGTTCTTTATAAAAGGGAGGCAGGTGGGTTGAAGTCAGAGAAGATGATGTGGGTAAGGAATCAGGGTCCAAGAGAGTGAGCAGAATATGCAAAGTTGTTTGCTTTGAAGATGGAAGATGTGCCACAAGCCACGGAATTCAGCAGCCATCTAGAAGCTGGAAAAGGCAGGGAAACAGGTTCTCCCCTGGAGTTTGTAGAAGGAACGCAACTCTGCCAGCACCTGGGTTTAGCTCCATAAGACCCATTATTTTGGACTTCTGACCTCAGAATTATAAGATAGTAAACTGTGAAGAAGGCTGAGCGCCGAAGAATTGATGCTTTGGAACTGTGATGTTGGAGAAGACTCTTGAGGGTCCCTTGGACTGCAAGGAGATCCACCCAGTCCATTCTGAAGGAGATCAGCCCCGGGATTTCTTTGGAAGGAATGATGCTAAAGCTGAAGCTCCAGTACTTTGGCCACCTCATGTGAGGAGTTGACTCATTGGGAAAGACTCTGATGCTGGGAGGGATTGGGGGCAGGAGGAGAAGGGGACGACCAAGGATGAGATGGCTGGATGGCATCCCTGACTCGATGGCTGTGAGTCTGAGTGAACTCCGGGATTTGGTGATGGACAGGGAGGCCTGGCGTGCTGCGATTCCTGGGGTCGCAAAGAGTCGGACACGACTGAGCACCTGAACTGAACTGACTGAACTAAGCCACTAAGCCTGTGATCATTTGTTACAGCAGCTATCAGAAAGTAGTACACCGCCTTATCATCATTTAACACTCAGTATCTTATTTAATTCCCACAACAGCCTATGAGGCAGGTCCTGTTACCATCTCTGCATTTTAGAAACGAGGAAGCTGGTGCTCAGAGGGACAAAGGGACTTCCTCAGGCCCCAGAGTATTAAATGGCAGAGCCCAAGCTGGCCCGCCATTTATGGTTATATTTATAAAAACCACTGGTATAGGATTTATTTGGAGTTGGGTAAACATACAGACGTTGGTTTAAGCCTTTGTCATATTGCCATCTTTTTTTTCATTGTTTGTTCCTGTATTAAGTTAACATTGTGACTTCTGTGGAAGTCCCCGCCAGCCATAAGATGAAAACCACAGTTTTGAAATCGCATGAGCCATTGACTCATTGGCTTTTATTGTTATTGGCACTGAAGTGTCTCATTTGAGAAGACAAAATCCCAGTTCAGTTTGGGGTTTGGTGGACCAGATGTAATTTTGAAGGTTTCTTAAATCTTAACTGCTCTGTCAATCTTTTGCTTTTGGGACTCAGTTTTAATGACCTTTAAATAAGGTCTCTGACATGGAGCCTGAATGCATCTATAATCTGAACACAGACAAAAGTCTGTGCAAAGAAGATTCTTTTCTACTCAGCGCAGTTTCCTCCTCTTGCAGCAAGGTCGGTCAATCCATGAGCTAAGCTCCCGCACAATGGCATGAAATCCAGTAGTGTTCCCCCAGACTGCTTTTGCATTGATCTGTTTGGAACAATCTCTTTTAACATTTATTTTTAATTGAAGGATAATTACTTTACAACGTTGTGTTGGTTTTAGCCATACATCAACATGAAACTGGCCACAAGTATACACATGTCCCCTCCCTCTTGAAGCCCCCTCCCTGCTCCCCCCCCATCCCACCCTTCTAGGTTGTCACAGAGCCCCAGGCTGAGCTCCCTGCACTGTACAGCAATTTCCCGTTAGCTCCCTGTACTCTGCATGGTAATATATAGTTTCAATGCTGCTCTCTCAATTTGTCCCAGCCTTTCCTTCTGCTGCTGTGTCTGTTCTCTATCTCTGTGTCTCTATTCCTGCCCTGCAAATAGGTTCATCAGTACCATTTTTCTAGATTCAGTAGAATATTTGTTTTTCTCTCTCTGACTAACTTCACTCTGTATAACAGGCTCTCGGTTCATCCGCCTCACTAGAACTGACTCATGGTCGTTCCTTTTCATGGCTGTGTAATATTCCATTGTGTTTATGTACCACAACCTCTTTATCCATTCCTCTGTCAACAGATATCTAGGTTGCTTCCATGTCCTGGCTATTGTTCATAGTGCTGCAATGAGCTTTAAAAATTTTTTTTAATGTGTGGAAAACAATCATTGCCCACATCTAACACCAAACGCCTGCATTTCCACCAAGATCTCCCAGTTTCTCACATGTAGATTGGTTCCAATGATCCTGGGCTCTTACTCCCCCTCACACAGTCCCCCACTGGGGTCAAGATTTGATTCAGAGTTCTCACCAAGCTGATTTCCCCCCAAACATCCAACTGATAGTCCTGCGTGCTTTTTTTGGCCACACCCACAAGATGTGGGATCTTAACTCCCTGACCAGGGAGCGAACTCTCACCCCTGCATTGGAAGCATGGAGTCTTAACCATGGGGCTGCCAGGGAAGTCCTCATAGTTATACTGTAGAATCTTCTGAAATAATTTTTTTTTAATTAAGACATTATCTACTGTAAGATTTACCCTATTTAGGGTCAAGTTCTACAAGATGAAACATCCTACAATGCACAGGATAATCCCCAGCAATGAAGCAATTCTGCCCAAGGTATCAATAGGCTGAGGCTGACAGCCTGCATCACAGCTGTGATTTCAAGTAATTTCCCTTTACTGTCAGCCTTCCCTTCCTTGTCTCACTTCCCCACTCTGGGACCCATATTTCTATTGCTTCTCATCTGTGTGTTTATTTGTTTACTGTCTCTTTTTCCTCCTGTAATATAAACTCTAAGGGGCAAGGATTTTGCCTCTTGTTCCCACCATATAATAGTTGCTTAATAAATGTGTTGAATGTATAAAAAGTGCAGACAAAAACTATATTTTATAAAGCATCTTTAAAATTTGAGGATACGGGGACTTCCCAGGTGGTCCAGTAGGTAACACTCTAGGCTCCCAATTCAGGGGGCCTGGGATCGATCCCTGATCAGGGAACTAGGCGCCACCTGCCACAATTAAGAGTTCGCATACCGCAACGAAGACCCAGTGCAGCCACATAAACAAGTAAATAAATAAACAGTTAAAAAACAGAAGAATAAATTTTGAGGATGCCAGGAGGCTTCTCTGGACTTCAGTCTTGGTGACTCTCTAAACATCATCTGGGGAAAAAAATGTATGAGTGAGACAGAGAGAGACATTGTCTTCGTAGACTAAACCTGAGCTGAAATTCTAGCGCTGCCACTTAACTGCCACATTGCCAGAAACAAGTCACATTCCCTCATCTGTAAAATGGGAATTATAAGAAGATTAAATGTGCTCATGGATGTCAGCACCCTGCACTTTGTAAATGTTGGCTTTGACCTTCTTCTCTGTTTGCTCCTTCTCGAGTTTCCAGGCCAGCACTGGTGCCCGTGGTCATCCTCGTCAGCCCACCCTGGAGGACTGCCTGCAGCGTGGTGGACAGCTCTGTACATGCCTATGGCAGCTGCATCACTGCCCAGGGCCCATGTGATTGGCACGTTCACAGCAGGTCAACAAGGGAAGTGCCTGGCAGTTGACAGCCCCAGGCAGTACTGTCAACCACTGGGAGATGGGCATTGTGGATAAATGTCGCAGCTTCCTGACCCCTTCCCAGGACAGTTCTGAAGTGTCCTCTACATCATCTCCCAGAGGTCCTCTGTGAGGTTGAGCCCCGTTTGCCCACAAAGGTAACCAGCTCATTGACACACCTGCCATTCTCCCTTCCCTGTCTCACCTCCCACTTCCTCATTATCCTTCCCGAGGTTGTTTCCCAGATAAACTACTTGCACCCAGGGAGTAGCAGTCGCTACCTGTCGGCCTCGGATTTTCTCATTTGCTCAGCTTCATCTGCCCATATTCTAGCTGTTAGCATCTTCACCTTTTTGCATGAGTTTGTTTGGTGTTTTTTTTTCCTGACTATAGGGGTCAAGCAGGCTAGAAATGCTGAAGAATTACTGCTTCGTCCCTTCTGCCCAGCAGCCATCAACCTGTGCGTGGAAGGAAGTGGTGTATAAATGCCCCCAGCTCCCTTGTCCTTCAGGTAGAATAACTCTGAGACAGAATAACTCTGTTCTACTCTGCGGGTGGGACGTGGGGTTAAGCTCTAGTTGCCCATAGTAGTAACTGTCTTGATAACTTGTTTAATCCTGGTTGTTCTTCCTTCCCTCCCTCACTTTCTTTTTCCCTATTGGTGTGTCTTTTGCCTTCCAACTAAATTACTCGTCCTTGAATCTTTGTCTCAGGGTCTGCCTCTGGGGAAACCCAAATGATGGTACAAGCTCTACTGTGGGGGGTTTCCAAACTAATATCCGTTAGACCCAACTGTAGCTTCTCTTTAAATCTCTGAATAGGAGGGAACATGCTATTGGCCAATTAAACAGTGCTCTTCTAATAATTCCACCTGGAGCCGAAGCAGATGACTCCTATTCACTGAGTGGAAGGACCTCATCTTTCCCGTGGCATTAACAAGCCTCACACCCCACCCTTTAGTACATAGTTGCCCCCTATATTTCACATGAATTCTTCTGTTGGTAGCCCTGGAAATGCCCCTTGAGTCTCCAGTGGGGGGCGTCTCCTGTTCCTATTTATTTAGTTACTTTCTGGGGATAGGCATACATGTTGAATGTTGGCAGCAAACGGTCTGGCTCAATACTTTCATTTGTTTTAAAAAAAAAAAAAATTCAGAGTGGCTGATTGGAAATCCCACAGCAACTAGTCCCCCCACTCCCATGACACTTTGTTATTTTTATAAAAAAATTTCCCCCTATTTTCTTTCTTTTTATAGTGGTGAGTACAAAGGGTATTTGCTAATTCAGGGCCCTGCTCAATGGTTGACGGTACCGCCTGGGGCTGTCAACTCCCAGGCGCTTCCCTTGTTGACCCGCTGCGAGCATGCCAATCACATGGGCCCTGGGCGGTGATGCAGCTGCATAGTACATGCGTGGACAGAGCTGTCCACCACGCTGCAGGCAGTCCTCCAGGGTGGGCTGACGAGGATGACCATGGGCCCCAGTGCTGGCCCCGAAACTCAAGAGAAGGAGGAAACAGAAGAAGGTCAAACCAAATTGCATCCTCTCCTATGCCAAGCACTCAGCGTTTCCGTTGGCACCACCCCTTACGCAAGTTCTCTGTCCAGGAGATTCCTGTGACACTCCGCCCAACAAAGAACATGTGACTTAGCACCAGCCAATCAGAGCAGCTGAAGTACAAGGGGCACCATGACACGTGGTACAGATTGGTCCAATCAGAATTCATCTCAGGATTTGTTTGGCAGCAGCCGGGAAGCAGGTCTGTCTTGCAGTCCCTTGGGAGTTTAGTGTGGTTGGGTTGCTGACAAACAACTCAGCTTACTGAACATCTCAATTCCAGAGGAATTTCAGATGCTAAAAAAAATTTTTTTTCACCAACACTGCTCATTATTGTATTATGTTAAATCTCCCTGGAGAGCAGATTCCTTACCAGTATTTTTGAGCAGCACCTGTCACTTTCTAGTCAGTTTTGCTTGTTTTAAAAAGCTCAGTCTAAAATAGATCCAAAAAATCTGAGCAAATACCTGATTTAAATCTCATATTGGTCAGAATATCCATCCCACTGCAGTAAATAAAAGGCAAAATAATTGGCTTAAAAAATGGAAGTTGAATCTTCTCTCATGGACTAGCCCAGCGGTTAGCGTCCAGTTCGCCGTGGTGGCTCCACCTTGTCTGGGGTTCAGACTCTGTCTCGTTGCTGGGCACTCTTAACGTGTGACTTCCACTTCCTGGTCTGGGAGGGCTGTTTTAGCTCCTGCCGTATTTCCTCCTGCCGGTGGGAAGAGGGAAAAGGGAGGAAGAGGGCCCTCTGATCCCTCCAAGGGCACAATCCAGAAGCTTGTTGTCACAGAGCTGGGGACGTGAGCCTCCTCCTCCTTCCCTCCAGTCTTTCCCACTCAGCTCTGTGACCCCTGTGTGCAGCATCAAAGGGCTCTCTTGCCCTCTGGCTTCTGGTTGGGTTTGATCGATGAGAGACACTGGCAGGAGACGGGAGGAGAGGAGCAGCATGGGTCTGGTTATTCCCCCAGCTCTCCTGTTGGGATCCTGGGCCACTGTGTTCCTTGACTGAAGGTCACAGGTCCTTCAGACACCGTCTTCAGAGGTCTTCTCTCCGGATCTGGCAACCACTTCCATCTTTGCCCTTTTCTATTACTGTTACTACCTAAGGGTTGGAATGCACCCCCACCTCGCCCTGTTATGACTGCTTAGTGGTAACACCCTCTCTGTTATTAGCCCTGGGGGTGTTGTAGCATCCATTGGGGCTGCACCCTGCCCAGTGCCTTGTAAACAGTCCATTCGTAGAACTGCCCTCCTGCTGGGTCTTTGCTGCTGCTGCTATTGCTAAGTTGCTTCAGTCGCGTCCGACTCTGTGCCACCCCATGGACTGCAGCCTACCAGGCTCCTCCATCCATGGGATTTTCCCGGCAAGAGTACTGGAGTGGGGTGCCACTGCCTTCTCCATTGTCTTTGACTGGTGTGAATCCTCCTAACAGTCAAAGGCCATAGACGCCTTTATTATCATCCCTGTTGCATAGATGAGAAACAGAGGGACAGAGCGGTTAAGTGAGCTGCCTAAAGTCACAGAGCTAGTAAATGGTGGCACCAGTGTTTGAACCAGGGTGGTCTGGCTCTGGAAACTGCATTCTTTATCACTACACTGGACTCAGCTTCTTGAAATATGAGGCAAGAAGGACAAGGTTGTGGATTGTCCTCCACGTCATCATTAACTTGTTGAGGGCCTCAGTTCCTCGTATTTTTGGTGAAGGAGTGGACTAGTCCAAGAGTTACAGGTCCCAATGCCTGTGGAAGCCAAAAACTGACATAAACAAGGGGCATGGGCTGGGTCATCGGCACCAAGAAATATGTTCTCTCTTGCTTTCCTGTAAAGATCTGGCCCTCCTGTCTATCTTTCCTTCCCCACTAGCATAGAGAACCAGGCACACAGAGAAATCATTTAGAAATTGCACTTGGCTGACAGTAACTGCTATCAATACTTGACTGTAGCAGTTTAAACCAATTAGAGGTTTCTTCCTTTTACTTAAAGCCAGTCTGGAAGTCAGCATTCCAAGGAGGTAGCTCCATGGTGTGGACAGAGATTCCGTTTCCTTCCATCTTTAGTACAGACCCTCTCTCAGGTCACAACGTGGCTACTTAAGCTCCAGCCATCATGTTTGCATTGCAGGGAAAACTCAGGAGAATGGCAAGGCACCAACAAGCATTCTTGGAAGCCCCACCATCAGCTTTCACTTGCAACGCGTGGGCCAGTCAACCTTAGCAGGAATGAGAGTTTGGACTGAAGAATTCTCCGTGGTGGGATCTGTCCCGGGCACTGTACTGGCAGGAGTACACTCCTCGGCTCGCTAGATGTCAGTAGCGCTCCCCGCCTCTAGCTGTGACAACCGGAAACATCTCCGGGAACAAAACTTCCTCGATTGGGAAACATTAGAGCACTCTCACATTCAGAAAAGCTGGAAAATGTGATTTTTGAATATATTACTACCCCCAATAGTGTAGTGGTGTAAGTATGAGGGAAACAGAGCTTAGACATGTGGGTGGCAAACAGCAGTCCTTGCTCCGAGAGATCTCGTTCATTTTCCTCTTATTTCTGCTGAAAGAGAAACAGTGACCTAAGGGCAATGATAACCATTGTCAGCATCAGGAGTGATAGAGAATGGTGAGGACCAAACTGCAAGCAAAGGCCCCGTAGAGGGTGCTTTCCAGCTGCTTCCCAGCGGGTTAGCCTTTGTTACCCAAAAGGGTTATGTGGGCCTTCCCTGGTGCCCCAGTGGCTAAGGCTTTGTGCTCCCAATGCAGGGGGCCCAGCCTTGATCTCTGATCAGGGTGCTAGATCCCACATGCCGCAACTAAGAGTTCGCATGCCACAACTAGAAAGAAAGAGAGCAAGAGAGAGAAGAAGAAAGAAAGGGAGGAAGGGAGGAAGGAAGAAGGAAAAGATCCTGCATGCTGTAACTAAGAAGATCCCACATGCAGCAACTGGGACTCGGCATAGCCAGATAAATTTATGAATTAAAAAAACAGAAGGATCATGGGACTGGAGTTATGAGAGCTTCTGATTTTTCAAGAAAAACTAGAAACCAAGCCTTTAATTTGCAATCTGCCATTTCTAAACATTGGCAACTAACGATTTTTATAAAGATTTTTATGAATAGTGTTTGACCCATAGGATGCTAGTTTGCAGTGAGTGGCCGACAAGATTTAAAAACTTTATTTTTAAACATGTAGAAAAAATAGAAACCTAATACTTGGGTATACATCTTCAACAGTTATCCACATTTTGCCAATCTCATTCGGTCATCTTCCTTCAAATTACCCTTTCTTTGCCAGAGTTCTTCTTTTTTTTTTTTTTCAAATTGAATATTTTATTAACATGGTAGTTGTCTTTGTAACATGTGCACACACACTCGCACACTCAGAATGATCTGCCTGGGGGGAAAAAGACTAGGAATGCCTAAGGGGAAATAAAAAATAAAAAAATTCCTGGTAGGTTTTTCATTATTGTAGGCAATTATGTCCACATCACTTACAAAGCTATTGCCAAATCTGTCCAAGGAAGCAGAGTTTGAGAGGGGAAGAAAAAAATCTTGGGAAAAATTCAATAGTGGCATAGCAGAGCTCTCAATATGAGAAAGCTGACATAATGTGGACTTTTGCTGTGAATTTTGTCTTTGCAAAATATGGGGAGAGGTTTGTCAATGGGCAGAAAATAAGAGAAGGCGGTGTGAAGTAGGCTTTTGCAGTCAATTTTCCTCACAGTATTGTGCAGGGTCATCAGGAAAATGCTTCGTCTTTCTCTGCAACCAGTTTCAGAACTTTTCCAATTGCAATGGTCTTACCCTCATCTCTTAAAGTAAAGCGACCCATCTGAGGGAAGTCTTTAAAGGTCTCAAGGCAGACGGTTCCTGCTGTCGTCAAGCGGGCAATGCACACTTGATCCTGCTTCACAAAACGGGGTCGAGTCTTACTTTTTCCTCCTGATTTCTTGTCTACCAAGCAGATTAAGGCTGTTATTTCGCCTTCTTCAATACAGGTATGAATATGCAGCACCGCATTATAACCTGGGCAGATGATGGACTTGTGCTCTATAATCACTATCTGGGCATCAGATGTGCGACCAGAATGACAAAGATTATTCGGATCACAAAGTATGAACCCTGGAAGAATCTCCTCCTCTTCAATTCCTTTCAGTCTGATTTTGAGGTTTTCACCTGGGGCTACAGAATCGGTTTCCACATCGTCGGAAAGGATTCCAAGAACTTCCACATTGTGCTTGTTTGGCATCATCACAAGCTGCTGGCCTTTACAAATAGATCCTGATTCCAGCTTTCCCAGGACCACAGTGCCCATATCCTTGTACTTATCCACAATTGGCAGCCTGATTGGTCCATCAACTGATCTATTGAAGTTTGGCAAATTATCCAGATATGGAATAAATGGTAATCCAATGTACCAAGGACAGAAATCTGATTGCTCCTTAAGATTTGCTCCCGTCAGTCCTGAGCATGGCATGAAGTGAATGTCCTTTTTGGGATTAAAGCCAACTTTTTTCAAAAACGGCACCAGTTTCTCTTTACATTCTTCGTATCTCTCATTGCTCCAGTTTACTGTTGGGTTGTCCATCTTATTAATGAGCACAATCAAATGCTTTACGCCCGCCGTCTTTGCCAGCATGGCATGTTCTCTCGTCTGTCCTCCTTTCTCAGATCCAGTTTCAAACTCTCCTTTCCTGGCAGAGATCACCAGTACAGCCAAATCAGCTTGAGAAGCACCACCAATCATATTTGGGACAAAACTCTTGTGGCCAGGGGCATTGAGAATTGTAAAATGCTTCTTTTCCGTTTCAAAATAGGCACGACCCACTTCTACTGTTTTACCCTTGTCTCTTTCTTCCTGATTTGTGTCTAAGGCCCAAGATAAGTACCAAGTTTCTCTGTTTTTTTCTTTAGCTTCTCTTTCATATTTCTCAAGTGTTCTTTTGTCAACCATTCCAGTCAAATACATTATTTGTCCTCCAATGGTTGACTTGCCAGCATCTACGCGCCCAATGAATACGACATTTACGTGTTCCTTCTTAGGAGCGCCTGGCGGCGCAGCCACAGATTTAGGTTTTGGTATTTCCTCTTCCTCCTCCATCATTTCCTGGGCACTTTCCTCTGCGGGCCTTCCATCTCCCAAAGAACCACCATCTGGCTCTGCTTCACTTATTTCTTCTTTGTTCTCCCATGATTCTTCTGGGGACATCTCTGTCTCCCCATTTTCTACAATAGGTTCTGAAAGTTCCGTGCTAACAGCTGAATTTGAACCTTCACACAACAAGGACTGTTCGTCTTGAGAAGATTCCACAGGTGCTTCGCCTCGGTAGTTCTCCGCCAGAGTTCTTCTAAAAGCAACTGGTTGGCCTCGTGTCATTTCACCAGTGAATACTTGATAACCACTTTAAAAATTAAGTCATGCTGTTAACCACGCTGTTATCATACTTACCAAAGTTAGCAATGAGACCTTAGACTGGGCCAGATGCTTCTGAAGGGGGCAGCTGGCTTTGCCATTCTAAACTTTAGTGATTGATTCTCCTTCCTGTCTCCTGATCACCCTCGGTCTCTCACCTCTGTCCCTCCTTTTACACACCTAGACAGACACACAGACAGATACATAGATAGATACACACATGGAAGCACCAACACTGGAGTACACACAAAGACACAAACACACAGACCAACTCGCAGAACACCCACGCACACATTCCGCACGCATGAACTCCGCAGCCACTTTTTTAAGAATAAAGCACACGTCCTGAACTTAGACCTGCAAGCTTTTCAAACTGGGCTAGAACTGCTGCCGGTCTCGTCCCCAACCTCCTGCGTCTCCCTCATGCTGACTAGTTTTTGACCGTGGACTGGTTCACTCACCCAGGCCTTCAGTTTCCTTTGTGCAAAACAGGGACAACAATTCCAACTCTCCCCCAACAATGGGGCAGGGAGGAATGTAATTACAGGATTGCACACTCCTTGTCCAAGTATTAAAGTGCTTAATCATTACTGCCACTGCAGCAGCAATGATGAGGTGATCAGAAGCCCCAGCGGAAGCAGACAGTAAACGAAGAAATCCAGAAAGGGCTCTGATGGTCTGAACCTTCCGATTCCAGACAGCTTAAGACCCACGGCCCTTCTGTCCCTGAAGTCTTCCATTCGACTTCTATCCATTCATGAAGATGTTTTGGCAGCCTGGCAAGAGAAAAGGTTCAAAATCCAAATTCCCAACTCAAGCCATTAAGGGAGAAAGATACTTTGCAGCTTGGTTCCTAAATTAGAAGATGATTTCTGGGTGTTTAAATATCTCCCTTTATCTCTGTGCCATGTACGCGGCTGCTGACACAGCTCTGGGGCCTGGGTGGGGCTTGGGGTCAAGGGGAGGGCGGGTGATGCATTCTTGAGGTGTGCCCTTGGAGGAGATGTCCAAACAGGCCTCTGGTTCCTGCCATGCTCTGCCAAGGACACTCCCAAAATATCCAGGGGACAAATGCTATTTTTGAGGTTCAGCAGCCCAGCTGGTAAAGAATCCGCCTGCAATGCAGGAGCCCCCAGTTCGATTCCTGGGTTGGGGAGATCCACTGGAGAAGGGGTAGGCTACCCACTCCAGGATTCTTGGGCTTCCCTGGTGGCTCAGCTGGGAAAGAATCCGCCTGCAGTGTGGGAGACCTGGGTTCAATCCCTGGGTTGGGAAGATCCCCTAGAAAAGGGAACGGCTGCCCACTGCAGTATCCTGGCCTGGAGAATTCCATAGACTGTGTTACAGTCCATGTGGTCGCAAAGAGTCAGACACAGCTGAGCAACTTTCACTTTCACTTTAAAGGCTACCATGTCCCCCCCCCCCCGCCCCATAATCTGATTTCACTCAGAGTTTGCTTTTAAACAGAACCTGCCTTGCCTTTTGATCTTCCAGGAAATTTGGTTTCTCTTGGGGTCACTGGAGTAAAATGTGAATTAGCCTCAGTGCGTCTGGCCTTCTCAGAACTAAACTCTCTTAATGTTTAAAACTTTTTCTCTTAATCTTTTGCTGTTTCTTTCCTATTATCACATAGAGAGGATGCCAGTTAAGTGCCTGATGTTAAAATTTAAGATGCTGGGTCTTTAAATCCTGTTCTTCCTGAAAAGGTACAAATTTATCATTCCTAAGGTCAGTTTCTGGTCTAGAGTCAACAGAAAGTGAGGAATTTTGGGTTCCTGTTGTTCTGTTTTTTAAATACATATTGGAGGTCAACACCCTTTGAAGATGAATTCATTTGCAAAATATTATAAAGTTGAGAAGTGGCCATTTTAATTTCTGCAAAATGGTCAAGATGATGATGATGTAATGATCATAGTAGCGTAAGAGCTGCTTTAATTTGAGCATTCACTGTGTGCCAGGTGCTGTGCTAAGCTTGTCACTAGCATATCTCATTTATAGTAGATACATAGCATATCTCACGTACAGTAGATATATAGAGAGATACATATATCTCATACATAGTAGGTACAGCTGTTATTATTATGATGACTTTTCCATCTCTTCAAGGAAGCCCTCCCTGACTTTAACCTCATACCCTCACCCCAGGCTGAGTGTTCTATCCTTTGGACCATTAGACTTAGTGCTCTTTGAAATTACTTGGTTTCATGTCCTTGAGAGCAGAGCTCATGTCTTATTCAGCATTTGTATCCTAAGGGGTCAGAGCATGGTAGGTATATAGTTAAGACTTGTTCAATGAATTGAATAAAAAACCTTAGGCAAGTTGCCCAGTTTCTCTGAGCTTCATTTTTCCCCTCTCAAAAACTGGGTTAGGAGCAATAATAACAGCTGATATTTATTGAGTCCCCATGTGGCAGAGATGACTGGCTGCTCTCCTAATATCTATTCCTTATTAACAGACACTGATCTGGGCAGCAATGTGCCTCTCATGCAGCTAGGGGAGAAGCTAGCAGAAGTTGCTGGGTGGAGCTGATAGTTGTCAAGTACACACCTTTCATCCCTCTTCATGCCCTCTTTCTTCGAGCCTAGAATGTGGACACAATGGCTGGCACTCTGGCAACTGTTTTGGTCCTTGAGGCAACCTCAAGGATGGTGGAGCAAAATGATAGAAATCTAGGACCCCGATGATTATCTATTCATCATTCTAACCCTGGATGTCACACCTTTTGGTTTCTTAAGTGCATACAGGGAAAGGAGGAATTGGTAAGGGGAGAAAAAGGAAAAGAGCTCTATCTTAAGTCACTTACTTGGGTTTTTTGTTTTATAAAGCCAAATCTAATTCTAACTGACAAGACTTGGCCAGGCCCATGTTCAGCGCTTTTATTATGCACCTCAGTTAACCCTCCCAACAGCAGTTTTAAACAGGCATCATCATTATCACTTCTATTTCACGAGGAGGCAGAGACTCTGAGGGATTAAGTGACTGGGATTTGAAGCAGGCCGTCTGTGTCCAGAGCCAGCACTGCATTCTGCTGCCTGCTTTACTGTGATCTTATGGGCGATGTGGAAGTATACAGATACTGCAAATCACTGGATTCATAGTTGCTGTTCATTCACTCATTAATTCATGTATTTAGTCAACAAGCATTTATGGAGAGCCAACTCATAGGCTTTATTAGACTTGGGGCTATGAAAACAAACAAAATGGTTGTCTGCCCTCCAGAAGTGCCCCCACTGGGAGGTTCTTTTATGGTTACTTCCCAGGGGCACATATTGGGTCAGGGTCCCAAATTTGGTGATGCACTGTACAGCCTCAGGGATACCATCTACACAGACCTCAGTATGAAGGGTGCCTCCTAGATTTGGGCAGTCCACAACCTGCACAACTGTATGTGGCAGCCAGCCACCAACAGAATCGGGATGCAAAGCCTTGTCTCCAGTCTCCTACTTGGATGCCTTTCCATCTATTCCCTGTAATGTCTTCATCTGTTCCCAGATCCCTCTTACTGTTTGTCAATTCTAGTCTCTGTGTTTTCAGGTTAGAAATATTTCTAAGATGTCGGGGGCTCTTTACCTTCATTCATGTATGAGAGGGAGGCATAAACAACTCTTTGGAAGCTCCATGTGTTTCTCTGCAATGTGGCTGGGCAGTGAGCCAGCTTTTTCATTCTGGGACCCGAATATCATTATTATCAGTGTGTTTGCCAAGGAGGTTCACTTCTCTGTGGAGGACTCTCCAAGATCCTGCCCAGGAATCCTGCCTGCGGCAGGCTGCCTGTGTTCTGGAAGCCGAGGCAGGGAAGGGAGCTGGGTCTGACCATTTTGGCTCCTTATTTTATCCCCAGCCTCTCCATCTCAGTGTCTCTGGAAAGTAACTCTCAGACCCCCTGCCAAGGGGGGTGGGGCAGTCACCTGGCTACACAATGGTGGGCAGAGGGGATTGAGAACCTTCCACCAGCTTCCAGTCGGGGTTCCTGTGATCATCCCCTCCTGTTCCTTCATCCTCAGGAGCATCCGGCACCACCATGAAATTTTTTAAAATGGTAGGTGTGACTGCTTGAATAAAATACTTAAGTTTAATTTTACTTTAATTTGGGACTTACTCCCCAACCCGATATAAAGTCTAGTGTGACTTTTATCACTATAAATTAGTTCTGCCGATCAAGGACTCTATATAAATGGAATTATACAGTATGCATTCTTTGCTGTCTGGCTTCAGTTTTTTTTTGTTTTATGTTTTTGGCAGTGAGAAAGGCCTCAGTGGTTTATTGCCAATTTCAGGCGGCCGCCCCTCACGGCCACCAGCCAGTCATCCTTTCCTGTCCTGGCTACCGAGCCTGTGTCCAGAAACTGTAGAGGCTCCAGTGGGAATCACGGTGCGGAAGGTGGGAGGCTGGCCACACAGGCCCTGCCTCGGGTGGCACAGACTCAGACCAGATCCCGAAGCAGGAGACGGCAGACCCAGTGGAGATTCTGGGGAGGCTGGGCTGCACCCTGCCTCATGCAGCCGGCATCCCAACAATTCCTGTCTCCACAGGAACCTCGGCTGGAGCCTCAGGGCGGGGGCAGCCGGCCAGGACTGTGGACAGCAAGGCCCTTGCTCTGCAGCCCGTCCAGGCTTCCGGCAGCAATGACAGGTAAAGGGGGCCCTGGGTGGACACGCCCCTGGGGGGCCTTGGCCTCCAGCAGTTTCAGGCCAGTGTCCATCCCCAGGGGAACGAGGACCCGGGCCCTGTCTGGCGTCTTTGACTCAGGGACAGTGTCTGTGAGATTCACTCAGGTTGTTGGGTATATCCATCTTCATTCTTTTCCATTATTTTAGCTTGTACCTTCTATCCATCTATCTGTCTATCATCTATCTAATTTATCACAATTTATTTATCCACCTGCTGTTGAAGAACACTTGAGCCATTTCCAGATTTGGGCTGTAATGAATAAAGCCGCCATGAACGTTCTTGAACGTGACTTTTGGTGGACATATGAACCCAGCTCTCCAGGGTAGGCTTGGGGCTCTAATTTGGAATCCACACAGGACGTGTCCTTGTTATTGTTTACACTGTCTCAGTTCTCACTGGATTCCTCCACTATAGGCTCAAGCACCCGGCCATTTGCTTGATGTTGCCACTTGGATGTTTTACTGACCTCTTAACCTTACCATGACTTACCTTGGAGTGCACCCCATCCCCAGCCAACCCCAGTCTGCTTTCCCCAGTCTCCCCAGCTCAGTCTACATTGCCACCGCCCTCACAGTGCCTGAGCCAGAAGTCAGCCTCCAGTCTTCTCTTCATTTGAATCCCTGCTCCTCCTGGTGCCACATCAACCTGTGGATTCCAAGTTCAAACTCTCTTTCAAATCCATCTTCTCCTCCCCGTCTCCACTGCCTCCTCCGGGTCCGACCACCTCATCTCTCTCTTAGATAGCTGCCCAGCCTCCTAATGGGCCTCCCTGATTCCATCTTGCTTTCCTCTAACAGCTTCTCCAAATGGCAGCAAGATGCTCTTAAAATGTGAATCGGATCATATTCTTCTTTTGAATGTCTTCCCACTGCACTTGGACTCAAGACCAGACTCCTAAAGGGCGGTTTACAAGCATCTGGCCGCCACCTGTCACATGTCATCTCTCCCAGGCACTCTCCTAGTCCTTGGGATTTACCCCCTCCTCCCACCCCCCCCCCGCCTTTTTTTTAACCTTGGGGACTTTTGAGTTTGCTGTTCTCTCCACCATTGTGTTCTTAGTCCTTGCATAACCTTTAAAATATCTTTTGCATATAAGCAAGTATGAAAATATATTCTTTTCCTTTCCACCCCCTGAAAATGTCACAAATGAGTAAATGCTGAACACATGGTTCGTTACATTTTGTGTGTGTGTGTGTTTTGCTTAAGAAGTCCTGGCATGAACTTTACTTTACCTATTCATTCACACAAACCTGCCTCCTTGCTTTTTAAAAAAGATTTTTATTTATTTGTGTATGGCTGTGCTGGGTCTTTGTCGCTGTGTGGGCGTTTTCCTATAGTTGCGGCGGGCAGGGGTACTCTCCAGTTATAGTGCACAGGCTTCTGATCGCGATGCCTTCTCTTGTTGCAGAGCGCTCGGGTGCGTGGCCTTTAGCAGCTGTGGCTCTCGGGCGGTGGAGCACAGGCGCAATCATTGTGGCGCATGGGCTTAGTTGCTCTGCAGCATGTGGGATCGTCCCAGATCAGGAATTGAACCCGTGTCTCTTACACTGGCAGGCAGACTCTTTACCACTGAGCCACCAGGGAAGCCCCTGCCTCCTTGTTTCATATCAGCGAATTTTATCCCACTGTAGCGATGGAATGCCATTTATTCATCCGATAGTTTGTCGGTAGATACCGTTTTCATTTTTTTTTTGCTATTATAAAC
This sequence comes from Capricornis sumatraensis, assembly GCF_032405125.1. Taxonomy (NCBI): domain Eukaryota; kingdom Metazoa; phylum Chordata; class Mammalia; order Artiodactyla; family Bovidae; genus Capricornis; species Capricornis sumatraensis. Next base: position 81,742,279 of record NC_091083.1, on the reverse strand, counting down.
AATGTGATAATGAATAACTCTGTATATGCCATTTAGCGTATGTATGAATAAACCTGTAGAATAATTGTCTATTATTTATTTATTGGCCACACTGTGGGCTTGTGGGATCTTAGTTCTCCAACCAGGGATGGATCCTGTACAGTGAACGCCTGGAGTCTTAACCACTGGACTGCTGGGGAATTCTCTGATCATCAGTTTCTACTCACCAACTTGGTAGATTGTCAGACTGGGATTTCTGTTGATTTGATGGGGAGGTAAATGATATCTCTTATTATGCATGATATTGATCATTTCTTTACATACTTAAAAGCCATTTGCTTTTCCTCCTCTTTGAACTACCTCTTTTTGCCTATTTTCCCACTGAATTGTTGATACTTTTCTTTTGATTTGATGAAACATTTTGTATGTTAGGTAAATTAGCCTTTTGTGATTAGCCCAATTTGTCTCTCGGCATTGAATTTAGTACATCTTTTTAACCATAAAGAGTGTTTTTAACGTCTTTATGTTGTCAAACATATTTGTATTTCATTTTAGGACATTTCAGGCTTCCCTGGTGGCTTAGATGGTAAAGAATCTGCCTGCAGTGCAGGAGACCTGGGTTCGATCCCTAGGTCGGGAAGATCCCCTGGAGAAGGGAATGGCAACCCACTCCAGTATTGTTGCCTGGGGAATCCCATGAACAGAAGTCTGGCGAGCCCCAGTCCATGGGGTCACCAAGAGTCAGACACAACTAAGAGACTTCACTTAGGACATTTCAGTTTTGCTTCATTATTCAAAAGGTCTTTCAGAGTCTGAAGTCATAATAGATTTATACCTATCATATTTTACTACATTTGCGGTTTCACTGTATGCATTTAAACCCATGATCTATTTGGAATCTGTCCTGGTTTAGGTGTGAAGGAGGTGTCCAGCTAGATTTCCCCTCCCGGTGGCTACCTGAATTGTTTCTTCTCATGTTGACTCTCTTTAAATGTTGCCGCCTCTCTGACTATCCTGTTCAAAGTATTTCCTATCTCAGTCCCTTGCCTGTATCTTTCATAGAGCTTATTGCAATCTGCAGTTCTAAAAGCGTTTGTTAGCTTGCTCTTTTTGGTTTCTCCCACTATGTCAGTTCCTTGAGGGCTGGGATGGCTCTTTTTCACCATCATATCCCCCACAGCGTGCGCAGCGCCTTGTACATAGCAGGTGTTTGTGGAGGACATGTGATGTTGCTTCTGCCTTCTGGCATCTGTTCTTCCTTCTTCTAGTATTTGCATTCCAATTTTCCTTTGAGAAAACCACACCTCCATTGCTGCCGGTCCAAGGAGTTTGAGTAGGGTGGACTCCACCCCCTGGCTTCAGGTGTGGGGCGTGACCAATCTGTGGTCCACCCCTGGCAACGGTGATTGGTTGAGATGGGCGCATGACCTAAACTCAACCAATGAGATACGATCTCCCACCGGAGAGGTATTATTGAGAGAGGGTGGGGCATTTCCCATACAGATTTTCCGAGGCCCTTGACTCTGGGTCAGAGGGACCAGCCTTCTCACGTAAAAATGAAAGGAAAAAATAAATAAAAAAGGAGTCCTGACAAGGCAACTGTGGTGTCTCTCTTGTTGATCTCTAAAACAAAAAGAATATTGTAATTCTGCATCTGGGGTCTTTTGATGATTCAGTTAAAGAGACGCTTCCATTTCTTTCAATCCAACAAATAATTCTTGAGCGCTTATAAGCTGTGTAAGACTTGAGCTGAATTCTGGGACTGGCCTCAGATCCTAATGGTGATGTTTTCAGATCCAGTGGGCTTCTAAAATATTTTTGAAATAAAACAACATATGTCAGAGTTTATAAAATATATAAAATACAAAGGCAAAAAGGCCAAAAGACCTGTACTGACATTAAAAAAACAAATAAACAAGTAATACTTGAACGTGGTTAGAAAAGTGAAGTCATTCAGAAAGGCTCGAAACATAGCACACAGGTGTAATAAACCACTCCCACATTCAGGGGTTTAAAAATTGACATTTTAAAAAAGCTCACAGGCAAAAAAAATGGCGCTGAGTCTACTCCCCATTAACAGTTTCTTGTGGTTGCTTTTAGAAAACTTTTATACACATATAAGACTATTTATATGTATATACCAAAATATTCAAAAGCAGAGACATTACTTTGCCAACTAAGGTCCATCTAGTCAAGGCTATGGTTTTTCCTGTGGTCATGTATGGATGTGAGAGTTGGACTGTGAAGAAGGCTGAGCGCCGAAGAATTGATGCTTTGGAACTGTGGTGTTGGAGAAGACTCTTGAGGGTCCCTTGGACTGCAAGGAGATCCACCCAGTCCATTCTGAAGGAGATCAACCCTGGGATTTCTTTGGAAGGAATGATGCTAAAGCTGAAACTCCAGTACTTTGGCCACATCATGCGAAGAATTGACTTATTGGAAAAGACTCTGATGCCGGGATGGATTGGGGGCAGGAGAAAAAGGGGACGACAGAGGATGAGATGGCTGGATGGCATCACGGACTCTATGGCCGTGAGTCTGAGTGAACTCCGGGAGTTGGTGATGGACAGGGAGGCCTGGCATGCTGCGATTTATGGGGTCGCAAAGAGTCGGACACGACTGAGCGACTGAACTGAACCAAAATATTGTTCTGCTTTTAATTTACAAAAAATATAATATGCATCCTGTTCTTCCCCTGCCTCTTTCATTTAAAAACGTCAGTAGAAAAATGGATGAGGGATATGAACACACAGTTCTCAGAAAAGGAAACACAAACAGCTCATAAATATATGAGAGGATGTTCACCCTCCTTTGTAATAAAAAAAAAAGCAAATTAAAAGTACACACAGAGAGCATTTCTCATCTATCAGATTGGCAAAAATCCAAAGTCTGATAACACTCTGTGCTGGCGAGTCTGCACGAAAAGACACACTCTCGTACCCTGCTGGTGGAAGCGGAAACCGGCAGAGTCCTTTGGAGAGCGATTTGACCACATCTATCACAGTGACGAATGCATATACTCTTTGATGCAACAGCCCTAACTGCTGCAAACAAAACCTTCAGAAGATCTTGGTCAGGCATAAAATGACATACACCTGGGATCATGTTTCAAGTAGATGTTTATTATCAGGGAAGCTCTGAGGGCCAGACCTTGTTGGTCTTGCTCACCTCTGGGGCTCCAGGTCCAAGAACAGTCCCTGAACATAGCTGATCTCACAGGGACAACACTTCCTCAGTATCCATTTGCTCTTCTGCCTTCATCACCTTCTTTTGCAATCAGGTTGTAACTATGCTCATTTCTGCCCAATGGGATGTGCAAACATCATGGAAACCACTTCCAGCCTAGTCCTTAAAAAAAAAATCATGCGACCTTCTAGCTGTCTCTTTGCCTGCCAAGTCCACCTCCAAGACCACCTATTCCAGATGGCACAGCAACAAGATGCAGAAGGGCTCTCCCTCTGGGTCGTAATGTCAAAGTAAGGAACCAACTTTTTCCTGTCTTAAGTCACTGCCACTTGGGAGGTTGTTATGCAGCGTAGCCTGCCTTATTCTGACTAAAATGTAGGTGCTCAGTGTGTGTGTGTGTTAGTCGCTTAGTCGTGTCTGACTCTTTGTGACCCCATGGACTGTAGCCCACCAGGCTCCTCCATCCATGGGATTCTCCAGGCAAGAGTACTGGAGTGGGTTGCCGTTTCCTTCTCCAGGTTCTTAGTAAACACTTTCAAAGAACATTATTGCACACGTAGCTGGATGAATGAGGGCAATCTTAGGCAAAGTTTTTCAGCCACCATGTTTCTGAGTCAAGGCAGACATACTGAACATCTTGGTGCGTGCTCACGCTCAGTCGCTAAGCTGTGTCCGACTCTTTGCAACCCAGTGAACTGTAGCCCACCAGGCTCCTCTGTCCATGGGATTTCCCAAGCAAGAATACTGGAGTGGGTTGTCATTTCTTTCTCCGGGAGATCTTCCCAACCCAGGGATCGAACTGGTGTCTCCTGCATGGGCAGGTGGATTCTTTACCACTGAGCTACCAGGGAAACCCATCATCTTGGTAGATAGTGCAGATTGTTCTCCTGAGAGTTTGCATTCATTTATAACGGCACCCCACTCCAGTGCTCTTGCCTGGGGAATCCCATGGACGGAGGAGCCTGGTAGGCTGCAGTCCATGCGGTCGCTAAGAGTCGGGCACGACTGAGCGACTTCACTTTCACTTTTCACTTTCATGCATTGGAGAAGGAAATGGCAACCAAGTGTTCTTGCCTGGAGAATTCCAGGGATGGGGGAGCCTAGTGGGCTGCCGTCTATGGGGTTGCACAGAGTTGGATACGACTGAAGCGACTCAGCAGCAGCAGCAGTATACCCTTACCAGGACTTCCCTGGTGGTCCAGTGGTTAAAACCATGCTTCTACTGCGGGGTGTGTGGGATTGATCCCTGGTTGGGGAACTTATCCTGCATGCTGCTCGATGTGGCCAAGAGGAAAACAAAATTTTACTCCTGCCAACAGGCGTGATGAGAACTAGTGCAGACCTCACGCTGTCCTGGGCACTGCGCTCGGCGTTTCATACATCTGGAGCAAGCTCACCCTCACAGCAGCCCTGTCTCGGCTCCTGCTAATACTGTCCTCATTGTTTGGGAGACGAAACGGCAGCACAGGGAAGTGAGGTAACTTGCCCAAGGTCACGCAGCTAGTAAGGCGAGCGTACCAGCTATAATTTACCGTCTGTAAATGATAAATTCCTCATCTCCTACTTCTTTGAATGAACTGGCCAAAGCCCAGGAATCTGTATTTTAGAACGACTCTACATATGCTCCTGATAGGCAGGTTTGGGAATTCAGAGTCCGGGGGACTTCAGTTAAAGGTGCCAGAGTGGTTTTGTTACCAACCAGGGTTTTTGGCCTCCGACATCAATAGAAATTGATCTGAGGCCAGACAAGAAATTCAGGCAAGGCTTTGTTGGGGTCCCTGCTACAGCGGGGCGGGGGAGGTGAGAACAAACAGGTTTCCTTGCTTTCTTGCTTGCTGCCTCGGCTGAGGGGGCAGCAAGCTTGTTTCTTATATGGGGTGAGAGGCAGGGCACGTCCGTGGGTCAGGCTGGAGGCGTGGCTTAGGTGTTTTGCCCACCCCCAGGTGGTGGTGTGTGTAGGGGGCATGTACAGTATCCTGCTTTTACTCCAGGCTCCTCAAAAATGGCAGCTCGGCTTTTTGGTCTCTTTGTATCTTTGGGGTCCAGGATTGGCCCCAACTGTGCAGGCATGCAGTTATTTTTAGCCCCACACAGTTTCTTTGTATTCTGTTGCTGGGGGAGAGGTGTGTCCAGGTGCAAGCATTGCAGCAAAGTGTCCCAGGTCCCAGCCTGTCTCAGTTTTGTTCAAGCAGCTAAAATATCAGGGCACCCTGGGCAGGGTGTCTTCCTTGACATAGTCTTCAGTATTTGTAGAACAGGAATAAACTGATAAGAGTGAATCAAAACTGTGTACTTCTTTTTTTTTTTTTTTTTACGGATTTACTCCGTGCATATACTGTACACAATTTTCCAAGTCAGATCCACTTCTTTAGAAGTGTAGGACTGATGTTGAAGCTGAAGCTACAATACTTTGGCCACCTAATGTGAAGAACTGACTCATTGGAAAAGACCCTGATGCTGGGAAAGATTGAAGGCAGGAGGCAAAGGGGACGACAGAGGATGAGATGGTTGGACAGCACCACCGAGTCGATGGACATACGTTTGAGCAAGTTCTGGGTGTTGGTGATGGACAGAGAAGCCTGGCATGCTGCAGTCCATGGGGTCGCAAAGAGTTGGACACAACTGAATGACTGAACAACAGCAACAATATTTTGAATATAACTTCATCTGTGGGGTTCAGAGACATAAGAGATGGAAATATGATAAAATTTCCCTTTTGCACAGAAGCCTGAGTTGGGATGGTGACTCTCCACCATGAAGTCGTCGGAGGCTCGGGTCCCATTAGCAGCGTGTTGTCCCCATCCCGAAACCCAAGTGGCTGACCACCACGTTTGCTTCCCCTGTTGACACCCCTTTGTCCAGCCCTCAGTCACACGGCCACTTCCCACTGCAAAGGACTCTGGGAAATGTAGTCTTTATTCCAAACAGCCATTAGCTTTTATGGAGCTTCTATCATTATAGGAAGGGGAAGACTGATATTGGGGGACAACTTTCAAACTCTACCACTGAAGAGTATAGACTTTAGATTCTGGAACAAAATAGATTACTCATTCCCAATAACTGCACTACACCATATGGTTTCAGAATTTCAGCTGACCATGACTGCCAATTTCAGGAGGCCCCACTTGGCTGGTCGCTGGGGTTTGTGGGCTGCCTTATGGTTGTATCATGCAATAAGCACATGTGGCTCCTCAAACTCATCAACAGTAATAGATTAGAGCCAACAATATTTACTTTTACATTTCTTCTCAAGGGTGTCATCCTCAGCATCAGAAGAGAGATTAATATTTTGCCGATTATGTAAGAAGTTGCTTGTAGAAATTGAAGATTTCTTTTGCTTCCCAACTTCTGATGTCTCCCAGCATTATTAATGCCATGGATACACTGGGGTCTAGGCTCTGCCTGAATCCCCTGCTCCTTATCCTAGCTCCATCTCTGGTGTTAGCAGAGTTCCCCCTACTTCACCTCCCACCTGTTTTCAGCTTGGTCCCAAATAAGGCTGCTGTTTCATAGAGTGCATGCTAAGTTCCTAGGCACTCAGCTGGGTGAACAATCTACTTTTTGGAGTTTGCCCACCTGACATTTATTTCCTCTTTTCCTGATAAGAGCATCACAGTTTTGTTACAGAACACCCTGTCTCACTCAGTGCATGTAGCTACCAAGAGCTGAGCCTGCTCCTGGCCTTAACTGTGGGCATAGGGTCTCGGCCTGGCCGACCAGTGTTCCATTTCCCTGGCCTGATTGGGTCAGAGAGAGACATGTAACCTGGGGAAGCCAGTGAGATCCAGGTGATCCAAACCGTTGGGAATGAGAAGTGCTTTATCAGCTGGACTCAAAGATAGTATGATATTCAGTAAAAAAAATAAAATAAAATAAAAATTAAAAATAAATAGGTTCAAGAGGGAGGGGACATACGTATACCTATGGCTGATTCATATTGATGAATGACAGAAACCAACACATCAAGCAATTATCCTTCAATTAAAAATAAATACATTTTTAAAAAGTAGCATAGAAAACATAGATAAATAGTGGGAAAAAAAGAGATGCTATTATGTCCTGGGCCTAAAGCTTCTGGGGTTTACCTTTGCCATCTTTTATTCATACCTTCATTCAGCAAGTGCTTACTGGGCACCTACTGTGTGCCAGGTGCTGTTGTAGGCACTGGGGCCGCTGTAGTGAGCAAACAAAAACTTTGCCTTCGAGGAGCTGACATTCTAATGGAGGATCCAGATTATAAACAGATATTTAATGTGGTCGGAGAGCCATAGGTGACAGGGAATGGAAAACCAGGATAAAGGCGCAGGAGACTAGAGGGCTGCTGTTTCATACAGCGTGGTCTGAGAACTCTTCGAGAAAGTGATGTTTAAGCAGAGACCTCAGGGAGTGAGGAACCGCCGTGTTCCTACCTTTGGGAAGGGCGTTATAATGGGAGGATTTCAAATTTGAAGCAAAGCTCCGAAGCTAGAGTATGCTTGCCTTGTTCAAAGAACTACAAAGAAGTCAGCGTGTCTGGAACCGAGAACATAGGGGGGAGAGAAGATGGGATGAGGGGACAGCCTGGGGAGGCCTGTGGCCGAGATGAAGACCCAGGCCTTCATCCTGAGGGTGCAGGGGAGCCCCCAGAGAGGTTAGGGCAGGGGGGAACCTGGTCAAATGTATGTGCGAGGAAACCCACTCTGGCTGCGCGAGGGGAGGCAAAGCCTGGAGAATTGGAAACGTGAATTGAGAAGTATCTGGGGGGCTCTGAGATGAGCCGTGTGCAAGCTAGAGCAACAGTTTCCACATTTAAGACTCCACCAGTGGCTCGCGACTCCAGTCATCCAGCCACTACCTTGGCTATGCATGTCCCCTACTGCCTACAGCCTGTCGGCCTGTAACGTGTCCCTACTACCTTACTTGGTGTGTTTCTTTAAACAAACACGTTTGTTTTACTAAAGTATATTTACTTTTAAAGGCAATATGTTATTTCTACCGTATCAGCCAACTCAGGCTAGATTCTGCTGCAGTAACGAACAACCCAAGAATCCCAGTGGACTGTCAACTACAAGGGTGTATTTCTCATTCATATTTCATGTTGCTTGCAGGTTGACTGCAGCTCTGGCCCAGGTGTCCTCTGTACTCTGGAATGCAGGGTGAAGAAGCAGCCCACCCCCTGCCATCTGACTCACAGCAGAGAAAGAAGAACAAGTGGCAGGACCACAAGCTGGCTCTTAAAGCTCCTGCTTGGAAGCTTAACTCAGATGCTATTGGTCAAAGGAAGTCACACCGCCAAGGCTGACATCAGTGGGGAGAGTTACCGGCGAACTGCCAGTAGGAAGGACCGATAAACATCGAAAATAACACAATCCGCTACATCTACTGTGAATGGAAAACCAGCACCACTTGCCTTCGACAAAAGGCGATCACAAAAGTGTAAATATGAAAACATTTAAATTTATTCAACTGTGGCCAAGTAACTTTGCCTTTTGAAGGCTTTAAGCCTAAGGCCCACTTGCTTTTTGTTCAAAAGGAGGATGGGTAAGCATTAAAAAGGCATTAAAGACATATCAGTATCGACCTGTTGTTGTTCAGTTGCCCAGTCGTGTCTGACTCTTTGTGGCCCCATGGACTGCAGCACACCAGGCCTCTCTGTTCCTCAGGGTCTCCCGAATTTTGCCCAAGTTCATGTCCATTGCATAGGTGATGCCATCCAGCCATCTCATCCTCTGATGCCCTTTTCTCCTGCCCTCAATCTTTCCCAGGCATCAATTCTTTGGTGCTCTGCCTTCTTTATGGTCCAGCTCTCACAACCGTTATGTGACCACTGGGAAGTCCATAGCCTTGACCATGTGGACCTTTGTCGACAGAGTAATGTTTCTGTGTCCAGGTCTGTCATAGCTATCCTGCCAAGAAGCAATTGTCTTCTGATTTCATGACTGCAGTCACCACCAGCAGTGATTTTAGAGCCCAAGAAGAGGAAATCAAACTGTTCAGTTCAGTTCAATCGCTCAGACGTGTCTGACTCTTTGCGACCCCATGAATCGCAGCACGCCAGGCCTCCCTGTCCAGCACCAACTCCTGGAGTTCACTCAAACTCACGTCCATCGAGTCGGTGATGCCATCCAGCCATCTCATCCTCTGTCGTCCCCTTCTCCTCCTGCCCCCAATCCCTCCCAGCATCAGAGTCTTTTCCAATGAGTCAACTCTTTGCATGAGGTGGCCAAAGTACTGGAGTTTCAGCTTTAGCATCATTCTTCCCAAAGAACACCCAGGACTGATCTCCTTTAGAATGGACTGGTTGGATCTCCTTGCAGTCCAAGGGACTCTCAAGTGTCCTCTCCAACACCACAGTTCAAAAGCATCAATTCTTCGGCGCTCAGCTTTCTTCACAGTCCAACTTTCACATCCATACATGACTAATGGAAAAACCATAGCCTTGACTAGATGGACCTTTGTTGGCAAAGTAATGTCTCCGCTTCTCAACATGTTATCTAGGTTGGTCATAACTTTTCTTCCAAGGAGTAAGCGTCTTTTAATTTCATGGCTGTAGTCACCATCTGCCAGTGATTTTGGAGCCAAAAACAATAAAGTCTGCCACTGTTTCCACTGTTTCCCCATCTATTTCCCATGAAGTGATGGGACCGGATGCCATGATCTTCATTTTCTGAATGTTGAGCTTTAAGCCAACTTTTTCACTCTCCTCTTTCACTTTCATCAAGAGGCTTTTTAGTTCCTCTTCATTTTCTGCCATAAGGATGGTGTCATCTGCATATCTGAGGTTATTGATGTTTCTCCCAGCAATCTTGATTCCAGCTTGTGTTTCTTCCAGCCCAGCGTTTCTCATGATGTACTCTGCATATAAGTTAAATAAGCAGGGTGACAATATACAGCCTTGACGTACTCCTTTTCCTATTTGGAACCAGTCTGTTGTTCCATGTCCAGTTTTAACTGTTTCTTCCTGACCTGCATACAGGTTTCTCAAGAGGCAGTTCAGGTGGTCTGGTATTCCCATCTCTCTCAGAATTTCCCACAGTTTCTTGTGATCCACACAGTCAAAGGCTTTGGCATAGTCAATAAAGCAGAAATAGATGTTTTTCTGGAACTCTCTTGCTTTTTCCATGATCCAGTGGATGGTGGCAATTTGATCTCTGGTTCTTCTGCCTTTTCTAAAATCAGCTGGACATCTGGAAGTTCATGGTTCGCGTATTGCTGAAGCCTGGCTTGGAGAATTTTGAGCATTACTTTACTAGCGTGTGAGATGAGTGCAATTGTGCAGTAGTTTGAGCATTCTTTGGCATTGCCCTCTTCCAGCAACACAAGAGAAGACTCTACACATGGACATCACCAGATGGTCAATACTGAAATCAGATTGATTATATTCTTTGCAGCCAAAGATGGAGAAGCTCTATACAGTCAGCAAAAACAAGACCGGGAGTTGACTGTGGCTCAGATCATGAACTCCTTATTGCCAAATTCAGACTTAAATTGAAGAAAGCAGGGAAAACCACTAGACCATTCAGGTATGACATAAATCAAACTGTTACCTAGATGTAACAAGAACATTCAAAAGGAAATGGAGTGTTATTGGATGGAGCAGCCCTGTGCCTACTAAAATCTTCCCATGAAGCATCACTGGTATTTGGTCTACACTTTGGGAGATTCTGATTTAGAATCACTCTGGAGGACCATGTAGAAGACTAGAAGCTTGAGGGAGTGATCATAGTGACAGCTGCGTTCTCCCAGGTGTTTGCTGTATAATAGAGCGGCCTGGAGATGATGTCCCTGGATTACCCTATTTACATCTCAGTTCTGCCGTACCACAAAAGCACATTTATCTCCACTTTACAGCTGAGAAAAATGAGATCCAGAGAGGTTCAGCACCTTGCTCAAGACCACCGGTGGAGGGGACAGGGAGACACTCCCAGGCTAGCAATAAGCCTGAGGCCTGAAGGTGTAGTTTTGGTCTTGGCCACTTGGTGTCACTCTTTCCAAGCTGTAGGAAGACTGCCCAGCAGAGATGGGCCAAGTACTGGGAACTCTGGGCAGAGCTATTTACAAACTAATCCTGAAGAAGGCAAAGGGCCCCTATCCTGTCCTTCTCGTGCATGTGCACAATTCCTGCCTGTTTTGTTTTTCTGAAGTAAAAACTAGGTCTCACCGAGTCCACCCTGAGCCAGGAGAGGAACTCGACCGGCATCATCTCAGTCAAGTCTGCTAGCGGCGCTGCGGTGTTTCCATGTTGTGGACGAGAAAAGTGAGGCCAAGGGAGCTGAACTGATGTGCCCAGCTAATAAGTGACAGATCTGAAGCTGATTCAAGCCCCACTATGAGTCGGAGGCTTAGGAGTTTTGATGGTACAGAATCCCCCTGCAATGCAGGAGACGGGGTTCGATCCCTGGGTCGGGAAGATCCCCTGGAGAAGGAAATGGCAACCCCCTCCAGTATTCTTGCCTGGAGAATCCCCTGGGCAGAGGAGCCTGGCGGGCAACAGTCCACGGGGTCACAAACAGCTGGACGTGACTGAGCGACACACGTCCACAGTAGGATGACTGTATCAATCTTCGCTTTTCGTGGAATGTGGCTCCATAATGTTCTTGGCAGTGAAGATAATTGGACTATTTAGGGGAGTGTACATATTCTGTTGTTGCTTTTCAATGTAGAGGTTAGTTTCCCCCTGGCTACCAAAAGGACATGGAGAGTCTACTTTTAAAGAATTTTTGAAGTTATTAATACCAAATATCCTTTGATAATTATTTTTTAAAAATCAGAAAATCCGTCTGAGTAAAAATGAGATAATAAAAGTCACTGCAAATCCCCATCAGTCACCCATAGGTAAGTACTGCAGACATTTTGGAGCATATCCTTGCAGGCATTTCTCCCTCTCGTCTAATTTAAAGGATGAAAAACTTTAAAAATATTCATAAGAAAACATATTTGCATGAAAAATAGTTGAAAAGGTACCACAAGATTTACAGTGGATATTCCCTGTCTAATCCTTAACCCCTGTCTTCCCTGGTGGCCCAGTGATAAAGAATCCACCTGCCAATGATCCCTGGGTTGGGAAAGTTCCTTGGAGGAGGAAATGGTAACCCCCTCCAGTTTGCTTGCCTGGGAAATCCCATGGACAGAGGGGCCTGGCTACACAGCAGCAATCCTTTAGCCCTGCTCTCCAGCTCCAAATCTCCAAGATTCTCTGTCAGGAAGTCATCCTGGCTCTCGTTTCTTGGGGATCATTGCAGAGATATCCAGAGTGTAGATAAGCAAATGTGTACACGGATTCCTGTAGCTGTTTCTCTAAAGAGAAGTATACTGTACCCCCTGCTCTGCGCTGGTTTTGTTTTTTACTTAATAATGTACCTTGGAGATCTTTCCAGATCAGCACTAGGAGAGCATTCTCCACACATTCCATTGTCTGAATATCATAATTTATCTAACCAGTCCCCGATGATACGGTGTAGCTGATTCCAGTGTTTTGCTGCAGCAAACAATGCTGTGATTAGTATTCCTTTCACAAGAGTCTTTCCGTATATGCGGATCTATTTCCGTAGGGATGAATTCTTAGCCCCTGAACCGCCCAGTCATAGGGCAGGTGCATTTTTAAATTTTAACACTTATTGTCTAAATGCTTTCTGAGGTCATGCCTACCAACTGACATTCAGGGCAATGACTGACGTGAGCCCTGGTTTCCCCACACTCCAGCCAACGCCAACTATTATCCGACCGCTCCATCTTGGCTTTGCCTATCGGGGAAAAATGTGTTCACCGTGGTTGTAATCCCCATAGTCTTCCTTTAGGTTGGGGAATTAAAAAACATATCTAAAGGCCATTTGTGTCTCTTTTCTGGTAGTAAAGCATTCACATCCTTTGCCCACATTTCTATCGGATAATTGTCTCTTCATCTGCAAGAGCTCTTTATATACTAAGAAAATTAGGTCTTTGTTTCTCACAGATGTTACACATGTATGTATTCTGAAATCCAGATATGTTGCCAGAAATCCCCTTCTGCACCATATTTTTCAGGCCTGAGGTTATTTGACAATATGTTGTGGATCCCGTTCCGTATTTTAAATGTGCCTTTGAAGCGAAATTATTTTTTAAATTCATTTTTAATTGGAAGACAATTCCTTTATAACGTTGCGCTGATTTCTGTCAACGACAATGTGAATCAGCATAAGTATACATATCTCTCTTCGTTCTTGAACCTCCCACCCTGCATCACATCCCACTCCTCTAGCAAAACTATTTGAGAATTATTTTTAAATCATTCTGGATATATTGGAAGCTCATCCCCATGGCTCTGGATCTAGGTGAACACCTGTGTCAGAGAGGAGGATTATGAAGCATCCAGTAGGCGCCATCTGTTTATGTATGTTACTTAATATAATCCTCCCCACAACACTGGTGTAACATCATCCCCATTTTACAGCTGAAGAAACTGAGGTCCAGAGGGGTCATAGATTTGTTCAAGGTCTCCCTGCTGCTCTGTGGGAGAGCTGGGATCCAAACCCATGTCATTTTGTCTCCTAAGCCTTTGCTACCATCTTTCATGACCTTAAATCTCCACATTCCCGCTGAGTCTGGATGAAGATGGCCCTGGGGTCAATCTCTTTTCCCCACCACCACCCCGGGCTGGAGAGCGTCATGCAGTTTCGGTATCAAGCCACTGGGAGGCGCTAGGGACACACCCCTTGTCTAACTGGCCGCAGCCTGGAAGGGACCCGCTGTGGCAGCCTAAGTCGTTAGGCATTGCCAAAGGGCCCTGGGTCTAGAACCTCTGTTGCACAGGTCACACAAAACAACCAAAGTTAGTCCTGGCTCACACACAGGGAGTTTCTCATGTGGGAACTCATTAATACCCGGAGGTGGGAACTGACTCCATCTCTGCCTTAGAGACGGGGAAACTGAAGCCCAGAGAGGCTCGGCAGCTTGCCCAAGGCCGCGCAGCCAGCAGCCAGCAGCCCTGGGCCGGGCCGGGCCGGGCCGGTCCTCAAGCTCCGCACCTGTGCCCTCAGGCGCCGTGGTCTACCGACCCTCAGGAAGGCATGCATTGTGTGCGCATCAGATCCATAGGAACATTCACAAGCAAATACCATCTCTCCCAGTTTTCTTTCTACGTGTTTTCATTTCCCCACTTTTGATGGACACCCGGGTACACGAGATGTTTCATTTTCATTGCAATTATACTATGAGAAGATCACCAGCCTGGCGTGCCGTAATAAATGGCAGCCGACACCCAGCCTCAGCATCAGAGATGCGCTGGGGAGCGGTGGAGACTGTGGTCCCAGGTGGCTTGGCCCTATCAGTCCTGGCACATTGCTTCCTGGCACGTGAGCTGGCCCAATTTTGCAAGGATCGTATCCTTGCTCAGGTGTGTCCGACTCTCGGCGACCCCATGGACTGTAGCCCTCCAGGCTCCTCTGTCCATGGGATACTCCAGGCAAGAATACTGGAGTGTGTTGCCATGCCCTCCTCCAAGGGATCTTCCCAACTCAGGAATTGAACCCAGGTCTCCTGTATTTGCAGGCAGATTCTTCGCCATCTGAGCCACCAGGGAAGCCCAAGCATACTGGAGTAGGTAGCCTGTCCCTTCTCCAGGGGATCTTCCCATCCCAGGAATTGAACAGGGGTTTCCTGCATTGCAGGCAGATTCTTTACCAGGTGAGCTGTCAGGGAAACCAGTGATCCAGATTTCTAATGTGAAATTTCCTAATTTTAAAATAGTGAAATTTAAAGTTGCTCAGTCGTTGCCGACGCTTTGCGACCCCCTGGACTATAGTCCATGGAGTTCTCCAGGCCAGAATACTGGAGTGGGTAGCCTTTCCCTTTTCCAGAATTTTAAAATAAAGACAATTAATTAAAAAATGAAAAACCCTGGGATGGCCAAAACAAAACATGTCTGAAGGCTGATTTGGCTTGAGAGCGGCCTGTCTGCAAGCTTCCTTAACGGGGCATTCAAGGTCCAGGAATAAACAGGCATCCTCTTAGCACCCTTGGCCTCTCATGATCATTTAATTAATTCTTTTACCTATTCAGCCACACATTCATTCCCTGCATGCATTCCACCCATGCACTCATCCATCGATATCCATGCATCCATCATCCATCCTTTATTTATTCATTTCACCCACTTACTCACCCATCCATTCATCCATCCATCCATCCATCTATTCATCCTCCATAAGTTAATTCATTTATCCAGCCATCATTATTGTCCTAGACCCCGGCCTCATGTGCTAGACTCTGGCCAAACCCTGGGGATGCAGTGAAGCCTGTGCACCCATCCTTTTCCTCTAGAAACTCATCATTTGGTTTCGTAGAAATGAGAAGTAGGAGGCCGATCATAGACAAAGATGGAACCAAGTGGTAATATATTTAGACGCCGCCATTTTCCAGCTCGACAACCTTGGGCAAATCACTACATCTTTCAAGCCTTGGTTTCCTTCTCTGTGAAGTGAGGCTGACACAGTGACCCCTAGCTGGCTCACAGGCAGGCTGTCAAGACCAGGTTAAGCTAGGTAATGCATGTGAAGAGGGGCAGGGACACGGTGGGGTGACCCCCGTTAGGCCGTAGGGACACGTGGGGCTGCGGTGTGACATGGGGTCACCAGCCCAGTCTGGGGTCTGCAGAGGCTCTGGGGCGTGGCAGCGTCCACAGGTCCGCCAGGCCCCATGCTGCGAGAGGGCGGGCTGGGTCATTATCCGCACAACTTCCCCGCTGTCGGCTGACACCTTCCGCCGGCCCAGAGCGTGCTGGGTTTCCCACTCTTGCTTCACTTCTAAAGGGCAGTTTTTTCTCTGACCGTGCCGCCCTGCCCCACCCTGCCCCAGTTTGTGGGAAAACTCTATGGAACAGAAAGGGCTTGCGGGCTCCCCTTTGCTAGATTTGTTGTTATTTTTTTCCCTTTTAAATTGAAACCATGCTTATTAAAGAAGATTAGGAAAAAACACATCAAACAAGAAATAAGAAAGATTATTCTTTGTCCCATTTTTCTAATGCAGCCACACTAAACAGCCTGGTTTCCTTTTTTCTCTTTCCTCTTTCTCCTAACCTAAGGTATTTGTGTGTGTGCGTGTGTGTGCGTGTGTGTTTGCAGGGTTGTAAGTCATACTGCTCAACTATTTAGTGTTGTGCTTTAGAAAGCTTTTCCATTATATCACAAGCATTTTCCCCCACTGCTCACCTTTATGAACACATTTGAAGGGCTGCATGAATTTATCCAGCAAATGTTAAGTGAGCATCTACTATGGTCTGTGGGAGAGAAATGATGGAATAATGCTGAGCAACATTCTGTGCCAGACACTGCTCTTAGCCTTTCAATTAAACTGCTTCTTCCTCACAACCAACCTGTGAGGTGGTGCCATCATAATGCCCACTTTCTAGATGAGAAAACTGAGGCCCGAGGTTGTACAGCTAATGGGGAGCCAGCATGTGAATGCCGGTGGGTCAGATGCACAGCCTGAACTCTGGCTCTGCTGGGTACTTTGTGTCTAGTCGCTCAGTCGTGTTCGGCTCTGCAACCCCATGGACTGCAGCCTGCCAGTCTCCTTTACCCATGGGGATTCTCTAGGCAAGAATACTGGAGTGGGTTGCCATGCCCTCCTCCAGGGGATCTTCCTAATCCAGGGATTGAACCCAGGTTTCCTGCATTCTTTGCCATCTGAGCTACTAGGGAAGCCTTTTGGCCACCCACAAATGGTAACCTGAATCCAGAGGAGCTGGAGCTGAGACAGAGAATATACAGGAACATGAGACAGCCCTGAGGGGGCTCCAGACCCATTCTGGGCATCATGGAAGGCTTCCTGGAGGAGGAGGTATCATTCTGGCTGAGAAAGTGGGAGGTGAGAGAGCTACAGACCAAGCGAGCGGCACTTATGAGGGTCTGAGGCAGGAGCAGCATGGGGTGTTGACAAGCTGACAACGAATCTGGCTGAGGTTGGGGAGGTGGTTGGGGCCAGATCGTGCAGGGGCTGTGGGTCCTGGGAATCTTGGGGAGTCCTGGGGAGCCCCAGGGAGTCGTCCAGCTGGGATGTGTCGTGACTGGGGAGGCTTTCCCTGCCCTAGGCCAGGCAGGGCCCCTGCTCAGTCCCCACAGGGTGTCTGAGGCCCTCTGGGAGCTCCTGGACAGTTTGCCACCTCCCTGTTATTCTAGACGGAAGAAGGTTCTGGAAGGTGGGATCTGGACTAATATGTTCACTTCTGTGGCCTGGGACCTAGACGGGTGCGGGCAGGTAAGATTCCTGGAATGAGGTAACAGCTGCCAGCTGGGGGTGATTCTGTGTCAGGGCCGTGCCACGGCCGGGGAGACTGGGCCCCTCTGTGGCCCCTCAGGCCCCTCAGGTGCACGGCCTCTGGAGATGGGCCCGAGGCCTGAGCTTAGCCAGGACTTTGCTCTCACTTGCCCGCGGTGTCTTGTTTGGTTTCCGAGAGGCCCCGGTAAACAGGTTGACCCTGGTGGGGGCCCTCTCAGAGCTAATCTGAAGGTTGCGAGGAGTCGGTGAGGAGCAGCGTGTGTGCAGCCGCCCCCCACCCCATCTCCCTCCCTCCCCCGGCCTGGCTGGGACCCAGCACAGCGTCCCCCTCCTCTGCTCGGCTGAGGGCCTCCAAGGTAACTATTTGCTCCCGCCCCCTCCACCAAGCGCACTATCTTATCAGCTCAGACACTTCAGGGTTCAGGCCAAGAAGCCAAAGTCAACTTTGAAAAAGTCTTTAAAAGGCCAAAACACAAACACCGGGGAGGGCATTTGGAGGGGGGTTGGAGAGGAGGGCGGGGAGGGAAGAGTGCTTGGCTTCCTCCAACAGACTCGAGACGACGCTCGTGACTCTCTGGGCCCCCAGATGTACGTTGGAGGACAGTCACTGTTTTCAGTAGCAAAAGACTGAATTCACCCACATCCATCGATTGGGGAATGGATAAATCATGACACGCTCTACAGTCTCTGTAAAGAGCAAAGCCAATTCCTGTGCAGCGATAGGGAAATAGATTATAAAGTGGAAAAAGGGAAAAGCAGGGATGCAAAGCTGGTTTGTGAATAATCAATCAGATCCTTTTTGTGTAAATAGAAAAGGTGGGGGTATATCTCCCTACATGCTTGTTGATGTGTAGAAATTTTCTAGAATCATTGCCTGGTGTCTGGAACTGTTAGCTGCTTCTGGATCAGGAGTCAGGGGGAGACAAATTTCTCATTTTCCTCTTGGTACCTTCTGAATGACGTAATATCATGTTAAAGTATTATTCTAGAAATAAGAACTGAATAAGAGCTAATAAGAACATCAGTGATTTTGTTCCAGGCAAATGGCTGTAAAAGGTGAAGTGACTTTTAGCACAGGTCAGATTATCGAAGGTCTAGCTTAAGGGGGATAACCTAAGCCTAACTAGAGTCCTCCTAGTAACTGACCATATTCAACCAGGGCTTTCAAAGTTCTCTTGTGCTTTATAAACCTGGATGCTTAAAATGTGCTTTCAAGACATCATCTCCTTGAACCTCTCGAATATTCTATACAGTAGGATCAGATCACTGGGTAGATTGATTCATTCATACAACCAATAGTTACTGTTTTAGGTGGTGAGGATGTTAGCAATCAGCAAGACTGGCCAGATCCCTGATTTCAAGACCTTCCCTTGATGGTCCAGTGGCTAAGACTCTGTGCTTCCAATGCAGGGGGATTGTGTTCAACAGTCAGGGAACTAAGATTTCACAGGTTGCAACTAAAGATCTTGCAGGCTGCAGCAAAGATGAAGGATCCCGCTGCTGCGACTATGACCCAGGGAAGCCAAACAAATAAATATTAAAAAAAAAAAAATCCCTGATTTCATGGAGCCTGCGGGACCAGAGGGAGCGCTGAACAAATAACAAGCAAACAACAGCAATGCAAAAAGCGAGCATGATCATTGCAGGTGGAGGGGCTGGGAGGAGTATGAGAGCAGGGAATAGGACTGATGATGGGTGGTGTGGGTAGTGGTCAGCAAAGGGGCTCTCCAGGAGGTGACACTTGAACTGAGACATGAATGAGGAAAAAGCACCGATCTCAAGAAAATCAGGGAGAGGAAAGTAGCGGGAGTAGCTAGTGCAAAGGCCCTGTGGCTACACTAAGCTTTGCTTGTGGGAGGGACAGAGCAGTGGCCAGCGTGGCTGGCGCTTAGACAGAGAGCCCAAGAGGGCTGGTAGGCCCACCCTGGACAGGGTGGCAAGGGCTGATCCTGGGGACCTTGTGAACTTGGAATCCAGATGAGGAAACTGAGGCTCAGAAAGGTTATTTGCCCAAGTGAAGGTGAAAGTGTTAGTCACTCAGTCGTGTTTGACTCTTTGCGACCCCATGGACTGTAGCCTTCCAGGCTCCTTCTGTTTGTGGAATTCTCCAGGCAAGAACACTGGAGTGGGCAGCCATTCCTTTCTCCAGAGGATCTTTCCAACCCAGGGATCGAACCTGCCTTTCCTGTATTGCAGGCAGATTCTTTACCGTCTGAGCCACCAGGGAAGCCCAATTTGCCCAAGGTGACACAGGTATCAGTGGCCAAGCCAGGATTCAGGCCCAGGTTTCCTAGCTTCACATCCAATCCTTTAAAGAGTTGTGTACATCTACATGTAGCAAAAACATGAAGCATGTATTTCCATATGGCACAGCCATGTTCTGAAAACATTGGTGTTTTCTGTTACCTTTTGCACAGAAAAGTGTGCACATCCTACAGAGACTTCTCACCGAGGGACAAACTCATCGAGTCAGCATCCAGAAGAATGTTGCAGAATGAAACAGAACATCCCCAAAGCCCCCTGTGTGTCTCCTCCCAGTAAATCCCCCCATGGTTAACGAACCCCTGTGCAGAGTTCTAACCCCAGAGCTTAATTTTACTGCTTCTGGACTTTATATAAATGGAATCACACAGCATGGGCTCTTCCTTGTCTGGTTTCTTTCACTCAGCATTACGACTGGAAGATTCATGGTGTTTCAGTAGACTTTTACTGTGTTACTGCCCAGACCAAGATATCACATGAAGCACGCGAAAGCGTCCCTCCTCCAAAAAACAGGCCATGAGGAAGGAGCTTACGTGGGAAGCCTTTCAAGGCATGTCGTTCCGTGAAAAAGGCAGGGACAAAACAATACGTGTAAAGCAATCCCTGTTTTGTTGGGGAAAAGAGTTTTCCTTTTATGTGGAGCCAAAATGATTCTAGAAAATAAGTTAAATTTTCTCTCAGCCATAGTGCACTATGAACTCTCTGTAAATCGAAATAGCCACTGGATGGAGGGACTGCCTTGTATTTGAGGATGTGCTGAAGAAAAGATAGGATCTGCCCGCTGGGCTCACCTGAGCTATTTAGGTCATGTCTGTCTGCCTCCTATCCCCACTTTGGCCCCATGTTCATGGTGAAACTGTCCAGTTAAATGCCTGTATCATGCGACTCAACCCTGGAGTCAAGGTTTCATGGAGATTCTCCCTGCACGCTGGGGATGACAGGTGGATTTTATTTTTCCTTATTTGTCTATTCTAATTTGTGTAGAAAGAATAAGAAATCTTGTGTGTTAAATAATAGCCGTGGCAGCGACAACAATCTGACGGACAGAGAGGAAGCCTTTTCCATCCGTAGTTGATGCTGCTGCCAGAAGGTCAGGCCGAGAAAGGGGATGCCACCTGATGCACCGAGTCAAATGGGACCGGGAATGGAGCCTCGAGCCCCCTCGTCATGGCTGGAGGTGTGGCGGAGCAGCGCTCGTGGGGTCATAAGGGAATGGCTCTGTCACCAGACAGACTAGGATTTAAACTCTGACCTTGTCCCTTGCTAGCTGGGAAGTTTGGCTGCTACTGCTGCATAACAAACACCCCCAAACTTAGTGGCAGAAGACAGTCTTTTTATTCTTTTGGATTTATATCTCTTGGATCCTGTGGGTCAGGAATTCAGACAAGACACACAGAGATGTATTTCTCCATTCTATGATGTTGGCAGTCTCAGCTGGGATGACTTGAAGACGGGGGGGGTGACTTGGTGCCTAGAGGGCTCAGGTATCACGGGAAGAGTCCTCACTCATACGGTTGGTGGCTGGTTCCTCTGCAGGGCTGGCGGGAGGACACCCTGTGCGTGACTTCGCCAAGCAGTCTCTTCACGTGGGCTGGTTGGGCTTCCATTTAACATGGCGGTGGGGCTCCCAGAGCAAGCATTCCAGGAGATCACACTGGAAATGCAGGGTGTGTTAATGATCTGGGCTAAGCTGTCACCTAGGATCATCTGTGTTGCGTCAGTTGATGCAGTCATAAAGGTCATCCAAGATTCAAGGGGAAGGGACAGGAGAGGTTGGCGAGACCTCCCTACTCAATGGGAGGGGAGTCAAAGTCACTCTGTAAGAAGAACCTCAGGAGGATATCCAGAACCTGGAACCTCACACGTGGGTGGTCAGAGTTTAGCATGAGGCAGACATTTTGGAAAACAGTTTGGAAAAGCACTTCCTCAAAAGGTTAAGCATGGAGTTTCACCAGTCATTCTTCTCCTACATAAAATCTATACTCAAGAGAAGTGGAGACATACATCACACAAAAAGAGAAGTCTGTCAGCAGAGGAATGGATAAACAAAGTGTGCCAAATCCATTCAGTGGAGTATTATTCAGCCCTGAAAAGGGACGCGGTGCTGATACAGGCTACATCCTGGGGAAACCACAAAGGCGTGCCAAGTGGAAGAAGCCAGGCACCAAACCCCACAGACTGTACGATTCCATTTATACGAAACATCCAGAAGAGGCACGTTCACAGAGACAAAGTGGGTTACTGATAGCCAGAGTCTGGGGCGGGGTGAATGGGGAGTGTCTGCTAACGGACAGGGTTTCTTCCGGGGGCAAGGACGATGCTCTAAATTAGTAGTGAATTTTGTACAATTCTCTGAATATACCCAAATCCACTGGTTTGTACACTGATCAATTCTGTGGTGTACGAAGTATATCTCAGTAAAGCTGTTTCTCAAAGATAACTCGAGGAAAATCATGAGGATGGGAGGCACGGCTGTGAACCTCTGTAGACAATACACTGGGTGAACAGGAGCTCATATTCCAACGCCTCATCTGTAAAATGGGGCTATTTGATGATCAAATGGGCTCCTAAGGTCTTTGGGGGATTAAAGATACAGGCTGCATTGTGCAAGGACAATACGGCGGGATCAGGGTGAGTGGGAAAGTTTCTCATACGTGCCCCAAAGAGCCTGGACATACAGTAATTACGACCTGAACCCAAGCCCTTCCCCCACCTCCGTGCCAGCACCCTGATCTGGCCCTCACCTTGTGCCTGGACTATGGCAGTGGGTGTTCACTGCGTCCACGCCTGGGCTCCACCCCACCCTCCTCCCACGCACGCGTGTACACAGACCCCTCATGCAGCCAGAGGGGCGTCTATCAAAGTCTAAGTCCAACCATGTCCCTCTTCTGCCCAGAACCTTTCACGGCTCCCACCTCAGGCCCAGGAAAAGCCGCAGATCCCATAAAGCCCTCCAGGGTCTGTACCCTGACGCCTCCCTGACCTCCCCTCTCCCACTGGCCTCCTCACCGCTCCTCAGGCGCCCAAGGAATGGTCCTGCCTCGGGGCCTTGGCACTCACTGGTCTTTCCGGCTGGAGCACTCTTTCCACGGATACCTTCGAGGTCCGTTCCCTGCTTCAGGTACTTCCTCAAATACCACCTTTTCAGCGGGGCCTGCCTCAGCCTCAGCCTCGCAGTCCGTATCCACTTTGGCTGCATTATTTTCCCTGGCATTTCGTGTGTTTTTAACTTCCTTTTCTGCTCATCATCTGTGTTCCCAGCTGAAACAGAAGTTCTGCGAAGTGGGGGATGTTCTTCTGTTTCGTTCGCAGCTATAATCCCAGGGCCTGGTGCCTGGTGAGTGCTCAGTAAACACTGCTCGCGTGAATAAAGTGTGAAAGCAAGAAACGAGTGAAGCAGGGCCGACGGAGGGTGGCAGGGAGTGGTGGAGACTGGCGCACCGGTAACCCCGGTCGCATCCGCAAGGTGCAGCCAACACTCGGCTCTGTGCAGCCCAACGTTTCCACGTGCAGATATGGACTCAGTGTGGCCAAGCGCCGAGTGTTTCGAGGGAAGCCAGAAACTTCTGTATTTATGTGAAATGTCTTGATTTTGAAGCCATTGAACGGCTGCTGATCAAAAATCAGGTGTGTGCATGCAGGGTCACGTCGAACTCTTTGTGACCCCTCGGATTATAGCTCGCCAGGCTCCTCTGTCCGTGGGATTTTTCAGGCAAGAATACTGGAGTGGATTGCCGTTTCTTCCTCCAGGGGATCTTCCTGACTCAGAGACTGAACTCACATCTCCTGGGGCTCCTGCCTTGCAGGTGGATTCTTTACCGCTGAGCCATCCAGGACCACCCCTCTCTAGGTGGGAAGCTGCCATCTGTGACCTCTGACTTAAGTCACAAATGCATCCAAAGGGGTTTCGCAGAACCCCAGATTTCTGGGAAAGCTGACAGGACTTCTGAGAGCGGCAGCTGAAGAAGTAAACTTGGCCTTTGAGTGTTTCTGTGAAACGAATGGCATTTTCTTATTTAGGTTCTTGAGACAATTTTATTTTAGGGTGAGTTCCTTTCCCTTCTCATAACTCTCAATTCCACCCTCACATTTATGCTGTGCCCGGGCATCTTTCCGCCACGCTGGAGCAAAGATCAAAAGTAAATATTGGCAGAACATTGGTTTTGCTGTGACCCAGATAAGGAACAGCCTAAAACGGAAATAGCGAGATTTTACTGTTCCTCCCACAACTTCCCTCCTCACCGGATTCCCTCAATATTTACTTATTAATTTCACTTCATACAAAGTCTTGGTGTTAATTTTGTTGCCAACAGGGTGGAGCCTGAACAACTCCAGGAGCTCCGGGCTATAAATAACCCCACGCACAGCGCCCCCTGGAGTTGTGGCATGGCTGCGCACACGTGTTTATTCCTATCCTTGTCTCATTCTTATTGACGGGGCAGAGGAATCCTTTTTGCTTCAGCCAATGTCTCCTGCTTTGTGAAAGTAACATGAGCACACGGAGAAAAATTCACACAGGGTAAGAGGGTTGAGGGGCAAACTGTCTTCCTTCTGCCTTCGCCTGATCTTTCCCAGCTCCTGTCTCCAGAAGCTCCAACTGTTGCCCATTTCTTGTGTGTGCTTTTAACTGTGCATACGAATCTCTCTCACTCTCTCCCTCTTTCCAGCTATATAGCATATCACACGCATACACATCCATCCATATATGTAATGTAGTGTCTCTTTCTCCGTTTCCCACGTTTGCCTAACATTTCTCTTTGTACCAGTGGTTAATACAAGGCATCGGCCAACGACAGTTTTCTCAGGACAGATCGATTCTGCTGCCTGTTTTTGTACAGCCTGCAAGCTAAGAGTGGTTTTTACGTTCTCTTACATTTTTAAATGGTTGAAATCAAATAAAAAGAAAGATAATACTTCATGGCCCATGAAAACGATACGAAATTCAAAGCATCCACGAGTAAGGTTGTACTGGGACACTGTCCTGTCTGTGTGTCTGCGTGCCCTTGTGGCTGCTTTCACGCTCAGACGGCATCCTCGAGGACTTGCAGCAAGGGCTGGGTAGCCCTCAGAGCCCCGAGTGCTGACTACGTGGCCCTCTACAGAGACTGTGTGCTCACCCGCTTTGTGTTGCACACGTCCTGCTTTTTCACGTGACCAGAGCTCCTGGACGCCTTCTGCTCTCAGCACATGCAGAGGGTTCCTGACTCTGTTTAACTTATGGCTTTTTGATTTTACGATAGTGTAAAAGTGATACGCGTTCAGTTGAAACGGTAATTCTGATTTTGAGTTTTGATCTTTTTCCAGGCGCACGATATGCGATCCAGTCCTCTCTTGTGATGCCGGGCAGCGCAGTGAGCCATAGCTCCCAGTCGGCCCCGTGGTCACTAGAGTGAACAGCTGATACACTGACAGCCATTCTGGATCCAGACATCCATCCTGTTCTTCCCCGTCAGCACGGGTATCAATAGGTGACATGCGACATTCAGCATTCTGTTGTTAAATAGGCTTTGTGTTAATTGAGTTTGCCCAACTCTAGGCTAATGTAAGTGATCTGAGCACGCTTATGGTAGGCAAGGTTATGCTGTGATAATAGGTTAGGTGCATTAAATGTATTTTCTTCTGTTTCTTTTTTCCAAGCCTGACTGCATAGCTTACGGGATCTGACCAGGCACTGGATCCTAGCCACTGGAGGGAATTTCCTTCAGTGCACTTTTAACTTAAATGGTTTCAACTTGCGATGCGTTCACTGGGACATAAACTTATTGTAAGTCGGGGACGATCTGCGTTGATCGACCTCATTCCTTTTAACAAAGGCTCTAGCATCTCTCCTTGCATCACTGGGCCATCATTGACCCAGTTCTTAGGACAGACCCCTGAAATTCTTGTCTAAATGAAAAAAGTCCACGTCTTGGGACAGTTTGAAAATTCCTGACAAGTACAAGAAATCCCAAGTTGTCTCTCTGTTTATAATTTATATCTTGTTCTTTGAGAAATGGGATTTGCGGCAGCTTACAACGGGAGGGGCAGACCCAGTAAAACTGTAAAACTCCTAAGACAGAGGTGAAATACCAGGAAGGGACTGAAGTCAAGAGGCCTGCTCCTCCTGGCTTAGGGAGCCTGGATTATATTTGAGCTCGAAGCTTTATTTGAATCATATTTGCAGATGATGCAGAAATCTTTGTGGATGTTTATTTTCCTCAAGAAGGAGGTCGAAGGCAGAAGGCCTCTGAGAAGCTGGAAAAAATGCCAGTCAGAGTAACAGAAAACAGTGTTTCCTACCCTCGCAACTGCCAAATCTTGAAGTAAATGAATTTTTATTAACAATATTTTTCTTTAAGTTACATAATTTTGTAAACACCTTAAATATGATTGTTTCATCTGGAGGAAAAATACCCATGAATTCATGGTTCTGATGAGTTAGTAATATGCGTGCTTTTTCAAATGCATATAAATCCGCAATAAATACTAAAATTTTTTTGAAAGCACAACTTTATCCACGTACCGCCTACAATAATCTTGAAAACCAGCAGTGGTGCTTGTGCTAAACATTTAAAAATGCTGGGGCATCAGACACTGGTGGTTACCATGCCAGTTGCCATTTCTCCCTTCCTTTCTGCTGACGGGACCCTGTCTTTGTTCTGCTGGTCATGTACCCAGGCCTGGGAAGTAAACCACATTTGATCTAAAGCAATTATCGCCATCCTATTCTCCTGGACCCGTGATCAGTCTAGAGGTAGTCATTTGACCCAGTTCTGGCCAAAGGGAAACTCTGCTGGGGGCTTCTGGGAAAGGATTTCCTCTCTGATAAGAAAGAGGCATATGAGGCGAGATCTGTTTGCCTCTTTTCTTCCTTTCCTGATTTGGATGCAATTGTGTGAAGAGGTGATGAGTGAGCTGTGGCAACCATCTTGTGACATTAGGTGAACAGCCAAAGGACGAGTTGCTGACTTGCAGTTGAAGGCAAGGAGCATTGGTCCTTTA
The DNA here is from genome assembly GCF_032405125.1 of Capricornis sumatraensis. Lineage (NCBI taxonomy): Eukaryota > Metazoa > Chordata > Mammalia > Artiodactyla > Bovidae > Capricornis > Capricornis sumatraensis. The sequence continues at coordinate 81,715,639 of NC_091083.1, read as the reverse complement.
TGATCTCCCTGAGATTCCAAATACACCCTAGGGTCTCCAGTCTCCAGAAGTCTTTCAGAAAACAATAAGTGCTATTATTACCTAAATTGCTATTGTGGAGCCTCTGAAAACTATCTTAAAGGATCCAATTGGCTTTGTCCTTTAGAGCTGGACTCCAACAGCCAACAGATTCAGGGCCATATTCCAGCTCTACCAAGTACTCTGCTATCCTGGCAAGTGGCTTAACTTTTCTAAGCCTTAGTTTTTCTGATCATAAAATATTTATCTTTTGCAGTGACTTTTGAGAAAAAAATTAAAATTCATTTAAAGCACTGGGAATATGAAAGTACTGTTAGTATTAGAATCAGTATTATTTCTTTAGTATTCATATTCTCCTCTAAGAAGGTGGGGCAGAGACAGGAGGTTCACAGCACCTAACTAAAGACCACCAGCCTAGCACAAGCAGAGAAGTTGATCTGAGTGTCAGAACTGACCGCAAGCTGCAGATGAGTCAGTTCTTCATGGGACAAGCTTAGTGGAAGCCTTGGGGTCTAGACTACCAGTGTGATAGGCAGATTCCTGGCTGTGAACTTTCTGGTTCAGGATTTGTGACTCACACTTTCCAGGAGCACAGATTCTACGTTTGGTCATCTCATCTTTTTAAAGGATGTGGGAAGCTGTCCTGGGTCCAACGGCTTGGAGGCAGTGGCCTGGGGGCTATTTACGTAAGAGACTGGAAAGATTCAGGGGCAAGGTCGTCACTGCCTTAGGTTTGGTTTACAGAGCAGCTGTTGGCCGTGTCTATAGCAGGCTGAATGAAAGGAAATGGACCGGGAGGTATAGCATGAGCTGAAGGAGCATTAGATGGTGAGTCAGTGAACTCGTGACTCCAGCGTGTGACCCAAGGAAGTTTCTTCTCAGTTCCAGACCTCAGTGTCTCCCTATGTATAGTGGGGCTCCAGAGCAACCTAAGATCTTATGACAGATAGAAATGCACTTGGCAGCAAGGAGGTGGGAATGCAAGGGTTTATTTTTCCCCATAATAAGAAGTTCAGAGGGAGATCATTGTTTGTCTTGACCTAGTGGCTCAAGAGAATTGGGGCTCTTGCTGGCATCCCTGCAGTTCTCTTGGCTTCCCCATCATGGTTTCAGGAGAGATGCTCAGTCCTTCTAACGATAAGAAGAGAGGCAGCACCGTCCACTGTCCCCTTCGCCCCAAAGTGAAAGATTTCCCTGCATGCCAGCAACTCCCCTTACATTTCTTTTGACAGATCTGGTCACGTGATGGATCACATGCCTGAGCCAGCTGCCAAGGATGCTGGGAAAGTGAGGGCCTGGTCACTGTTGTGAAGGTGAAGAGAAGGGAATGCACATGGGTTTGCTGAGCACAGGGTCTCAGGGCTGCAAACCCCTGATCCTGGCCCCGAAAGTCTCAGGCGTCCAGAGACACTGTTATCCTCCTACGGCCCTTCCAGCGACAGTGGAAGCTGAGAGAACACGACCTGGATTCGAAACCTCCCTCCGACACTGGCTCTTTGTGGGACCGTGGGAAAGTCCCTGCATGTCTGAGACTTCATGTCTCCAACAGGATGGAGTATGAGATCCGGCTCCTCCCCAGGGCTTCAGGGCCCTGTGCAGTCACACCGCACCCCATTCACCAAAGGGCTCCGCCTTTGGACCCAAACTGGGTTTACAGCTCTGCAGCTGCCATTTTGAAATCCTTACTGATTTCAGAACAAGTGCCTGCGTTTTCATTTTACATCTGGTCCTGATAATCTCATAGCAGGTTCTGTATGGTTTGTCAGACCCTGTGTGAATTACCCGTTTACCCACTGGTATATAGTCCAGGTCTTTGGGTTGACAATGACAGAAACAAACCCAGCTCAAAAGAGTTTAAGAAAAAAGTGAGTGAGTGTGTGTGTGAGAATGTATAGGTTTATGCAAATGGGACTTCCCTCATGGCTCAGACGATACAATGTCTGCCTACAATGCTGGAGATCTGGGTTTGATCCATGGGTCAGGAAGATTCTCTGGAGAAGGAAATGGCAACCCACTCCAGTACTCTTGCCTGGAAAATCCCATGGACAGAGAAGCCTGGTAGGCTACAGTCCATAGGGTCTCAAAGAGTCGGACACGACTGAGCGACTTCATTTTCACTTTATGCAAATTAAAATTCTTGAGATGGGTTCAGCCTCAAGAGTGGCTGGATGCAGATGCGTGCCTGCTCTTTAGGAGCCATGCGCCTTCCAGCTCTCAGCTCTCTTTCCTTCTGTGTCAGTTATGCTCACCCTGTAGCCCCAGGAACGCAGGCTGCCACTCTGCCAGGTCAGCAAGCCAAGTGGATAAAAGCTGACTTTCCTACGTTTTCCCAGCATCAGTCTGGGGTTGACTCGAGTTGGCCTGACTTGGGTCCCATTCCCATCCCAGAACCAATCTTCCTAGGAATGGGGCGGAATATGCTCATTGCCCAGGCCTAATACACCTGTTGCTCTTGTTGGGGAGACAGCCCACTTCCCTTGAGCCACATGGAGTGACGTTGGGGAAGGAGTGGTTCCCAGAAGAGGGGAGGGGGATGGACAGTGGTTGGGTACAAACAACAGTTGGCTATTGAACGCCCTCCCCCACCCCCAACTATCCCGGTTCCAAGGCCTCTTTTGTGTGTGCTTAGTACTCCATAAATGTTTGTTAAATGAATAAGTGATTATACGAAGTAAACTACTAGAAGAAAAATCCATCTGATTTATCAGGATTCAAGTGCTCTTAGAGATCATTTCTGATTTTCCATGTCCGGCCCATTTTTGCTCTATTCTCCCGGACTGGCATCATTTCAATCTTCAGAACCCTGATTCTGCCTGCTGCAGCGCACAGCGAGGCTGCCTCACAGGGCAGAGTCCCCTGTGGGCCCCCGCCCACCACAGGCCCAGGCAGATGAAGGCTGAATCAAGAGTGGCTCACTCTGCCCTGTGGAAAATGCCCAGGAGGCTCTAGCCCAGCACAGCGGCTGATAAAGGCAGATATCACTAGGCATTTTTCCTGCCCTTACTGGCCGGCTTCGGCAGGGCACACTCTCACCCAGCTCTCTTTCGCGTTGAGAACTTCCAAAGAATCCTCTCTGTGCCTGAACCACACGCAGGGCCTGGGCAGGTGATGCTGGAGCAGACAGACTTGGAGCCTAGCACACTCAGGGACACACGCTCCACCTAAAGGGGTCCCGAGGACTCAGCTGCCTCCCACTGTGGCTCCATGAAAAATGTGTGAGTGGTGTAGCCAGACCTTCCGATTTTTCAGTAGACTGTTTTAGAAGCTCACAGCAAAATCGAGCAGAAAGTACAGAGAGTTCCCGTATCTCCCTGCTCCCACCCTGTCCCACTCTCAGCCTCACCACCTACCAACAACCCCCACCCCACCCCCTGCCAGAATGGTGCTCCTGCTGCAATCAATGAGCCTAGCGGACACATCGTTAGGGACCCAGTCCGAGTCCGTAGTCACATCAGGGCTCAGCCTCGGTGCTGTGCCTTCTATGGGTTTGGACAAATGTGTCCTGGCACGTGTCTCTAATGTCAAAGAACAGTACAGAATCCTTTCACTGCCCTACAAATCTTCTCTGCTTCGCTCAGTCATCTCTCCCTCCCTACTAAGCCCCAGCAATTCCTGATCTTTTTAAAGTCTCCATAAGGTTGGTCTTTTCTAGACCTTTTGATTATCTTATTGCATTTTCTTGCAATCCCCGGGGTTTTGGCTGGACTGCCAGCGTCCACTCTGAATGGTAGATGCCCAGGTCAGCCTGGTTAAATACTTTGCATATTATTCCTGGAAATATCCCTTTCTTTAAATGCTGATGATAAATTCTAATTTTATGAAAATATCATGCAGGCCAAATCAAATAGGCTGCAGGCTGCGTTGGGCTCGTGGGCCACCAGTCTGAGAACTCAGATATGGGGATGAAGCAGGGCGAAGCTGGAGTCCAAAAGCCCTAGTCTGCTCAGCCGCTTCCGAGCTGTGTGACCTTGGAATCACCTTGGTCTCAGCCCGTCTGTTAAGTGATGGCCTTGAGAATGTGATGAAGAATAGAAAGGGACACAGCCGGTGCCCATCTCTGAGGCTGGATGTTCTGGCATTTTCACAGGCTCGCATGGACTGCAGTGAGTACAAGCCAAGACGCAGATGTGCTGCTCTTATAAAATCTGAAGACGGTAAAAACATCAAAAATTCCCAGACACATACAGGCGTTGAGGGTAGGGGGATGTAAGAGAACAGTGAAGGGAGGCTTGTTGCCTGCTTGGCTGGTCAAAGGGAAACTTTCTCTGCCTCCCAGAAACTCTCCATTACAGCAACCATCTTGATGAGGGCAAAGTTGATCCAGGGTTAGGAGCCAGGCTGCCTGGGGTCTGCTCCTGGTCTTGCCATGTACTAGCTGTGTACCCTTGAGAAAGTAGCTTCTCCTCTCTGCACTAGAGCGCCGGAGGTGCTGTTCTTCCCGTGCTCTGTGTGGTTGGTGCCCCTTGAGCTGGGCAGCACACGGCTGTCTCCGGTGACCCTGAAGTTCTTGTTTGGAAGATCAGGGTCAGATGAATTAACTCACGGAACGTGCAGGAAGTGGTGGGTGCTCAGCACCAAGTAATGGCTCCCTGAGCATCCAGCGAGAGAGGTGTTGTTATCTCTGCTCTGGGCCATGCGCTCCACCTGCAACTAGCGCGGCTCTACTGTAATCACCTCATTTTAAAGACGAGAAAACTGAGGCTCAGAAAACAGTCTCAGAAGAGGTGAGCAACTCTCTCAGGGTCACCCAGCTAGAAAGTGGCAGGGAACAACGACAGCAGGAAGCAGCAGGAATGGAACAAGACTGGAAACAGCGAATTGGGACTCAGCACCCCCTGTCTCAGGCTGGGCCCTTTGCTTTAAGCACATCATCTCAGTGCAGCTCCAACACCTCTGCCCTCCCCCCCCTCCCCGGGCTCCACGCCTTAAGAGGGTGTACTTTCCACTGCCCCTAACCTCCACTTCAGAGGAGAGAAGGGCCCCAGTCCAGACAAGGCTGCCAGAGCTGAGTCTAGTTCTCAGGTTCATGGATGGGTTCCCAGTGGGGTGCTCTGGCCCCGTGACCAGAGCCTCACCTCTTCTCCCCCTTTAATCCTCAGATTTCAAAGCACTTTACATGCAAACTCTAATTAGAGAAGACACCTTCCTGTACTCCTAATAAACTCTCTTGTGGGGCCCCAGGGCATCAGGGCTGCAAACACTACTAATTCTAGGATATACTCACAGGATGTGGCCAGAACAGACTTGACTCAGACTACCTGATTCAAGGTAGCCCCCCTCTTCTCTCTCTCTCTCCTGTACCTGCTGTTTTCGATGTCGCACTGATCAGTTACTTTAAATTGTGTATTTGTTTAATAGCATATTGACTCAATATCAGCAGCTACATTTATAGAGCGGCCACTACAGGCTGGTCTTGCATTTTGCTCTTACAGTCATCTCTCAGCAGCCACGGGCTTCCCAGCTGGTGGTAAAGAACCCACCCGTCAATGCAGGAGACATAAGAGACACAGGTTCGATCCCTGGGTCAGGAAGACCCCTTGGAGGAGGGCATGGCCACCCACTCCAGTCTTCTTTCCTGGAGAATCCCATGGACAGAGGAGCCTGGCGGGCTATGGTCCCTGGTGCCGCAAAGAGTCAGACACGACTGAAGCAACTGAGCACGCACACACGCACACACGCTCAGTATCCACGAGGCATTGTTTCCAAGACCCCTACAGATAAGGAAATCTACGGATGCTCACGTCCTCTGTGGAAAATGTCAGGGTATTTGCATATAGCCCACTTTACGTCATCTCTAGAGTACTTTAAATACCTAATACAATGTAAATGTTATGTTAATCATTGCTGGCATATGGCAAAGTCAAGTTTTGCTTTTTGAAACTTTCTGAAATTGTTTTTTCCAGATAGTTTCGATCCTCAGTGGGTTGAATCCACAGATGCGGAACCCTCCGTGTGAAGGACTGACTGTGTCAACGTCCTGTGGCACAGAGAGGTTAGGTAACTTCTCCGAGGTCTCACAGCTAGTGAGGAAGCTGTATGTAGTTGCTTATTTATTTATCTGGGTGTCTTGTGTTTTTCTCCCAACTCATCCATCCATCCATCCATCCATCCGGTCATCTATCCATTCATTTTTCAGACACATTTCTTTAGCGAAAACTATATGCCTGGCTGGGCTTTAAGCCCTGGGGACACGGAAGTGATTATGTTCACTGCTGCATCCCCAGTGCAAAGACCTGTGGATCTAAACACATATTATCTGGCTCCTTATAGAAAAGGTTTGTTGGCCCCTCATTCAGCTGACTTTTCCATATCTTTTAAGAATGAATTGAAATGCCTCCTCCTCCAGGAAGCATTCTGTGATCTCCCAGGCTGGTTTAAGGGTCTTTACTATGTGTTCCAGTAGTCCTATCTTCCTTCTAAAACAGGGTTACTCAATGTTCCTCCTGCTCTAGGAGCCTTTTTAGACACTTTTTTTCTAGTTGCCCATCCTCCGTGAAGTTTTAATACACAGATAATCTGTATATCTGTTTTAATAGACAGATAATCTATGTGTCTTTGAAGGGCCATAAACCATGGTAACCTCTAAGTACTTTTTGCCTCTGTTGAGACTACATGTGAACATAACTCTTACTGCTCTGTATGCATTCAGTTGAACAGAATCTATTGAGCAGCTACTATGTACCAAGCCCTGCTCTAGGCACAGAGGGCGACGAAAGCAAAAATAAACACATGGAACTACATCAAACTAAAAAAAAACTTTTGCAGAGCAAAGGAAACCATCAACAAAATGAAAAGACAGCCTATTGAATGCGAGAAGACATTTGCAAATGGTATACCTGATAAGGGGTTAAGATCACAAATATGCAAAGAACTCATACAACTCAACATCAAAAGAGCAAACCAATTAAAAATGGGCAGAGGATCTGAGTAGACAGTTTTCCAAAGAGGGCGTACAGATGGCCGGCAGACACAGGAAGATACTGAACGTCACTGATCATCGGGGAAAGGCAAATGGAAGCTACAGTGAGATTTCTCCTCACATCTGTCAGAGTGCCTATCGTCAAAAAGACAACGTGGCACAAGAACCGGTGAGGATGTTGAGAAAAGGTCAGCGCAGTGCGCAACTGGCGCAGCCGCTATGGAAACCAGTATGGAGGGTCCCCAAAACGGCACAGACAGAACGACCATATGATCTAGCAATTCCACTTCCGCGTACTTTTCTGAAGAAGACAAAAGCACTTATTTGAAAAGATATATGCCCCTTAACAGGGCTTACTGGGTAACTCAGACAGTAAAGAATCTACCTGCAATGCGGGAGACCTGGGTTCAGTCTCTGGGTCTGGAAGATCTCCTGGAGGAAGGCATGGCAACCCACTCCAATATTCTTGACTGAAGGATTCCGTGGACAGAGGCGTCTGGCGGGCTAGTCCATGGGGTCACGAAGAATTGGACACGACTGAACCGACACACACAGCTGTACACATGTCTCTTGTTATTGCAGCAATGTTCACAACAGCCAAGGTATGGAAGCAACTTATGTGTCCATCAGCGGGTGAAGAACAGGTGGTATATATATACATAAAACCCACACACACGTATATATATATTAACCCCTTGCAAAAATATCTTTGCAAATATCTTATCAGATATATTGTTTGTGTTTCCCCGATGATTAGTGATGTTCAGTATCTTCAGATACTTCATTCAGAATCTGCCGGCCATCTGTACGTCTTCTTTGGAAAACTGTCTATTCAGATCCTGTGCCCATTTTTTTAATTGGTTTGCTCTTTTGATGTTGAGTTGTATGAATTCTTTGCATATTTGTGATCTTAACACCTTATCAGATATATCATTTGCATACACACACACACATACTCAATGGAATATTACTCAGTGATAAAAATGAAAGCTTCCCATTTGTGACAACATGGATGAGCCTAGAAGGTGAAATACGTCAGAGAGTGGCAAACACCACTCGACATCACTGGTACATGAAACCTAAAAATCTAGGCGAATGAGCAAACTTGATGAGACAGGAATAGTCTCAGATGCAGGCACCACGCCGGTGGCTGCAAGGGGGAAGTGTGGGGGAGTGAGTGGAGTAAGTGAGCGAGACTGAGGTGCCGATGTCCGGGTTCTATAAAATACGCCATTGGGGGTGTGATGCACAGTACGGGGAATGTAGGCCACAATATTGCAATGACCTGGCACGGTGACAGATGGCAACTAGACTTATCATGGTGGCCACTTGGCGACATATAAAAATATTGAATCACTATGTGATACACTTAAAACTAGTGTAATATCTTAAGTCCACTATACTTCAAGAAACTTTAAAAAAAAATGATAGACAAACCTGAAAGACACGAATTCCAAAAAGAAGATATATAGACCCACGTGTTCACTGTATTTTTATCTCCAATAGCCAAGACATGGAAATAACGTGAGTGTCCATCAAGAGACGAACGAATAAAGAAAATGTTGAGTGTGATATATACAGATAGTATTGGGTACACAATAATTATGTAGTACATACAGTGTAATATATGAATGATATAATTACATATAGTTATATTATAAATTACTATATTGTTGTTATTATATAAAATATTGCTACTGTATAATGTTATATATTAATGTATTTTATATAATATATAAATCATATAAATATATAATATATAATTATATATAATATTAAAACATTGTGTTATATATAATATTATATATATAATTTCCTTTTATTCAGCCATAAAAAAGAATGAAATCTTCCCATTTGTGACAACATGGATGGAAACTGAGGGCATTATGCTAAGTGAAATGTCAGACAGAGAAAGACAAACATCATATGATCTCGCTTATATATGGAATCTAAAACAAAAACCACTTAGCTCATAGGTACAAAGAACAGATTGGTGGTTGTCAGAGGTGTGGGGAGTGGGGGCTAAACAGGCAAAGAGGATCCAAAGATACACATTTCCAGTGAAAACACAGACACGTCATCGGGCTGTGCCATACAGCCCGGCAGCTGTAACTGACAATACTGTACTGCATATCTGAAAGTTGCTGACTGAGCAGAACTTAAACGTTCTCATCATGACAAAAAGTGTGTGTAGCTCTGTATGGTGACAGACATTAACTAGACTTATTCTGACTATCATTTCACAATATAAGCAGATATCAAATTGTTATATTCTATGCCTGTAACTAATATAATGCCATACGTCAATTGTGCCTCAGTCAAAACAAAGAGAAGCCTTGAGCTACAGCTGGTTTGTCCTCCAGCACAGCCTAGGTGTGACCTCTGGGCATTTGCTTGTCTCTCTCCTGTCTAGGCAGTGCTTTCACACCTTTGGCTCAGTTAGTGTCCCATCCCTATTTGCATCACCCTGGTAGCTCAGCTGGTAAAGAATCCGTCTGCAATGCAGGAGACACTGGTTCGATTCCTGGGTTGGGAAGATTCACCTGGAGGAGGGATAAGCTACTCACGCCGGTGTTCTTGGGCTTCCCTGGTGGCTCAGATGGTAAAGAATCCGCCTGCAATGCAGGAGAGCTGGATTCAATCCCTGGGTTGGGAAGATCCCCTGGAGGAGGGCATGGCAACCCACACCAGTATTCTTGCCTGGAGAATCCCCATGGACAGAGAAGCCTGGCGGGCTACAGTCCATGGATTTGCAAAGAGTCGGACATGACTGAGCAATTAAGCACAGCATATTTGCATCTCAGCTTCTATATCACCTCCTCAGGGAAGTCTTCCCTGATTTTCCAGACAAGATTCAGTACCTCCCCAACCTTGTCAGCATCCTTACATCATTCAATCATTCACTCACTATTTCCTTCCTTCACTTAAACATTCAACCGCTTCTCCACCAAACATCCATAGAGCACACATTCTGCTCTAGGATTTGTTCCAGGCACCGAGGTTACAGTCACTGCTTCCATGGAGCTCACGTTTGGGGATCATTCGATAAACAGGCAAACAGATAAGAGAACATCACACAAATACGTGACGTGAAGTAAATGAACAGGGTCGCGTGGTAAGAGGGTGACTGGTAGGGCCTGAGGAGGTGATGTTTGAATCAACATTTGAATCAAGAAGAAGGAGCTGGTCATGGAAAGATCTGGGTAAAGTATACCCAGGAGAGGGGGGCGGCAAAGGCACTGAGGCAGGAGCATAACCAGCGCAACTGAGAAGCAGCCAGGAAGCCCCTGTGGCTGCCGCCCAGGGTGAAGAGGTGCGCCTAGAAAGGTCGGGGGGCGGCAGGCTGCGCAGGACCTAAAGACTGTCATACAGACTCTGGATGCTGACCTGGGAGCAGAGGGCAGCTGTCAGAGGGTTTTAACCGGTTCTGTGCTTCTGCGCAGTCTCAGCCCTCTTTGCCCTTTGCAGTTCTGCTTTCGCGTGACTTTTGGAGCGGTGCCTCGCTTTTGACGGTGAGCACCTCGCAGGGGTCCACCACGTCCCTTCTGATCCCCGAATATCTGTCTGACTCATAGTAAGCGCAGGTCTCAGGTTGGGTGCCCCCAGAAGCAGGTACTGAGACAAGAAGGCAAGTCGTGTATTTGGGAGGTGATCCTAGGAAGTAAGGAAGTGGGGACACCAAACAGGGGAGCGAAGGCAGACGGTCCAGGATACGTTTTTGAGCAGGTCACTGCTGTGGCCAGCTGGGGCTCACTCCTGCTGGGGAGCACTGGGATCAGCAGAGAACATCTCGCTGAAGCAGTCCTACCTGGGAGAGAGGAAGTGGGTTTTTATCCACCACTGGTTGAGGGTTGCCACCAGGGCATGAACTCTTGAGCACTTCCGGCCCAGCAGGGGCTTAACGTGCTCTGGTGGCTGGAGAGAACCCTCAGCACAGAGACACAGGTGCCGGTGGTTGGAAGCCACTGGATGGTTAGCGGGGGTGGGCATGGTCTATATTTAAGTAACTCATTGACAGCTGACCAACAGAAGAGACAAGGAAGAAATGCCTCTGAACATGGTAGCGTGGGCTCCACTTCCCCTACAATTTTCAGCGAATCCCCAGAGCTCCTCAGGGGGTTAGCTTTTTTTGCTCCAGTCTCTTGGTTTCTGTGTGGCCAGGATAGAAGGTTCTGGAAGCCTGCCCTGCCATCCCAGCAGGCTGGGGCTCACCACATCCTGGGAAACTGAAGAGGAGAAATTTGGATTTTTCTCTAGGAAGCAGTTTCCTCAACAGTCCACAAGGCTTTATCAGTGTTCAGCCCTCTCTTACTGGGCAGGTGGCCCTGGCGGTCTGGGCGTTACATTCCAGGAGCGAAAAAAAAAAAAAGAAAAAAACCCTGCCCTTCTCACCCTGCCTGGGAAAACTGGACCGCACTGGGATGGCACCCTGCCCTCCGCCCACCACCCGGAAACTGGCCTGGCTGGCAACGGGGTGGGTAGGGAGGAAGGCAGAGCTGTTTGAACGTGTCTCTCGCCGCCACAGGAGGGGTGGGAGACGGCAGGGGTGAGCTGCAGAAACGTGACGAGATTATCGTTTCCTCTGGATGCAGATCCCCTCGCCCCATGAGTGGGCCTGTGCAGACAGAGATGGTGAGTGATATAAAGATGCGGTAGGGCAGAGAGACGCCTTTCGAACAAGCAAGTCAAAGAACCCTGCCCATTACCTGGAACCCGGAGGCCTCCTGGTCCATCGTGGGTGGAGGCCAGGGTTGCATCTAAACACCCTACAATGCCCTGGGCCCTAGGTAATCAGTGGGCATCGTTCCATCAGAGCAGGTTTCCTCAGCCACGGCACTGCTAACATGTGGGGATGGATACTCAGTTCGCTACAGTGGGGGCTGTCCTGAGCATTCTAGGATGTTTAGACGCATCCCTGGCCACTCACGATGGACCAGGAGCAGTTGCCCATTTCCAGTCACGATGATCGAAAAGGATACAGAATTGCCCCTGGTTGAAAGCCTCTGTATTAGACCCACATGCACTTACACGAGGGATTATTTTGTTCCTAGCCCTGTGTTCAGTGACTTACGTGTCTCAATGCATTGAGTCACAACCAACTTATCAGGCTGGGGCGGATGTGGCAGCCCCATACTGTCATGCCCAGGCTGCTAACCTGTCCTCCCCTCCTCACGGTGTTGTCCTGGCCTCATGTACAACATGCTTCCACCCCACATTCATCCTGCAGCAGGGAAATGGAGAGGCGGGACCTGGAAGCTGTCCCCATGGCTTAACACCATATCCCATTGGTCAAAACTTGGTCACATGGCCACATCTAACTGCTAGGAAGGCTGGGAAATGTAGTTTTTATGGGGACAGCCCCATCCTCAGCTACAAGTCCCCCATGGAGCTGGGGAAGTATCAGTTCAGTTATTCGGTCGTGTCTGACTCTTTTGACCTCATGGACTGCAGCACGCCAGGCCTCCCTGTCCATCACCAACTCCCGGAGTTTACCCAAACCCATGTCCATTGACTCAGTGATGCCATCCAACCATCTCATCCTCTGTTGTCCCCTTCTCCTCCCACCTTCAATCTTTCCCAGCATCAGGGTTTTTTCCCAGTGAGTCAGTTTTTCTCATCAGGTGGTCAAAGTATTGGAGTTTGAGCTTCAGTATCAGTCCTTCCAATGAATATTCAGGACTGATTTCCTTTAGGATGGACTGGTGGGATCTCCTTGTGGTCCAAGGCACTGTCAAGAATCTTCTCCAACACCACAGTTCAAAAGCATCAATTCTTCAGGGCTCCACTTTAGGACAACTGGCAGCCTCAACTACGTTGCGTTTCATAGATGGGGAAATTAAGGCATGGAGTGGTTAAATATTCATCCAAGATCACCCAGAGAATAAGGTAATTAAGAAAAGAAATGGATATAAAGTGTAAGTGCTGCATGCCAGCCTTCTTCCCTCCTGTATCCTCGGAGGGTCCTCCATTGCCATTTATTGGCTCTAAAGGTCTCCTTTAGCACAGGGTACTGAAAGTTTTCCTACTCCTCTAGGACTGAAGAGTTTCCTTTGGCCCCTGAAATCCACACCCTTTAGGTCATCCAGGTGCAATTTTCAAACAACCCAAAGGGGTTAGAGTCATTTATCTAGTGGAGCAAAGACCCCTGTTTCCTGCATGTGCAGGTGGGAGGACCGTTGAGCCAAGCTCTCGGCCAAAGAAGATCCGCCTGCACAGTAAGGGCACTGAGGCCGAGAGAAGGGAAGGGACTGTTTCAAGGCCACACAGCTGGCTCCTGGCAGAGTCAGGGCTAGGGCCCCAGATGAGGAGCCCTGACGAAGCACTGTCCTCCAGTTTCCAAGCCCTGGGAGGCATCACCCCTCCTCCACCTGCTTACTGCCTGTTCTCTGTCCCGAGCATCTGCCCCCTTTCCTGTCTTAATCCCTTTACCACTTTGTCAGTGAGATTTCTGGAAGAAACTGAGGCTTACACGTTGGTAACACCATTGTTGTCTATCCAACAGCCAGACTCTCCTGTCTTCAAAAGCAGAACCTTGATTTTGTTAAGGAGTAGGAGGTGATAAGTCCAGCCCCAGGGGAGGGATTAAGATGGGGCTAACTTAGTCATATTATCCCATTCTTCTTGCTTTCAACTTACTTTCCCAGCCTTCTTGCAGGGTAGAACAGACGTATGTCCAGTTCAATTCAGTTCAGTCGCTCAGTCGTGTCCAACTCTTTGCGACCCCATGAATCGCAGCACACGAGGCCTCCCTGTCCAACACCAACTTCCGGAGTTCACTCAGACTCATGCCCATCGAGTCAGTGATGCCATCCAGCCATCTCATCCTCTGTCGTCTCCTTTCCCAGGTTAAAAGAGCTCAAGGAAAAAGGAGGTTCCCCTCTCCCCTCAGAACTTTCTCCTGTCTCGAACTCTGTTAAGGATGTGATGCTAGGGGTGGTGGCAGCTATCTTGTGACCACGAGGAGACAAGACTAATGACAAAAAGCCAACACATAGGGTGGCTAAGTGGAAAGGCTGAAAGTGGCTGGATACTGGATGATATTGTTGAGATGCTGCCTTGACCCTGAAACTATCTATCTCCAGCCTTTTTGTCCTCTGAAAAAATTAAATGCCTTTACTGTTTAAGCCACAGTACGTCAAGGCTGTATATTGTCACCCTGCTTACTTAACTTCTATGCAGAGTACATCATGAGAAACGCTGGACTGGAAGAAACACAAGCTGGAATCAAGATTGCCGGGAGAAATATCAATCACCTCAGATATGCAGATGACACCACCCTTATGGCAGAAAGTGAAGAGGAACTAAAAAGCCTCTTGAGGAAAGTAAAAGAGGAGAGTGAAAAAGTTGGCTTAAAGCTCAACATTCAGAAAATGAAGATCATGGCATCCGGTCTCATCACGTCATGGGAAATAGATGGGGAAACAGTGGAAACAGTGTCAGACTTTATTTTTTGGGGCTCCAAAATCACTGCAGATGGTGACTGCAGCCATGAAATTAAAAGACGCTTATTCCTTGGAAGAAAAGTTATGACCAACCTAGATAGCATATTTAAAAGCAGAGACATTACTTTGCCGACTAAGGTCCGTCTAGTCAAGGCTATGGTTTTTCCAGTAGTCATGAATGGATGTGAGAGTCGGACTGTGAAGAAGGCTGAGCACCAAAGAATTGATGCTTTTGAACTGTGGTGTTGGAGAAGACTCTTGAGAGTCCCTTGGACTGCAAGGAGATCCAACCAGTCCATTCTGAAGGAGATCAACCCTGGGATTTCTTTGGAAGGAATGATGCTAAAGCTGAAGCTCCAGTACTTTGGCCACCTCATGCGAAGAGTTGACTCATTGGAAAAGGCTTTGATGCTGGGAGGGATTGGGGGCAGGAGGAGAAGGGGATGACCGAGGATGAGATGGCTGGATGGCATCACTGACTCTATGGACGCGAGTCTGGGTGAACTCCAGGAGTTGGTGATGGACAGGGAGGCTTGGCGTGCTGCGATTCCTGGGGTCGCAAGGAGTTGTACACGACTGAGTGACTAAACTGAACTGAACTGAACTGAGGGCTAAAGAAGGCATTCATAGCTAATATAATTATGCTCAGTCCACCATATTTTGGCCCTGGAGTTTCTACCCAACTCCCAGAGGGTAGGACCATCACTTATTTTTATGAGTGGTAGACACCTCTTTTTTTTCTCCTTGGAAGCTGATGGAGAGTAGCCCATTCAGTTTCAGTCCTTGCAGGATGAATGAGGTATGAAGAAACATGCATACTAATTCTTTGGAGACTTTTGACACTTACTGAAAAGAATGCAATGTTTGCTTATATTGAGGGGGGCGGCTTAGATTCTTTATTATTAGCTCTCAGAGTTTCATAGCATTTGAGAATTTTGGACTTAACAAAATGTCTGTATCAATTAGAAATGCTTGGGTGCTGATAACCGAAGAATCACAATGACCAACAGTTATATGCTGAACTTAACTCGCCAGGCACTTTAATAGGCACTCCTCCTACACTAACTCATTTATTCTTTACAACCCCACGAGGAGATTTCTCTTCCCTCCACGTAGGGAACGCAGGCACAGAGCTAGGAAGTGACATACCTTAGGTGTGACACCAGATAGCTGACTCCAGAGGTCATGCTCTTAGCTGCCTCTCTTTAGAGCCAAATAACAGTGACTTCAGCCATAAGAACACCTGTCATTTACTTAAAAAAGAGTTTAGTGTGGAGTCCTCTGACCTTGCCCTTTGCCATCCTCAGCACGCTGGCTTTTGCCACCTAATTGGCACAAGATGATGACTGAGGTCAAGCATTCCCAGGTCCCATGGCTGTATCCACAGCAAGCAGAGAAGGCAGTGGTAGCCTTGCCAACCCTCCTTAGTGGAAGAACAGTCTCCCTGGACGTCTCCTCCCGCAAACTGCCTATTGGATCTCATTGGTCAGAACCAGGTCACATGCTCACCTTGGACCAATCAGTAGAAGACTGGCATGGATACGCCACAGTTAGCTGACCAATCACAGTTTTCCCCTGGGCAAGGAGTGACTGGCACAAACTGGGGTTCAGATAGAAAAGAAGGGAGGTGACTAGTGCGTGCATAGGAGGCCGATGGCGTGGATCCCAGCCGCTGACATTCCTGCGTGTGTAGAATGAGCCTGGCTCTGCCTTCAGCTCTTTACATACATTATCAAGTCATCACACTATTATTATCCCTGGTAGGATGAAAAATCTGAAGCCCAGAGAACTTCAATTGACTTGTCTTAAATCACCCAGACAGAGAGGAGGAAACTGGATTCAAATGCAAACCCCTTAGAGACCCGCTCTCAACCCCTCTAGATGGGGTTGCCAGATAAAATAAAGGATGACCAGTTAAATTCGAATTTCAGATAAAGAAAGCAAATATTTTAGTTTCCATCTGTCCCAATTATTGAATGGGCTATACTTTTACTTAAAAAAAAATCTGTTGTTGATCTGAAGGGCAAATTTAACTGGGCATTCTATATTTTCATATGCTAAATTTGACAATCCTACTTAGGGTCACCAGGTCAGAAACCTCAGCACTGGTGTGGGAGCTTAGCCACACTCTGTTTGCATAATAAACACTAAGAAAATTCCACAAAGAAATATGCATTCTCCCATTTTTCTGGAAACCTGATCCCTCTTGGGTTATTATTTGTTTTCTTCTTTTCAAGAAGGGTACAGAGAAAATGTCCCTGCCCTCAGAAAAACAACAGTGTATGTATTGGGATAAATGGCTGCTGGCATTTGGCCTCAAGGCCAAGGAGACAGCAGGGAGATGTGGGGAGCGTGAGGCAGGGGGGGGTCCTTTCTCACGCGCCCATTCCCAGCTGATTATTGCCAGAAAGAATGTGGACCTAGCTGAGTCCAATCCTCCAATGTTTGAAGGGAAGTAGAAATCTGAGTTTTTATGTAAAAATCTCTTTATTTGTGAACACTGGCTCAAATTTTATTAAAATGCAGCATGCGCCAAAGGAAACATATCTGCAGGCTTGTGGGCAGCCAGGGAAAACTGCTGCTGTTTCACTTGGGGAGATGAGGCTGCAGCTTCTGCAGGCAGGGGAGCAGGGGCCTGGGCTGGCGGTAGGAGAGTTCGTGGGGCTAGAAATGCAGCCAGAATGGTCTTGGAATCTCCTCTCTTCCAGATAAGAGCTGTGTGACGGTGGGGAGGCTGCCCAGCCTCTCTGTTTTCCAAACCAACCAGAGGATGTCCTGTACCCCTCGTACTGTGAAGCCGGGAGGATCCCACTGATGGAGCGGATGTAGGTGAGGTGCCCGGCGTGTGGTCAGGGCACGTTAATTCCTTTCCCTTCCCTGGAAAGGGCCCGCACTTACAGGTTTGATTTGAATGTGACTTGTTCATGCCCTTCCCTCTCCTCCCTTCCATCTACCTTCTTTCCCTCTCTCAGTGCCCCTTCTCTTCCTCCCCCTCCTCCTCTTCCTTCTTCTTTTTTTAAAAAATTAAACTGTGTGAAGATTCAGGGCTAGGTGTCAGGAGATGGG
Organism: Capricornis sumatraensis; assembly: GCF_032405125.1. Taxonomy (NCBI): domain Eukaryota; kingdom Metazoa; phylum Chordata; class Mammalia; order Artiodactyla; family Bovidae; genus Capricornis; species Capricornis sumatraensis. Next base: position 81,698,194 of record NC_091083.1, on the reverse strand, counting down.
GGAGCAGGCTGTGATACTCTTCCAACCTGGAAGGGAGACTGGGGGAAGAAGAGTCTCTTTCTCATAGGGCCTCAGTTCCTCCCTCTGTGAAATGGGCAAGTCTGATTGCAGATGTATTATAGACACTCTTGCAGGGGTGCCAGGGTCAGGCAATTCTGTGGAGATGTCTCAGGGAGGGATGGGGGCAGGGATGGGGGCCTTGGGGGTGATGGGAGGGGTTGCCTGGAGGGGGCTCAGTCAGAGGGCACTCTCAGGGCTGGGAGCAAGAGAACACCCCAGCGGGCAGTGCCATGGAAGGCAGCACCCCCGTCATCCGGGAGCCCGTGCACATCCTCGGAGGAGAGCCAGGGCCCTGCCTATCTCAATCTGACCCCGGGCCCATCCCTGGGACTTGGGGTCAAGGCTCTTAACACAGCCTCCTGCCTGGAACCCGGAAACCCCAAGCCCCTCCTCTGGGCTCTCTGAGACCTGACATCCGCTCACCTCCCCTCTCACCCTCCTCGCCCTTGCCAGTCCAGCGTCTGGTGAGTTTCTCGAATGGGCACTTCTCTTCCTGATCCTCCAGGCCTGGGCACAAGCTATTCCCTCCACCTGGACTCTGGTCTCCCTCCTCTCCAGACCTCCCCAAGATCACGCTTCCTTCCGGTTCAAACGTCAGCTCAAAATCACCCCCGTGGGAAGCTCCTGCTGGTTCCCAGGTGATGGCGGGCCCTCCTGGAGCCCCGCCCATCTCCTCAGGGTGCCCACAGCCACCTGTGAGCTGCATCTGCTTGTCTGCTCAGTCTGTCTGTCCTTCTCCTGAGGGTGGGGTCAGTCCTGTTACTATAGCCCATTCATTGAAGGACTAAATGGGCGAGTGAGTGAAGAACAGATGAAGCTCTGCCAAGGATCTGGTATGTTTCCCAGGCTCAGGGGGCTCTGCGTCCTTTCAGAAGGATGTCACAGCAAGTCAGGTGCGTCCTCAACCTCAGCCCTCCTGTATCACCCTGCTGCACTGAGAAAAAAAGCCCCACACTCCAGCCAGGGCCTCCCAGTGTCGCCCTGCATCTAGCCCCGTTGACCTCTGTGACCCCACCTCCTCCCCAGCGGGCCCCCAGTCCCATCCCCATCCCATCTCAGCCACGCTGGCCTCCTTCCTGTTTCTTCACCAACCAGGCCCGTTCCTACTTCTGAGCAAGCACTTTCTGTTCCCGGAATGCTCAGCTCCAGGCCATCTTCTCATTTATATCTCAACTGTGTCACTCCAGTCTTCTTGCCTGGGAAATCCCATGGACAGAGGAGCCTGGTGGGCTACAGGCCACGGGGTCGCAAAAGAGTCGGACACAACCTAGCAACCATATAACAAGAACGTCACCTCCCAGAGGCCTTCCCCACACACAGCTTCCCGCAGGTCACCCTGTCTTCTCCCTTCCCAGCGTGTATCTTTATCTGAAATGATTTCGTCCGTTTTCAAGTACTTAATCCACGTTTATCAGAGCTCATCGCCGTGCAGAATAAAGACAGTTTCCCCAGCTTCCCTTGCAGCTGGGTGCAGCCGTATTACCAAGCTCCGACTCCTGGGTTGTAATTGGGAGTATGTGTAGCAGTTTCTGGAAACTTTCCTAGAGATTCAGCTATTGTTTGCCCTCTACTCATTCTCTTTCCTTCTCCACCCTGCCACCTGGAAGGCAGAGGAGAAGGCTGGTGCTATGGCCTCCGTGTTGGGGCATGAACAGGAAGACCACACCCTGAGAATGGCAGAGTGGTGAACGGGACAGAGGGTGGGACACGTGGATTCCAATTCGTGGAATCTTCAAACCCGTCTCGAACTGCCTACATCTGGACGTCATGCACAGGAGAGGAAAATAAGCTCCCCTTGTTATTGCTGATGTTTTCAGATTAAGCTTCGTATATTTTATTATGAGTACATGTGTTTTTGGAGAAGGCAATGGCACCCCACTCCAGTACTCTTGCCTAGAAAATCCCATGGACAGAGGAGCCTGGTAGGCTGCAGTCCACGGGGTCGCGAAGAGTCGGACACGACTGAGTGACTTCACTTTGACTTTTCACTTTCATGCATTGGAGAAGGAAATGGCAACCCACTCCAGTGTTCTTGCCTAGAGAATCCCAGGGATGGGGGAGCCTGGTGGGCTGCCATCTATGGGGTCGCACAGAGTCGGACACGACTGAAGCGACTTAGCAGCAGCAGCAGCAGCAGCACATGTGTTTGGCCAAAGCAGTATAGTCTAATGAAAAATATCAGTTAGAATATAGGCTGGGTCTTTTTATTTTAACATGTGTTCTACAGGGCTTTGTCTAGAATTTTAGCTGGAGTACAGGAAGAGCCCTGGGTCAGAGAAGGGAGGCCACTTTCCTGAGGCCACACTGCATGGGAGGCGCAGAGCTGAAGTGTGACCCCAGGGCCCCAGGTCCTAACCCCTGACTCTCTTTCTCAAAAGCTCCCAGATTGAGGTGTTGCTGGACTTCCCCCAGGACCATGGGCAGAGTGGTCTATACTCACCCTGCCTTTTAGGCCATTAGGCCAGGAGGCCCTACCTTATTTCTCAGGGGCCCAGAACATGCTGGGACTGAGGGAGAAGACCCTGAGTGTGCGGTGCAGTGGGGATCAAATCCTGGCCCTACTTCTGGCAAGCTGTGTACCTCTGGGAAGAGCCCAGTCTCACTGAGCTTCAGTTTTATGACAGGTAATGTCCCTGGGCATGATGAGTGCCCTGCAGAGTCCCTCGGGTGCTGCATTTAGAGTGTCTGGGGACTGCCCTGATGTCCAGTGGCTAGGACTCCACGCTCCCAATGCAGGGGGCCCGGGTTCCATCCCTGGCCAGGGAACTAGGTCCCACATGCCGTGACTAAGAAAGAGTTTGCACGCCACAGCTAAAGATCCTGCATGCTAACAAAGGCTGAGGATCCCCCATGCTATAAGACCTGGCACAGCCAACCGAACAAACACTTTAAAAAGCAGAATGTCTGACGTTCATGAAGGATGGAGTACTACATCCCACAATGCGGAAACTTCTCAAGCACAGGTTGTATCATTGGTATTAAAAGGAGGTGGGCAACTTAATGCAAACTCTGGAATCAGTTTGGGTTCAAATCCTCGTCCCACACTGAACCGCTGTGTAACCCTGAGCTAGTCACTTCCCTTGTTCTGACTTTTCTTAGTGTCCTTGTCGGAAAACATGGATTCATTCATTCATTCAACACACACGTGCTGAGCACCTCCCAGGCGGGCCGACGCTGGGTGCTGAGATTCAGTGCTAAACAGGTCAGACCAAGTCCTCCTTGTGGAGCTGATATTGAGCAGGGAAGGGAGTCAGACAGCAAAGAAACAGACACGCATGTAGCGTGACCACAAGACACATGAGGCGAGGCAAAGCCGGAGGAGAAAGAGGTGGAGGGAGGGGTTCTCTAAGACAAGGTGGTCAGGGAGGCCTCCCTGAGCATGTGGCAGAGACCTGAATGTGTGAGGTGCGAGGTTCTAGGGTAGCTGAGCCTGGTCTCCGCCATCACCCTGTAACGATTCCTGGGCCTTCTCCAGCTGAATTCTTCCCCAGAGCAGGAACTGCATGGTGGCCAACTCTGTGTCCTGGGCACTAGCCCAGAGATGACTGGGTGAGCCAGAGACACTGGCTCCCAGCCGCACCCCCCACCCCCCGCCCCGCGCCAACGCTGTATCCAGTCCATCAGAAAGGCTGCCTGTTTGGGTTCCTAAAGTTCTCTGGAATCCACCCACTTCTCTCCGCCCACCCTCATCTCCTGCCTGGACCATTGCAGTAGCGCCCCAGCCTTGGCCCCCCAGCTCCCACCCCACTCTCCCCACGTCATTGCCCACCCCACTCTTCCCACCTCTGTCTTCCCCATGGCATCTGCATCCGATTCCCATGGCTGCTGTAGCGAATGATCACAAATTTCGTGGCTTAAGAGCACAAATTTATTTACTTAGAGTTCTGGAGGTCAGAAGTCTGAAATCAGTCTCTGGACTGAAGTCAAGATGCTGGCAGGGCTGGCTCCTGCCGGAGGCTCTGGGGAGAGGCCGTTTCCTGCCTTCTCCAGCTTCTAGTGGTGACTCGCATCCCTTGGCTTGTGGCCCCTTCCTCCCTCTTCAACGTGCCTCCTTCCAGTCTGGTTCGTTCATTCTCTCTGCCTTCTCCTCTTCTGTGGTCAAACCTCCTTCGGCCTCCATCTTATAAGGACTCCCGTGATCCCGTTGAGCCCACTCAGATCATCCGGGATCATCTTCCCAGCTCAAGATCTTTAACTAAATCATAGTTGCTTATACCATACAAAGTGACGTTCAAAGGTCTGGGGGATTAAGAGGAGGATATTTGGGAAAGGGAGCATCATTCATCCAAAGGGATCTTGTTAGAACCTAAGCTAAGTCTTGTGCCTTTTCTGCTTAAAATCACCCTATAACCCCCAGCTCCCTCAGAGCACATGCAAAGCCCTTACAGTGGCCACAGAGTCCTACACGACTGTGTGCTGGTTACTTCTCTAAGCTCCTCTCCAGCCCCGTGCCTGCTCGCTGGGCCTCAACCCTCCACGCATGCGCCTGCCTCCGGGCCTTTGCACATGCTGTTCCCTTGGCCTGGAGCCTTTCGCCCTGCCTCTTCCCAAGGCTATTGCTTGTTATCCTTCAGGTCCCACCTCCTCAGAAAGGCCCCCTTGGACTCTACCCTCCCTGCAACAGCCCTTCCCTCTCCCCACAGTCCGAACACACTCTGAAATTGTCTTCTCTGTTTGTTTGTTTTCTTGTTGATTATCCACCATCCCCACGAGACTACTATCTCTTAAAGACCCAGCAGGGCCGGTCTGTCTGGTTCTCTGCCGCGTCTCCTGCACCAGAGACAGGGCCTGGCGCCTAGCAGTGCTCAGGAAACCTTTGCCCCACGAATCCCTGTGAGGCCACTTCTCAGTGGTCCCCTGTGCTGTTGTGAGTAAAATGCAAACACAGTTAAGACATTCTGACTGTCCCAGTGACTTTTTGGCCTGATCTCTTTCCTCAGTCAGTGATTAAAACCCCATCTTCACATGCGAAAAAGCAGTGAGGCCTTGTTTATACGAGGCAAGCAAGGGCTTCAAAGGGCCTGGAATAGAGGTTAGTTGAGGTCTCCTAAGGGCAGACGCCATCAGAAGTGGCCTTGGGTCCCGTGAGGGAAGAGCAGGGTCCCGGGGTGGGAGCCACGGCAGTGGGGCTCTCTGTCTGTGCCTCGGCTTCCACGTCTGCGACTGGAGATTGTAACTGCAGAGCTCTCGCCTGTCCTCCCCTTACAGCGGGGCTCTTGCCTGTCCTCTCCTTACAGCGGGGCTCTCGCCTGTTCCCCTTACAGCGGGGCTCTTGCCTGTCCTCCCCTTACAGCAGGGCTCTCGCCTGTTCCACTTACAGCGGAACTCTCGCCTGTCCTCCCCTTACAGCGGGCTCTCACCTGTCCTCTCCTTACACTGGGGCTCTCACCTGTCCTCTCCTTAGAGCAGGGCTCTCTCCTGTCCTCTCCTTACAGTGGGCTCTCACCTGTCCTCTCCTTACAGCGGGGTCTCGCCTGTCCTCTCCTTACAGCGGGGCTCTCGCCTGTTCCACTTACAGCAGGGCTCTGGCCTGTTCCCCTTACAGCGGGGCTCTCGCCTGTCCTCCCCTTACAGTGGGGCTCTCGCCTGTCTTCCCCTTACAGTGGGGCTCTCGCCTGTCCTCTCCTTACAGCGGGGCTCTCGCCTGTTCCACTTACAGTGGGGCTCTCGCCTGTCCTCATCTTACAGCTGGGCTCTTGCCTGTTCCACTTACAGCAGGGTCTCGCCTGTCCTCTGCTTACAGCGGGGCTCTCGCCTGTCCTCATCTCACAGCGGGGCTCTCACGTGTTCCACTTACAGCGGAACTCTCGCCTGTCCTTTCCTTACAGCAGGGCTCTCGCCTGTCCCCTCCTTACAGCGGGGTTTCGCCTGTCCTGACACAACTGAACCACTCTTATTTACTCACGTTCTCTGCTGTGGGGGCTGCCCTTTGCAGGGCAGGATGCTGAAAGGTATCAGTGACCTCCACCCCTGAGATGCCAGGAGGATGTCCCCAGTTGTGAGAACCCCAAATGACCCCCGATGTAGTTAAAGCCTCCTGAGGGGAAAAAATCATACTGGGCTGAGAACTGCCACCTCACTTGGAAGAGACAATGTGGGTAAGGCATCTGGCTCGCGCAGCCTGGCACTCAGCAGCTGCTCAGGTAATGGGGGCTGCTATCCGCTCAACAGGGTGGCCGGGCTGGACGCATGGCTCTGCTGCTTAACAAGTTAGCAGATGGCCTCCAGAGAGTGACTCTAGCTTCCTGAGCCTCAGTTTCTTCATTTGGAAAATAGAATAATAATATCGCTCACTCTCTTGGGACTGTCAGGGGGACTAGGGACCGTGCCCCATACCCAGTAGCTGCTTCAGCTTACTAACTCTGAGGATGAAGATGAAGGTGATGGCGGCTCCTGGGAGAAGTGGGGGCAAGAGAAAGGGCACTTTGCAAGTACAGCCTGGGGTCTCGAGACTGTGTGTGCCCTTGCATGAATGAGGGACACACAGTCACCCCTGCCTACCCCTGGGAGGGCAGCTGGCTCAGACCCTCGGCCCTGCTGGGACGTTTAATAATTAAGCTGGATAAGGGGTGACAGGGCTGGAAGGCCGGCAGTGAGCGGGCCCTGGCCTTGTTCGTCTTTGGTGACGTGATGGCCCTGGGATCATGGCCTTCTCGAGCCCATAAACAGGGGGCTGGGCCCTGAGACAGGCAAGGCCGGGCCAAGGTCTGTGACAGTGGCCTTGTGTCCGAGTCGCGCCGGGGTGGCTGGGGGACGCCCGGCGGCAGCAGGGCCGGGGGTGCTCTGGAGCGGGGGCTCTTTTCCGCGGGGTCAGCTCTCCTCTTTCCCCTTGCTCTCACTGTTTCTCTCTCTCCTGCCTTGCCCACCCCTTCTAGTCGTCACCTCCGGCGTCTGCAGCTCTCATTGCCTGCCTAGTGCTGCCAGAAGGCTCCTGCAGCTGGACTCCCACCATCCCTATTGTAGAGGGGGTCCCCTGCCCCCTCCCCAAATGAGCAAGGCCTGTGACCGGGGGTCCCAGCACCCAGGTCGGGAATCAGAGGCTGGGAGTGCTGAGTCACCAGCCCCCGGGGCAGAGCCACAGTCCCGCCCAGGTCTGGGGTCTCCCAAACTTGCACTTAAACCCCACGCCCCTCTGATCTCTGCTGTCTGTCTGTCCCCCTCACCTGCCCGCAGCTTTCTCTAAACCACTTTCTATTGCTGTTTTTCTGCATCTCTGGGTCTCTCAATTTCCACCTCAATTTCCCCTTTCATATCCTGGGTCTCCCTCCTCCCCCCACCCCCCACCCCCCCCACCCCCGCCCTCGGGGTGCCTTCTTCCTGGTTCTGTGTTTCTCTTCTCCGCCTCCTCGAGTCTCTGCGTCTTGAACTCTGTTTCTCCCTTTCCTGTTTGCTCCCCCCTTGCCTGTCTCCCCCTGACCGCCCCGCCTCCGGCCCGTCTCCCTGCAGCCAGCCCTTGTCCCCACGCCAGCACATTATGTCCCTGGTCAGAGCCTGACGTCAGGCGGGGCCTGGCGGGTGGCCACGGCCACTGCCGGGCAGGCAGAGGGAGCCGCGCTTTCCCGTCCCCAGCGCCCGCCCTGCAGCCTGGGGCTCCGAGTCTCCCCGCCTGGCCTCCACTGGCCAGAGAGTGAACAGCGGTGCTTGGCGGCCACCTGGTCCGGGGACCGGGGACTGCTGTTCACACACCTCTTTCTCCCCTTCAGCCTGATCCCAGGGCCGTAAGAGACAGCTCCTAGGCTTGCCTGGTCCCCAAGGGGAGATGCTGCAGCCTGAGGACAAGACCAAGGGTTCAGTGCTTACTGTGTGACCTCGGGCAAGTCACCCAGCCTCTTTGAGCCTCGTCTCTCCCCTCGTCTGCGGGGAGGGTCAGCTCCCTCCCTGTTAGAGGGTCAACTCTAACAGGGGGTTTACAGCCTGGGAAGTGTTCAGCCCACTGCAGGGACGTGGTGTCACCACAGGGCGCCCCCCAGCAGTCTTCAATAGGGGAAGCCTCGGGGAGGGATGGGGGTCTGGATGACGCAGGACTGGGGGACACAGCTGGTCTTCAGAGGGCAGGGACCTGCATGGACTGGGTGGGGGGATGGCCAGGCACCACGAAGGAACACCCCACCCAAAGTACAAACAGTGCCCCTGCTGGGAAATCCTGCCCAAGCCCGGTTGGTCTCAGGCCCCATCAGAGCCTGAAGAAGTGGTTTAAAAAATGTCATATTTCTTGTTTGGTTTGTTTGGTTTTCTCCCCCTCTGATTTTCAAAAGCAATGCCAATTTCCGTGAAGGACATCTTGAAGGGCACCTGAGCATCCTGGTTTAATACAGACTTTGGGGGGTTAGACAAACCTGGGTTCAGTCCAGCTGTGTGACCTCTGGCCAGGGGCCTCATCAGCTGAGCCTGTTTCCTCATCTGTGAAATGGGAACAATGAACAGGCACATTAGAGAGTTACTGTGAAAAGCAGGCAGAACAATGCCTTTCGGAGCACAGAGGTCTTTTTTCCTTGTCTTTTTTAGTCTTCTAATTTTGAATATAGGAGACATGGAAAAGTACGGAGATGAAAACAAGAAGGCCCCCCTCCAGAGAGAAGCACACAGATTTTTTGTGGAAATTTGGCTTAGTTAATTTATTTGTCCTAAGATCCTTCTCTGGCCTTTTTCATTTTTCACAAAAATAAAACCTGATTTGAAGTTTCATTTGAAAGTATCTTTGCTTATTTTTATTATTGCTGTTTGTTTTCTCATTCGTGCATACTCAAACAGCTTAAGGGGCCTCCAGTGAGCTATGAGGTTGTCTCTCCCACCCCAGCCTCTGGCTCCGCTTCCTGGAAGCCAACACAGTTAGCAGATTCTCACATGTCCTTCCTTCCTTTCCTGGGGTTAAATCATCTTTGGACACATGACTTCCAATTCCTCTGTTCACTTTGGTTTTGTTTGTGTTTTTCAATTCGCTTAATTATAAAGTATGACATTGCTTAAAAAAAATTAGAACACACAAACGGAAGAAGGGGGAAGATAAGAAAAGTGGGATCTCCTGAAGCTTTACTTCCCCTTTCACATTTTGGAGTACATCCTTTCAGGCTTTTTCCATCACCTGATGTCTCTGCACATTCTTGCCGTCCCAGGTATCTTTTTTTTTTTTTTTTTTAGCTCTGATCAAAGCTTGTGACGATATATTTGTATTTGATGATTAGATATTCTGATCATTATCTGCCTTCTCCACTGTGCAGAAAGTTCCAGGAGGCAGGGAGGGTCACGTCTGCGTCCCCCACAGCCAGCAGGGTGCCAACACAGAGTAGGCCTGTACTGAATATTTTCCAAATGAATGAATGAATGGGTAACTGCCCTAAAGGGTCACATAATATATTACACTGCCCTGTGACCTATTTTTTCCCACTTAACATATCGGGTACATCTTTCCACATCTCCAGCTAGGCAGCAAATCTCCATTTTTCATGTCTGCAGGGAGGCACCACAATAAACATCTTTTTGATGCTGACCAGAGGCTTCTGCCCCGAACTGGGAAATTCTTTTTCAAACGCAGATCCGTTAACGACTTCCACATGAGCCACCCGTGCCCCAGCCCTTTGGCCGTTTACTTTCAGCCTGACACTTCATTGGTTTCACAGGCCCATTGTTTTTTGGGACAAATCAAGATTTACTGTCTCTCCCTGACATGTTTTTCCAGAGAAGCTTAAGAGTGAAAAACTCATCCCACTCCCATCCCACTGCTTCCGCCAGTTGCCAGTGAAGTATTCCGTAGATTTGCTGAAGTTGGGAAACTCGGTATAACCCTTCCCTTCCTGGCTGCCTCGGTGCAAACAGCACATACCAAGCTCATTCCTACCTCAGGGCCCTTGCACCAGCTGTTTCCTCTGCCTGGAATACGCTTCTCCTGGCTTGCTTACTTCAGGTCTCTGCTCAAATGTCTTCTTCTAAGACAGGACTTCACAACCACTTTTTTTTTTTTTTTTAATTAGCCTCTCTAAGTTACTTATCCAGTGTTCTCTTTCTTCCTAAAGCTTCCTTTCTTCCTAAAACTTCCTAAAGTTTTTCCTGGTGGCTCAATAGTAAAGACTCCACCTGCGATGTAGGAGACCTGGGTTTGATCTCTGGGTGGGAAAGATCCCCTGGAGAAGGAAATGGCAACCCACTGCAGTATTCTTGCCTGGAAAAATACCACAGACAGAGGAGCCTGGTAGGCTACAGTCCATGGGGTCGTAAAGGACTGAACAGTGAATATCATGTCACATTATGTTTCGTGACATCCATACTTTGGATCATACTCACATTTAGTGTCCAGCCCCACCGACTGTGTTTGTTACCTTTCCTACGGTGTCCCCAGCACCGAAAACAGAGCCTGGAGTCTTGTTGTTGTTCAGTCGCTCAGTCATGTCCGACTCTGTGAACCCAGTGACTGCGGTGCGCCAGGCTCCCCTGTCCTTCCCTGTCTCCCGGATTTTGCTCAAATTCATGTCCATTGAGTCAGTAATACAATCTAGCCATCTCATCCTCTTCTCCCCCTTCTCCTCCTGTCCTCAGTCTTTCCCAGCATCAGGGTCTTTTCCAATGAGTCAGCCCTTTGCACCAAGGTGGTCAAAGTTTTGGAGCTTCAGCTTTAGCATCAGTCCTTCTAATGACTTATTCAGGGTTGATTTTGGAATTGATTGGTTTGATCTCCTTGCTGTCCAAGGGACTCTCAAGAATCTTCTCCAGCACCACCAGTTAGAAAGTATCAAGTTTTCAGTGCTCAACCTTCTTTATGGAGCATAGTAGGCGTTCAATATTGGTTGAATCAAGAAATGCTAATTGCAAGATTCCAAGCTTCCTTCCAAGGCTGAGAACTGACTGTCATTATTCATTCATTCAAGATTTATCTGTTGGGCACCCTCTGTGTGCCAGAGCCTGTCTGGGTGCTGGGCAAACAGGCCCTCCCTTTAAGGGGTGTGGTCAGTGGTCAGAGAGACACAACCACAGCTGGAGGAGGACATCCAGATTGACTTGCTGGCCTCGGGTGGTGGAGAGAGAAAGGGGCCTGTGTCCTGACAGACGTGGATTGCCGGCTCTCACTCAGCTCTTGCAGAGCTGGGTTAACTGTGAGGCTGACACAACCAGGAATCATATCCTTGTCGCCTTTATGGCCTGCTGTTCCTGCATCATAAGTGGAGAAGAAATGGAAAAGTGATGCCAGAAACCTCTCTGCATTCCTCCCACAGGCCCAGCTGGGTCTTTGCTTGTGGAACTAAGCTCTGCCCTACTTTCTGGCTGCCCCGCACATTGCATCTTCCACGTCAGGGACTTTCCTACCCTAGTGGCCACAGCTCCCCGACAGAGACGCCAGAAGACGCACATTCCCAGCCTCCTTGCAGCTTGGTGCAGGTCTGGGACTTGAGGCTCCACCAGTCAGACACGCCTGCTAGAGATGTGTAATCAGAGAAGGGCAGGACAAGAGGTGTGGAGAATGGACCTGGTCCTCGAGGATGCTTTGGGAGGGGTCCCAGGAGAGCAAGCAGGCTCCCTTCTGGACAGCCCTTCCAGAAGACCTGGGCCTCGTTTCTGGCTGAATAGCCCTCAGTTCTAATTCTGTGGCCCTCCTGGGATGACAAGTACTAACAGGTATTAAGAATGTTCATTGGAAGGACTGATGCTGAAGCTGAAGCTCCAATACTTTGGACACCTGACGCAAAGAGCCAACTCATTGGAAAAGACCCTGATGCTGGGAAAGATAGAGGCAGGAGGAGAGGGGGGCAGCAGAGGCTGAGACAGTTGGATAGCATCCCAACTCAGTGGACATGAATCTGAGCAAACTCCGGGAGACGGTGGAACATACAGCAGTCTGGTGTGCTGCAGTCCATGGGGTCACGGAGTTAGATGTGACTTAGCAACTGAACAACAACAAGATTATTCATGTTCTTTGACTCCTAAACCCCTCTTCTGGAATTCTAATCTGAGGAGATAATCACAAATAGCGAAAGATGCGCAAAGATGTTTGCAGTAGAATTATGTAGAGCAGTGAGGAATCAGAAACTACCTAAGCACCCAGTGACCAGGGAACAGTTCCAATTAATCAGGCAATGATCCTGAAAAGAAGACAAGACCTGATTCCTCCAGCCAAATGCTCGTGGGGCGCTCAGGCGCTCAGGGTTAAATGTTAGTGGGGTGCTCAGTGTTAAATGCTCGTGGGGCGCTCAGGATTAAATGCTCATGGGGTGCTCAGGCGCTCAGGGTTAAATGCTTGTGGGGCGCTCAGGGTTAAATGCTTGTGGGGCCGCTCAGGGTTAAATGTTAGTGGGGCACTCAGGGTTAAATGCTCGTGGGATGCTCAGGGTTAAACGCTCGTGGGATGCTCAGGGTTAAATGCTCGTGGGACGCTCAGGGTTAAACACTCGTGGGATGCTCAGGGTTAAATGCTTGTGGGACGCTCAGGGTAGGTACACCCTTGAGTGGCCAAAGGAAACCAAAATAACAGGTGAAAGGAGAGTCTGTTTTTCTCTCTGACACAGGAGGAGTGTGGAGGTGTTAGTCCAGGGCTGGCGGGGTGGCTTCATACATTCGTCAGGGATTCTTTCTTTTGGGGTTCTACCATGGCCCAAGATAGCCACTCAGTTCTGGCCACAACTCTGCATTCCAGCCAGTGAGGAGGGTGGGAAAAAAGCACAGGCACTCTCTCGGTGAGCACTTGGATATTATACCCCATTGGCCAGAACTTGTCACATGAACACACCTAGCTGCAAGAGAGACTGGGGAGGGACTTGCCTGGTGGTCCAGTGGTTTAGACTCCAAGCTTCCGATGCAGAAGGCACAGGTTTGATCCCTGATTGGGGAACTAATATCCCACATGCCACATGGTATAGCCAAAAAAAAAAAAAAAGGCTGGGGAACGTAGTTTTTTTCCTGGGTGGTCACTTGCCCAGCTAAAATTTGAGATTTCTATTACTAAAGAAGAGGGAGAGATCAGAGAATTAGAGGGAAGCATGGGTCTTTGCCACAATAACAACAATTAAAATAACGTCCAAGAGGATTCTGTGATAACATTAAAAAATTGTACAGTTTAGGAAAAGCAAGATTTGAAATTATATGTAGAGTGTGATTGCAACTGTGCGACAAAATTTCTAAACAGAGGAAGCCACCCCAAGGACAAAATTGTTGGAAAGTTAGCCTTTGTGGGGAGTCCTATCAGAGATGACGTGTTTTCTTTTCTTTCTGTATGTTCTGAATGTCAATAACTGAGGAGACCCAAGTTCCTGAAAGAATCTCTGTGTAGATTGTAGCATCTACATGAGCTATAGTTCATGTCATGTAAGTTTTTTCCTCGAATGTGCCCAGGTGGCCAGACGGGGAAAGAAGAAATGAAACGATCTCGAGTCACAGACAACACAATTGTGAATGGAGAGAAAGCCAAGGAACCCACAGAAAGTGCCTAGAAAAAGAGGGCCCTGGGAGTTATCCCAGGTTCAAGTCACTGCTGTGCTGAAATGCCAGCTCCGTGACCGGGGACAAACCAGCCGCCTCCCCGCGTCTGCATCTGCGCCGGGGAAGGAAGAAGAGCCTACGCCTCTGGGTGTGATGAGGGCCCTGAGGAAGCAGCTCCCGCAGAGTGCAGGCTGCAGGGCTTGGCGTGGAGCAGGCTCTCCACCAGACGCTCTCGGGCGATTGCGTCCTCCCAGGGGACATGCGAGTGTCGGGAGACCCTTACCACTACTGGAGCAGGGAAGAAGCTACCAGCATCTAGTGGACCAAGGCCAGGGGTGCTGTTAGCATCCTGCAGCGCACAGAGCAGCTTCCCTCCCCAGGGAGTGTGCTGTGTGCTGTGGTCAGTCGCCCAGCTGAGTCCGACTCTTTGCGACTCCATGGACAGCAGTCCGCCCCCTCTGTCCATGGGATTTCCCAGGCAAGAATACTGGAGTGGGTAGCCAGTCCCTTCTCCAAGGGATCTTCCCGACCCAAGGATTGAACCTGGGTCTCAGGCATTACAGGCAGCTTCTTTACCATCTGAGCCACGAGGGAAGCCCCCAGGGAGACTCCCCAGCCCCCGACGTCCCTGGTTCTGAACTGAGAAGCGATGCTCTCAGCAGCCCCGGCTACTCCCACCGTGGGGCTTCTTTCCTGGCTTTCGCGGTCATGAACCGCGCGGCTGTGGTCAGCGGGGTCACACGCCAGTGGACACGTGTTCTCAGCATAGAGTCGCTACAGCAGCCCTGCTCGGCCCTTTCCGAGCCTCCTGAATGCCCCCGAGAGGTCTCCTGCCTCTTATCTCGGGCTCTGAACTACGGGTTTGGAATGTGTCTGCGCCCAGGGAAGCTGGAAGAAGGCGCAGGATGGACGACAGCCCCCCGCGCAGTGAGGAAACCTACGGCCTCTGCAGAGCGGTTTCCGCCCTGAGCTTCCTACCCTGTGGCTCTGCTCCGCTCCTTGCCTCCACCCGGAACCCCCTGAGGTAGGCGCTACCATCGCCTCCCATCAGAGAAGAGGAAACAGGCCCGAGGCAGAGCAGGAGGCAACAGCCGGCCCCAAAGGCGGCTCGCTGTCCCCAGACCTGGCTGGTCTGGCCCCCGGGTCCTTGTCCCGACTACACGTCAGAACCACCTGGGGACTGAAAACCCCGGGGTCCCGCGTGGCCCCACTGACCCGATCAGGTCAGGCTTGGGTTTCGGAATCACGCTGACCTTACCTGGACTCTTGGCTCCTCCACTTTCCAGCTATGTGACCTGAGGTCACTGACTTTACCTCTCTGAGCCTCAGGTTTGTGCTCTGAAAAAAAGGGTAGTGTTAGCTGCCCGCTCGGAGGTTGACCACGAGGATTCAGCGAAATGCCCCACGTAGGCACGTGTGTGTGTGTGTGTGTGTATTTAAGCTCTTTAATTAATTCTGTTGTGCCTGGCTGGTTGGAGAAGGCAATGGCACCCCACTCCAGTACTCTTGCCTGGAAAATCCCATGGACGGAGGAGCCTGGTAGGCTGCAGTCCACGGGGTCGCGAAGAGTCGGACACGACTGAGCGACTTCACTTTGACTTTTCACTTTCATGCATTGGAGAAGGAAATGGCAACCCACTCCAGTGTTCTTGCCTAGAGAATCCCAGGGATGGGGGAGCCTGGTGGGCTGCCATCTATGGGGTCGCACAGAGTCGGACACAACTGAAGCAACTTAGCAGCAGCAGCAGCAGCAGTGCCTGGCTAGTTACCTATCAATTCATCCGTTATCCATCCAGTCATCTATCCATTCATTTATCCAACACATTTAACACAAACTGTGTGCCTGGCTGGGCTTCAGTCCCTGAGGACACAGAAGTTCCCCCCAGGAAACTGATGATAGCAGTGTTGAGAGAACAGAGTGGAAAATAAATGAATAGATACGTTACATAGAGTCATATGTAAACAGCAGGGGACAGAACTCCTCTTCTGGATGGGGTGAGATGCCCATGTCTTCTGTCTGCCTTTCCAGACCCCCTCCCCACCCTGCACTGTGTCTCAGGGCAGATCTGTGTGCAGAGCGTCAACCTGGGGAGCCCACGCCTCCCCACGGCAGACACGAGAAAACTCCCTTTCTCAGCCTCTATCGCAGCTTGGGTGCAGGCGTAACAGCTGTGTTTGAGAAACAGCAAGGAGGCCTTGGAGGTAGACGTGGGACTTGAAATTCAGACGGGCCCAGGGGCTTGTCTGAAACCAAGCAGTGGGGGCGCGGAGGAGGCTGAACTTGAATCCAGATGCCCTGGGTTCGCCAACCCCAGCTCTTCCCTGGTTTATGGTCCTCACTGCAGGAAGGTTGCGGCGCACTGAAAGGCAGGGATGGAAAAGTTAAGAAGTTTGGCAGCATTGCAAGCTGAGGCCCACCTCGGTGTTTGTCAGTCACATCCAGGCCTGGGCCTTGCATTTCATAAGCACGGGCTGGCAGCAACCCTACAAGGTAGGATGAGCAAATCTGGATTTGGAATCTAGGTTTGGAGACAGGGGTCAAGCAATTTGCTTGAGGCCACACAGAGAAGGAATCGGGAGACAGACCCCCTGTGTATCTCCAAAACCCTTGCTCTTTGGAGTGCACCCAGCTTCCACCAAGAAGACCCATTGCAGACGCAGCACCGTTGTGTCTGACTCTGACCACACTCCCAGTCAGGGTCGGCATCTCAGGCTTCTTCCCACTTCACATGAAACCCAGAGGCCCCACATACGGTGAGCGCTCAATAAATAACATGCCAGCACTGTATGAAAGCATAGCCAACTTTCAGGATTTTGCTTGAGAATCTCAGAGGCTCAAAGGCTCTTCCTTCTCACATAATTTTTTTTCCTGCTAAATATCCCTCACGTGAAACCTCTAGCTGACTCATTCTTTGACCTCATTTCAGTCAGTTCAGCTCAGTCACTCAGTCGTGTCTGACTCTTTGCGACCCCATGAATCGCAGCACGCCAGGCCTCCCTGTTCATCACCAACTCCCGGAGTTCACTCAGACTCATGTCCATCGAGTCCGTGATGCCATCCAGCCATCTCATCCTCTGTCGTCCCCTTCTCCTCCTGCCCCCAATCCCTCCCAGCATCAGAGTCTTTTCCAATGAGTCAACTCTTTGCATGAGGTGGCCAAAGTACTGGAGATTCAGCTTTAGCATCATTCCTTCCAAAGAAATCCCAGGGTTGACCTCCCTCAGAATGGACTGGTTGGATCTCCTTGCAGTCCAAGGGACTCCCAAGAGTCTTCTCCAACACCACAGTTCAAAAGCATCAATTCTTCGGCGCTCAGCCTTCTTCATAGTCCAACTCTCACATCCATACATGACCACAGGAAAAACCATAGCCTTGACTAGACGGACCTTAGTTGGCAAAGTAATGTCTCTGCTTTTGAATATACTGTCTAGCTTGGTCATAACTTTTCTTCCAAGGAGTAAGCGTCTTTTAATTTCATGGCTGCAGTCACCATCTGCAGTGATTTTGGAGCCCCCCAAAATAAAGTCTGACACTGTTTCCACTGTTTCCCCATCTATTTCCCATGAAGTGATGGGACCAGATGCCATGATCTTCGTTTTCTGAATGTTGAGCTTTAAGCCAACTTTTTCACTCTCCTCTTTCACTTTCATCAAGAGGCTTTTTAGCTCCTCTTCACTTTCTGCCATAAGGGTGGTGTCATCTGCATATCTGAGGTTATTGATATTTCTCCCGGCAGTCTTGATTCCAGCTTGTGTTTCTTCCAGTCCAGCGTTTCTCATGATGTACTCTGCATAGAAGTTAAGCAAGCAGGGTGACAATATACAGCCTTGACGTACTCCTTTTCCTATTTGGAACCAGTCTGTTGTTCCATGTACAGTTCTAACTGTTGCTTCCTGACCTGCATACAGATTTCTCAAGAGGAAGGTTAGGTGGTCTGGTATTCCCATCTCTTTCAGAATTCTCCACAGTTTATTGTGATCCACACAGTCAAAGGCTTTGGCATAGTCAATAAAGCAGAAATAGATGTTTTTCTGGAACTCTCTTGCTTTTTCCATGATCCAGCGGATGTTGACCTCATTTAGTTCTTCGAAAATGGTGACTTTGAGATGGGGGCAGTGTAAAGCATTATTTCCCTCCATTCCCAACCTGGACTGTAGCACTTCTCTGTCCTGCCTTCTGTCTATCCATGTATCTATCTGCAAACAGTGCACCCACTCACATATCCATCCACCTGTCCTATTTACTCTCTCCAACCTTCCATTTATTCCTCCACTGATCCATGAATTCCATCGTTCTCCATCCATCCTTGTACCCAGCAATCCATTCACCCACACTTCTATCCACCTACCCAATTTACTCAACTCTATCCAGCCTTCCATTCGCTTCTTCATTGATCCATACATTCAAACATCATCCATCTGTCCATCATCCATGTACTCAATAAAAACATACCAACTATCGCCTTTGTGCTGAGTGCTATGCTAGACTCAGAGACACTAGAAACAAGCAAGGCTTTGTGCTTGACCTCAGAGTGCGATGGGATATGAGGGATGACAGATACGAGGGATGGTATAGGAAGAGTTCATCCATTCACTTTTCCACGTGTATTCCATGCCTCCTCCTCTGTGTCGAGCAGCAGTAGATGCCGGAGAACAAAGAGAAAGGGGACGAGGTCATGGGCACACGGCCTAGTGATAGAGACAGAAGTAGATGTGAGCCAAGGCAGGAAGTACTTGCTCAGTAATCACTTTCTTGATCAGCGTGTGTTCGCTGATGCCTCCCACATGCCAGACCTGAGCCCCGGGGACACCAGGATACAGAAGACTTGGCCTTAGCCACTTGGAGCCCAGTCCAGTGGAGGAAACGGTCCAGTGGGGAATTTTAGCAGAACGTGATATGAGCTGCTATGATATGATGAGGGTGAGAGCAGGGGTACCCGGAAGCGAGGAAGGCAGCCAGTGGAGCTTTCTGGAGGAGCTGGGGCCAGGTCTGAGCCCAGAGGATGATGGGGTCTCCTCAGTTAGCACCACTTCCCCGGGCTCCCCATGACTTTCTTTCCTCCCTTCTTGCAGGACAGGAAGGTCAGACCCAGGGCCCCCCAGGACACCCCCCGTCCCACCCAGGCAGCTCATTTGAGGCTAGGACTCAAGTTCTGTCTTGGGACAAGACCCTGGGCAGCTGGCTGGCCAAACCTTGGAGACTGTCCCACAGTGACCAAGGTCCACTGGTGACATTGAGGTTGTTGGCACAAATGCGCTCCATTTGCTAGGCAGTCTTGTTCACAGAAGAAAAACAACGACTCTGCTGGCATGACGTATGGTGGGGTGTTGGGGGGGCTGAGACTGTCTACCATGTATGGTGCCCTGGGGAATGGCGACACGGGTGCCAGTGGGGGGGTGTGGGAAGGACAGAGCAAGGCGGAGAGGGAGGGCGGTAGGGGCTAGAGCATGCGGAGCCCCGCAGGCCTCAGGAGGGACTCAGGGCTTGATAGGAATGGCAACAGGAAGACTTTGAGCTGGATTCAAATGGACTAAGACATAAGATTCAAAACCTCCAGGGAGCGTCACTTTGCTACACAGAAGAAACCAACACAGCATTGCAAAGCGAACCGTCCTCCAATAGCAATCAATAATAATAATGACCCTCCGGAGAGCTAGCAGTTAAACCGCTGGGGTATTCATTCCTTCCCCCGATAGCTGGGCGCCTACTCTGTTCCAGACACTCTTCCAGGCACCGGAGAGAAGCAAAGGTGGATGAATACACAAAACTCAGACCCCGCCTTCCTGGGTCCAGAGGGGACGCAGACTCTACAGCAACAATCATACAGTGAAACCCAGACAGTGACAGGGCCACCAGGGAGGGCTTCTCCGGGGTGATGCCAAGGCAGCCGGCGTACACGGAGCAGCAAGCGTGTCAGAGGCTGTGCGGGGTGCAAGGGGTGCCGCACGAGCCAGGCAGACCCAGTTCCTGCCCTCGGGGCGTGGACAGCCAGTGGAGGAGACACACCGATAAGTGGACCGCCCCAGCCTGGTGAGGGAGAGGCAGCTAGGGCACCGTGGGAGCAGGGAGGGCTTCCTGGAGAAGGAGGCTGGGAAGGAGTTGGGCAGGAACTGTGCGTGGGGTGAGGGAGGGGCTGGCAGGGGGTGGCGGCAGGAGACGCTTCAGACTTGGGAGAAGGTTCAGATCCACGGCAAGGAGACCCAAGACCGTGGATGCAGAACGGCAGGGGTGTCTGCGGGGCTCCCTCTCTCTCTCTGTGGCTCCCCCTCTCTCTGCCTCTCCACCTCTGTCTGAACCCCCTCTTTGTCTCTCTCGTGACCAGCCTCCGTCTTGATCCGTCAGTGCCCGACAGCCTCTCCGATTCTCCCCCTGTCTCGGCCTCTCAGCTTCTCTTTCTCTCTGACTCTGTCTTGCCTGCCCTGGTCATCTTCGCGAGATGTCAGTAAGAGACAAGGATACTGGGGGGGAAAGGAAAACAAACAAACGGGCGGGTGGGCAGGAAGCGAGGTCGGGAGCACAAGGACAGCTGAGCACAGGGCCGGGCGGTGACTGAATGTTCTGTTTTGGAAAGACGGCTCTGGTCAGGGGCGAAGGTGGCTGACCACGAAACTTGATAACCTGGCCAAACTCGGGTTCTCGCCAGCCCTCCAGCCAGTAGCCCCGTGACCCCGTGGACGCTGCACAGAACCTCCCCAGGGGGAGGGGGAGACGGGAAAAGGGCCCACAGGCAGTTTCTCCTCTGGCGGGCGAGACTGGCAGGAAGGGGTGGAAATAGGGAACGGTGAATTCTCAAGCGAGCACTCAGCGTGGCTTAGAATGGGAAAGCCCTGCTTATCTCTGTATCCTTTTCCAAGGTTTAGCAGTGTATTAAGCACTGACTGGGAGCCAGGCACTGGGCTGACCCTCTCAAGTGGAGCGTGGTGCCCTAAGACCAAGCGCCATACAGCCAGACCTTGTATAAGTTACCTGACCTCTTTCTTCGCGTGTAGAATGGGACCAAAGCAGCACCTGTCTGAACCACTGGAGGTCTAGATTAATATGTGAAGTGCTCAGAATAGCACACGGCACACAATAAGTGCTCAAGAAAAACCGAAGCTATTGTGATCTCAGGTTTGTAATACGAGAGGCAAAGCGGAGGAGGCAGAGTGAAAGAAAGTGAAAGTGTTATTTGCTCAATCGCATCTGACTCTTTGCAACCTCGTGGTTCAGTTCAGTTCAGCCACTCAGTAGTGTCTGACTCTTTGCGACCCCATGAATCGCAGCACACCAGGCCTCCCTGTCCATCACCAACTCCCGGAGTTCACTCAGATTCATGTCCATCGAGTCAGTGATGCCATCCAGCCATCTCATCCTCTGTCATCCCCTTCTCTTCCTGCCCCCAATCCCTCCCAGCATCAGAGTCTTTTCCAATGAGTCAACTCTTCACATGAGGTGGCCAAAGTACTGGAGTTTCAGCTTTAGCAACATTCCTTCCAAAGAAATCCCAGGGCTGATCCTCAGAATGGACTGGTTGGATCTCCTTGCAGTCCAAGGGACTCTCAAGTGTCTTCTCCAACACCACAGTTCAAAAGCATCCATAGAATTCTCCAGGCAAGAATACTAGAATGGGTTGCCATTTTCTTCTCCAGGGGATCTTCCTGACTCAGGTGTCGAACCGGGGTCTCCTGCATTGGAGGCAGATTTTTTTTTTATTACCGTCTGAGCCACCAGGGAAGCCCAGTGAGTCAGGGTTGAATTCCCACTTCATCCCTTCCCAGCTCTGTGACCCTGGTTAGGTCTCATAACTTAACCGGGTGTCAGTTTTCTTATCTGTTCATTGAAGATGATTGTTTTGAAAAATTTGTCTGGCGGCTCCAGGTCTCAGTTGCAGCATGCAAGATCTAGTTTCCTGACCAGGGACTGAACCCGGACCCCCTGCTTAGGGAGTGCAGAATCTTAGCCACTGGACCACCAGGGAAGTCCCCGGCTAAGATGATCGTGATACGCACCTCATCAGGGGTTTGGGAGCTTCTGGGTACGTATGAAATAGAGGGAAAGCATCACTTCACAGGTAAAGAAAGTGACCAAAGCACCTCGTTTTTTGCCCCATTGCCCAGCAGGCTCCGCGTCTCCAGACCACCTGCGATGAGCTTCCTCCTGTGCTGTTCATCCTAAAAAACCACGGCGGCCGGTTAGAGGGGCGCAAAGCGCCTCACAAAGTGAGTCCTGGCAACAGTCTTCCGAGGCAGGCGTTATCAGCCCGTTTCACAGAAGTGGAAGCTACGTTCTGAAGAGATTAAACAGGCTGCCCCAAGCAGAGGTTCACGAGCACCTGCTGCCCTGGGCTGCTCTCGATGTGAACTCCTGTGACAGCCCCCCTCCGTTTCCTGAGGCGTCAGAGGCCACTGGGGCCTCACCCTCTCTCACACTCTCGGCTGTGTGTTCCTGCCTCCACGCCCCCCACCCCAAGCTTGGCCCAGCGCTGGCCTCAGAAACGTTGGTCGCTGTCAGATAGAATCTGCAAGCCCAAAGGGCTGTGCTGTCCCCGAGTCACTGCTCCACATCCGCAGCCTGCTTCTTGATCCTCTGCCAGCCAACCGGAAGGCAACTCAGCATGGCCCTCGCACCCCTGAACACCTCCCTCCCTACCAGGGCGAGAGGCAGGTGACATGCACAGGTAGTGTGGACGTGGGGACAGAATGGGGTCTGGAGCCCCAGAACCCTGGGCCCTCATGCTTTGGCTGTGTGACTTTGGCACTTCCTCTCTCTGCGCCTCAGTTTTCTCATCTGTAGAATGGACACAATCACCATAATACCCACCCTTTCAGTTGATGTGCAGGATAGAGACACAGCATGGGGTAGATGCTGGGAGGGGTGGCTGAGCCCCGCCCCCAACCCCAGTCCTCCAGTTTGACTCTTCATGGTCAATGACTCTTCAGCTCATGAGACAGTAGCATGGTTAAGAGCATGAACCCTGGCGTCAAATCCTGCCTCTGCCACTTGTTAGCTGTGTGACCTAAGACTTCAGTGACTTAACCTCTCTGGGCCTTAGTTTCCCCATCCATGAAGTAGATGCAGATAACAGTCCCCACCTGTTTGAACTGCTGTGATGATCAAACGACTTCACAAATGTGAAGAAGAGGGCCCTGCCAGGCACACGATGAGGGCTCACAGAAGAGTTTGCTGCTCTTCAGGGTTGAGGGGGAGAGGACACGTGGTGGCTTCTGCACAATGTACAGGAGCTTGTGCCAGGGATGGAATGGGGGGCGGAGGAAGGATCTTCATCTGAACTGGGGGCTGTCAGAAAACTAGGCCCACATATTGGGGGCAGGGCTTTGCTGAGGTTCCCCGTGGCCCCAGGAAGGGCTGTCCCGCCCACATCTGTCCTCCCCTGGGAGCCAGCACGGTGCTTGCGCCTCCCTAAGGAGGAGGCTCTGTCCTTCCTGCCGCTCAGCCTGAAACCTTGGAGCCGCCCCTGGTTTCTTCATTTCTGCTACGTCTGGTCCAGCAGGGTGTCCTGTCCGCCTCTAGACCAGATCTAGACTGTGAGATCGTGCCCTGCCCGCACGTCCCCTCCTCCAGGGTCTTCCCCTGGGCCTGGTCACCATGCCCTTCTGCCTGGACCATTGCAGTCACCTCCTCTCTGGGTGCCACCCTTCTTCCCAGGCCCTGACAGTCCATTCTCCACACACAGCCAGGGGGACCCTTCCAGAACCTCGGTCAGACCACGCGAAGCTGCTCAGGTCCCTCTGGGGCTCCCATGGACTCCAGAGGAAAGCTTTGAGCATCTAGGAAGGATTCCAGCTCCCACGCTGCCCTGACCACACTGGCTTCCTCCTCGCCCTCACACATGCCCGGCAACGTCCCAGCCTCGAGGCCTCTGCACTTGCTGTTTCCTCTGCCGGGAATGTGCTTCCTCCAGTTATCCGCATTGCCCAGTCCCTCGTGTCTTCTGAGTCTGTCCTCAAATATTTGCTCAGCGAAGCCTGCTCCCACATGTGGAGCTGTGCCTCTCTGAGGTGTGCCATCCCCTTCCCCGATGTATTTTTCTTCTGAGCACTGATGCTAAGGAGACGCATCTGGAGTGCAACACACTCAGTTGATCTATCAGCGTGTGTCCCTAACTCCAGAATGTCAGTGGGAGAAGCAGGGTTTGGGCACGTTAAGTGGGGGCTGCCCCCGTGCCTGCTGAGGCCTGGACATTCTTCCGGGGACTTGGGACCCAGCAAAGCAAAACACTGATCCCCTGACTCCTTGACACGCTAGCCTCACGGATCTGAATGTTGCCACCAGCTGAGCAGAGAACTCTGAACCAGGGACTGCGTCGCTCCCCAGCCTCAGTTTCCCCATCTGTGCACGGAACGATGATCCCTCCCTCTCAAGGCCATCATGAGGTTCAGCGAGCAGAGGTCTTGGAAGTGCCTGGCACCCAGTGGGCCCTTGATCAGAGCTCAGACCTCCCTGGTCCAGCCCCCCCGGGGCTGGCTGTCCCCCAGGGGACTGTGCTGGGAGCATTATTTTTAACTGTGACTCTGGCGGGCCGGGCACTGGCTCTGAAGGCTGTGGGGAGACCACAGGGAGAGCAATACCCCAGCTCTCGACGCCAGGAGACCGTGGGGAAGGAAATGTTAGGAGAGCCACCCTGTGTTCACGCTCTGTCCTTTAGCCCTTTCTGCGGAATTATGTCACGTCACCCAGCGCTGTTTATAAACTTTCCCAAGCTGGGTGCCGGGGGAAGGGGCTGCAGCCCAGTCTCCCCACGTCTCACCGCCCCCGGGAGCTGTTGACGGCCCCTCCTATGAGCCCACGTTTGCACAGCAAAGTTGGGGGGCTGGCCTCTGGCCAGATGCTGCCCGTTTGTTTCAACACCTCCAAGTGCTCGCAGCTGACCAGCCCTGGGTATTTTTAAAACCCTGGCCTGGGCCAACCTCTTTGTCACATTCCAGTCGGGGCTTGGATCGAGTGCATGCCCCAGTTAGGGGAGCTGAGGGTTTGGGATTCGTCTGACAACAAACCTTTCACCAAATTCCAGGGCCTGTGAGCCTACTGTGTGCCAGGCCTTGTAGGAGGAATGGAAGCCCCCGGGGGCCAAACTCACAGAGTCTGCCCTCAAGGTGGCCTCAGTCTGGAGGGGACATGGTGACAAGGGCTAGAACAGAGGCTAAGACAGCAATTGTAACTCGGATTTGGGGACTTCCCTGGTGGTCCAGTGGCTGAGACTCCACGTTCCCAGAGAAGGGGACTCAGGTTCGATCCCCTATCAGGGAACTGGATATCACGTGTGTCAACTGAGTTTGTGTGCTGCGATTAAAGATCCCACGTGCTGCAACGAAGACCTGGCACGCCAAATATATAAATAGACTTAAAAAAAAAAAAAGCAACAAACTTGAATATCTAAGGGCCAGCAGGGTGTGTAAGTGAATGGAGTGGGCCTGGTGTGAGGCGACAGGGAGGGAGGGGTCCGCCGTGAACCGGCAAAGCTCAGGCCGGTGAGGAGGCGACAGTCGTTCCCCAGCTCTGACCTCTGTCATCACGAGGGGAGTGCGCCTTGTGTGCTAAGAGCTTCAGAATTTTCAAGAGAGGCTGTAAATCCAGGTCTATGTGGAATTTCATGCAAAAAATCTCATGACTTTTAAATATTGGCAACGAATTTTTAAAAAAATGTTAAAAACATTCTGAGAGCCAAATGAAACCCATTTGTAGGCTGGACTCTGCCCACAGAGTAAAGTTGATGGGGGCAAGCCGTTTGTACTTGCTGATGGAAACAGATGCATTATAAAATGCTCACCAAATGTGAGCTGAGCACCTACTATGGGCCACTTCTACTGTTCTAGACCCCAGGGAAAGCACAGAAAGCCAGATGGCTGCCATTCCTGCCCTCATGTGGCCTATAGCCCGTGGTGTGTGATGGAGCTGGCTTGTCCTGGCCGGCCAACTCTGCAAGCTGGCTTTTACACAGCCATCACAAAAACTCCAGTTGTTCAAACTTACAGTTAATGATAATACAGATAAAGGCAACCGCTACTCAAAAGTCGTCACTTTCTAATTGACATACAGTTTTCTACGTTCTTGAGGTTATTGACAGCTGTTACGACATCATAGAGTACCTCTGCACCACCCACCACACTATATGGTGGGAAGAGTATTCGAGGGCAGGGCACTGGACATCTCTTCCCGACTCCACCTTCAGGGAAGTCATGCTGGGAGCTTGAGACTGGCCACAGGGGGAGAATCCACACCATAGAAATTGGCAAATGTAAACATCAGAGCTGCCTCCTTGCCAAGAGCCAGTCAAACATTTAGCAGCGAACTATAGGGAAACAAGCATACTGATAGCATGTAATATGTCAAATCGCGACAACTACGATGAAGGAAAATTAAGTAGGCTAGAGGTGGGTGGTGAAGGCGCTGGCTACTTTACATGCGCAGGTCATGGACGTTTTCTCTGAGGTGATGCTATCTGAGCAGAGACCTGAATGAAATGACAGAAAGAAGCAGACAGATATCTGGTTGAAGAAGTTTCAGGCAAAGGGAAGAGCAAGTTCCTGCCTAGGTTCAGGGACGAGTTTTCTAGCTCAGGAAGGAGGTGTGTGTGGCAGGAGCAGAGGTGGACAAAGGTCAGATCATACAAGGTCTCATGGGCCTCGGAGAGGAGGATGTTTTTATTCTAAGAGGGAAGAGGAAATCTAGAGAGCTTTGCGCAGGGGTGCGACCTGCCTTAATTTATCTTTGACAAAGGTACTCCTGCTGTGATGGAGCAAAGCTGGAAGCCTGGAGCCGAGGGAGGAGACAGTGGTCACAGTCAAGTGGGTGAGGGTGGCGGCCGCCTGGGCCCTGGTGGTGTATCTACAACGGCGGCGCAAGAATATGGATTTGGATGTATTGACATTCGGCAGCTGAGCTGACAGGCCTTCTGATGGATGGGATGTGTGGAGTGGGGCAACAGGGAAGCATATAGCTCCCAGGTTTTGTCCTGAACCTCTGGGTGAAGAGCGGCACCGTTTACGGGAGAGGGGAAGATGAGTGGGAGGGGCTGGAGTTTTAGGAGGGGAACGGGAGGTTCTGAGGTTCTCTGTGACGTTTGAGGGGTCTGTGTGACACCCGTGTGGAGGTGACCACTCGCCACTTGCACATCAGGGTCTTGCCAGTAGGAGCCCAAGGTGGTTCTGGAGGCAGTGTCTCACGGTTGCTATGGCAACCCCCAGGCAGGGGGACAATACTGCTGAGGGGTGGGGAGGGGAGTTCTGGGAAGGCCCCACAGTGGAGGAATTGTGACGGATAGGGAGAAGCATCTGGCAGGTGGAGAATGGAGGAACGGCCTCCCAGGGGGAGGACGCAGCAGGGCCCAAAGGCGCAGTCTTTTTGGAGGATGGTGTTGGAGGGGGCCTCAGGGTGGGAGAAAAAGCTGGAAGGGCCCAGAAGGGCAGCTCTCAAAGGGCTGCTTTTTTTAGCCAAAGGAGGCAGGAGTGTACCCTCGGGGCACGGGGCAGAGCCTGTCAGCAGGTTCAGGGCACAAAGAACCCCTTAGGAAGGAAACACTGCGTCCACGCTGGCCTTAGGTTGCTCACGCGGAGGATCCCCTGGCCTCCCTCATCCACGGTCCCCCCGCACCCTTCCCCCAGTGTACACGGCGAAACACCCTTCCTACCCAGCCCAGGGCACTGGCCAATCCAGCCAGTTTCTTGGAGACTATTACCGACGAACCAGGAAAACAAAATAACTCTGAAGAGAGGGAGGCAGGTCAAGGGAATATTCTGGAAACTTTGGTTTCTGGATTCCCATCAGGTGGAAGGGCCAGGAGGTCACTTCCCCAGATTGAGGGATGACTGAGGTAAACGCCACCTGGCAGGGCCTCGGTGTTTACAGGAACTGTGCAGCCGATCTCGGGTATAGTCCTGGGGGCAGGGAGGTGTCCCTGGACTAGGGTCTGCCTTGTCCCCTCTTCTGTAGGTCTGCGTTCAAAGGAAGGTTTTCTGCCACATATTTGCAGTGTGATCTTGGGCATGTCATCTTTCTGAGCTCTGTTTTCTTATCTGTACACAGGGGTGACAGTGTCCCAGGCCTCCTGGAGTTGCTGGGGGATGAACAATTTAGCCCAGGGGCCTAGCTCACGCCAAACTCCCAGTAAATGTTGGCTGTCAATCATTATTTGCAAATTTATTAATTATCAATCACTTACTATACAAATAGGCATTGAGCTGTAGACACTATCTCATTTCAATCCCATTCCTTCCATGTAAGAACTATCACTGACTCCATTTTACAGACAGGGAAATGGAGCCTCTGAGATTTGACCTGGCTTCCCCGAGGTAAGTTGTCATAGGGGACGCAGCTAGGATTTATCTAACCCTGCATTTGACCTCATAACCCATTCCTGTATTCGTTCTGGGTTTATTCCGGATTCTGCCTCCTGTGAATGGAATCAGGCGCCAGAATTCTGGGAAACAATAATCCATGTGACCCCCAGGATCCGTCCACTCCATCTGGGAATCCTGTCTTTCCTGGAGCCAGCTGGTTCAGGCTGCACCCTGGGCCTGGGGCCTGGTCAGAACATGGATGCTGGCGGTCCCCCGGCGGGGCGTGCAGGGGTAAAGCCATGCTAGGCCAGCCTGCGGCTGTGCCTCTCAAATCAGGAGTCCAGCCGGGTACCCATGTCCCATCAATAAACGTGCCCCAAAATAGCTCACGGGGCCTGGCCAGGGCAAGAGGACTGGGACGTCCTGTTCCCACCAGCTCTGGCCAGAGAGTGACTGTGTACTTGGCCTTCCCCTTTGGAGGCTGCTGGGAGGGAGGGCAGAGCTCATCCTGCCTGTGGACTCATGGGAATGAGCTGGACCCTTGGGCACCAGCACCCCCAACCTGGGGCGCTGAGATGCATCCTAAACGCGCTGCAGGTGGAACTGGGCCAATGGCTTTTATCTCTGTAGAAGATCTGCTGGGGAGGTTAAGAACTTGGTGTGGGTTCAAATTCCTAGCTGTGTGCCTTTGAGCAAGTGATTTCCCGGCTCCGAACCTTGGTTGTCTCACCTGGAAAATGGGAACAAACATTTCCTGGAATTGCTGTGGTGCTTCAGTGAGAACGGGTTGGAGGCTTGGCAGGTTTATTATCTATTCCTCTTCCTCCCTCGCCCCTGCAGTGTGAATTCCACCAGGCAGGAATCTTCATGGTGCACTGCTGAGCACCAAGGCCCCTGGGAGGTGCCCACGGCCATTTGTTGAACAAATGAATGAGGGCATGAATGCCTGGCAATGCCAGGCACATAGCAAGTGCTCAGATAGGTCTAGCAATTCTCACAGTTTTAATGTGCCTTTGAAAAAAGAGAAACTCAAGGATCAAATGTGACTCACATCCAGGATCGGTCAAGATGTGGAGAAAGTTCAAGTGAGTCAAGGGGAAGAAAGACAAGGACCAGAGGGGACCGGAGCGCATGAAGCAGGGCAGGTGGACTGAGGGTGCTGGAAGCAGGGGAACGTGGGGACGTTGGACACTGGTCTGGAGTCCCGAGTCTGGGGTGCTAGGAGCACCAGTCTGTCGGTTTGACGTCCCGGGGAGCAGCACCTCCTCACTTGCTGCCTCCTGAATCACCCCATTAGTGTGAATATGGGGGCTCCAGGGCTTCAGCACCTGAGGATCTGAGTATAAGGGGAAGAATGAGTAGGTTGGGTGGTTCACGCTCATATAATCCCAGCACCCGTGCTGATTCATGGCCGGCCCTTCAGCCTGCCTGCGGCCAGGCACAGGACTTTGCACGTGCCAATGCTCTGAATCTTGCAAACGGCCTTAGGAGATGGGCACCACTCTCCTTACCCCCATTTTACAGATGAGGACACTGAGGCCCAGCTGGTGTGGGCTGCCCCAGGTCACAAGGACAGCGAATGGTCAAGCCTCCTTTGCAGCACTCTGGTCACATGTGACCACAAAGAGTTCCCCGAACACACAGGCTCTTCTATCCCAGGTCCCTCGTGCGGAGCACACTCAGCCTTGTCTTTTGGCTGGGCCAGCATCACACTTCCTCAGGCCCCTCTTTGAGCACCCCTCCCCTGACCTCTCCCCACCCCCAGCTCCTGCTGTCCCTTGTTGAGCTGTGACAGCTGCATATTCGCCTGTCCTCAGGGTCTGGGGCTCAGCTGAGGAATTGCATTTCCTCTGGGGCAAACTAGCCAGTGCAGACTGGGCACTGCTGGACACTGCGGAATAAATGCACCCTGGGGTACAGCTGCGAACCAGGAGTCTTGAGTCCAGAATTGCACCTGGGCCAAGTGGTGGGCGGAGGGGATGCCAAGACCACCGAGTCTCAAGTTACACTCTGGCTCCTGGTCTGTCCACATACAGAGACACCCCTGTCCAGTGGTCAGTACTCAGGCCCCAGGGCACAATAGCGTGCGTTCAAATACCGGCATAGCGGACTTCCTGGTAGTCCAGTGTCTTAGAATCCACCACTCACTGACCTTGTGACCTGGGGCAGCCAATGCCACCTTTCTGGGCCTCAGTGTCCTCATCTGTAAAATGGGAGTAATGATAGTCATGCCCATCTCCTAAGGCTTCCACAGGATTCAGGACCTGCCAGTGGAGGGGACACAGATTCGATCCCTGGTCCAGGGAGATTCCATATCCCTCAGGGCAACTAAGGCTATATGCCACAGCTACTGAAGGCTTCGCCCCTGGAGCCCGGGACTCTGCAACAAGAGATCCCATCACAAAGAGACGCCCACGCGCCGCAAGTAGAGAGCAGCTCCCACTCAGCTGGAGAAAGCCCACGTGCAGTTACGAAGACCCGGTGTGGCTGAAGATAAATAGATAAAGCAAATACCGGCATAGCTACCGCCCTTTCAAGGGACCCTGGGCAAGGGATTTCACCCGTGACCTCAATTTTCTCCATCTGAAAACTGGGAACGCGATAGGGTTAGTGTGACCATTAAATGAATTGAATATCTCATCAGTGCTTAGAATTATGCCTTTGTGTGCTTGCTACGTTGCTTCAGTCGTGTCTGACTCTTTGCTATCCTATGCACTGTAGCCCGCCAGGCTCCTCTGTCCATGGGATTCTCCAGGCAGGAATACTGGGCTGCCATGCCCTCCACCAGGGGATCTTCCCGCCCCAGGGACCAAACCCTCATCTCATTTCGTCTCCTGCGTGGGCCAGCGGGTTCTTTACCACTAGCGCCAAGAATCATCCCTAGCACATGCCAAATGCTTTACGCGCACTAGCAGCACTATTATCATTAGGCAAGTTGGGTTAAGCCGGGCCAGAAGTAAGAAGTTTGGACTTCATCCTGGAGGGTTGGGTAGCAGTGGCAGATTTCTTCAGCCGGCTCTGAGCTGGTTTCAACAACACGGAGAGAGACGTGAGGGTAATGCTAGACGATCGGCACCAGGAGCTGCTGGGCTGCGCTCACGCTTCTCTGCCGTGCCAACGGACCGCTCACAACACCCAGCCGGAGAGCCCCGGGGCCCCCTTTTCAGACAGGGAAACCGTGACTCGGCAGCAACAAGTCACCTGCCCAGGGCATGCTGCTGCTACTGCTTAGTCACTTCAGTTGTGTCCGACTCTGTGCGACCCAATAGACGGCAGCCCACCAGGCTCCCCTGTCCCTATGGCTGATTAAATAGCAGGATTCGAGCCCAGTTAGAATTTCCCTGTTGCTGCTGCTGCTGCTACGTCGCTTCAGTTGTGTCTGACTCTGTGCGACCCTATCGACAGCAGCCCACCAGGCTCCTCTGTCCACGGATTCTCTAGGCAAGAATACTGGAGTGGGTTGCCGTTTCCTTCTCCATCTCTGTTGCTACTATAACAAATTATGTCAAATTTAGTGGCCTAAGATAACAGACTCTCGTTACCTTATGGCCCTGGAGGTCAGAAGTTCAACATAGGTCTCCCCAGGCTAAAACCAAGCCCAGGGTTCACTCCTTAGACTCTGTTTCTTGCCTTTTCCAGCTTCTAGATGCCACTCGTATTCCTGGCTCACACCACTCCAACCTCAGCTTCCCTCAAACCTCTCCTTCTCTGGCTCTGACCCTCCTGCCTCCCTCTCATTAGGATGCTTGCCATTACATGGAGCCTACTGCATAATCCAGGTTAATCTTCTCATCTCCAGATTATTTTTTTTAAATATATTCTCAGAATTGGATTAGAAATGTCAAGCCTAATTAAACACATTTTTTTTAACTTCTAAGATAATAAACTTTCTAATCTTTTAGCAGTAATATTAGATGCCAAAATACATGGAACTATATCAAGGTTTTGAGTGAATATAAATTAGAAATCTAGCTTTCTATTCGTACTAAGTCAAACAAGCGGAATCAACCATCATGAATTTTTTAGCTAGGCAAAAATTCATAAGTTTTCTAAAATATACGTATTATACATACTATATATATATATTTGGGTGTGTACAAAAGCTTTTCTACTATGCTTGATAAAGGCTTGAGAAAGAACAAAAAAAGAGATGGAGAAATTGGAAAACATAAACTAGATGAAATGGAAGCACTGAATATGAGAGGGAAACAAACTCGATGAAAGGAGCGCATCCTCCTACAGTTCAGTTGTTTTTGAACACGAATGCTCATTAGAAACACAGCCCTGTCTCTAGATTCCTTACCACATGGGGTGGCATAATGACCGGTGCTGGGGGTTAGGACACGGGCATCTTTGGAAGAGCCATCCTTCTTCCCTGGGGGCTCAGACAGTAAAGAGTCCGCCCGCCATGCAGAAGACCCAGGTTCCATCGCTGGCTGGGGAAGAGGGTGGAGAAAAAACGGCTACCCACTCCAGTCTTCTTGCCAGGAAATCCCATGGACAGAGGAGCCTGGCGGGCTGCAGCCCGTGGGGTCGCATAGAGTTGGACGTGACTGAGCGACTGACACTTTCACGTTCATCTTTGGAGGAGCTGTCACTCTACTTGCCACAAATCTGGAATCCAGGCCCAACCCAGCCTCTGGGGCTTCCCCCGCGAGCACCCTAGGTTTCAGGATCTATAATGCAAGGCAGCCCGGCGTGGTGGTAGGGAGTGCGGGGAGCCTGGGTCTCTCATGCAAGCCTGGGATCTTCATGTAAGGAGGCTCCAAGGAGGGAGGCGGGCCAGGCTTGGACACAGGGTCTGGAGGCCCTCAGAGCACTACCCCAGGTGGCAGAGGAGAGGTGGGCCCCAAGCTGTCAATTTCTAACAGAAGCTGGAAACCCTGGTTTTTATGTGAAATCTCCAGTTTTTAAGTGTTGGCAAATGATTCATAATTATGAATAAAAAAAAAAAAACAACCCTACACACAAGTGCATACACCTACGCTGTATATGAGGTTGCATAGAACACATCTGAGGCCAGGTGAGGCCCACAGGTGCAGAGCTCCTGACGGCCGGCCTGCCTGGGAGAGAGCAGAAGGTGAGGGCGTGCCACAGGCAGCGGGTGCTGGACGGTCAACGGAGGAGCCTGGAGGAGACCGAACCGCTTCCCTGGCTCCACTAGGTGCGGGCAGCCTGGACGGGAGTGGTCAAGAGGGGGCTGGGAGGCTTCGAGGAGATGGAGAAGCAGAGAGAAGTCACGCCGAGGCCAGATCAGTCCAGGCCCAAGCCCAGCTGTGACTCCAGGTGGGCAGGCTGCTGTGTGGTCTTGGACAAGTTCCCTGGCCTCTCTGTGCCTTCCTTTCCTCTTGTGTCCAGTTCCACACATTCTGTGAGCAAACCCCCAATTTGTGCCAGGCACTGTCCAGGTCATGGAGTGGCATGAAGCAGGGCAAGCTCCTACCTCCAGTGGCCGTGGCTGAGCTGGTGGCGTGGAATGGGGCCTGGGCTTAATCACCAAGTGAGAATCGGACAGAGGTCGGTTCGTCTCCCTCCACCAACCCTTGCTTTTGCCACCTTATCCCTAACGTAGCTGTGGCTCATGACTTCCACTCATTCACTGAGCACTGACTGAAAGCTACATCAGTTCAGTTCAGCTCAGTTGCTCAGTCGTGTCCGACTCTTTGCTACCCCAGGAATCGCAGCACGCCAGGCCTCCCTGTCCATCACCAACTCCCGGAGTTCACTCAGACTCACAGCCATCGAGTCAGTGATGCCATCCAGCCATCTCACCCTCTGTCGTCCCCTTCTCCTCCTGTCCCCAATCCCTCCCAGCATCAGAGTCTTTTCCAATGAGTCAACTCTTCACATGAGGTGGCCAAAGTACTGAAGTTTAAGCTTTAGTGTCATTCCTTCCAAAGAAATCCCAGGGCTGATCTCCTTCAGAATGGACTGGTTGGATCTCCTTGCAGTCCAAGGGACTCTCAAGAGTCTTCTCCAACACCGCAGTTCAAAAGCATCAATTTTTCGGCGCTCAGCCTTCTTCACAGTCCAACTCTCACATCCATACACGACTACTGGGAAAACCATAGCCTTGACTAGACGGACCTTAGTCGGCAAAGTAATGTCTCTGCTTTTGAATATGCTGTCTAGGTTGGTTGTAACTTTTCTTCCAAGGAGTAAGCTACATATTCACCCTCAAAATCTGGAGACTGATGTCACTATGGCTCCCATTTTACAGGTGGAGAAACTGAGGCCAGGATGCATAGATCGCTCAGCGAGGAAGGGGCTGTGGTGGGAAGAAACCCTGACCCCAGAGACTATTCTCGCAGTCCCCCTCTGCCTTAACCTTTAGCTACTTACCAGTCCCTGGGAAGCTTAACGCCATCAGCTGGGGCCTCCTTGGAGGTAACATGGAGGAAATGTCCTCTCTTTGTGCTAAACTCTGTCCGGAATTACCTCTTCCCAACTTCAGGTGGGTCCTGGTTCCTGACCTTGTTGACTGCATGGCCCTTGGCACCTTGAGAGGTTTCAAACAACCAATCCTCTTTCATCTTTCTGGACTTGGCATTTTTCTGTCTCTCTGCCTGAGGCTGTTCTGGAACCTTCTAAGCCATTTTACCATAAGTGTCCAGTCACTGGACGCACAATGTGCCAGGTACTTGAGGGGCATGACCTCACTTAACCCTTAACAAGGCGAGTGCCGGGGCTAGGTGGGGTAAAGTCACTTGCCAGAGTCACACACCCGTGAGCGGGATGGCTTCAAAGTCACACTGTGAACCTCTGCACCTCGTGGCTGCTTTCCACCAACTGATGGGAAGGGAGACTTTTCTGCTCTTCCCCAGAAACTTCACCCTCCTTCCAGCAGCCCAGTCTCAATGTCCGAGAATTTCATTTCTCATTAGTCCCCCTGGGAGGGCTCCTTCCTGGGATCGGGGAGCTGGGGTGCTCACACGTTCTGAGGCCTCCTTCCCAGCCCCTTCTCTCATGTCTGGTGTGCGGTTCCCAGGTGGGAAAGTCTCCCCGCTCTTGTCCCCCTCTAGTCTCCATCAGAGGGGCAAGCAAAGAAGGGCATGAAAGGTGGGCGCTGTGGGCAGGGTGCGGGACAGGTTTTAGGGTCCCAGCTTCCAGCTGCCCAGGGAAAGTCCGGTCAGAAGGGCGGAGTTGCCCAGATCGAATTTGGCTCGTTCTTATCAGCTGCAGAGCTCTTCGGGCAGGCAGTGTGGAATCAAAGAGGCCAGGGCTATTTGTTTACTTTCTTTCCTCCTTTTTGGCAAAGGCAGATCAAAGCCAATCCTCTGCTCTGCCCAGCTCCCCCTTCCTCCGATCCTGGTCTCCCTAAAAAGATAAAAGAGCACTAAAACCCCAAAATTTGAGAGGGAGGGTTTGTCCTCCCACCTCATTATCCCTGGCGTGACTCTGCTCCGAGCCCTGGCTCATGCGTTTTACAGGAACAACGGCAACATGCCTGCAGGCAATAAGCGACAAATCTTATTAATCCTCTGGCAGAGGGGGAAACTGAGGCACCCAGAGGGAAAGTAACTCTTCAGAGGTCACTCAAGATTCTGATTCCCTGGTCTAGGCTCTCAAGTCACATCCCTCCTCAGCATCTGTAGTTCCACCAAGAAAAACCACGTGAGCATAAAGGCGGCTGACAGCAGGCATCCAAGTTCCAATGTCCCCTGAGTCTCTCTGCTGTGCCAGCCCTGAGTTCAGGGGCTACGAACTCCAGTGACTTCAGGGCCCAGACAAGACACATAGGTGATGAAGGCGGCCGGGGTGGGGGGCAGCAGGGAGCGAGGGGGACACGGTGAACAAGAAAGCCCTGGAGTTTCAACTCTGCACCCGCCCAAGGCTGCCTCGGGAAAATGAGGGTCTCGTATTTTCAAGGTTTTCAGGCAGAAGTCCAGATATTTTATGTGAAATCTGTGTATTTTTTTAATATAGTGGAAGATAAGAGTCTTTTTATTTTAGTGATAAATGGAATAAATCGATAATGTGCTATGCTGGGATCCTGGATTCAATATTCCATTTCCCCAGTGAGTTCAGATACCACCTTTGTGATAGTTTTTCCCACCATTCTTTTATTTCATACTTTTCCTTGTAAACTCCAAAACGAATTTATCCAGTTAAAGAAACCCTGCGGGTCACTACTTGAAATAGCGTTCGGTTTATGTGTGTTGGCACAATTGTCATTTGAAAGATGTGAAGTCTTCCCACCTATTTTATTCTCATCTTATCTCCTGCCCTTTGGGAAGATATTTTAGTTTTCTTCCAAAGTCTCCTGATTTTTAAATGATGGCAAAACTCCAAGATGTTGGAACTGCGTAGCCTAAGTAACACCTCCCCTGTATGGGCTGCGTCTGGCCCGGGGCCCCCTTCGGCCCCCTGAGATTCTGGCGGCCTCACCCCAGGGGGTTGGGGGTTGGGGTGCTGAACATGCTGTCATTCAAAGATAACCCTGTCCCAGGCGGAGAGATCTGCGCGGCCAGGGAACGCGGAGCAGGCTGGGCCGAGGAGCTCTGGGCTGTTCACCCCTTGACACAGCGCGGGGAAAGGCAGGGCGCCCACCTCCCCCACGTCCAGCCAGATGAGCCTGCAGAGGCGACGCTCCCCTGCAGGGGCTCTGGCCAGCTCGCTTTTGACCAGCTCTTAAGATAGCAATTAAAAGTAATCCTGATGGTTTGGTTTTTAAAAAGAAAAATTTTAAAATAAGAAGAGAACACAGGAAGTTGGTCCAGGAGTCTCTGCTGAGGCCTGCTGATGCCAGGCGCTGTTCAAGGGGCTGCGGATGCAATTCCAGCTTCACGGGGCTTATGCTCTAGTGGGAAACACAGGCCATGAACCCGGAAACAGATGGAAAACCAAGGTACACGCCAGTGATGACAGGTGCACGAAGAGATGAAGGTGGTGGGAGGCGGCAGGGTCCCTGTAGACGGGCCCATGGGCAGCCTCTCAGCGGAGGTGCCAACCTGCTGAGACCTGAGTGATGGAAAAGAGACATCAGGGAATCAGTCTCCCTGGAACTTCCAACACCCAGGAAAACCTCTATGACTTCTGGGTGAATCTCCTGCCAAACCGTTACTTAAACAGTTAAAAAAAAATTTTTTTTTTAATTTCCAGTTTACATTTTCTAAAAACCAGAAGCGGCCACATAGTGTTTATAACCACATTCTTTTCCTACTCAAAGTCTGTCTCCCATCTACAAACCAGTTGATCTCAGTAGCTACCCCACGTGAGGGTGAAGCAGGTGGCTGTGAAGATTACTGTCCAAGAAACTGGCCTATGGCAGATGATTGCCATTATTGCCTTTTTTTTTTTTTTAAGTCACTTTTCAAGAGCAGCCCTGAGAGGTGGAGAACATCATTTCCATACTATCGGGGCAAGTGTAAAGGCTGAGATGAGAGCTGGCTGGGGAGAGAGCAGGACGCCATCCCCACCCCCACCCCCAGCCCCAGACTCTGCACCCTGAAACCTCAACCAGATAGAGCCCCTTCCTCCGCAGAGAGGAAGCAGAGGCTGAACACAGGGACTTCTTTTCAGTTGTTTTTTCCTCTCTGTGATGTCGTTCGTTTTTTATGAACATTGCACTTATCTGATGTCACAGGTTGGGGGAATCCAAACCACAGACACAAATACGCCCTGTTATTCTTTGAAGGATTGTGCGGCAAGATAAGGGAGCTCGGCGCGGCGGGGTGGTGTTGGGGCCGGGGTCGGGCACGGCATGCAAGGAGGCATGGTTTGTTTTTTGCAGAACTAGGAGCGTCAGTGTTTGTTCTAGGGTTTGGAGCCGTCAGCGTCTTTGGTGGGAGCTTGGTCACCGGTCACCGTCACCTGGCCACGTGGGGTGTGCTCGGCGCTCACCCTTCCCCGGTGTTACCAGAATAGCAGGTGGTGGGCACAGGGGAAACCCAGAGGCATCATCAGGACCACAGCCTCAGCATCTCCTGAGAATGCTGCTGAACGGGCTGGTGGCCCAGTGGTGCCTGAGGCTAATACATGCCGCTCCCTGCCATCTTCTGGTAGACTCTGAGTTAACTCGAAAATCCTGTTTGGTTTCCCTGTGCTTTTTGAGACTGTCACTTGAACACCTGAATTCCCTCTCTGACCTAAGCGTCATGAGGCCTGCAAAACCCTGCTTCCTCCCTGGCCCCCATGCGGAGTCCAATCCACACGCAGTCAGTGAGGGCCTGTGAACACTCAAGCCAGGTCATACCCCTCCTCTTCTCAGAGTCCTCCCGCGGAGTCCTTCCACTGCACCCAGGGTCGATGCCGAGTGCTCTCGGCAGGCTGCAAGGTTCTGTCTGACTTCCCCGTCCCTCCTCACTCCTTCAGCCCTCCCACTGCCTGCACTGGCCTCCACTGTGCCCCTTTGGGCCTCAGGGCCTTTGCACTTACTGCCCCCTTACTTCCTTGACTGCAACACATTCTTATCAGAGAGACTGCCCTTGATCTCCCACCAAAATGGTGTCCCTTTCCCAAAATACCTACCCCTCATCCAGCTTTATTTTCCTTCCTAGCTCTTTGTCACTGCCTGACACGTCAGATACGTAGTCTTTTATTCACTGTCATTGGACCTAAGTTCCTGGGGACGTCTGTCTTTCTCTGGTGCCTAGAAACTTCCTGGCACATTGAGAAAGCTCAATCATTTCTCCTCTTGTGTAAATAAATGCAAGAATCTTGGAGCCACTTGGAACTAAGCCCAGTGTTACGTGGCAGCCTGAATGGGAGGGGATATTGAGGGAGAATAGATACATGTCTATGTATGGCTGAGTCCCTTCACTGTTCTGAAACTATCACAAAATTGTTAATAGGCTATACCCCAATCCAAAATAAAACGTTAAAAAAAAGAAAAAGAATCTGGAGCCGACTACTACAGAACCAAAGGGTTTAGCTCAGGGCTCTAGGACAATGAAAATCATAAGAGATTTCGATCTTTTTTTTTAACTTGGCTTTTAAATTTAAAAAAAAATATTTTATCTTTTGGCTACACCGTGAAGCATGTGGGATCTTAGTTCCCCAACCAGGGATTGAACCCACATCCCCTGCGTGGCAAGCAGCGTCTTAACCACTGGACCACCAGGGAAGTCCCCATAAAGGATTTTAAAGTGGGAACTTCAATCGATTGGTTTGGGAATGATCACTGAAGCTTCTAAGAGAGGCCACACGCTCTAACTGTGGGACACACACCTCGGGGGCGTGGCTGGATTGTGTTGGGTGAAATAAAGACAATACCAGGGCCTCCTTCATCTCAGGGGTTAAATCAGATGACACATGTATGATGCTCAGTCCCGTGCTTGGCACGTGGTTAAGTATTCAGCAAACGGCCATTGTAAGTCCCAACTATAGCACAAAGGAGAACACGGAGTCAGGTTCTTGGATTGAGTGACCGCACGGATGGGCACGCATGAGACCGAGAATAAAGGAGGAAGTGTGGGGTGTGGTTGAGGCCAAGGGTACCAGGGTCTGAGTGGGAAAGAGCTGGGAGTCCGTGAGAAGGCTCAGTGAACATGCCCCCTTGGCAGGCGGACCCAGGAGAAATGCTAGGCCTGAGCGTACAGATCTGGGGATTATCAGTGCAAAGCTGGCAACTGAAGACCCGGGGCTGGCCCTAAGGCAGAGGGCGTGTGCAGAAAAGGAGCGGAGGTGACCAGAGAACCTCAGGGGGCCCCAGCGTCCCTCTTCTGCCCAGGCCTTTGCCCTGAGACCCGACTTAGCTCCTCAGGCTGCAGAGGGATTTCTCTTCTTGAGAACATGGAGTGATAGCCCCCTCAAATTAAAGAGGGTTCTCAGCCAGGCAGAAGAGTTGACGATGGCTATGGTTGGGCAACGGACAAGGTCTGCCTCACCTCTATTGACCAGAGTCTTTTTTTATCCATCCTCTTCTCTCCTCCCCTCACTGCAATCTTATTCCCCTCTCACTGCATGTATTGGTCATCCACAGGTACAAAAATGCTACATAACAAATCACCCCAAACCTTTTATTCTCTTGAATGTGGAGGGAAGAAGGGATAGAGACAAGAAAACCAGAGGTGAGACTGAAAAAGAGAAGTCAGTGAGGTAGGTAGCCAACAAACAGAAATGACATTGGATCTGAGGAATTCTTCACTGTTCCCTGGATTCACGCCTCTTGACCTGTGACCTTGCAGTTCCTCCCACAAAAGTGGTGGAGCATATTCCCTCCCCCTTGACTTGAGCTCAGCCACATGGTTTTTTTTTTTTTGCCAACAGAATGAGATGAAAGTGACAGTGTGTCTGTAGGAGCCTAGGCTTTCAGAGACCTTGCGTGTTTCCATCTGGCTCTTATGCCTCTGCCACCACTGTAAAGAATCTGCCTGCAATGCAGAAAACCTGGGTTCGATCCCTGGGTTGGAAAAATCCCCTGGAGAAGAGAAAGGCTACCCACTCCAGTATTCTGACCAGTAGAATTCCAGGGACTGTCTAGTTCCTGGGGTCGCAAAGAGTGGGACAGGACTGAGTGACTTGCACTTTCACTTCACCACTGTAAGCAGACACACCTGGTAAAGTCTCTGGGTCCCAGAAGAAGGTGAGAGGCGTGTGAGGCAGGGCAGAGTGCCATCTCCCAGGCCAGCCTAGGTCAGCAGACCTCCAGCAGAAGAGCAGGCAGGTGGATGGGGCCAACCAAGATCAGCAGAACCACCCCGACACGCCCACACCAGGCCAGCTGACCTGCAACAACTCCATATTCGAGAGAATAAAATGTTTGGGGTGTTTGTTTTGCAGAATTATCACCGCCGTAGATAATGATACCTGTGAGAACGAAAGGGAGATTGCAGTGAACTGAAAGAAGAGGGTGGGACTTTAAAAATCCTGATTAATCGAGGTATGGCAGACACTGTTGACTGTTCAGTTACAGCTATTGTCAACACTTCTTGTTGGCTGAAAGAACCCTCTTTTGTCTGAGGGGGCATCGGCCTGTGTACTTAAGTCAGGGGTCACCCTCCCAGCCTGAGGAGGGAAATCAGGTCTCCGGACAGAAGCCCACACTGACAAGAGTAGAGTAGAAAAGGGGAAAAAACGTGTGTCCTGGATAATGTCTTTGAGTCTTTGTATTAACATCCCTTGAACAACTTGTGGTAGTTACTGCTTAGAATCTGCCCAATAGCCACTCTTCCTTTTATCCTAGTTTACAGAACCCTGATTTTATTGGGATGGCAGTCAGCCAGCTAAAAGCTCTCAGCCTCCTAAAGTCCCTGTGACATCCAGGAGCGGCCATGTGATCCAGGTGTGAGACATGAATATTAAGCAGAATTTGCCAAGTGGGGCCCCTGGGAAAGCTTTTTGAAGAGAGACAAACATAATGGGCACTCTGCTCACCCCTGTCCTCTTCTTCGTGGCTATAGTGTGGATATGAGCTAGAGAGAGAACGGCCATCTTGCAACCACAACCAACCATGAGGACAAAATCCACATGTACAAGAAGGCCAAGTGAAAAAGCAGGAAAGAACCTGGGCCCCTAGTGGCGTCATTGAGGCATCCTATCAGCCCAAGATGCTTACTGTTGGACTTAGTAACAGGAGATGATAGAAACTTACCAGTGGTGAGATCTGTTACTTGCAGCTGAATGCATGCCTGCTGGTTCCACTCCCCTGCCTCTGGATTTCTAAACTCATCAGAAAATACATTTCCTTAATAATTAAGCATTTTGCACTGGGTTTCCTGTCCTTGCAGTTGAATGCATCCTAGAGTATCCTGCATTTTGCAGTGAGGTGACTTCTGATAAATGAGATATGCCTGATCTTGGACTTGATTGACATGGGAGGGGGCAGGGATCCCTCCCACACCTGCTGGAGAATCAGAGGGTGAAAGAGAAGACTTCTGATGTCCAGTGAATCTTTCTGCCAGGACCAAAAGGACTAAGGCCTCAAGGTTAACTTTGGCTTCAGATTATCTGCGAAGAGTTCTTACTAACTGATTTGTCAGTTTGCTTATTTGTTTTTGAAGGAAGAAAGCTAAGGTTCAAGGAGACAAATTTACCACCTACAGCTCTCAGTCTGCCTGTCTCTGGGATCATCTTCTTTTCTCCCCCTTCTTTCTGGACCCTTGTCTTCCCATCAGTAGGGTGAGATTAACTCAAGATCAAAGCTTTTCAAACATTTCATTTCAAAGTGGGCAAAACCCTTTTACAGCTGAACTCTTACTTGCTGTCCCACTCATAAAAAAAGATAAAAGAAGCTGCTTGTAGTGCTGTGGGTCAGGAGCCTGTAGCCTCCTCCTCGGGGCCCTGGGCGCACTGGCATCTCACAGCAAACAGCAGCCCAGATTGCCCTGAGGCCTGCAGGAAAACCTGAGTCCAAGAGGGGAATCTCTGATCTTTCAAACAGTGCTATCATGTATCGTGGAAGACAGTTACGCACACAGCAAAACAAAACCAAAACCAAAAGCTTTCTAACAGTACAAATGGAACAAAAAGTCACCTTCCTCTCATCTCTGACTTGCCACTCTTCCCCCAAAATACAGGGTCTTGTCCTCTGAGAGATGGTCTGTGTGTCTCCCAATAGATGTACGTACACACATTGTCCCATCTTGCCTTACACACACACATACACACACACACACACACACACACACACACACACACACACACACACACACACAGTGGCATCCTGTAACCACTTTGCACCTTACTTTTGTCAGTTAATGTTGCACCATGGCAGTTTTTCGAAATCAGTACTCAGAGGTCTGCTTCATTCACTTCAGTGGTTACATGATACCAGAATACCATTTCATTTATTTGGCTAAAAAGACCCTTATTCTTGACTAAGACGTTCCAACTACTGTGAAAGCGAAAGTGTTAGTCTCTCAGTCGTGTCTGGTTCTTTGTGACCCCGTAAGCCTGCCAGGCTCCTCTGTCCTTGGAATTCTCCAGGCAAGATACCGGAGGGAGTTGCCATTTCCTCTTCCAGGGGATTTTCCTTACCCAGAGATTGAATCCGGGTCTCTTGCATTGCAGGCAGATTGTTTACCATCTGATCCACCAGGGAAGCCCTACAAACTACTATGGATCGAATAAATAAGATATAAGGATATATTGTACAGCCAGGGAATATAGACAATATTTGATAACAACTTTAAATGGAGTATAATGTACAGAAATATTGAGTCTCTATATTGTATACCTGAAACTAATGTAATATTGTACATCGACTATATTTTAATTAAAACAAAAATAAGAAAAGGAAAACACAAAGAAATGGGATACTAAAAACAAACAAAATTTCCTCGTCTTGGATACTCAGGTTGCTTCCAGTCTTTTACTGTGTTAAAGAATCCTGCAATTTAGGTGGGAGGTGGGAGGGAGGTTCAAAAAGGAGGTGGACATATGTATACCTATGGCGGACTTATGTTGATGTGTGGCGGAAACCAACACAATATTGTAAAGCAATTATCCTTCAAAAAAAAAAAAAAACCAATACATTAAAAAAAAGAAGCTTGCAATGAAGATCTTCAGTTCTTTATGTACGCCTCTAAATGTACTAATTTAGATACTTGTTTTCACACATGCGTGCTCTCTCCTTCCCTCTCTCTCTGCTTTTTTGCTTATTTGTGTTTCCCAATTTTTATTCTATGAGCATGTCTCATTTGTGGAATAATTAAAAAGATATGTTTATAGGTCCAGGCCTCAAGCTTCAGCCAAGTTAGATAAACAACCCCACGCATAAGCACAATTGAGAAAGGAAAAAAAAAAAAAAAAAAATTCAGCCTCAGCTGCTGAGGCCTGTTTGGCTGGAAGGTTGCATATTTGGAGAGTTGTGTGCCAAGGCGCAGCCCTGCCTGCTGCGACACGTCCTAAGTGTAGGGTCTGGGTTCTGGTTTATGCTGTGTCGTTAACTTGCGGGTGACTCCAGGTGAGCCACTAAGCCCAGCTGCGCTGTCGGAAGAGCGTGTACTTTGTGACAGGCTCTCAGCTAAGTGCGACATCGTGTCT
Source organism: Capricornis sumatraensis (assembly GCF_032405125.1). Classification (NCBI taxonomy): domain Eukaryota; kingdom Metazoa; phylum Chordata; class Mammalia; order Artiodactyla; family Bovidae; genus Capricornis; species Capricornis sumatraensis. The sequence continues at coordinate 81,654,529 of NC_091083.1, read as the reverse complement.
GGGGAGGCTGGTATTATTAGCCCTACGTCTCAGAGGAAGAAAAGAAACTTGGGGAGATGAAGGACACGCCAGTCTCCTCTAGGGCCGTCAAGGAACGACCATCCACCCAGCCTGAGAGTCGGTTCCTCCCAGGTCTTGCTTCCTCCCCACTTCCCCTGAAAATATCGGTTCACCTTCAAGGACCATCATCAGCTCTACCTTCAAAATATACGTGTCTCACTGACTCCTCACCACGCAGCTTTCTAGACCCTCTGTGATCTGTGCCCCCCGCCCTCGCCACCTTTCTAGTTCCCCTCCCACCCCTACTCTTGCCTGGCTCTCTCTGCCCCCCTCACACCGGGCTTCACTCCCAAGCTCAGGGCCTTTGGGCTTGCTCTTCTATGGGTTCTTTTCCATCCCCGCAGGTCCAGGTCTAGGTTGAGGCAAGTGAGATGCTCAGGGTGAAAACGTTAAGGAGGTGACCTCCTGACCTGCCAAGCCGGCCCCTGAATGACCCTGAGACCAAGCCCCCGCTCTCATTTTGAACCCCGGGTCACTAGTTTATCTCACCGGCTCCTGGCACTGCTTCTCAGACTTGATTCTTCTCATCACTGGGCTTTGCTTTAAATGACCCCCTCCCATCAGAAAGACCCCCTTGATCATCTTGGTTGTGAGTAGCGCCATCACCCTCTAGCCCACCACACTGTCTCATTTTCATTGCTCTTCTTATACAATCCTTTCTTCTGTGCCTCTCTCTGCCCAGCAGGTGGTAAGCTCTGTGAGGACGGGAATTCACCCTCTGATGCTATCCAGTACATTCTCGATATGTCCCCAGCATCCAGAACAGAGCTAGCATACAGTGTATGACAGACTCAGTAACTAGCCCTGGGGTGAATGAATGAATGAGCTGGTTACAGGAACAGTCAGGATTCCACTCTGGTTTTCCTGCCTCCAAAGTCAGCCCTCCCATCCGCAGCTGAGACACAGGGTCCGGGGCACCCATGCCAGCGGGCTCGTGTCACAGCCTGTCCTGATAGGAAGCCCGAGTCCCAAGGACAGGCTGCGGGGGAAACTTCTAGGTGGGGTGGAGCTTGGCCGCAGTCACGGGGGCCGCCTTCAGCCTCAGGGCTTTGCGAGGCCAGCTGCGCCCCACCCCCCTCGCTCTAGTTTTTATTTTTAGAGGCGAGTTTTTGGGCACAGAGAACTCTCCTTAGGAAAAGCCCAGCAAGAGGAGAGGGAGGAGGTTTTGAAATCCGGTGGGAAAGTAGGTCAGGCCGGGGTGCTGGCGGGTATCCAGACGATAAGGCCTCTGTGGAAGTTTAATAACGTGAGCGGTCGTATCCATGACATAATTCATAACTGAGAGGAAATAGCAATTAAGGGGCAATTGTGCAATGTGGGACAAGCCTCCTTCGCAGCTCATAAAAGCAGGAGGAGAGAGAGGTGACGCTGTCAACTCCGGGGCCGCTGGGGGCTGGGCCGGCAGTCTGCGGGGACTGGGCGCCCAGTTTCTACACTGGGGGGCACACCCGTCTTGCCTCTCCCCGTCAGGCCTCAGGGAGCTAGGAGGACGTGGAAGGCAGAGACTCCCTTCAGCTAGCACCTACTATGTACCTGGCTGGGCTCAGGGCTGGGGTTAGAGCTGTAAACACGGCATTTTGCTGCGATTGAGAGATGGGGTTGCAGCTGCACTACTTTGATGCTGCCTTGTCAAGATGGAAAATTGCTTTATCAAGAGAACTGTACAACAGACACCCTGACACTTCTTCCATCGTCCCCTCCCCCCTCCAGTTACTATGGATTCTTCCTTTCTCCTTTATTCATTCTCTACTGCTTGATCTTTGCAGGAGCACTCAGCTTTTCTAATCAGTTACACACACACCTGCTAAATACTCATTGGTACCTTTTCTCTTTCTTAAATACGCCAAGTGTGCGCTCACCCCAGGGCCTTTGCACTTGCTGTGCCCTCTGCTAGAATGCTCTCCCCCTAGAAGTCCCCATAGTTCACACCTCACCTTCTTCAGATCTTCACTCAAATGTCGCCTTCCCTATGAAGTCTTAGCGGACCAGCGTTTTAACAACAAACCCATCTGTTGTTCTCTATCTGCCTCTCCGACTCTATTTTTTTTGTCTACAGCACATACTACCAATTAGCCCTCCCCATCTGCTGTTCATGTTTTAACGCTTGTTTGGTCCCACTAGTGTGTTAGCACCACCAGCAAGGGGACTTTTGTCCATCTTGCTCTTGTCAGGATCTGTGCCTAGAACACTGTAGGTGCTAGGTGCTCAGGAAATATTGCTGGATGAATGAATGATTAAATATTTGCTATGATTAGCGACTGATCAAAAAGGCTGACCATTTGCTGGTTTGGGGGTTGCCTCAGAACGCCTCCTGGGGTCAAGCCTTTCTCGGATGCAGCCGATGGGACTAGAGGTTGGGATCGCCAAGGCCAGTTCAGCTAGCCCCGGCATTGGCGACTGGTGCCTGTTCTGATTGGTCAGTGCTCAGCTTAAAGATCACACCTCCTCCCTCCTCATTGGCTCCTTCAAAGTTAAGATTCTAAATGCACTGACCTGCTGACTCCATGCATCCATGAAAATTCTTGTGCAATGGAGCGGAGTTTTGTATACAAAAGAGGTTTCTTGCAGAATTTTTCACAACAGTGGGCGTGCCTAGTGCGTGTGCATGCACACACACACACACACACACACACACACACAGAGTCAGGAATACACTTGCTCCCAAGCACACATTCAGACACACTCTGTGCTCAAGATGCAGACCTGGAGATACACACACACACACACACACACACACACACACACACACCATGCATATGATGAAAAACACACTCATTTTGTCATTCACACACCCAGACGAATGCTTACATGCCCGAGCATGTTTGTACATTCAGCAATAGACGCGTCTCCTTGTCTGGCACCCTCACTTAGAGCACACAGATCCCTACTCATTCCCACCCACACTCAGTCACACACACACATGCACACACATACACAGACTCATTCACCTTCTTAAAGCCATGCATTCACATGCTTACACACCCTTACACAGTAAGCCAAATGCACACACAGTGGACCCCCCCCCAGATACCCCAAGCCACGCTTCCTGGGGTGCCCACTCTTTCTGAAGGCCAAGGCCCCTGGGAGCCGGACCTTGGCTGTGTTTAGAGGAGTCGAGATGGCCACACACCCCTGTATCTCCCCACTCTGACCCCAAGCAGCCCCGAAGCCTCTTGGCGGGAACAAGCTGAGCCAGGGCCAGCTCCATAAGCAGGGGGTGCGTGATGCCTGCATCGCCCTGACTGTGCCGCCTCAGGGCACGTCTGGCCGGCTCATCTGTGCCCAGGGCACCCGCCCACTTCCTCCCCATCAGAGGGCGGGCCGGCCTGCTGACATCAGGCGGTTTCTGGGCTGGTCTGGCACCTAGAACAGAGGAAGGAAGCAATGTGTTCCAGCCGTGGGGGCCGACCCGAGGAGCCGGGAACATGCCTGGCAGCTTGTGACCCAGCTCTGCTGAGGCTGGGCTGCCCGCCACTCCACCTTCAAGGGTCCCTGTGACCCAGGCTGGGACCACCGTTCAGGGGACCGGGCCCTCTGAATTAACGCCCCACCCCCTCCCCTCCCCCTGCAGGTTGCAAGCTCCTTTCCTTCCATCTCCGAAAACAAGGACAGCAATTTTCTGTCCTAACTCGCCATGGATTATCTCTTTAAACCTTCAAAACACCAACCCTATGGCTAGGAGTTATCATCAAGAAGTAAAGAAACTGAGGAAAAAAAAAAAAAAGAAAGAAACTGAGGCACAGAGAGGTTAGGGACTACCCCAAGGAGCAGGGTTTGCCCCCCTGCAGCTGTGGCCTGTTGGTGAGCCTCCAATATCCACGGCCTCTGCACCTCGTATCAACCTGAACTCCGGCAACGATCTCACGAGCTGGGCGCCAGTATTAGCTGTTCAGTATTAGTTGGGTACCAGTATTAGTTTCAGTTAACAGCTGAGGAAACCAAGGTTTACATGACCAACCTGAGGCAGATAGCAAGGAAGAGGCAGGTTTGTGACCTGGGTCTGAGAGCTCTTTCTGCAGTGCCAGGCCATCTCGCTCACGTGCCAGAGGCCTTTGACGGGACCAGAGGCAGGGAAAGGGGGCCGGGGAGGTCTGAATGGCCAAACAGAGAAGTAATAATACACTTATGAAATGACAGCAAAAATGTTTCTACCTTTTAAAATAAGTGGGAAATAACGGACATAGGATAAAATGCACAGATGGTGATGGGGCCTGTTCGATGAGTTCCGACAGACGCACTCAAGAATCAACCACCTAAAACACGATCCAAGTCTCTCAAAGGCCAAGTTCCCTCGTGCTCCTTTCCAAACCAGCCTCAGCCCCAGATGACCGCAGGTCTCTGCACTGTCATCCTAGGTCATCCTGTTTCGCATCACAGGTTAGCTTTGTCCCACCAATGGCACCCCACTCCACTACGCTTGCCTGGAAAATCCCATGGGTGAAAGAGCCTGGTAGGCTGCACTCCAAGGGGTCGCTAAGAGTCAGACACGACTGAGCAACTTCACTTTCACTTTTCACTTTCATGGATTGGAGAAGGAAATGGCAACCCACTCCAGTGTTCTTGCCTGGAGAATCCCAGGGACAGGGGAGCCTGGTGGGCTGCCGTCTATGAGGTCGCACAGAGTCGGACATGACTGCAGCGGCTTAGCAGCAGCAGAGTTTCAAATAGAGGAAGTCACACGGTTTGTGCTCCTCCGCACACACTTCCTACACTCAGCGTAACACCTGTGAGATCCGCTGCGCTTCTGCAAGCGTCACTAGTGGGTTCTTTCACGGCTGAGGAGTGTCCCGCTGTGAAAACGCTTTTTTATCCAGCCTCCGGGGGACGCGGCTGTTTCCGGTGACGGTGCGCGTTTGCGCCCACTGAGCCCCGACGCCGAGCCAGGCACAGTGAGAATCTGGAGTCCTTCACAGGCGCCGCATCTGGTCACCCCTCTACCCGTCATTATCGCGCTCCCCACCTGGGGGCAGGAGAAACTGCAGGCCCAGGGAGAAATCCAAAGACGCGGAGGAGCTGCGCTGAGCAAGAGGCGGAGGGAGACGCGAGGATGGCCGGAGGCCCTGGCCGCGAGCACGCGCTCAGCGGAAGCCCAGCTGGAGCGCAGGCGTGATGGCAGGGGCCTCCTGCTGGGCTCCCCGGCCTGTTCTAAACACTCTGCGGGAACCAACCCACTCAGTCCTCTGTTACCCTTCTTTACAGTGAGGGAAACTGAGGCGCAAGGTGGCTGCGTCCTACCTCCAGGGCCCCACGGCTAGTGAGGAGTGGGGCTGAGATTGGATTCGGGTGGCCTAGCGCCAATGCTTCTCTTCACCACAAGTCTAAACCAGCTCAGCAGCCCTGCTTCTCTGAACTCGGGGCCCCTAGGCAGGCGGGCTCAGGGCCCGACTCACCCGGAGGCGCTTCCTCTCCTGATCGTCTTGGTGCTCCACGGTGAACCTCCCCGGGTGCTGGGAATGCAGGCGACAGGAGGGACGGTCAAAAGAGGGACCCTAAAGCCAGCCTGTGAATCCCAGCTGCACCGTTTGCTGGCTGTTGTGACCTTGGATCAGTCCCCTCCCCTCTCTGAGCTTCCATTTCCTTCTCCATAAAATCAAAGATGGTGAGGAGAATAGTGACCTATCGAGGATTCAGTGGGATGGGTGTGGAATTACTAGGTAGGTCATATGAGCCGCTCAGTCGTGTCTGACTCTTTGCAATCTCACGGACTGTCCTGTAACAAACATTTACCTGTGTTTTCCTATCTGCATGGGACCTCTCAATGCTTATTAACTCAAATTCACAGCAACCTTGCAAAGCAGATGCTGTTTAATCCCCACTTTACAGATGAAGAAACCAAGTCTCTAAATACCGTCTCCACGCTAAAAATCTCCAAACGTACACCTCCTGCCAGGATGTCTCACTTGAACTCAGGCCTGAATATCCAGCTGTGGCAGCACAGGCCTGATGGATGTCTCCGCCTCCGGGTAAGAAAGGGAACCCTTCGCCTCCCTGCACTATCTCACCCCTGCTGCAGTCTTCTTTACTTCAGAAAGAGCCCACCTCTGTCTTTCAAGGGACTCGGCCCCAAACCGGAGTGTCCTCACCGACTTCTCTCTTTCTCCAACCCTCTCTGCCCCACTTCGCGTCCACAAGCCTTCAGAAGGCATCCGGGTCTGATCACATCCCCCGCCTCCACAGTCGCACCCCGGCGTGAGTCACCAGAAACTTGCTCGGAGGATTATTCCAGAGTCCTCCAAACTATCTCCTCCATCCTGCCATTTCCCCCTACCCGAAGGAAGTCAGTTCACGTCTCCCATGCTCAACACCCTGCCATGGCGCCCACGTCGTCCAGAGTGAAAGACGAGGTCCTGGCGGTGGCCCGTAGGTTCCCACAGTTGACCCTTGCCTTGCCTTCTGATGACTCCTCTCCGGCCACACCGGCCTGCCCCCTGCTCTGGGAACACATCAAGCACTCTTCAACCCCAGGGCCTTTGCACTTGCTGTTCCCACTGCCTGGGACTCCCTTCCCAAGGATAATTACATGGCTCCTCTCTCAGCACCTCCAGGTCTTTGCTCAGAGGTGAATGTCTCCAGGGCCTTCCTTGACCACCCTGCTTACAGGAACAAGCCCCTTCATGAGCACAGCTTGGTGCCCATCACCATGGCACCCATGATGCCCATGGCGCCCACACCAGCTGGCATGTGGAACCTTATTAATAATTGTTAGTAGTAGTAGGTTGGAATCTCTCTATCCACTGTGCCCGCCAGTGCAGGACTGTTTCTGGGGAGTCACTGCAGCAGCCTCATCACCTCTGGGTCTGGTGCACAGTGCTTACTCATTAAAGGTTTACTGAATGAATACATGGAGATCGGAGGGGATTCACTGACTTCCCTGGGCCACCAGATTAGGACAGGTTGAAACCAGCGTTTGAACCCAGGGGTCTCAGTCCCAGGCTGTGTCGTTAACCCCCAGGGCCTGGTTCTACGTCAGCACCCCAGAGATGGTGGCTGTCACCGTGATGATTTTTCTGGCAATACGCCGAAAAAACTGCAGGAGAAGGCTGGGGAGGGGGGCGAAAGGGAGAGGTCAGGTCAGCTGTGTGGCCTCCGACCAGTAGATGACTCATCAACCCCATGAGGACAGGTGACATTCCATCCTTGCCCCCAGGGGACTTTGGCCCGAGATAAAGGGAGCACCCTGCTTCTGGGAAGAGGAGGATAAACAAGTGGGAGAGGTGGCCGGGCCACTGCCTGGGGGGGGTCGCATGTCTGGGCTGGAGGGCCACAGGGTTCAGCCGTGAAGCAGGGGACAGTCAAGAATGACCCCTGAGCCTCCCTTTCGGGGTCAGAGGCACAGCCTGAGCCCTCTTATCAGGAAGATGGAACTTTTTCTGTGCAGTCAGCACCCCCGCCTCCCCCTCAGGCGGGCAGGGGACAGCCTCTTGGTGCACTTCCATTTCCCCTTGGCATTTTTCCCTGGGTCAGAAAAACCAGAGCCAACCAGCAAATGCATTTTGAAAAGGACCATCAAGGGGCCGCAGAGTCTCTAGCCTGATGAACTATGAGTGAGTGAGTGAGTGAGTGAGTGAGTGAAGTCGCTCAGTCGTGTCCGACTCTCTGCGACCCCATGGACTATAGCCCGCCAGGCTCCTCTGTCCATGAAATTCTCCAGGCAAGAACACTGGAGTGGGTCGCCTTTCCCTTCTTCAGGGGATCTTCTCAACTGGGGTCAAACCTGGGTCTCCTGGATTCCAGGCAGATGCTCTTACCATCTGAGCCACTAGGGAAGCCCTCACAACTTAATAATACTTAAAGATAGCTCTGTTGCAAAAAGATTCAAGCAACACACTCTCTATGGTAAGTTAACTGTATCTCCAGGATTGGGTTTGGCTGCAAGTAACGAGTACCAGACTCCAGTGGCTTTGCTGGCTAGAGATTCTATTTTCCTTGGGTTAAAAAGAAGTCCAGAGGAGGACTCGTTCCAGGAAGTCACCAATGACCAGTTTCCCTGTCTCCCACTTTGGTGCGTGACTTTCAAACTCACGGCTACTTGACTGCCTGGCACGCGGTTCTCAGCCCAGGAGGAGGGCAGAGGAGGTGCAGGATCTGGGTCAAATCCTCCTCTTAGATTAAAACCACGGCGGCTTTGTCAGAGCCCCACCTGACTGATCTCTGCTTACATCTCACAGAGTTGGACATGACTGATCGACTGAACTGAACTGACCGGGAGTGGGTCACCTGGTTCCCCGACTGCACCCGCCTGCCTGCAAGGTGGGCTGGAGACGTGATCATTTTGTGTTGGTCCATTGCCGGTGCATTCAGAGCTGGGGTCGTATTCTTTACCTTCCTGTGCGATTTCGAGCCCTAGTCGGGGAGCTCAGATCCCACCTGCCTCACAGACAAAGAACCAAAACACGAAGCAGGAGCAATAGTGTTACCAATTCAATGACGACTTTAAAAATGGTGCGCATGGAAAAAACCGGGCTACAGTCCATGGGGTCTCAAAGAGTGGGACACAACTGAGCGACTAAACACATTAGTGAGAAGAAGGGATGATGGATCAGATTTATTTTGTGTGATCTGACTAGATACAGAATGTAAATGTGATTTCTCAAGCTTTTTATCACCTAAAATTATGCATTCAGATAATTGTAGGATAGCTGTGACACAGTTTATGTACTTCATCCCATGTTCATGGTATTCAGCTTCCCCTAAATACGTCCACTGTTTGAAACAATGCCTCAGTGAACATCCTCACGAAGGACTTGTCCTGCCCGTCGCCTTTCCCTTCTCCAGGGGATCTTCCCAACCCAGGGATCGAACCCAGGTCTCCCACATTTCAGGTGGATTCTTTACCAGCTGAGCCACCAGGGAAGCCCAAGAATACTGGAGTGGGTAGCCTATCCCTTCTCCAGGGGATCTTCCCAACCCAGGGATTGAATCCAGGTCTCCCGCATTGCAGGTGGATTCTTTACCAGCTGAGCTACCAGGGAAGCCGGCGCATTTTCTACAAAGTGTACTTGAGACTGCGGGCGCGTCCATTTAAAAGGGCAGGAAGTTTTCCCAAATAACAGGAAGGTTTTGCCAGTTTACACTCGCTCCCGCCGTGTGTGAGAGGATCTGCCTCCCTTACACTCACCAGACAGGATATTATCACTTAAATATTTCCCCCCGTGTGATGGGGAAAACATTATTCGCGTTCAAATGTGCATTTCCCTGACTAGCATTGAGGTGAAGCCCTTCTCGTTTATGTATTGCCTGTTTGTATTTTCTGATGTGCTCATTTGCTTTTTAAGCTTATCTGGGATTGTCTCTCACTGATTTGTTTCTTTCCTTTCTGATTGGTAGGAGTCCTTTTCTAGCTGGCTTATGGACTTATGTACAATAAACTGCATCCATTTAAGGTGTGTGGGCGGGCTAAGTCAATTCAGTCGTGTCTGACTCTTTGTGACTCTATGGACTGTCGCCGCCAGGCTCCTCCATCCAGGGGATTCTCAGGGCAAGAATACTGGAGTGGGTTGCCACTTCCTCCTCGAGGGGCTCTTCCCAACCCAGGGATGGAACCCACATCTCCTGTGTCTCCTGTATTGGCAGGCAGGTGCCTAACCACTAGCGCTACCTGGAAAGCCCCCATATAAGGCTGCTGCTGCTGCTTCTATGTCACTCAGTCGTGTCCGACTCTGTGAGACCCCATAGACATCAGCCCACCAGGCTCCACCGTCCCTGGGATTCTCCAGGCAAGAACACAGGAGTGGGTTGCCATTTAAGGCAGGATGTCTCAATTCTGGTACTACTGACATTTGGGTCAGATAATTCTTTGCTGGGGAGTGGGAGGTCCTGAGTATTGTATTAATAGGATGTTTAGCAGCATCCTTGACCTCTGCCCCTAGAAGCCAGTAGCACATCCCCAGTCATGACAAACACAGAAGTGTCAGGACATTTCCAAATGTCTAGAGGGCAAAATGATACCCAGTTGAGAGTCTCCCGTTTAAAAGTGTACGGTTGATGAGCTTTGATAGATATGTGCACCCAAGAACCTACTAATACCTTCAAGAGTTTTATAATTTAGGTTGTAAATATTTCTCAGTCTGAGGTTTGACTTCAGATCCAACACCTGCCTTTTTCTATTTGAGTGAACTAAGTAAAGTCTTTTTTTTTTTCACTCTGAACCTCAGTTTCCCCATCTGTGAAGTGGGGATAACAATCTGACCTAGCAGGGATGTTGTAAGTCTTGAAGGCAGTGATGAATGTGGTTGGCAGGTAACAGATGCTCAATAAAAGCTACACCCATCCACCCACCCTTTCTCACTATGTGTGCACTCATTTAGTCAACAAATACCGAGCACCTCCTATGTGCCAGGCCCTGTACTAGGCTCTGGACATAGTGAACAGGACAGACAGGGTCCATGTGCTCCACTGGGAGAGACAGAGAAGAAATGAGCAAATACATGAATGAACAGGACTGATGCGCCTACAGTGCTGCTGATTAGGACTGGGAGGTCAAGCAGATGGCCCGGTGTGGTGGACACCTGGGTAGGTGGTGGCTCTCTGGGAGAACAAGGAGGCGGCATATTAGTGGGGAGCAGAAGGAGAAGCCGGAGCAGCAGGGAAGGGAGGCCCAGGCAGAGAGAACAGCAAGCACAGAGGTGGTGCAGCTGATTCCATCAGCTGGACACCTTTAAGGAACAGCAAGGAGCAGGAGTGGCTGGGACAGAGCACTCAGGGGGAGGACAGAGCTGGGACTCAAGGCCAGCGAGGTAAGGACGTGGGGCCGACTGCACAGGGCCTTGGCCTTCGTGGACAGGAGTGTTCTTCCATTCTGACTTGCAGGGAGAAGTCAGTGGACAGGCTTTAGCCGGGGAGACATGATTCCGCCACTCACGCAACATGGAGGTCCCTGCGCCTCGCCCTGCAGATGGCATGTTTACCGGCTCACAGTTTGCCCGTTTCTCTGGGTCTCTGTTGGCTGCTGCTGCTGCTTAGTTGCCCGGTCGTGTCCAACTCTGTGCGACCCCACGGACTGCATCCCAGCGGGGATTCTCCAGGCAAGAATACTAGGGAGGGTTGCCATGCCCTCCTCCAGGGGAGCTTCCGGACCCAGGGATCAGACCCAGGTCTCCTGCATTGCAGGCAGGTTCTTTACCACTGAGCCACCAGGTAAGCCCCGTCTGCCTGCTGGTGCCCTATAAATAACACTGATCTTAACCACGCTAATGACCAACTTTTCTCTACAAGACCTCAGACCTCAGGGCCCCTTCACATCCACTTCCCTACTCGAGTCTTGTACCAACCCTGAGAAGTTAACCTGGGCTATGGGTGCCCATTATTTCACAGATAGGGAAGCTGCGGTTCAGCCACACAGCTGGAAAGCGTCAAGCTGGGACGCAAACCCAGGGTTCTTTCAGCTAAGCTTGCTTCTCCTTGATCCCAGGTCAGCTCTTAGGGTGGAGGGTCAGGAGAGAGTTTTCTCTCTTCCTTTCTAAGACCACCCTTGATTCTGGGGCTGAAACCTGCAGTCCTCCTATCAGGCCTTTCCCACGGCAAGCCTCCTGGGCTGCCCAGAGAGAGGGAAGCCCCATCCCCAGCCCCCTCTCAGGAGAGGAGGGAAGGTAAGTACTAGGGCTGGGCCCACGGCCAGATGAAGCTGGGGCTGAGCCGGAAGTGCAGTGGTCCAGGGCCACGTGGGGTCAAGATCCACCTGTGGGCATTCGGGGGGCTCTGCCTTCTGGCTGGGGACTCGGCCCTGTTTCTGAACCAGTTCTCTGGGACTCCTCGGCTCCCCCATCAGGTGGGGGTCTTGCAGACCTGGACCCAGTGTTGGTTGGGATGCCGCTGGGCCAGGCTAGCCTCACTGCACACTGACCACTTAAACCAGGCTGTGAGCCCCCAGGATCTCACGTGTAATGGGCACCCGGGAAAACACGTGTGGAACTGAACTAGGGCCTGCCTCAGTTTCCCCAGCTTGCCCTTCGGCCTCTGTGGCTCATCCTCATTTGTCACGTGCCAGCCACACTGCTGATTGCTGGGGATGCAACAGCGACCACCTCCCACGGCCCCTGTCCTCAGAGAGCTCACAGTCTGGCTGGGCCGGTGGACGAGGAGCCAGATAACACCGTGCTAGCGCTGAGGGCGAGGGTGGCAGGGACTGCCAGGGTCTACCAACCTCCATCATCTTTCTCCTCAAAATGCAAGAACCTGGAGGTGCTCCCAGGGCACATGTGGCTGAGAGAGATTATATCTCCCAGCCTATTCTGCAGTTAGCTGTGGTCATATGGCCAAGTCCTAGCCGATGGGATGCAAGTGGAGTGATGTGAAACCACTTCTGGGTCATGCCCTCAGAAGGAATGACCCTTCCTCTCTTCCTGCTGACTGGCATGTAGAGGTGATCGGGGAGCTAAAGCAGCTATTTTGGCCTTCACTGGAAGCTGTGGAATGAAGAGGGCAGAGCAACTGTATAGAAGGAACCAGTTTCGAGAATGAACTCGCAGAAATGAAGCAAACCACCAAACTTGGACCTTCCATATCCGTGCTAGGGAATTAAAATCCTGTCCCGTTGAGACCGTGTGAGTTCTGCCAGAGCAGCTCAGATGTAGCCTGACTTACACATAGGCATAATAAGCACATGTTGTTGGGGAAGTGTCAGAGGTGTTTAACCCAGCCTGGTTGGGGGCAGGGGTGGAGGGCTTCTCGGAGGAGGCAACTTTTAGATGGACGCTTGACAATGAGAAGGAGGATATTTCTAGACAAAGTTTTCAGACAGACGTGTAGCATGTGGGTAAATGTGGAGGTAAGAGGGAGTATGGAGCTTTCCAGATACCTAAAGGACCTGAGGGTGGCTGAATCAAGGAGTGAGGGGGGTAGGTGAAAATGGGGCTGGCTGGTTGGCAGGATCTATCTTGAAGGGCCTGGAAAAGCCATGTTAAGCTTTTTGAATTTTGCCATGAGGGTAAATGGGAGCCATTACCTGATTCAAAGAGCCGACTCATTAGAGAAACCTCTGATGCTGGGAAAGATTGCGGGCAAGAGGAGACGGGGGTGGGAGAGGATGTGATGGTTGGATGGCATCACTGACTCAATGGACATGAGTTTGATCAAACTCTAGGGCATAGTGAAGGACAGGGAAGCCTGGTGTGCTGCTGTTCAGGGGGTCGCAGAGTCGGACATAACTTAGCAACTGAACAACAACCAGAGGCTGGAGGCAAGAGGGTGAGGTGATTAGATGTGCTTCTTAGGAAGGTCTCTATGGTTACAGGGTGGGAAATGGATTTATTCTTTAAAAAAAAAAAAAGAACACAAGCTATGTATGCTACGTGCCAGGCACTGAGGATTATCAGTGAGCAAAACAGATTCGGCTCCTGTCCATGTGGAATTTGCAACCTGGCAGAGTGAGACATGAGTCAAGTAACCATGTAAATAAGCACGGAACGTGATAAGGCCAATGCAGGGAGGAATGCATGGCTGTGAGTTGATATAAAGTGGGGGTTGCCTTGCGGGAGTCAGAGCTTCCCTGGGAAAGGTGATGGAGGGACAGCGGTGGGAAAGCTTCCAGGACGGGGGGACAGCACAGGTGTAGGAGCCCCAGAGGCCACAGGGGTGAGGGTCAAAGGTGATGGTAAGGTTGGGGAAATGCAAGCATAGATAGTGAAGGAACCAGGGGATCTCCAGGCCAGCCGGTTTCTGGCTTGGCCAAGGTGGACAACAACAGGGAAGGAGTAAGGAAGGGGAGGGAACCGGAAGTGAACCCTGAGTTCAAATATGGTATGTCGGATGAGCCTTCCAAGAGGAGATGGTGAGTGTGTGGTCGGACATAGGGGTCTGCCATGCAGAAGAGCTCCATGGCCAACTGGAGGTGTGGTCATCCCACACATGACTCCCAGGCCAGAGCTCCTCCAATGCGGGCCTTTGGGCCACATACCGTATGCCAGGAGCTATACCCATGGTAGACACAGTGCTTTCCCACTCTGTCCTCTCAGCCAGGCCAGTTCTGCTGGATGTCCATCTGCCAAGGTGCTCAGGGGCTGTGCCTCTCTTCAGCCTCAGCATGAGTTATTATGGGTCTAAAAACCAGTCAGAGCTATGGTCTTTCCAGTAGTCATGTACAGATGTGAGAGTTGGACCATAAAGAAGGCTGAGTGCCAAAGAATTGATGCTTTTGAACTGTGGTGCTGGAGAAGACTCTTGAGAGTCCCTTGAACTGCGAGGAGATCCAACCAGTCCATTCTAAGGGAAATCAGTCCTGAATATTCATTGGAAGGACTGATGCTGAAGATGAAACTCCAATACTCTGGCTACCTGATGTGAAGAGCTGACTCATTAAAAGAGACCCTGAGGCTGGGAAAGATTGAAGGCAGGAAGAGAAGAGGGCAGCAGTGGGTGAGATGGCTGGATAGTATCACCAGCTCAGTGGACATGAGTTTGAGCAGTCTCCAGGAGATAATGAAGGACAGGGAAGCCTGGCGTGCCGCAGTCCATGGGGTTGCAGAGTCAGACACAACTTAGCAACTGAACAACAAGAGCACAGCCAAAGATGGTTATCCTCACTCGACTTGACTGGTTTGGAGTGGGCACATGATGCGGTCTTGATCAACGGGAAGTCTTTGGGGGTCTTCTGGGAACAGTGGTCTCCCTTATGGAAGAGGACACGTGAGGCGAGGTACCTTCCCTCCTCTTGGTGTTCTCATGTCTGTGTGTGATATCTGGAGCTGTAGCACCCGTCCTGAAACCACGAGGAGAGACATCAATGAAATGCTGAGAAGAGCAGAGCAGGAAGATGGAAAGAAGGTGAGTTTTATCCACCGCGACAGAGGGGCCTGGTGGGCTTCAGTCCATGGGCTTGCCAAGAGTCGGACACGACTGAGCGACTTCCCTTTCACCTTCATGCCTTCAGATTAAACGACCATTATTAGCTGAAATTATGAACCCCTCTCCCCTTTTCCTGCCACCTTCATTTACGTTCTAGTCCTGTGGCTAAACACATTCTGACTCAGAAAGTGCTTTATATGTATCATTTTATTTGATCTTCTCAGTAACCCTCTGAGGTTGGTATCACTATTATAGCCATTCTGTAAGTGAAGAAACAGGTTCAGGGCAGGTAAGGGACTTTCCCAAGGTCACAAAGATGGTAAGGTATACAGCTGGCATCTGAGTCAAGGCCGATGTGATTCAAGAGTGCAGCTGGGTGAAAGCCACCATCTTCATTTAAAAGTCTTTCCCTTAACACGTTTTTAGTAGGAAACCATAGCCCTGTTCTTATTTTTCCCTGGAAAACTGTTATTATGGTTGGTGGGAAATTTAGAGTGGGCTGCATTTCTTTGTACACAGTTAATGGCTTTGATTATATGTTTCTGGCTTCTTCATTCTGAGAAAGGCTTCCATTGGTTGTACAATATAATCAAATCATTTCTTGTGTAAACAGCCGTCTGGCACAGAGTCAGCGATGGTTCCATCAGCGGGAAGGTGAAAATGAAACTGTGTTCCCAGCTCCGGAAAGCAATCTGCTATTCAGCAGGAAAAGATCAAGGGTTAATGACACGGAGTTGGGCAAAGGCTGCCGCTGGGGTTCTGAGCATTATCAAGAGGCGGGAACAAAGAAGGGTTGTTAAATGGGTTTGTTACAAAAGTTATTTCCTAATGTAATTCATGAAACGCTTGTCAGAACATTAAGCACATCCTTCGAAAGCACAAGAGAACGTAAAAAAAAAGAACAATAAAAACAGAAAGAAAAGAGGCTTCTGAAAGTCAATTATGAAACTCTTAGGAAAGGTGAATATCCTTAATATACAAAGAGTTCCTACAAAACAATAGGAAAAGGTAAAAACCTTATTATAAAGTTGACTATTCACAAGCGAATAGTCAATAGTCACAAGTGAAGAAATATAAGAGGCAGGCCTACATATGAAGCAAGATCTAGCCTGCTGGTAATCAAGGAACTGCAGATAAAAGCTATAATGATACAGCATTTTCCACCTATCAGACTGACATAAAAAGGCAGTATACTCCACGATGTTCAGTGGGCAGAGATTTTAAAGCACCACAGAAATCTAATTTTGGAGCACTTATCCTAAGGATATAATAAGCCAAGCATTCTCCATGGACGAGGGTGTTCACTGCAGCGTTGTTTATCATAGTGAAAAATTAAGGAAAAACCTAGAAATGCCAAACTATGATGATTCATTAAGTCAACAATGGTAAACATAATAAAGCACCATATTAAAATAAAGTTTTGTTAAAATAGTAATTAAAATGGCAATGTAGAGATGTCTCAACATGTTATAGAGAAAAATTATTTTTACATTTTAATTTTTAAAATTTTATACGTTTCTAAATTGAAGGAGAATTGCTTCACAGGATTTTGTTGTTTTCTGCCAAATATCAACATGAAGAGAAAAAATGTTCCTAACTTGTACTCAATTGTAGGTGCACAGGCTCAAATATTAAAGAGAGCATCCTAAAAGATGCTTACCAAAGATGGCAGCAGAGTTTATTTCTAGGTGGCAAAAATTTCAGTCGCAATTTTTTACGTTCATGTAAGTCAGTTTCTCAACCCTGACACTACTGACATTTGCTATTGTTGCTCACTCTCCGGTTGTGTCCGAATCTCTGTGGCCCCATGGACTGTAGCCCCACCAGTCTTCTCTGTCCATGGGGTTTCCCAGGCAAGAACATTGGAGTGGGCTGCCAGTTCTTCTCCAGGGGATCTTCCAGGACCCAGGGATCGAACTCATGTCTCCTGCACCGGCATGCGTACTCTTTACCAATGAGCCATCAGGGATGGGACCAGACATGTTTTTTTGTTTTTTTTTTTTTTCGGGGGGGTGGGGGCTGTCCTGGGCATTGCAGGCTGTTTAGCAGCATCCCTGGCCTCTACCCACCAGATGCCAGTAGCACCCTGACCCCCCTCCCCAGTCATAGCAACCAGAAGTGCACCCAGACATGGCCACATGTCTCCTGGGGGACAAAACCACAGTCGTTTGAGAAGCACTGTTTTAAATACTTTTCTGCATTATTTAAATATTTTAACAACAAGCATGTATTGTTATCATAATCAGAAAAAACAAACACATTAAAAAAATATTCGGTGAAGTCTTTTGCGGCTTTGTGAATTGGTTGCGGTTTCAGTCAATGGAATTCAATCGAAGAGCAGAAAAATGTGCTCTCTTCCTGCCTTGGGGATGAGGCTCTGGTGAACGATCTAGACATTTGGCAAAGTTCTCCCGGGTTCATCTTTGCTCAAAGAACTTTTCTCCTCCAGATTTTAATATAATTAAACACCAGAGTGGATGTTTTGACTCTCTCGCCATCTCACTCTTTCGTTGGTAGCTGCTCCAATTTCGGTGGGTGCCACACTTCTCTCTGAGCTTTCCTGGTGGCTCGGATGGTAAAGAATCTGCCTGCAATGCAGGAGACCTGGGTTCTCTCCCTGCATCAGGAAGATCCTCTGGAGAAGGGCATGGCAACCCATTCCAGTATTCTTGCCTGGAAAATTCCACGGACAGAGGAGCCTGGAGGGCTACAGTCCATGGGGTAGCAAAGAGTTGGACACGGCTGAGCGACTTCAACGTCAATGTCAATGTCGATGTCAATGAATTGGTTTGCAGTCAGTCTCCTACGTATATTGTCTACAGTCCCAGACTAGCTGATGCATGCCCTTTGATGACAGCAGTCTCTCCCAAACTCAGCATCCACATCATATCAGCAAATACATATTAGCCACATGCTGGATGCCTTTTCATACTGGATGCCAGGTCCAATGCCCGATCCTGGAAAAGCGAGATGACACAAACCCGTCCCTGACCAACATGCAGCCTGGTTGGGTGGGGAAAGGGATGAAGAAAGGACAACAAGGAGGCGACGTGATCTGTGCGGCGACGGCAGGGACGCAGGCCCCAGTCTAGGCGTGGGGTGGAGAGAGGAAGTCCTGGCTGAGCCAGCCTTGGAGGCAGAGTCGGGAGACGGAACGGAGGTCTGGACGGGGGCGCAGCGTGCTTGCCGGCCCGGACGTTTGAGAGACTGCAGTGGGCTCGGGCTTGGGGCAGGGAACCACCTGGAGAAAGGAACTGTTGGAGCAGGGGAGGCATGACTCCAGGGCACATCAGAGCACCCCACACAAAGGGGGCCCGGCAAGGGACTGGGTCCCCAGAAAGAGCACCACAGCTCTGGGGCCTGGACCCTGGCCTCCCCCATTCCTTGATGCAGTCCAGCTGTTGGCAGGGAAGGTAGGAGGTGGGGAGGGGTCACTTGTCGAAGCCCAGCTTTTCCATTCCAAGGCTGGAGAAACTCAGGTATCAGTAGAGATGACACTTCATGACAAATATTCTTTCAGCGGCATTCACTCCACACCAGCCCGACTCTGTTGGAGGGCAACAGTCAACCTGGGCTGTGGTCTAATGGGAGACGGATAATCACCGAATGAGTCTAATATGTAAACTGTTGTCAACCGTGCTCTGGAATCCTCTGTTGAGGTGTTTGACATCTCAGAGAAGTCACAGAAGGCTTCCCGAAGGAGGTAGCACTTGAGCTGAGGACTGAAGACTAACAATGAATTAATTCCTTTGGCAAAGTCAGGAAGGAGAGGGTTTGGGAAGGAGGAAATAGCCTGTGCAAAGGCCCTGTGGCAGGAAGTTACGTATGAGGATGAAGGGCTGATATGAAGGAGTCCTTCCTTAAAAGTCTGAGGACTGTGTTTTGCATGTCAGCAAGCAGGTATGGTGACCACGTTGTAAGGCAGGTCTCACTGTGACCATTTTACAGATGAGGAGACAGGCATAGAGAAGCAAAGTCATCTGCCCAAGGACACACAGCCAGTAAGCAGTGGAAGACAGAACTGAACTCACATTCTTTTATCCTCCCCTGGCATGTCTCTTTGGAGCGTCACCCAGGAGAGGGTGCTTGTCCTTGAGAACTCAGCAGTTCTCAAAGTGTGCTCCAGGGATCTCTGGGGGTCCCCGAGACCTCTCACACAGTTCGCAAGATTCTTTGTCTTTTTCACTCTCATTCTCACAGGAGTATAAAGGGTGGGAAAAGTTCACCACAGGTATTTAGATTCCATGCTGCAACTAAACCTTAAGATATGACCCCTGGTGAGTTTTCGTGCACCACTGAGGAATATTCACAAGATCACAATAGTCTCTGCTTTGCGAAGATGTGCCTTTGTGAAGCTGAGGTTTTGTTTTTCAGATATTTCAACCAAAGCAAAAAAATCACAGCAGATGGAATGCAGAAGCAGATACGTGATCCAGATGTCTTGTATTAGGCTAGTCATTTGAGAGAGGAGCTAAGCTGTAAACAGTGCCACTTTGCTCAGTGCGTGTTTCTGTTCTGAAATGTATAGTTACTTACTATAACAACATGTTAATTATATGAACATGTACTGGAATTATTGTTATTATCAAGTGAACAAGATAAAGATTTTATAAACTTCTTAGTTTTCGTTCCTAACATGAATATCAGTTGATGACAATCCACATAAACAAAAGCTCCTTGAGCTTTTCAATAATTTTAAAAACTGATTTTAAAATCCTGAGACCGAATGTCTGGGAATGCTGCCTTAACTGATAATGCTTCTTCTCCCGCACCCCCGCAGTCCCCGACCCTGACCCCCGGTTTTCTCCCCGTCTCCCCTGTCCCCCTCCCTCCTGGAGGGCAGCCCTGGGCCAGTCAGCGCTCAGTGATTCTAGGAAGGGGGCTGGGCACCAAATCGTGGAGTCCCAGGAGGCTTCCTGGCTTCAGAGTTTCAGAACCAGGGAGATCAGGAAGAACTCATGCTTGTGACAAAGCATCTCACAAAGGGCAAGCCTCCCCCATCCAGAACCAGGGGTGGGGTTCCGGCGGGGGGACCGCCTGGGGTTGAGCCCGAAGAAGCCAGACACCAGGTAGGAATGGCTTCTCCGGGATGCTCTGGGAAGGCCTCCATCCAGCCAGGGAACAGGGAGCGGCCAGAAAACAGCCAAAGGACCCCAGGACACGAGCAGCACGTGGCCCGGCTGGTGGGAGTGAGCCCATCACAGACTCACAACCCTGCTCTCACTCTGGTCCCTGTCACGTCCACCTCACTAAAGCTTGGAAGAGCTGGGAACCCAGGATGGGGAAGTGGTGGGAGGCGGGTGCGGGAATCAATGGTCAGATGGTTTCCACTGGCCTGCCGGAACAATCGCGCAAGATGGAGATTAAGTTCAGCTGTAAAAAAAAACAAAATCCACACGGCTCCAGCTGGTGAACTGGGGCCCGAAGCCACTGTGTGTAGAAGCCCTGCTTATCTGGGGTATGACTCCCTAGCCCGGCCTCTTTCTTTGGGCATCAGAGAGGCACAGTCACTTGCTTCAGGCTGCACAGCAGGAAGGGGCAGCTGGGATCCGCGCTCAGGCTGGGCTCCAGCCCCCACGCCTTTGACCACCGAGCCACGCTGCTAGGGGAGGCTGTTTGTCTACACGGCAGGCAAACCTCTGCCGGAGTGCGGGGCTCAGAGGCTGGACTGGGCTTACAGCCCCTGCGACTGCAGGCTTGGACCCCCAGGGCCCTCGGTGGCGGGGGGCAGAGGGCTGGCTGTTCAGACCCCCAGGGCCCTCGGTGGTGGGGGGTGGCATGGGGGGGGCAGAGGGCTGGCCATCAGCGTAGGCGTGAGGAGCTGGGCTCAGCCCCCGGGACTGGAGGTTTTGACCTCCAGGGCCCTCGGAGGGAAGGGGCAGAGGGCTGGCTGTCAGGACCCCAGGGCTCTCGGGGCAGGGGGGCAGAGGGCTGGTCGTCAGTGTAGGCACCAGGAGCTGGGCTGGGTGCTCTTGCGCAGGCCCTGCCCCAGGTGCCCCTCTGCCTGTGGAGTACCAGGGAGGGGCGGGTGAGGCTGGCAAGACAGGTTCTGCAAGGTTCTCTGCCTGAGCCAGAGGCTTCCCGCACCCTCAGCTTCCCTTCACCTTCACCTTCCCGCTCTTCCTGGAGAGGAGGCTATGCAGGTGCTCCAGAAACAGGCCTGGAGAGGCTGAGAACACAGCCAGAAGTCGCACAGTGGGTTGTGGGAGAGCCACGGCCACACCTGAGACAGCCTGGAGGGAAGCAGGGCCTGGGGTGGGGGTGGGGGGACTGGGTCCCGGCCCCAGCCTCTCCCCGATGAGGGCTCTGGGGGTGCAGACGGGCCCCTGACCCCCTCTCTGGGGGCGCAGGCGGGCCCCTGACCCCCTCTCTGGGGGTGCCGGCGGGCCCCTGACCTCGTCTACCCGCTCACTGTCCATGATACTCCTTATCTCACCACTACATCCAAACCATCGAGACTCTCATTTGATGCCCCAGATTTCTCTGAAATCAGACCACGCCTCCTCACCTCTGTGATCACCCCCTGGGCCAAGCCGCCATCCTCGTCCACCTAAACCGCAGCAGTCTCTCCTCCTCTTCCATCGCTCCCGCTGACCGTCCAGAGGGTTCTGACAGAGCCAGAGTCACAGCGGGTCCTTCCTCCGCCCACAGCCTGCCGCGGCTCTCAACTCCCTCGGGGAAAGTAGAAACGCCTGGCTGTGGCCACAGGCTCCAGTCTCATCCCCACTGTCCACCAACACCACCACCGGCCCCTCCAGACTGGGGCTCCAGCCAGGTGCGACTGTGCTGTTTCTTAATGCCCCACGTTTTGCCCAGAATCATGTCAGAGTCTTTTCGGTATCTCTGCCACTTGCCCCTTCTGCGGACTTGGGGTGAGTCTGTTGAGTGACTGTTAGGATGAATGGGGACAGAGAGGCAGAGCAGGGGTGAGGCCGTGTCAAGTGCGGACGGAGCCCCAGCAACTCCGCGAGCAGGCGGGCACGGCGCCTGTCCTGGTGGAGATGACCGGGGCGGTGGGCGGTGGGGAGGGCGAGCAACCTGACAGTCACAAGACGGTAACGTCAGCTCACTGATGGCGGGTTGTGGGAGCACCTAGAAGACTCCTGACCCCACTGGGAGTGGAAAGGTTGCTCGTGGGTGGCCTGAAAAGGGACTGCCGTACAGGGAGGAGCGGGAGGATGAGAGCAGAGGGCTGGGAGGGAGCTCTCAAAAGGAAAAGCAGCATGAACGCACGCCGGACCCCGTGGCTCCCTCCCAGGGTGACTTTGCTCTCCCCAGGGGATTTGGCTGGGCCTGGAGACGTTTCTGGTGGCCCTAGCTGGGGGGTGGCGTCATGGCAGAGGCCAGAGTGCTGCTGAACGCCACAGCGCACGCTCCCATGGCCTACAGAAAATTCCCACCCGAGGCTGAGCCACCCCGGCCTGGAGGCTGGCCCTCGGGGGACCTAGAAGTTGGGTCTGCCTGGAGCGACAGTGCAAGGAACGCTCAGTAAGACGGGGGAGGGAAAGAGATTCAGCAGCGTCAGGCTTGTGCAGGGATGTGCATTCAGGCATTGTGGGGAGCAGAGGCCCACCAGAGACAGGATTTAGGCTGGGGGCTGGGGGGCTTGCTCAGATTCAGGTTTGGTAAGACACCTCTGGCTGCAGCGTGGACTGGACTCCAGGGGTCCCAGGGTGGAAGGGGGCAAGGACAGGCTGAACTGCCTGAGATTCTAAGCAGATGCCTCTGGCTACGTCTGGAGAAGGGGTCCCAGGGCAGTCAGGCAGCCAGATGAGCAGTGGTGGGGGCTGGGCCGGGGGGGAGCAGGGAGATGGACCAAATTACTTAGGAGGTGAGGGCCCAGGGTAGATGGGGAATGAGAGGCAGAGAGACAGAGAGTTGCTCAGACGCTTCATGGGGCCTGGACATGGGTCCCCACGGGTGTTTCTTTTTGTATCATGGCTCCCAAGGTCTGAGAAGAGGGTGTCGCTGGCAAAAGTCCCAAGTTCCCCAGCCATTTCTCGGAAGCATGAGTTTTTTCTGTCTGACGGGCCTGGGCTCCAGTCCCTCCTCTGCCACCACGCAGCTGGTGGCTTGGGGTGGGTCCTTTCATTGCTCAGAGCCTCAGGCCCCTCATCAGTCAAGTGGGCATAACAGAGGCTTCCTCAGAAGGCTGCTGTGAATTTTAAAATAGGATAATATGTGGAAAGTCCCTGGAACATAGTAATAGCGTTCAATAATTGCCTGCTAACATTATTATCACTATAGTACTATTATTATTACTATTAGAGCACAGAAAATGATCCACGTTAGCTCCCCTCCCCAGTGGGAAGGGCTGGTTTTGGCTTCAGATCACCTGGGGATATCAGAGCCAACACAGACCCACAGACAGAACCCAAGGCCAAGTTCCCAGGCGGATACACCACGGAGACGGTCTAGTCACAATTGACGGTCTGCAAATAAGTTGTGGTTTGGAGGGCGCTGGCATGGAAAGTGGAGGGCTTTGGGGCTGCAGGACCTGAACACCGACCTGGCTCCCTCACTAGGATGCTGTGGGACCTGGCGCAAGCTCCCGAGCCTCTCAGAGCCTCAGTGTCCCCTTCCATCGAGTGAGATGTTCTAGCTTCCTGCACAGGTGGCTGGGAGGTGAAATTGCACCCTCTCTGTTCTATTCTTCAGGATGGTGTCTCGGCCCCTTTGAGAGCTGAGGGCTCGTTGGTGCTGGGCACTTGCCGCTGTTATCTCATGGACCCTTACGCCGACCCTCAGTTGTCCTCCCCGCACCAGTAGAGGGTGCAGAAGCTTGGCCGCACAGCGCCGAGGCCATGACGAGCTTGCCGCCCTCCCAGCCTAGGTGCCCTTCAGTCTTTAGAGACAGTCACTGGGCCCCATGTTCCAAGCCAGGAAAGGGGGGCAGACAGTGGCAGATCCATGGATGCCTGTTGCACGATCAGCTGAGGGTGAAAAACGTGGTTTGGCATTAAACAGAGGAACTGGGACAGCAGCAGCCACTGCACAGCTGGCTTGGCAGGGGGTTGGGGGGGCTGCGCCTCGAGCAGCCTGGAAGGGTCTGGCCGGGGTGCAAAGGTCCCAGCCCCTGTGTGCCTCCCCCACCCCGCCCAGCCCAGCCTCTGCCAGCTGCCTGCCTAGGGTCTGACCCTTCCTCTCTTCATGCCTTGGTTTCCCAGCCAGCAGCAAGAGCAGGGCTTGGCCAGCTCTGTCCTGTCAGAGCCCACCCCAGGGCCTTTGCACTGCAGCTCTCCCTGCCTGGAAGGTGGGAGAACCTTCCCACATCTCTCCTCCTTCAGGACAGTCCCCTCTCAGCCACCCTAGCACTGTCCCGTCACCATGTTCTATTTCTCCAAAGCACCTGTTTACTTGTGTTGAGTCGTCTGCTGTCCATCACCACATTGGAATGTCAGCTCCCAGGAGTCAGGGAGTTTGCGCCTCTGGACACACAGTGTCCAGCTCAGTGCCTGGCCTACAGTAGGTTCTCGATGAGTGAAATAAAAGCCCTGCGTCACTTGGTCCCTGTTTATCACACCCTCTTTGCTCCATAGCTAGGAAGCCATTATACAGATGAGGAAAACTGAGGCAGATGAAAGGGGACACACCCTGTCAGGGACAGTCCCCACCAAGAAAGCACCTGCTACACAACAGCTGCTGAGCCTTAGCGCATAATCCCCAGTTTCTGGGGCTCTAAAGGCAGGCGGCCTGGGTTCAAAGCTCTGCCCTGCCACTCTCTGGCTGGGCGGCCTCCAATGAGTGACTGTGCCTCAGTTTCCTCACCTGTAAAAATGTGATGGTTGTACTTAACTTCCAGAGCTGTTACTGAGAAGGTTGGATGACAAAGTGGAAGTGAAAGTGGCTCAGCCGTGTCTGACTCTTTGTGACCCCATGGGCTATACAGTCCGTGGAGTTCTCGAGGCCAGAATACTGGAGTGAGTAGCCTTTCCCTTCTCCAGGGGATCTTCCCAACCCAGGGATCGAACCCAGGTCTCCCGCATTGGAGGCAGATTCTTTACCACAAGGGAAGCCCAAGAATACTGGAGTGGATAGCGTACCCCGTCTCCAGCAGATCTTCCCAACCCAGGAATCGAACCAGGGTCTCCTACATTGCAGGCGGATTCTCTACCAACAGAGCTATCAGGGTCAGATGAGTTAATACATAAAAAGTAATGTTGAGGTACCAGTACCTGTCAGATATAATGTTCCATAAGATATTTGCTGAATTAATGTGGTAATTATCCCATTTCACAGATGGGAATATTGAGGCATAGGGAGGTGAAGCTAGGTGAGGAGTGGAACGGGGTATTGAGTCCATGTCTATTCAACTCTAAAGGCCACCCTTGGGCAAAGGAGGTAACTGGGGGAGAATCTAGGTCTCCAGACTCCCGGGTGGTGGAAAACCAGTGACTCGAGGGACTTCTCTAGTGATCCAGTCATTAAGACTCTGTGCTTCCAAAGCAGGAGGGGAACGTTCGGTCTTCGATCAGAGAACGAAGGTCCCACATGCCACAGGGTACAGCTAGAAAATTTTAAAACATAATAAAACCGAATGACTAGAATCGAGGGTCCCACCTCAGGGTGGGGGCAGGCACTGGTGATGACCCCGTCAGAGCCCTGAGAAGCCCCTCGCCACCACTCTCCGTCCATGTGGTCCGAGCGGAGTTGACCTCCTCTCCGGCATTAAGGATGGTCACCTGACCTTTGTCACAGAGCCGGCTATGGCCACAGCGTTTGGTTCATTGATGGCCACACAACCCCGCCTAAATGAAAACTGGTCCTGGGACTTTCATAGGAAATGTTGAGAAACGACACTCACTTCTTCTGAGTTACTGGCCTGATAAGGTAACAATAGCAGGCGTAATAGTAGTAGCAATAAAATAATAGCCAATATTCTAGAGCAGTAAGTGTATTCAGTGCTGTTTAGAGCTTCACAAACATTAATTAACTCAATTCATCTTCCAGAGAGACAAGGAAAACTGACGACGCCATTCGAGCACCTGGATCCAGCAGTGTCTGAAGCAAGCTCACCCCTGAAGTTTGTTTCTTTTTTTTAACATGACCCAATAAATCCTCTTTTGCTTAAACTGGTTTGAGCCGGGTTTCTGTCCCTGACTAATCCACCTGCCTTCCGGACATTATCTAAGCTTCCATCTCCCCATCATTACTGTAGCTGCGGCGGCACGCCCATTAACTGTTTCATGCCTGTCGCTGACTCACAGGTTTCCGCTGTAGTTCTTGGTCCCTCCTGCCCATACAGAGGCCCCAGGTCTGCCCCAAGTGGGAGACTGGCTGTGCAGGTGATACACACACCCTAGTTCCAGGAAGGAGCTCTGTGGGGTTTGCTTGGCTCCCAAACAGGCCTCGTTATGAGTGTGATGCCTGTTAATACACAGTCCCAGCTCCCGCGCCAGGCCAGCTGTTTTGCACACATGGTGATCTCATCCGGCCGTCCCGACACCCTGCGAGGCAGGCACTGTCATCCCCGTTTTAAAGACGAGGCAAACGAGGGTCTGAGAAGCAAGGCCTGAGTCACACAGCTCCCAGCTTCTCAGCTGGGCCCCTTCCAGGACACAGGGCTCACTGCTCTCAAAGTCAACTTGGTTTAGAATACCTGTGTTGAGTCTATATGTATGGAAAATGCATATCTGCAGGTGTTAGATAGGTGTGGAATCCACATGTGCGTAGAATGTGGGTGAGTCATATATGTGTAGACACTGTATGTGTGTATAGAACATATCTAGAACTATATGGATGTGGAATACGTGTGGATATGTATAGACTAAACGTATGTAGAATACACGTGTGTGTGCATATAATGGATGAAAGGGTCTATATGCACATGGAATGTATGTGTATATACGTGTAAACTCTCTGTGTGTAATATACATATAAAATGTATGTGTATGTAGGCTATATTGACACACACACACATATATATATAATAAATGGAAACGGTCTATATGTGTGTAGAATAGGGCTTCCCTGGTGGCTCAGCTGGTAAAGAATCCACCTGCAATGAAGCAGACCTGGGTTCAATCCCTGGGTTGGGAAGATCCCCTGGAGAAGGGAAAGGCTACCCACTCCAGTATTCTTGGGCTTCTCTGGTGGCTCAGCTGGTAAAGAATCCACCTGCAATGTGGGAGACCTGGGTTTGATCCCTGGGTTGGGAAGATCCCCCTGAGAAAGGAACGGCTGCCCACTCCAGTATTCTATGTATATATTCTATATATACCCATTAATATATATGTAATAAATGGAAAGGGTCTATATGTGTGTAGAATATAGATGTGAAAATTTTATATGAATGTTAAAATATGTGCACGTGTGTATATGTATAAAATCTGTGTGTATGTAGAATACATGAATGTGTGTGAAATGCAGGTGTGAAATCTCTGTGTATGTAGAATGCGTGTGTATGTGTAGGATCTATCTGTATGGAGAGTGTGTGAGAGTGTGTGTGTGTTTGGAACCTCCTGGGCTTGCCTGTCCTGCGTCTCTGGGGAGCAGGCAGGCTGCGCAGTGAGAGGAGACAGTGAGCAGTCTCCCCAGCGCCACCTCTGCCATCCTGGGCCGCGGTCACCTCCCCTGTCCTGGGCCGCGGTCACCTCCCCTCTGCTCTGCTGCCGTCACCTCCCTCCTGGCTTCCCTGCTTCCTTCCCTCTCCCAGCCCACAGTCCGTTCTCTGCCTTGGGCCACAGGGATCCCGTTAGCGTCTAGACCAGATCAGGACTCCATGGCTCCCACCTCGGAGTAAGACCAAAATCCTCACTAGAGCCCACAAGTTCCTGCCTGGCCCCTCGGGACATTCCTGGCCTCATCAGTTTCCTTCGTGGCCCCAGGAGCAGTGGCCTCGGTCACGCCAGGTGCTTCCCTGCCTCAGGGCCTTTGTACTTACAGTTCCTCTGCCTCAAATATGACTTCTCTCAAGTTTTTAGCTGAAATGCCACCTCCTCATACAGGCCTTCCCTGACCATCCCATCTAAAACACCACCCTGATTCTCTCTGATTCCTCATCCTGCGTCGAGGTCCCAAAGATTCTTCCCCTATGGCATTCCGAGCTGAGTATGTGGCTTATCCCTCATCGCCTGTCTCTCCTGCTAGAACTTCAACTCTGGGGTTGCAGAGACTGTGCCTCCCCCGGCCTCACTGAGCACACCAAGTCCCCAGCCCCTGGTCCACGAGGGAAGGGGTACTAGCCGGTCACAAACCTAGCCACGATTCAGGTCACATGGCCTCTAGAGCCACTCGGGATTTTCACACCTGGTCTCTTCCCACGACTGTCTTCTCTGCATAGGCCCCTTCTTGACCTGGAGACTGCCTCTCTTGCCTCAAGAAAAGGCTAGAACTTTCTCCTGGGGGCTATTGATGTCCTTCCTAACTCCTCCGTCCTGGCCTGACTGCGGAGGGGTTCTATCCCTGCAGGTCCACGGGGTCAGAGAGCAATGGCTCCTTGCCCAGCCTGCCCTTCCAGGACCACGGCCATCTTTTTTGTGCTCACAGGCTTCCAACTCTTCTTCACAGAGGTGAGGGAGGGAAGAGGAAGGGGGCAGGAAAACAGCCCCCACCCTGCCACGCGCAGGCACCGCCGGATTCCAGAAACTTCACACACAGACACAGCAGACGGTGCTGGACTTGGCCTGCCGGGCTCTGGTGCTGGTCTGAACCACACGCTCACCTGGCTCGTTTCCTTCTTGTTTGGGGCTGCTGCTGCTGCTAAGTCTCTTCAGTCGGGTCCAACTCTGTGTGACCCCATAGATGGCAGCCCACCAGGCTCCCCCGTCCCCGGGATTCTCCAGGCAAGAACACTGGAGTGAGTTGCCATTTCCTTCTCCAACACATGAAAGTGAAAAGTGAAAGTGAAATCACTCAGTCATGTCTGACTCTTAGCGACCCCTTGGACTGCAGCCTACCAGGCTCCTCCACCCATGGGATTTTCCAGGCAAGAGTACCGGAGTGGGTTGCCATTGCCTTCTCCGTATTTGGGGCTAGAGGTTATCAAACAGAACTTTTCTCGGCTTGCATCTCATTGTTTATTTTTAAAAGGAGCAAAAAGGGAAGTGTCGGGAACAGCACCCTCCACCAGGGCGCCGCTGAGCCCCAGGGGGGAAATTCTGTCTTCTGGGGCAGCCCCAAGCACTCTGCGGGAACCCGGCGTTCCAGGTAGGTGAACACCCGGGCAGCTGAGGCTGACCTCCTCAACCAGGGAGTGGAAGAGCGTGGCCTGTGGTTGGCTCTGAGCTCTGTTATGCAAACGCGTTTAAATGTTATCAACTTTGAGATATAACACCCATACCATACAACATGTGCAGTTCAGTGGTTCTGGGCACATCCGTGGTTGGCACAACCATCACCACCATCCATTCTACCTCCCCAACCCGTGAGCAGTCATTTCCCACTCCCCCTCCCTGCAACCCCTGGCAACTCCGGATCAACTTTCTGCTTCAATGGATTTGCTTCTTCTGGATGTTTAATGTGAATGGAATCAGACAGTATATGGCCTTCTGTGTCTGACTTCTTTCACTTGACATCATGTTTGCAAAGTTCGTCCACCGTGAGTCATGAATCGGTGCCTCTGAGTCGGGTCTCAGCTGCGGCAGGATGGCCCTTCGCAGCAGCCTGGGGGATCTTTCATTCATGCACCCCGGTGTCTCTCTGGTTGCGGGCTCGGGCTGTCTAATTGTGCCTCACGGGCTCCAGAGCACATGGACTCACGAACTGTGGTGCAGGGGCTTAGTTGCCCCTCAGCAAGTGGGATCTTAAGTCCATACCCAGGGGTCAAACTTGAGTCCCCTGCCTTGGAAGGCAGATTCTGAACCACCGGACCACTAGGGAAGTTCCACTTCATTCCCTCTTAATGCTAAGTGGTGTCCGTTGTATGGCCAAACCGCACTTTGATCCAGTTCTCAGCTGATGGACACCTGGATCATTCCCACCTTTCTGCCTTCTATGAAGAGTCCGGTCATGAACGTTCATGTGCAAGGTTTCGTGTGGATGTGTGTGCCTGCTCAGTCAATGCAGTCGTGTCTGACTCTGTGACCCCATGGACTGTAGCCCCCAGGCTCCTCTGTCCATGGGATTTCCCAGGCAAGGATACTGGGGTGAGTTGCCATTTCCTACTGCAGGGGATCTTACCAACCCAGGGATCGAACCCATGTCTCTTGCATCTCCTGCACTGGCAGGTGGATTCTTTGCCACTGCACCACCTGGGAAGCCACACAGGTTTTCAATTCTCTTGGGGATATACCCAGGCGTGGGCTTCCTGGGTCATATGGTAACTCTGTTAAATCTTTCAAGGAAGCACCAGACTGTTTTCCAATTGGCTGCATCGTTTTTACAATCCCTCCAACAGAGTATGGGGGTTCCGATGGCTCCCTATCCTCGCCAGTGCTTGCTACTGTCTGTCTTTTGGGACTGAAAGGTGCAGGGGAAGCAGGCCAATGCTTTCTCTTAGTCAGAAACATCTAAAAGTTGAGAGTCGGCCTAAAGATCTGGATTTCTGACTTCTTTTGAGGACAATGGTTCTCTGGCATGACTGGGGCAAGCTCACCGTGGAAGCTGACTCATGGTCATCCCTCCAGGTCACCATGGTCCTCACCCAGCCACTTCCCTTGGTGCAAGGCTCATGACTTCTCGGCTCATCTGTAATGCTCGTCTGAGTCCAGCTGAGATTTGCAAAGACAGGGAGCCTTCATCACGCAGCCTTTTTTGGAATCACCTTCCCTCAAGCCAACTGGGAGGTAAACTGCAAATGTGTTTTAAGTCACAGTATTCCGCACTGAGGCGTTGTATCCGAATGATGGTCCTGGAAGAATTCTACTATAGAAATATCTGGTTGATGAGCGAATAAACCAATGATACATTTTAAAACAAAAATTGCAGTTTTCTTCTTCCTAATGTTTTCTTTTACAAAAGTGTTCTGTTAAATATCTAACTAATCGTGATTGAAGTTCCATACCAGACTACTTAGGCTCACATTGGGGGTCCTCTACCTTTTAGCATGTTACTCACCCTCTCTGGGTTTTGTCTTCCTCATTTTGGAAATAAGTAAGAAATCGACCCCAAAGTTAGTCCACATAGAATGTACTCAGTACACTGTCAGGATTGAGAGCTATCATCATCATCACTTCTGTTTTCATCTGTGAAATGGGCCAGGGGCTTCCAGAACAAGGGTAGACAGAGGTGCCGTCTCGGGGTGACTCAGGTTCTAGGCTACAAAGTGAAGGGTTCACAGGAAGGGACACGGTTCCTCTGAGAAATGACAAGGAACCAACTGCTTGATGAGTATGAGAGGAAGTGAGTGAACGGTGGTGAGCAGGGGCTGGAAAATGCACGCTTGCTCGAGTTGCTTAATCTATCCAGTGACAGGGAGGCCCTCTGATCGCTGGGGGAGCCAGGTATGGGTCCTGGGGTCAGGAAGGTGACCAGTGCACAGAGTGGAGAGGCTGGGGAGTCTGCCCAGTGAGGCAGAAGCCCCAGGCCTGAATGCTGTAGGTGCTGCAGAGCATGGAAGGATCCCACGACCTCCAGCACTGGAGGCCTGGAGCAGTGGCGATGACGCAGGGTCTTTGGAAGGAGGCCTGAAGGCTGCCTTGGCCTTTTCTGGCTTAATGCCAGTGTTCTTCCACCTCTCACCTTCCCGAGGCCCTTCTCCCTTCACGTCTAAGGAGAAAGACACTTCTCTGTCAAGCTGGCAATGTGGTGGCTTCCCTGAACCTCAGGAGACTCCCAGGGCCTCATGCTTCTCCTTGAAGTCTCTTTACCTGCTTTGGCAGAATCCTTCCTCTCCACCCCAGTCTCATCTCTTGAGGCTGCCAGTCTCGTTCTGCACCCGATTCACACTGGGTATGCCCAGGTTCCTCCTTCCCTTGGTCCAAGTAATAACAACAGGAAGGGTTCCCTTCCTGTGAACGCTTCACCCTGCAGCCTGGAACCTGAGTCACCCCGTGATGGCACTTCCGTTCACCCTGGTTCTGGAAGCCCCCGGCCTGTTTCACAGATGGAAACAGAAATGACGATGATGATAGCTGCCAGTTCTAACAGTGTCCTGAGCACGTCTTACATGGACTAAGTTTGGGGTAGATTCCTTGCTTATTGTTATTTCCCAAATGAGGGAAGAATAGTGAGTGATAGCCCATGTTTGCTGAGCACTTAGCGTGCTCCTGGCATGCGCCTGTTACTTTACAGAATAGAACTCATCTCATTCATCCTTATAACACCCTGGGAAATTGGAGGCCCCATTACCACCCCCAGCTCACAGATGGGGAAACTGAGGCCCTGAGAGGCCAAGTCTGAACTCCACGGAGGAACTGGAAGCTGCTCCTGGAAGGCCTCCTGCCTGAGCCCTGAGTTCATCTCCAGGCCACAGAATATGTCCGGCAGCCAGGTGAGGACCCAGGAGTCCGGTATCTCTAGCAAGAATGAGTCCCTCTGCATTATTTAGGAGGCAGGCGAGAAATGTCAAGAGCGACTTAGAAGCAACAATACATCTTGGGATTTAGCACATTGATCCAGTGCTCTTGGCTACGAGGAGTAAAAATTCAATCAAAAGAGTCTCAAGGGTTTCCCTGATGACTCAATGGTAAAGACTCCTCCTGCCAACACAAGAGACATGGGTTCAGTCCCTGATCTGGGATGATCCCACGTGCCATAGAGCTACTAAGCCTGTGTGCCACAACTATTGAGCCTGTGATCTAAAGCCTGAGCTCCACAACGAGAGAAGCCACTGAGATGAGAAGCCCGTGCTCCAGAACTAGAGAGTAGTCCCCGCTCTCACCAACCAGAGAAAAGCCCGTGCGGCAACCAAGACCTGGCAAAGCCAAAAATAAACACATACTAAAAAAAAAAAAAAGAAGAAAGAATGTTATAAAATGAGAGGCTTCAAAAACAAGGGAATGATTATCTTGTAGCTCGGAAGTTTGGAAGTGATGAGGAATCGGGGATTGGTTAGTGCAGCAGTTTAATAACATCAACAAGGACCCACGCCCTAGACTGGGGCTTTGCCCTCCAGCTGCCTCTCCTCATTGGCTCAAGCCGGCTGCAAGCGCCATGGCCTCTCCCCAACCCTAGAGGGACAGAGCCCATTCCTCCCCTTTATCTAAGAATGTTCCTATATTGGGATGGTCGAAAAGTTCATTTGAGTTTTCCATAAAATGGTATGGAAAACTTGCATGAACCTTTTGGCCAACCCAATATAATTTTTTTTAATGTTGGTATCATTGAGAACTCCACACAATGCTGCTTTATCAGTGCTCTTTTTATTTTAGCGAGAGCATCTAACATAAGATCTGTCCATTACTTTGTCAACAAAGGTCCGTCTAGTCAAGGCGATGGTTTTTCCTGTGGTCATGTATGGATGTGAGAGCTGGACTATAAAGAAAGCTGAGCGCCGAAGAATTGATGCTTTTGAACTGTGGTGTTGGAAAAGACTCTTGAGAGTCCCTTGGACTGCAAGGAGATCCATCCAGTCCATTCTGAAGGAGATCAGTCATGAGTATTCATTGGAAGGACTGATGTTGAAGCTGAAACTCCAATACTTTGGCCACCTGATGCGAAGAGCTGACTCATTTGAAAAGACCCCGATGCTGGGAGGGACTGAAGGCAGGAAGAGAAGGGGACGACAGAGGATGAGACGGTTGGATGGTATCACCGACTCAATGAACATGGGTTTGGGTGGGCTCCAGGAGTTGGTGATGGACAGGGAGGCCTGGCGTGCTGCGGTTCATGGGGTGGCAAAGAGTCGGACACAACTGAGCGACTGAAGTGAACTGAGCTATCCTTTTATCAAACTTCTTAGTGTACAACACAGTGCAGTTAACTATAGACACCCTGAGGTGGAGCAGATCTCAAGAACTGAACTCCTCCTAGACAACCGAAACTTCACACCTGTTGAATAGCAACTGCCCACGTGCCCCTCCCTCCAGACCTGGTCAGCCACCACTCTACTCTGCTTCTACGAGTTCCACCAGTCTAAATGCTCAGGTAAGTGGACTCTTACGGCGCTCGTCCTTCTGTGACTCGCTCAGTGTACTTAGCATAATGACAACGGTCCAGCACTCCCACTACTTTGAATTTATCCAAAAGAATTGAAATCAGGATCTCCAAGAGGTATCTGCGCGCCTTCGTTCTTCGCCGCGTTATTCATGATAGCCAAGATGTGAAAACAACCACACATCCGTTGACAGAGGAATGCATTAAGGAAATGGGGCATACACACACCACGGGATGTTAGTAAACCGTATAATGGAAGGGACTCCTGTCTTGTGCCAAGTGAAATGCCCCTCTGTCTCTTTCGACAAGCAAGGAAGCCTTTCCCAGAAGCTCCCAGCAGATTTCCCGGCATGTATCATCGACCAGAATCATGTCCCTTGCCCTACCCTGAGTCCCTGAGATGCGGGGATTTCCTGGGCAAAATGAGGGTCTGTTAGGAAGGCTGACATGAGGATTAGCTGGTTATTGCTACCAGCACCTCTTCCTTGAACTACCTGCTTTCTTACACCTGCCTGCATTTCTGTGCTATTCTGACCTCATTCTCCCCTTTCCTCATAAATTCCATAAACTCACAATGTTTCTCCACCAAATCCCCTTCCTGCTTAACTTGGTCCGATCTGACCCTGGCTGAGACGCCTGAATTCCCTCAGCGATCACCAGCCCCACTGTCACGCATTATCGTTGCTGGTACTTACTGAGTGCTTGCTCCGTGTGAGGGCCTATGCAAAGCTCTTTGCCTCCACCAGCAGTTCTCAACCAAGGGTTATTTGCCCCGCAGGGGACGTTTGGCAATGTCCAAAGACACCTGTGATTGTCACAACGTGGGGCAGGGATTGCCACTTGCATCTAGTGGGCAGAGAAGTAAGGGAAGCTTCTAATCTAATTGACCATGACCTCAAGTGCAGAGGATGAGCCGGCCCCAGATGCCAGCAGTCAGCAGGCTGAGAAAGCCCCTCTTTACCAGTTCTGGAGGGAGGACTCCTCATTACAATATTTTAGAGAGGAATTCCGGTTCAGAATGTCCGTCACGCCCAGACTGAAGACTCTCGCTTTACACTGTCGAGCAGAGAATGGCCGAGAAACATTGCTGTGTGCCCAGCACCACGCTGAGCGGCTGTGGGGCCAGAGGCTCAGCCTCAAGCCTCAGGGTTCGAGCCCATTTTCCTTCTTTATCCTGTTTGCCTCCTGCCATGTTCCGAAAGTTGCTTGAGGCAGCTAGAGCCTGGGATCATTATCCAGGAGAGAGAAAACAGATGAATACTGTATCAGCTCTGTAAGCAAATATTCAAAGCAGTTCCTCAACAAGGGAATTTCACTTGGGATCATGAAGGAACGGGCAGTGAGATGGCAAGAGATTTATACAGAAGAAAGTTCGTGTATTTCTCAGGAATTCTTACAGCTGTAAGCAATGGAAATCCAATACGAAGTTCATTTTAAAGAGAGAAGTAGAAAGGACTTCCCTGTGGCTCAGTTGGTAAAGTGTCTGCCCACAATGTGGGAGACCTGGGTTCAATCCTTGGGTCAGGAAGATCTCCTGGAGAAGGAAATGGCAACCCACTCCAGGATTCTTGCCTGGGAAATCCCATGGACGGAGGAGCCTGGTGGGCTACAGACCATGGGGTCGCAAAGAATCAGACATGGCTGAACGACTTCACTCACTCACTCAGAAAGAAAAACAAATTGACTTATAGAACTGAGTCAACTTTGGCCACCTCATGCGAAGAGTTGACTCATTGGAAAAGACTCTGATGCTGGGAGGGATTGGGGGCAGGAGGAGAAGGGGACGACAGAGGATGAGATGGCTGGATGGCATCACGGACTCGATGGACGTGAGTCTGAGTGAACTCCGGGAGTTGGTGATGGACAGGGAGACCTGGTGTGCTGCGATTCATGGGGTCGCAAAGAGTCAGACACGACTGAGCGACTGAACTGAACTGAGTTCAGGGCTATTCCAGCTTCAGATACGGCTGGATCCAGGCTTACCCACGCTGCTTTTAAGACTCAGGCTGGCCCCACCTTGCACCTTGCCGTGTTGGCTGTATTTCCAGGCAGTCTTTGCTCTCACGGTGGCTCAGGGGCCATGGCTCCACCAGGCTAAGATCCCACTAGCTCAGCGACTTCAAGCAACCATTTCTTCTCTTCTGTTCCACAGAACTGAGTTCTGTTGGCTTTGACTAGATCATGTGCCTACCCCTGAACCAATGGAAGTAGCAGGGGCCTGGGAAGCTTTGATTGGCCAGATCTGGACCACCAGTCTACCCCTGGGGCTGGGGCCAGCTCAGCTGATGGGATGGTGCACCCCAGGGAGGACATCAGTGTATTCTCCAGGAGGAGGAGAAACAGGAACTGGGTGGGCCCAGACCACGGGGAACGCAGCATCTTCAGCGGTCCACCCACCAAATCTAACAAGGACCCATGTTGAGCCTGGCATCAAGCCCAGAAATAAATCTGGCGCCTTTCTGCCATCTGGGAGGAGAGAAAAAGATAAGCAAGTATAATTCAGTGCACCGTGAGGGGCTTCCCTGGTGGCTCAGTGGTAAAGAACCTGCCTGCTTACATAGGAGACACGGGTTCTATCCCTCATCCAGAAGGATCCCACAAGTCGTGCAGCAACCAAGCGCAGTGTGCCACAGCCATCGAGCTCGAGAGCCCCGGAGCCACAGCTACTGAGCCTGCCTGCTGCAACAACTGAAGCCCACACATCCTACAGGCTGCACTCCGCAACAGGGGAGTCACCACGATGAGCAGCTGCACACCGCGACTAGAGACAGCCCCCGCAAGGCAGCGACGACCCAGCACAGCCACAGATCAGTCCAGTTCAGTTCAGTCGCTCAGTCGTGTCCGACTCTTTGTGACCCCATGAATCGCAGCACACCAGGCCTCCCTCTCCATCACCATCTCCCGGAGTTCACTCAGACTCACGTCCATCAAGTCCGTGATGCCATCCAGCCATCTCATCCTCGGTCGTCCCCTTCTCCTCCTGTCCCCAATCCCCCCCGGCATCAGAGTCTTTTCCAATGAGTCGACTCTTCGCATGAGGTGGCCAAAGTACTGGAGCTTCAGCTTTAGCATCATTCCTTCCAAAGAAATCCCAGGGCTGATCTCCTTCAGAATGGACTGGTTGGATCTCCTTGCAGTCCAAGGGACTCTCAAGAGTCTTCTCCAACACCACAGTTCAAAAGCATCAATTCTTCTGCACTCAGCCTTCTTCACAGTCCAACTCTGACATCCATACATGACCACAGGAAAAACCAAAGCCTTGACTAGATAAATGAAACTAAAGTTATTTTTAAAAGGCGCTGTGTGATATGTCCTGGGAGAAAGAAATAAACAAAGGGCTAAAGACATGGGAGGCAAGACCTTTGCACTCATCCCTGAGGAGAGAAGCGGTACTCAGCTGGCGGGAACAGCTTCGGTAAGGCTGAGGAGGTGGGACAGGACGAGGTGTGTTTGAGGAACCAAGAGCCATCCACTTGATTTCCACATAGGGGACGAAGCTGCAGAAGTCAGGGTAGATGGGTCAACCCAAGTGAAGCTTTTGGACTTTATCCAGGTGGCAGTGGGGAGCCATTGATAGTTCTAGAGCAGAGACGTGATCCAGAGTTGCGCTTTCTTTTTATTTTTAATGTTTACTCATTTGGCTGTGCCAGGTCTTTGTTGCAGCATGCAGGACCTTCGGTGGGACTTTTCTGTTGCAGCACACGAATCCCCTGGAGGAGGAAATGGCAACCCACTCCACTATTCTTGCCTGGAGAAGTCCATGGACAAAGGAGCCTGGTGGGCTATAGCCACAGGGTCACAAAGAGTCAGACATGAATGAGTGACTCTCTCTCGCTCTCTCTTACACACACACACACACACACAAACACACACGGTCTCTCTAGTTGTGGCACACAGGCTCTGGAGCACGCGGGCTCAGTTTTCCGAGGCATAAAGTAAAAGTCGCTCAGTTGTGTCTGACTCTTTGTGACCCCATGGACTATACAGTCCATGGGATTCTCCAGGCCAGAATACTGGAGTGGGTAGCCTTTCCCTTCTCCAGGGAATCTTCCCAACCCAGGGATTGAACCCAGATCTCCCACATTGGAGGCAGATTCTTTACCACAAGGGAAGCCCAAGAATATTGGAGTGGATAGCGTACCCCGTCTCCAGCAGATCTTCCCAACCCAGGAATCGAACCAGGGTCTCCTGCATTGCAGGCAAGACTTTACCAGCTGAGCCACCAGGGAAGCTCTGATGCATGTGGGATCTTAATTCACCCACTAGGGATCGAACCTGGGTCCCCGGCACTGCAAGGCAGATTCTTAACCACAGCACCACCTGGGGAGTTCCAGAGTTGTGCTTTCTGAAGATGAACTGTGGAGCAGAAGGGCTGCAGCACAGAAAGGCCGGGAGGAAACTTGGGTGGCTGTCGCAATTGTCCTGGTGCAGGTACCGGGCACTGGGGCGGGACAAAGGCCTCGGAGAGGTGGCAGGCCGTGGTTTTCCTCGCTCATCTGCCCACAAAGCTCCTCAACTCAGTCATGTTCCCTAAACCGACAGCAGTATCTGCTCCCACCTCCCGGGAACGGGAAATGGTCCCTCCAGCCTCCCAGTTACTTGGACCAGAAAGCCTAGAGCTGGCCTGCTAGCCTCTCTTTGCTCTGTGACCCCTACAGCCCTTGCAGGCAGTGCCGTTGGCTCTGACTTTCAAAATACACCCTGAATGCCACTTCTCACCACCCCTGTGCCCATCACCCTGGGTGGTGTTACCCCCCAGCCCCCATCTGCACCCTGTCTCTCCCACCCCAGCCCCGTGTATTCTCTCAGAGCAGCCTGGCGGATCCTTCAAAGAGACAAAGCCCCTTTTGTTACAGGAATTGAAAGGCACTTCCGGCACTGTCCTGCCCGGAGCCCTCCAGTGGGACTTCATCGCCCCAGAAGGAAACCCAAAATTCCCTGGCCTGGAAACCCAAAATTCCCTGTACCCTTTGACCCCGTGACCCCTTTGACCTCCTCCCTCAGCTCTCCCGGGCTCACTCAGCTCCAGCCCCACCACCCTCCACTGCATTCTGCAAACATTCTGTACTCGAGGTCTTTTCATGGTCCCCAGGGAAAACGGCACGTAGTAGGGTGCTTAGCAGACGAGGGGGTGTGAATGGAGAACCATGAGATAGAGGCCTGAACCCTGATGGGGCCTGAGAATAGGATGGGGGCCCGTGGGCGGACCCCAAGCTGTCCAGTTAGGCTGAGTGGGGCCCCAGCTGGTCCCCGAGGAAGGGACCGTGGCCACCCCGGCCAGCCCCACACCCCGCTTCTATTGACCTGTGTGGTGCCCACCTCGTGCCCTGGGCCAGGAGTCAGGACAAACGTGGAAGGCAAGGCAGGGACGGGCCTGGTCCCTTCTCCAGCTCCTGGACCCCTCTCCAGCTCCCACTCCCCTCTCCAGCTCCTGGGCCCCTCTCCAGCTCCCGGCCCTCCTCAGGATGCAGGGACGCTGAGTGCAGGTGGCAGGGGGCTGGACACAATGACCTTGAGAAGTCACTATGTCATCCATTTGGTCTTGGCGGTCTCCCTTCATTCTTGCCTCGACAGGCTGAAAGATCACGAAGCCATCTCTTCGACAAAGCATGTGGACTTGACAAATATTTGCCCAGCGGCTCTTTGTGCCAGGAACGCGGTCAGGGGACATTTTCGCCGCAGCTGCCAGCTGGCTTACCCCGCTTCCCCGCGAACCAGAGGGCTCTGCTTGGTGTTACCCAGAGGGGGACAGGGGTCCTGGGAAGTGGGGTGGTGGGGCTCCAATACTTGGGGATGTTCACCAGCGCCCGATACCCGCAGGAGCCAACCCACTGCGAGCCATGGGTACTAAAGACAGAAAATATCCGACTTGCTTGGTAGCCCAGCGGTTGAGACGCCGTACGTCCACTGCAGAGGGCACAAGTTTGATCCTTGGTCGGGGAACTGGGATCCCACAAGCTGTGTGGTGTGGCAAAAAAAAAAAAGACAGGAACCACTGGGTTCAGCAGATCAGATGTACAGGACAAATGGCAGAAAAGAGACTGGGACCCTAATTCCTAGGTACGCTGCCTGGGTTTCTGTGCTTCCAAATACCCATGTCCAAGCCCATTCCCAAGTTAATAATTACAGCTACACTCATGTTCCACCCATGTGCCAGGCCCTAGTCCAGTATCTCATACCAATTACCTGGCTTCATTCATTCGACAAAAGTTCACTGAGCACCAACAGTGTTCTGGTTGTTAGTAATGACCCAAACACCCAAACCTCCTGCTTTCCTGGAAATGACACTCTAGTGCCATGACAAGCTAATATAACACGTCCTGTGTGCAGCTTCCCTGGTGGCTCAGATGGTGATGAACTGTCTGCAGTGCAGGAGACCTGGGTTTGATCCCTGGGTCGGGGAGATCCCCTGGAGAAGGAAATGGCAACCCACTCCAATATTCTTGCCTGAAGAATTCCATGGAGTCAAGGAGCCTGGCGGGTCACAGTCCGTGGGGTTGCAAAGAGTCGAACGTAACTGAGTGGCTAACACATTTTCATGTGTATTAGAAGGTGCTTGGAGAAAAACTAAGTAGACAGGGATCCTGTAATGGGGAGGGTCATCAGTGGCATCACACTTTACAGGTGAGTACTGTCATCACCCGCATTTTGCAGATGAGGAAATTGGGGCCCAGAGAGGCTGTGCGACTTGCCCAAGGTCACACAGCTCTTAAGTGTCAGAGATAGGATTTGAACCCAAACCCGGTGGCTCCAGAGTCCTGGCTCCTGAGATGATGAGGAGCCTAGTCCCCTGCCTTTAGCACAGGCACCCGCATAGCCATGGGACAGGAAGGGGCTCAGGGAGGAAAGGCCGCCAAGACCAGCTCCCAGATGTGCAGCCTTGGAAGGCATTTCTCCTGCCTGGGCCTCACTTTGCACTTCTGCAAAACGGGGAGCTGCAATTCTTTTTTTTTTTTTTTTTTTTTCCAATTAATTTATGTTTTATTGAAGGATAATTGCTTTACAGAATTTTGCTGTTTTCTGTCAAACCTCAGCATGAATCAGCCATAGGTATACATGTATCCCCTCCCTTTCGACCCTCCCTCCCATCTTCCTCCCCATCCTGCCCCTCTAGGTTGATCCAGAGCCCCCGTTTGAGTTTCCTGAGACCTACAGCAAATTCCCATTGGCTGTTTATTTTACATATGGTGATGTGAGTTTCCATGCTCCTGTTTCCATGCATCTCGCCCTCTCCTCCCCTCTCCTGTGTCCATAAGTCTATTCTCGATGTCTGTTTCTCCACTGCTGCCCTGTAAATAAATTCTTCAGTTCCATTGGAGCTGCAGTTCTTGCCTAGAGTGGGGGCACCCCAGGGTGACCCCCAGCAGCTTTCATACTTGCCCTGCAATCTATCCTCTACCAGGGGCACCTCCATAATAGACCTCGTCACTCCCCAGCACGAACACCCTGATGGCTCCACCGCACTAGGAACAAAGTTCGGGCTGCTCTCCCTGCTGGGGTGCTCTCCGCTCGCTCTCCCTGCTGCGGCGCCCTGGCCGCCAGCTGCTTCTGCCCATGCCCTGGTGCAGGCCTGCCTCCGGCTCTTCGCCTGCACCCCCTTTGCCTGGAACCCCGTTCCGCACAGATGGGCAACGAACAGGACTCGGCCCTCACCTGAAAGCCAGAGCTCTGCTGACCCCTTGGCATCGAGATGCAGAGACACCCAGATGGAGACGGAGACGCTGACAGAGGAGGCAGCCTCTCTCGACACACACCAGATAGACGGCGCCAGGGACGCAGCCAGAGGCGGATGCTCACCCTGCTGCAGACACACCCAGGAAGGCACGCTGGGCCGCGGCAGACACAGGGAGCTGCAAGCCTGCTCAGACACAGCGCCCCAGCGTGCAAGGCATGCCTGTGCGCACTCAGCGAAGGTGTCAGGCACACGTGCCCTTCTGTGCACACACTCACGCTCCACCAGCACACACACACACACACACACACACACACACACAGAGGTGCAGGCACACATCTCCCTCAGGTGCCCGGAACAGCCCTGCGCCAAGTGTCCTGGGCCGGGGACCGCCCGCAGCCAGCCCTGGCGGGAAGGTGTCCCCGAGAACAATGGTGCCCCTCCCCTCCCGCCGCGCAGACACAGGAGCCATTGTCAGGCCGCCGCACACGACGGGCAGACTCTCCACAGCCTCCCAGCGGCTGCGCCCGAGTGTGGGGGCGGAAGGCTGGCGGCTCCCCAGGCCCACCTGCTCCCATCCGCCCACCCCGGACCCCACCTCCTCCAGAGCCTCCAGCCCAGTCCTACAGACCCCAAGGGGCCTAACCCTCCGGCCCACCGCCCCTGTGGGTCTCATTAACCCTCCTCAGGGGGGAGTCAGGGTCACCAGAGGCAGGGCTTGGTGGTCCGAAGTGTGGAACGTAGATTGAACACCCATGCTGTGTGACCCCAGGTGAGTCACTCCGCCTCACTGAGCTCCACTGCCTCATCCATAAGATGGGATAATGCCACCAGCTACCTCATAGGGTTGGGAGGATAGCAAATGGAGTCAGAGCATACGAAATGCCAAGGCAGGGGGTGCAGCCTAGGATCCGGGAGGCCTGGGCTCCAGTGCCAGCCCTGCGGCTTCCTGGCTACAAGGCCTTGGGCGATCAGTGTCCCCTCCAGACCTCAGCCTTCTCACCATGGAGTGGGGATGATCACTGTCCCTTCCACTGAGCTGGTGTCCACTCCAGCTGGGGGTGGGTCTGGCACACAGTAGGCACCCAATCAGTGCTGGCCACGATCCATTATCTTACATGGACGAGGGCTCCTTTATTCATTGGTACCTTCCTTTCATTTGTTTGACACTATTTCCTGTGGACCTACTATGTGCTCCTGAGCTTGCTGGGCCACAGTGGGCCTCGTAGATGTTTACTGACTGCCTGAATGAAAACTGTGGTGTCAGAGAAGACTCTTAACAGTCTCTTGGACAGTAAGGAGATCCAACCAGTCCATCCTAAAGGAAATCAGTCCTAAGTGTTCATTGGAAGGACTGATGCTGAAGCTGAAACTCCAATACTTAGGCCACCTGGTGCGAAGAACTGACTCATTGGAAAAGACCCTGATGCTGGGAAAGATTCAGGGCAGGAGGAGAAGGGGACAACAGAGGACGAGATGGTTGGATGGCATCACCGACTCAATGAACATGAGTTTGAGTAAGCTCCAGGAGTTGGTGAAGGACAGGGAAGCCTGGCGTGCTACAGTTCATGGGTCACAAAGAGTCAGACACGACTGAGTGACTGAACTGACTCAATGAATGAATGAAAGAAGGCAATTCAGTGCCCATCATGCCCTCCAGGCACTCCAGGGACACCAGCTCAGAGTGGTCGGGTGGCCTGGGCCAGCCTCTTAGAGGCTTGTGACATCCAGCCAGGGTCCTTTGTTGGTAAAGTGGCAACCGGACCACTGACCCCAGCCCCAGAAGTGAGGCTAAGGTGACAAGCAGCGCGGAAAGGGGAGGAGCTGTCGCTCAGGAAGCAACTACCATCTGGGGTCACCCTGCTGGGGGCACCCCGATCTTTTCAGGACCTGCTCCTTCTCATCCTTAGGTCTCTGTGCAAACAGATCCTCCCCTAGGCAGCCGTATACCCACCTCCTGATCCCCGCTGCCGCAATCTGATCAGTTTCATCAGAAAACTTTCAGCATCACCTGACTTCAGGTGATGTGTTCCTTGGCTCGTTTAGTTTACTATTTCCCGCTAAACCAGGGTTTCTCAGTCTTGGCATTCTGGACATTTGAGGTCAAATCATTCTTTGCTGTGAAGCGGTGTCCTGGGCATGCCATGATTTGTTCAGCAGCACCCCTGGCCTCTCTCCGCTGATGGCAGTAGCATCCCCTCCCCCCACCCACATTTGTTATGACACCACAAAGGCCTCAAACATTGCCAGGCGTCCCTGGGTGACATAATAGTACCCAGCTGAGAGCTGCTGTCTGCAGTAATGAGCTCAAAGTGGGCAGGGATCCTTATCTAGTCAGTTTCATGCTCTATGCCCCAGAGTGTACAGTAAGTATTCAATACATTCTTATTGGGTGAATCTTAAAGAGATATATCGCAAAGACATGCTCTTCTTTTTCTCAGAATGCTTTTCCACACCTTTGTCTGGTGAACTCCTACTCATACTTCAAGACCCTGGTAGGCAATGTGTATGAGAAAAGTGGGCTGAGCAGGGACTGGGAGGAAGAAGAAAATATCTGCTATGTGCTGCTCCGAAAGGGGAACCATGACCCCCTCCAGCTTCTCCACGCCCTGCAGGAAAGCGGACCCCGCACCGCCTGAGATTCCTGTTTCTTAAGAGAAGTCAGAAAAATGGATTTTACATCAACTCTCCTGGTATCTTGAATGTTGGTAACTGATTCACATTTTTTAAAATTACATCAAGGGCCAAACCAAACATATTCCTGGGCTGGATAGGGCCTGTGGGTGGCAGCAAGGTTTGCCCTGAGGGGTTTGGGGGTCTGGCCACCTCTGGGTACCCTGAAGGGTCAGAAGACAGTTCTTGCTCGTGTCTCACTTGCATCCGCTTTGCTGTAGTAGTGTGGAAAGGGGTCCTCACAGGGCAAGGCAGCTCTGACGAGCAGAAGTGAAACTGCCAGCAGAAGACGGGGTTCACAGGCAATTGCTCAGCCCACCCTAGGCCGGCTACACGCCCAGTTCAACCCAGAGCCCAGGGTGGAGGTCCAGGTGGTGGGGGGGCGTCACATCCTGGGGCCTGTGCCAAGCCA
Organism: Capricornis sumatraensis; assembly: GCF_032405125.1. Classification (NCBI taxonomy): domain Eukaryota; kingdom Metazoa; phylum Chordata; class Mammalia; order Artiodactyla; family Bovidae; genus Capricornis; species Capricornis sumatraensis. The sequence continues at coordinate 81,609,956 of NC_091083.1, read as the reverse complement.
GTCTGTGGCTCTGAAATTTCCACACGGTGGGCCTAGTGTTGGGGCTGTTCACCCCAGATTCCTCGGCCTCTCTAAGAAATAAAAACAGGGAAACAAAGGCGGGGGCGGGGTCTCGCTGAGAGTTTGGCCTGTAGTCTCGTGGGCAGGCACAGGAGGGGTAGGAGGTGGACTTCTCTGGAAAGTCCCTCTGCTTCGGGAACTGGCTGGGTGCCGGGGAGAGAAGACACCCGGAGGCTCCGAGTCTCTGAGGCTCCAGCTGTATCCAACAGCTCCTCTGACATCTGCCCTTCCTGGGACAGAACTTTCCAGAAACGGAAAATTGAAAAAGCCCCTCTCTGGAAACCCTGAGCCCCCTTGATGGGAACTAGGGGGCTACAGGGCAAGGGCATGAACCCCAGGCCCAGGGCTCGATGTCCCTTGAAGCCACAGCCAGCTTCTCCTGTGCCCACAGCCCTTTTGGGGGTCTAAAGAGCCCCCCAGCCATTTCCCTCAGCCAGGCCCAGGTCACAGCAGACCCTGTCACCACTGTCCAGGAGGCTGCAGCCCCTGGACCACACCTCAGAGTCCCCCCCAGGCAGTGGGCCTGGCCTCTCCAGTGTGGGTTCTGTATCCGCAACAGGCATCCTTTTGTGATGGGAAGTCAAGCATGTAGCGCGTGATTGGTGCTGGGAAGGGAGAAAAGGAAGTAACGCTTCACTGAGCAAGGACTCTGCTGGTCAGAACCGTCTCTACACTCAGCCTTCAGCCTCACCACATAACCCTGCCTGGGTGCAGTCAACAAACATTTGGTGAGCAACTGCTGTGAGCCAGGCCCTCAGGGTTTAAAACAGAATAACACAGAATTGAGCTCTGGCCCCTTGGAGCATATAGTCTGGAGGACAGGGATTAATAAAGTCCCCAAATCATGTCAAGCAGTGGAGGGACATTAACACAGGGCAAAGGGGTACCCTGGTGGCTCAGACGGTAACGAATCTGCCTATAATACTGGAGACCCGGCTTCAATCCCTGGGTCGGGAAAATCCCCTGAAGAAGGAAATGGCACCCCACTCCAGTACTCTTGCTGGAGAATTCCACGGACAGAGGAGCTTGCTGGTCCACAGGGTCCCAAAGAGTTGAACATGACTGAGAAACTAACACTTTTGAAGGGTTAAAGAGTAACGGGGAGCAACTTAAAAGGTCAGAGCTGCCTCCTGAGGGCATTTCAGTAGAGACCCCAATAGGGTAAGGAGGGGTATCTGGAGGAAGGATCTTGCAGGCAGAGGAAACAGTGAGTACAAAGGCCCTGGGGCAGGAGTGTATTTAGCCTGTTGGCAGAACACAAGTTGCCCAGCGTGGTTGGAGGGGAGGGAAGGAGAGAAAATAGAAGAAGATGAGCTTGAGGGGGAGCAGAGGGGCAGTTATGCAAGCCCTGGGAGCCACAGGAAGACTGGCTTTTCTGCCAAGTGAGGTGGGAGCCGCATGAGGATTCCGAGCAGAGGAGGGTCATGACCCGACTTCCTATTATTCTCCCCATGTTAGAGATGAGGAAACTGAGGTTCAGAGAGGTGAAATCACTGGCCCAAGGTCACACAGCCAGTGAACATCCCTGGTGGAATTTGAACCAGCATCCGTGTGACTCTCCGTCTTTCCATTTCCTGACAGTTCCTGGTTTGGGGGAACCTTCTAAGGTGGCACAGTGGTAAAGAACCTGCCTGCAATGCAGGAGACATGGGTTCAATCCCTGGGTCGGGAAGATCCCCTGGAGGAGGGCATGGCAACCCACTCCAGTCTTCTTGTCTGGAGAATCCCATGGACACAGGAGCCTGGCGGGGTACAATCCATGGGGTTGCAAAGCGTCAGACACAACTGAGCATGCTCCTGCGCGTCTGGTTCTGGTGCAAGTCAGGAGGCCAGATCAGGGCAGAGAAGGGACTTGGAGCTGCTGTTTACAACTCCTTCCTCTGCCCAGCGCCACACCTCCTCATTCAGGCCCTCTCCCTCACCCCCACCATCCTCCAACTGCCCGGGCCGTGGATGAGCTCCTAACCTTTCAGACCATCCCCTCCCCGGTACAGACCGGACCAGAGGGGCCATTCAAAGGACCCAGCGTGCATGGCGGGGTGCCAGCTGAGGACCTGGAGTGCCTGGGGCCGCTGCAGCTCTGCCCATGCTGTGCAGAGTGGCCAGGGCAAGTGCCCAGCCTCCAAAGTCAGGCTTGTTTCGAGGACAATCACTTTCTTTTTCTTGTAAAAAGAAGAGAAATGGTCAGCCCTTCAGTTTCAGTCTGAGCCTGTCAATGTCTTTCCAGTAACTGCAGGGCGGGGGGCTGGGCCACTCCTGGAGGCGGCCTGTGGACACGTGGGGCACTGTGGTTGATGCCACCTGGCCCCCCTTGCATCACCCCACTCCCCACTCCCACACCCCTCCGGCCTCCTCCAATAACTGCGGTCTTCAGTTTCCCTTTAACACCAAACGCAAAACTCTGCTGGAGGTAAGGCAGAAGGGAATCTGTGTGAGTCTGAATTGTGGTTGAGTAGAGATATTCTTAGGCGCCTGCTTGCAAGGGTGGTGAACTTTTGGTGCTAAAAGCAGAATTGCTTTTCAGTAAATGTTATTACTCAAAAGGAAGTTGTCACCGCCACCGCCACCCTGAGCCTGCTCCAACTGCCACACTCTCTGTCAGGCCCAAGGTGGTAGGGGGAGGGTCTCTGCATAGCTCCCCAGGACCCCACCAAGCCCCCACGGGAAGCTCTGGCCGTCTCAGCTGACCCCAGCCAGCTAAAGCTGACATGAAAATGCCCACAGGCTGCGCTGGCATCATACCTCAAGGTACCAACTCTTTGCTTACTCAGCATTTACGTCTCCGAGCTTGAGTCTCGGAGGAGCTGAGCCCGAGCTGAGGGCGGGGCTGAAGGAAGAGCTGTCAGTTGATTGCTTCTTCAAGAGCTGTAATCCATCTGGGCAACTCACCCTTCTTAATCCTTGTTTCCTCTTCTCTAAAGTGGGGAGGGGGTGATGATGCCCCAAAGCAAAGAGCTAAGCATCCCAACTGGTTATGGTAGATGTTTAATAAATAAAAAGAAAGTGAAAGTGAAGTCGCTCAGTCATGTCCGACTCTTTGCGACCCCGTGGACTGTAGCCTATCAGGCTCCTCCGTCCGTGGGATTTTCCAGGCAAGAGTGCTGGAGTGGATTGCCATTTCCTTCTCCAGGGGATCTTCCCGACCCAGGAATCAAACCCAGGTCTCCTGCATTGCAGGCAGACGCTTTACCGTCTGAGCCACCAGGGAAGCCCTTAATAAATAAGATTATTAATAATAGTCAAAATGACACTAAATTGAAATCAGACTAGGGCTCAGCTCCACCATAACCTTGGACAAGTCCATTCCTCTCTCAGCCTCAGCTTTCTCCTGCATAAAGTAGAAATAGTAATAATACCTATTGTGCAAGACTGTTGGGAGACTTTGATGAGCTGGAGCATGTAAGTCATGAGGCACACAGTAGGTAGGCAGTCAGCATTCCTTCCATCTCTTCTCTTTGGTGCCTCAGAGAGGCTAACCCCTGGGCTCGTGGTCCCCTGGAGCGGCCCAGCCCACGGAAACCGCCTGTGTTCTTCCTTCACTGAGAAAGGTCCTTGAGAGTGTGCTCCAGAGCCCAGAGGGCAGACAAGAACCAATCAGACCAACCTCAGGGCAGCCGTTTAGCACACAGCCCTTAGTGAGAAAGGAGTCAAAACAAACCTCTGATGGGGGGTCACCATCCCAAGCTAGGGCGCCAGCCAAGGATGCCCGAAGGTCCGATCGCCTGCCTGTCGCGGCCCTGAAGTGACGAATTTACAGGGCAGCAGGCGCCCTGGAGCGCTGGGCCCCGTGTGAATCTCGAGCCACCTCTTGGAGTCACTACCAAGCCCTCGAGGCAGGGCCTCCCGCTGCTCAGCCACTTGCAGGGGTGGAAGCCAAGGCTCAGGTCGGTGAGAGGACTGCTTGGCTGCGATTTGAACCCAGCCAGTGCCATCGGCAAACCACACACTTAACCACTGCACGACATCCGCTGTTTGAGATTCTGATAGTGCCTCCATGTTACCAAAGATACAGTTGTGTTCAGAAGTGGCTAGGTAGAAAAAACTTGGATTTGTACTCTCTGTCAAATTTCTTTCGTTGAGATTGGTGTAGATTCAGGGGCAGTCTTAGGAAACAGAGATTCCTACTTACCCTCCTCCATTTCCCCCATGACAGCATCTTTTAAACGACGGCGCAGCCAGATTGCTGACACTGATCCAGCCGAGATGCAGAACATCTCCCTCCCCGTAAAGACCCTTCCCGCTCCTCTTCCACAGCCCCAGCTACCTCCCACCCCCAACTCTGTCCTTTCTCCTGGCCACCACTAATCTCGTTTCCATTCCTACAACTGTATGAGTGTAAGAATACTATGTAAACGGATTTCCACGGTGGTACCGTGGATAAAAATCTGCCTGCCAGTGCAGGAGACACCAGTTCAATCCCTGGTCCAGGAAGATCCCACATGGCGAGGAGTAACTGAGCCGCCCACCACAGATACTGCGCCCATGTTCTGCCATGATTGAAGCCCCTGAGCCCAGAGCCTGCGCCCTGCAACAGGAGAGACTACCGCGGCAAGGCGCCTGCCTCCTGCAACTAGAGAGCAACCCCCACTCACCAGCCCGAGCACAAGGGAGACCCAGTGCAACTAAGATAAATACATAATTTTAAAAAAGAATACAATATAAATATTCCTAAAGAAAATCAATCCTGAACACTCATTGGAAGGACTGATGCTGAAGCTGACACTCCAATACTTTGGCCACCTGATGTGAAGAGCTGACTCATTGGAAGAGACCCTAATACTGGGAAAGATTGAAGGCAGGAGGAGAAGGGGACAACAGAGGATGAGATGGTTGGATGGCATCACTGACTTGATGGACATGAGTTTGAGCAAACTCTGGGAGTAAGCCTGGCGTGTTGCAATTCCACGGGGTTGCAAAGAGTCGGACACGACTGAGCAACTGAGCAACAAGGTAAAGGGAATCATATGGTTTGTAACCCTTTGGGACTGACTTATTATTTTTTTTGCTCACATAATTCCCTAGAGATACATCCAAACTGTTGCACGTGTCAATATTTTGTTCCTTTCTATGCTGAGTAGAATTCCAAGGTATGGATACACCAGTTTCTTTAACTGTTCATTATTGCAGGGCGTCTGGGTTACTTCCATGCTTTGCCTATCGTAAGTCAAACTGCTATGAACATGTGTGTACAGGTTTTTGTGTGAATCTAAGTTTTCATTTCTATACTCAGGAGCACAATGGCTAGATCATCTGGTAGTTTTCAAGGCATTGCCTAACTGTTTTCCAGAATACTGTGCCGTTTTACATTCCCACTAGGAATGTGTGAGTGATCCAGTTTCTCCAGGCTTCGCCAGCATTTAATGTTCCCATCACTTTTCACTTTAGTCATTTGGATGGGTGGGTAGTAATACCTCATTGTGGTCTTAATTTGCATTTCCCTACTGGCTAGTGACGTTAAACATCGTTTCATGTGTTTATTTGCATCTGTGAATCCTATTCCATAAAATGTCTGTTCCTGTCTTTTGTCATTTTCTAATTGGATTTCTTTCTCATTGCTGAGTTTTGAGTGTTCTTGATACATTCTCAATACTAGTCCTTTGCCAGATACATGGTTTTCAAATATTTTCTCCCGGTCTGTAGCTTGTCTTTTCATCCTCTTTGACAGAGCAAAAAAAAAAAACATTTAATTTTGATGAGGTACAATGTATCAGTTTTTTCATCTTAGGAACTGTGTTTTTGGTGTTCAGGTGTAACAATTCTTTGCCTGGCCCTAGATCCTGAAAATCAATTTTCTCCTACTTTAAAAGAAATGAATGTTTTATCGTTTCATGGTTTAGTTTAAGTCCATGACCCATTTAACCTTTGTTATAAGGTGTGAGATTTGGGCCAAAGTCAAAGATCTTTTCTTTTTGCCTGTGGATGTCCAGTTGCTCCCTCACTATTTACAGTAAGTCCCCTACATACGAACCTTCAAGCTGCAAACTTTCAAAGATGCGAACGTGTGTTTCATCAGTATCAGGTGTGAGTGGCACTGCAGCTTGCCCCCCCATCTCCTGTTGCTGACGGTCCTTCATCTCAGCCATCCCCCTCCTCCCCTCCCTCCTCCACAGTAACTCTTCCTGCCCTTGATACCAGCCCCTGTATGCCAGCTGTTGTACTCTGCTGCTGCTGCTGCTGCTAAGTCACTTCAGTCATGTCCGACTCTGTGCGACCCCATAGACGGCAGCCCACCAGGCTCCTCCGTCCCTGAGATTCTCCAGGCAAGAACAGTGGAGTGGGTTGCCATTTCCTTCTCCAATGCATGAAAGTGAAAAGTGAAAGTGAAGTCGTTCAGTCGTGTCTGACTCTTAGTGACCCCATGGACTGCAACCCACCAGGCTCCTGCGTCCATGGGATTTTCCAGGCAAGAGTACTGGAGTGGGGTGCCATTGCCTTCTCCAACTACTGTACTTTTTAAGGTAGTACACTGTGAGGTTAAAAATGTTTTCTGTTTTTTTGTGTGTTTTTTAAAATTTATTATTAAAAAATGGTGTGCTGCAGTCCATGGGGCCACGAAAAGTTGGACACGACTGAGCGACCGAACTGAACTGATTATTTGTGTGAAAAGAATTATAAACCTGTTAAGGATAGTACTGTAGAAACAATTGTGTTAGTTGGGTACCTACGCTAACTTTGTTGGACTTAACAAACTGGACTTACAAACATGTTCTCAGAACGGAACTCAGTCATATGTAGGGGACTTACTGTATTAGAAAGGTTATCCTACTGAATTGCTTTCACAGTTTAATCACAAATCAGCTGGGGAGGTTTGTGTGGGTCTAAGTCCTTTCTTTACTCCGTGGATGGCATGTCTCTTCCTCTGCAAACACTACTCTCTCCTGTGTGGTAAACTTTAATATGGGGGAGAATGATTCCTCCCACTTTGTAGAAAATTGTATATTGTGTTTTATCTCTTTGATAAATGGGGTGGCCAAGCTCTGTTCCTCAATTCACTTTTTAAAAATAGACTATTGATGCAGACATGGCTGAGGCTCCACAGAGATGCGTGCGCCTCCTCTGAAGTGTGCAGCTGTAGACAAGAAGCTGCCCAGCCAGGGGACTACATTTCCCGATTGCCTTCGTGTCTGGGTGGACCCGTGTGACTAGTTCTGGACCGAGAAGCGTGGCAGGGCAGGGTGGGGAGAGGATGCATATGTGCATCACTCGGGCTGACGGGTTCCTTCTCCACCATCTCCTCTCTCGCTGGATCTTGATTCCCCAGGGTGACTTTGAACACGGCAGAGCCTCCAGCAGTTGGGATACCTAAGTGACTGCGTGAATCAGGGGTCCTCCTCCCTGTGACCATCCCAAAGAACAAAAACAGCGGCATCAATGAAATACTGTAGCACTGTTACATTTTAAAAGGTAAAGTAACACAATAAAACTTGTAAAATGTCCATCCATGTACAACTGACAACCGCTTCCCACAGCTCTGGCGTATTCACAGCTTGGGAGAGACATATCCTAACCCTGTTTTAGAAGTCAGTCCACATTCCTTCTACAACTAGGAAAACAGAGGCCCAGAGAGGGAAGGGGTTCGCCTAAGGTCACAGAGCAAATCCAGGGCTGAGCCCAAGTAATTCCACTTGCTATACATAACTGATTTCCATGAACCTTTGATTCCTTCTCTTAAAGGGTGGACAAGTCTGAGCATGTGTCATCCGAGGCTCCAAGTGGACGATTATAAAAACAAATCATAATTAATAATTCCTTAGGAGGCAGGTCAGAGAGCTTCCGGGGCAGGGTGGCGCCTCTGAGGGCCGATTTGAAGGAGAAGTAATTTTAAGAATCCCGCCTTTCATCGGGGGATGGGGAAGCAATTTAAAATAAGCCTAATAAACATGGCCCATGCAGTGTTGACCCCTGGAGTGACGCTCTCGCCTCCAGAAGCCGCTTTGGCCTTTGTGATGTGGGATTTGTCTGTGTGCTGAGGTTTAAGCAGAAGGGTGGGAAAAGGCCATGAGGGATTTATTGGGGAAAAACAACATCAACAACAATAATTTCTTGCAGAACTGAGTGGGTCAATGCCTGCGGGTTGCTGAACTGGTGGGTCAAAGGGCATCAGAAAGAGCAACTTTGGAGGACGCAGGAGGAGAGAGGGCAAGCGCTCTGGGGTCAGGTTCACAGACCCTGGTTCAAGCCTGATCGGCTGCTGAACAGCCGTGAATCCTCAGCCACGGACTTCACCACCCTGTGCCTCAGTTTTCCCGTCTACGAAGTGGGGAGTACAACAGAACCTCCCACCGACGGCTACCTGGGACTAAAGTGAGGCAATGCGCGGGAAGCTTCCAGCACAATGCCTCTCACACAGCAGGCCCTCGACTCGTGCGTACCCGCGTCCCATCATTGCCGGGTAAGTGAGTCCTGACGTCAGTGCAGACATCGAACCGAGGCACTCGTACTCCGGCGCTCCACGGTCCTCCACCCGGGCTTCACATTCTTACAGTATCGGTTCCCGGGACCCACCCCAGAGACCCTGCCGCAGCACCTCCTCGGGCAGGAGGGGGAACGGCCCCCGTGGGACAGCACGGTCTCACGCACACCATACAGGATCGACCGTCAGTCCGCTTTTTCCCCTTCCGCCCAGCGCTGGGCCGTGTCTCGGCTCTAGCCACACGGCTGCGTGTGTGCCTAGTCCGTTGCCTCTCATTTCTGATTTCTGCATCCTCCCTACTTCTGGAGCCCCTTCTTCTAGCACAGACTCCGGCTTGCTCCTCCCTCCCCTCCCCACATTCGTGTCTGACATTGTGATGAACTTTCTCCATGAGCACCCCTGAAGTGGGGGAAATGTCTCTGAGGCTCCCTATTATCATTGAAGTGTAACCTAGTAGCTCCAGTGACTGAAATGGGAGTCTCCAGAGTGGGGCCTCAGACCTTGAAGTTTTCTAAATGCTCTCCAGGAGTGATTCTGAGAAGAAATAACACAGATGGAGACTCACTTGCTTACCAAAATCTCCAGAATCAAAATACCAAAAATCCTGGAAAGAAGAACTGTCAGTGAGTTAAAAATGGAATTTCAATTCCTTTGCCAGTTTACCGAGGGCCCATAACAGCCAGGTCCTGGGGACACAGAGTTGGTGACCAGAGTTAGCTTCAGAGTGGTCAAGAGACTGGCACTCAGGAGTTCGCAACAGCAAACAGCACATTCTGCATCCCAAGATGTGGTCCCTGCCCTCAAGTTGTTCACTCCCTAGTGGGACAAGCAAAGGTTTTAAAGGGTAATTACAACCCTCTGTGAGAAAGGCTAATATTAGATGTGCATACAAGGAATGGGGTGAAGTAATTGACTGATTTAAAAGGGTTAGGGAAATCTCCCTTGGGAGAGTGAAGGATGGGTTTTAAAGGATGAATAGGAGTCTGCCAGAAAAAGACCAGGAACCAATAAACACTTGTAGCAAATGCTGTTGGTGCCCACCCAAATCCCCTATATGACCACTCCCGCTTGCTGCAAATACCTATGTTTACTCTCTCTACTTGAGAACTTTGGTCTGGCTGTGGGCATGTGCATAACCAGAAGTTCCAGAAAGTTGATGCCCTGGAATGAGCCCTCAGCTGACCACTGATGGAGAGTTGGCGGATACACGGCTGGTTTCCTCTCCCCTTGGCTGGAAAAAGTCTGGGATCCATGCTCTACACCGGCTCCCTGCGTGGGTTTGAGATCCCCTTGGACGTTGCTTGCTGATAACCACGTGTTTTATTTGCTTCCTTTCCCTGTCTTGCTCATCCACCCTGCTATGGGGACTTCCCAGAATCACTTTCCGAATATACCCCTTGAACTTGAATCCTGTCTCAAGGTCTGTTTCTGGAAGAACTCAGACCAGGACAGCATGCTCGGTGCAAGAGACCGCACGGGCAAAGGCAGAGGCTGGAAGGCACATGGTTTGTGCGGACGAGTCCCAGCACCTACTGTGCAGGGCGCCGTACGGAGAGGAGGTCGAGAAGTCTCGTGGATGGATCTCAACTGCCACGCTAGGACCCCGGCTTCTTCCCACTTTTTCTGCTCAGGAAGTGGGACCCCATTCCAGAGCAGGCAGGGAAGTGAGCTGTTTAAATTCCTCAATGGTGCGCTGGTGAGGCTGGTGAGCTAAGGGTGCCAGGCTCTCCAGTCACTGCGTCCACGATCCACTGGCTTTGGGGTTCATTTGAACATGATTCAAATCTGACCTGGACAAAGACAGGAAGAAACTGGCCAAAGGCCACTGTCTTTGGTTAGCAGAGACAGCCTAGCTGGGTAATGACTGCCCATCCAGTTTGGCTTTCAACAGGGCACACTAACTATCTCTCTGAGCCTGAGTTTCCTCCTCTGTGCCATGGGTACTCTGATGGCACCACCCTCATGGGACCACTGCAGCACCACGTGAGGCTCCCTTCTCTTGCCCCTCTGCCCTGTGGGGGCAGCTCTGAGGGACAAGAGGAAACATCGTCCTGAGCTGTCCGTAGAGAGCCCAGGGCCAACTTCATCTTGTAACTCTCCCACCCACCTCCCCCAAATCAAGGTCTCCAGAAGTCTCTCGGGCCCACCCAGGTAGGAATCATCTCTGGGGTGTGCCCACAGTGCCCCCATCACATCCCTGGTATGCCCAGCACCAGTGTGGACCACAGGACCCCCTGGGCCCAGCTTGACAGCTTAAGCCTCAAAATTTAGTTGTGGCAAAGTTGAGTCGCTGACTTGCCAGCAGCTTCCCACCCTGGGCTCTAGGGGGGCCAGGCCGGGGAGGGAGAACAAAGGCTTTTGTTTGCCCAGCCGCAGAGGAGGATGAGAAACAGCAACTCCTGCCTGATCCTGTGGAAGCCCCCACAGCTGCCGGCTCAGGCCTGGAGCCAAAGGAGACAAGTTAGAACAGCCAAGTGGGAGACCCGGAGCCCAGGGTTGGGAAATCGTGTTGGGGGAGCTGTCCACCCATCCCCCCTCCATTCATCCTTCCACCGCCTATGTGTCTATCAATCTGTCTGTCTACCCATTACCTACCAGTGCCTCCGTCTGTTACCCATCTCTCACCCACCCATCCATCCATCTGCCCATCCTTTCCACAAGCACATATTGAGCATTATGGAGGCCCAGGCCCTGCGCTGGGTACTGGGAAAACAGCTGTGAATAAAGTCCCTACCCTTAAGGGGCTGATATTCTAGGAAGGGAGATGAATCATAAGTAATATATTTAATAAAATGACTGAGGGTAAAAAAAAATGCTGGGGTAAAAAAAAAACAGCTAAGCCACAAAATAAGGCAAAATAGGAAGAGTGAGTGCAAGACTATCGTCAATGGAGTGGGAAAGGAAGGCAAAAAAGAAATGATGGACCAGATCTGGTAGGGGAGCCGCAAGTGCAAAGGCCCTGAGGCACGATTGAGATCGGAATACCGGAAGAACAGCCTAGAGGCAGTCTGCGTGCGTGCTAAGTCGCTCAGACGTGTCCAGCTCTGCAAACCCGTGAACTGTAGCCCGTCAGGCTCCTCTGTCCATGGGATTCTTCAGGCAAGAGTACTAGAGTGGGTTGCCATGCCCTCCTCCAGGGGGTCTTCCTAACCCAGGGACCAGACCTGGGTCTCCTACAATGTAGGCAGATTCTTTACCATCTAAGCCACTAGGCAAGCCCTAGAGGCCAGTCTAACCATCACTGAAAGAAGGAAGGAAGGTAGAGGGAAATAAGGGGGTAAAACTGCAAGGGCCCTGCGGGCAGAGAGGCCCAGCTCCCGCTCTGGCTCTGAATAGTCAGGGAATAGTTCCTTTTTCTCCCCAGACCTTGGAATTTCCATCTATATAAAGAAAGCCTAGATGGGACTGTCCTTTCCCATCCAGGGCTCTGTCATTTAAAAAAGAAAAAAACAGAAAGATGGCCTTGCTCTTGCCTGAGAGCCAGAAGAGCCGGGTTCTAGACTGCAAGAGTGAAGAAAGCAGACCCTGGGGTCAGGGGTTTTAATCTCTCTGTGCCTCGGTGTTTGGGGACATAAAATGGGAATAATACTAATACCTTCCACCCCTTGGGGCTCTTACCAGGAGCCCCAGGGATGGTGCAGGGAAAGCATCTCTTTGGTTAACTTCCTCGTCCCTGTTACACTATGATTCGATGAGACAGTGATGGTGGATCTTGCTGACCCTCCTGTTCCAAGGCAGAGAGGGTGAAGCCCTGGGACGTCCCTCTGGATGCTGCCGGCCTGGGCTGGCTTGGCGAGGCCTGGGGGCGGGATCTGCAGAGCTGGGGTCTAATCCTACAGGGATTGCTGGAGCAACGTGGGGATAAGGCCCTGCGTGCAGCTCAGAGGCCTCCCCCTCCCCCAAACAGGCAGCTCGGCTTCGGCACAGAGCTCATCTTGGGACAGGCAGCAGAGCCCCTCGGGGCTCCACCACACCCACCACTGGGCCTGCTCTCAGCCTCCCTTTCCAAACGCACTGCTCGGGTTCTCATGCCTCGTCTGGTCCTTCCCTGCCTTAGAACCTTCACACCTGTGGGGCTGGCCACCCGCTCTGCCCCTTCCCAAGCCAGCTCCTTCCCCTCCCGCAGGACTCAAAGGTCACCTTAGAGAGGCCTTCTCTGAACATCAGGGCAACACAGCCCCACACCTCCATTCATTCTTCCTCTCTACGCTGGTTGCCTTTCCTGCAGAGCCTTCCTAAACACTCTCTGAAGTTCCTTGCCAAGTTCTTTGTTTCTCCACTGCCTGACTCCTCCGCTCTGATGTCAGCGCCACAGGACAGAGGCTGCCCATCCTGCCCTCTGTATCACCAGCAATGGGCACACAGCAGGTGCTTAAGTCCATTTTTGGTGAATGAATAATGGGAATGTAATGATTCCTTTATTTTTTGAAAACTGTTTTCCCACTTAAAAATTAACTTTAATTTCATAATGGACACTATTATACTCTTTAATATTTTTCTTTACTGTTACTGTTAATGGTTAAAATTCCCTCTGACCTTCAATCCGGACACTCCCTGAGGTGGTCATGTAACTGCTTTGGCAGTGTCCTCCCAGACTTATTTTTGTACACGTACACGCATAGAAATGCACAACATTGCTGTTGATATTGTGTGTGTGCAAGCATGCGTGCATGTGTGTGTGTGTTTATGTAAAAAGATTGGGCTCCCAAGTTGCAAACAACGTAAACAACTCTGAGTAATTGGACGTTTAAATTTTATGTGTCGACTTAGCTAGGTTATTGTGCCAGTTGTTCGGTCAAACATTAGTTTCACCGTTGCTGGGAAGGTATTCTGTAGGTGTGGTTAGCATCTACACTCAGTTGATTTTAAGTAAAGGCAAGTATCCTCCATAATGTGGGTGGGCCAACCAGTTAAAGGCCTTGAGAGTGAAAATGGAGGTGTCCTGGAGAAGAAGGAATTCTGTCTCTGGATTATAATATAGAAATCCTCCCCGAGTTTGTGGCCTGCCAGCCTGCCTACAAATTTCAGGCTTGCCATCCTCCATAACTACATTCCTAAAGCTAGATGATAGACAGACAGAGAGATCAATGATAGATAGCTCATCTCCTATTGATTTTCTTTTCCTGCAAAACCCTGCCTGTTACAGTAATTTAAAGAGACACAGGGGACTTTCTTGGTGGTCCAGTGGCTAAGACTCCATGCTCCCAGGGCAGGGGGCCTAGGTTCAATCCCTGGCCAGGGAACTAGATCCCACACACCTCAACTAAGAGTTAGCAGGCTGCATCTCAGAGTTCAGATGCTGCAACTAAAGATCGTGCATGCCACAACTAAGACTCAGACACAGTCTCTTACAAGTAATTTAGGGGAAAAGAAAAGAACAATCAATCAAATAGACACAAAAGACAAAGAGTCAAGGAGACATTTCACAAAGGAGATGCAAAATGCCCAGTAGAATGACACAGAGGGGCTTAACATCCCTGATTGTCAGGGAAATGCAATGTAAAACCACAGAGGGATACCACTTAGGATGGTTAAAAAGAAAAATGCAGAAAATACCAAGAGTTGATGAGGAAGTGGAACATCCAGAAGAAACTCATACATGACGGGTAGGAACACAAAATGGTGCAGACGCTTTGGAAAGCTGGTGATTTCTAATCAAATGAGACATGCCTTCACCACATGACCTAGCAATAGGTCTATTACTCAACAGCAATGTAGACAGATGCTCACCCAAAGATGTGCACAGGAATGTTCAGAGCAGCCTTATTCATAAACAGCCTCTACCTAGAAAATAGCCACGTGCCCATCCGCAGTAGAGGGAATGAATGAACTGAGCCACATCCAGACGATGGCTTCTTGCCCAGCAATAATGATGAATGACCTGCAGCCACATGCAGCAACACAGATGGGTCTCAAAGACGTCAGCGTTAAGAGACGGAGCCAGACACAAAAACATGTCATTTAATTATATTTAAGTAAAGGGCTAGAAACAGACACACTACCCTTGGTTACCTTTGGGGAAGTCATCACTGGCAGAGGGAATAGGGGCGCTTCTGGGGAACAGGAACACTCTGTTTCTTGATGTGGGCTTGAAGTGCTCACTTAGGAAGATTCGTCACGCTGTCACTTATGACCTGTGCCTTTTTCTGTATGTATTCTACACTTGAGGAAAAAGCTCACATCAGGGAAGGGACACGTGTATACCTGTGGCTGACTCATGTTGATGTTTGGCAGAAACCAACACAATCTGTCAAGCAATTATCCTTCAATTAAAAGATAAATTTTTTAAAAAACTCAAATTAATATCAGGGGTTGGGAGAGTCTAAGAGAGTTGAAGAACCAGGGCCAGTGCCCCAGCCACAGGACTAGATCGGGTAAGACCTCTCTGCTGCCTCTGGACTACCCCTCATTCCAAGTTTGGGTAGGTGTGTCTGATTGGTTAAGTCCAGGTCATGTGACCACCCCATAACTGCAAAGGAGACTGGGAAATGTGAACAGCCAGCAGGTTCACCATCAATGGTGGAAGTGGGTAGGGTCTGCCTCAAAAGATGGGGAGTCCTCAGGCCACTGCAAGGTGCTCAACTCTTTCCCCCGACAGCAGCTATTTAGGTCGTTTCCAGTAACCATTTTTGGCACATGTCCCTTGTGCCTGACGTTTCTCTAAAGGAGACACCAAACAACGGAGTTCCTGGGTTCTAAAAAAGATGGAATTACAGTTTGACTGTGTGCTGTAAAGGTATCTTTCCGAGAGACTGTTCCAGTTCATACTTGGACCAGAAGAATATGCATGGCCATTTTGCACGGTCTCCTGAATACTTTACATTTCAGTCTTTCATTTGTGACAGAGGACTCAGAAACCTTGTCGAATTTTTGTTAGTTTATATTTGCCTGACTACCAGCAAGGCTGGATATCTCGCATGCCTATTTGCCATATGGATTTCTGTTTCTGTACGTTGCCTGTTTCCATCTACTTACGCTGTTATTCTATGGGTTTTTCTCTTATTGCTCTGCAGAGATTCTTTAGCTACTATGGAAGTAAATCATTTGTTTACATTGACGTTGCAAATATTTTTACCCAAGTTGTCATTGGTCTTTTAACTTGGAAGTGAACGAATGCTGTTCCCCAGGCTCACAACTTTTCTGAGGCTGGGAAATCAACACTGAGGCAAAGGGGGTGGGGATAAAGAGGAAAGGGGATCTTTCTGACCTTACCCGGTTTTGTTCCCACTAGCTCTGAGGACATTTTGTAATATCTCTACCAGTCATCCTTTCATTTCCTTGTTCTTGTCACCAATAGGAAATCGTATTAGAGCCGCAGTCATAGGACTATTTAACTTCTACTTTACTTTTTTTTTTTCAAGCCAGAAGTTTACAAAACTTGGTGTGGAGAAGAGTAACTCCCATGCCCTTTAGTATTCTCAGAGTCCCTAGTGGGGAGTCAGCCAGGCTGACCACCTCTTAAGACTGTTGACTACATGAATAAAGGAATTAGATTAATGCCAAAAATTTGCAAATTCCTTCAGAAGCTGCCACTAGCTGACAAAGGGGCAAATGTTGTCTAGGGCATATGTGAGCAAATGGTCTGGAGGTGGAACTGAGCAATGGTTTAAAGTACCCTTGAAAATCTTTCGTTGTTCATAAAAAGGCAAGAGCACACGGTTTGGTGAATACAGATTCATTTTAAATGCACAAAGTCAGCAGTTGGCAGACTATAGCCCTTGGGCCAAATCCGGCCCTCCGCCTGTTTTTGTAAATAAAGTTTTATTGGCACACAGCCACATCCATTAGTTTCATATTGTCTGTGGCTGCTTTCCAGCTACCACAGCAGAGTTGAGTAGTTGCAACAGAGACCATATGGTCCACAAAGTCCAAAACATTTATTATGCACTAGCTTTATAGAAAAAGATTACCAACCCCTGAACTAAGCAATTAAAAAGACCTAACAAGTTATAATTTCACAGTATTTTTAGATATATAAAACAGAAAAAATGAAAAAATGATTTTTAAAAAGTGTTTGGCCAATCGTATATGGCTAGATCTTTCTAAGTTAAATGCATAGAAGGCGTAATCCATTGCATAACATGGTGAAGAGTAAGTCCAGATTATTATTATTTTTTTAATTTTAGCAGCTGAGTAATTTCTTTCAAATTACTTTAAGCCTCTCAACCTCAACTTTCTCACCTGAAAAATGGTAGTGATGATAGCAGCAACATCATAGGGTTGTGTATTTAGTGGGATTCTTAGGACAGTGCCTTGCTGCTGCTGCTGCTGCTGCTGCTGTCTCTTCTGTTGTGTCCAACTCTGTGCGACCCCATAGACGGCAGCCCACCAGGCTCCGCCGTCCCTGGGATTCTCCAGGCACGAACAGTGGAGTGGGTTGCCATTTCCTTCTCCAATGCATGAAAGTGAAAAGTGAAAGTGAAATCACTCAGTCGTGTCTGACTCTTAGCGACCCCATGGACGGTAGCCCACCAGGCTCCTCCATCCATGGGATTTTCCAGGCAAGAGTACTGGAGTGGGATGCCATTGCCTTCTCTGAGAACAGTGCCTTAGAATCTAGTGAATGCTGTATAATTATGTGCTATTATTACCATCATTGCTGCACACAGACAGGTTGATGTCCTGACTGTGCTACTTCCCAGCCCTATGGCCTTGAGCACATGGATGTCCCTCCCCAAGCCTCAGTCTCCCCATCCTTAAATGGGATCATAGTTTCCATCACGTGGAGTTTCTGTAAGAACTATGCTTAACACAGCATCTGGCATACTGTAGGCATTCCACACTTGTGGGGTGTTATTGCCACTGTCCATTATTCTGACTTCTTTCTGACCCCAGAGCCTCCACACTCTCTGGAGCTCAGCCCTCCTCCTGCCGTGCAAGGCAGGCCATGGCTCTGGACCCGCTCTGTACCAGCACGGACTGTTTCCACCCAGCAGTGGTTTATTTAACTGTCCTCTTAAGTAACTCTCCAGCCATCAAAGGGCTGTTTACAAACCCCACAATTAGCTTTCCTGGAACAGCAAATAAACAGAAACCTAATTAGGTATGTTTCTCCTGGCTCAAGGCACAGTGATCTGAAGGCTTGGGCATAGTAGCCATCAGTTAAATAAACATCTGTGGGATGTATGGATGTAGAGATGGAGGCATGAATAGAAGAATAGATGGGTGACGGATGGACAGATACCGTTTAAGATGATGGAGAGGCAGACGAATGGAAGGACAGACAGACAGAAGGTGAAAGGGACAGAGAAATGGACAGAAGGATAGGTGGATGCAAGTGTGGATGGATGGATGGATGGAGGCTGACAGAAGGGACAGACAACAACGGAAGGGTGGCTGGATGGGCAGGTGCTTGGAAGGTAGATGAGTGGGTAGATGAGTAGGCGGGTGGATGGATGGATGAAAGGGTGGATGAAGGGGTGGGTGGATGGATAAGTGAGTGGAAGATGGGTGGGTGGATGGCAGATGAGTGAATGAGTGGGTGGACTTTAGTGAGATGCTGGAGCAAGAGGGCAACACGAACAGAAGTTCTGGGCTTTTTCTGACCTCTGGGCCCTGCCCTGCTCCTGGCTGAGACGCCATGTCACCACTCGGCAGAAGGGACTCAGGCCTTACGGTATCAGAACAATCCTGGGTTTAAATCCAATATCCTAGCTCTGTGATCTTGAGCAAATCTTATTGCTCTCTGGGCCTGAGTCTCCTCCTCCTCCATAAAACAGATGCTCGTAACTGCCCCCACTGCTTGCAGCTGCTGAGAGGCTAATGGGCCAAGTGTCCGGGCCATAGTCCTTGCTCTGTCCACGTGAATGCCTTTCCCACCACTGCTGGTGGGTTGCCCAGACCCGTGTTCCAAGGGTTCACCCTGATGGAGGGAACAAAGACCACCCGTACCCTGAAGAGCAGGGCCTGCTCCCACTGTGGGTGAGGGGCAACTGAGACCGAGCCCAGAACTTGGACCTCCTTCCTCCCTAGCTCCCTCAGGGGTCTCCACGTGGTCTTCCAGGTCTGGGAGATGAGAATGATGGTGTGAGAGCCAGACTCCTGAGATCGAATCGCTCTCCTCCCACTTTCCAGCTGGTCACTTCAGGCAAATTACTAACCACTCTGTGCGTTGGGAAAAGGAAAGTCCCTACCCCAGAAGATTATTGTGAAGGCTGAGTGAATTAATACAATGAAGTATTTCCTACAGTGCCTGGCACAGCGTAAGCGTGACTACTTACTCTTATTACTGTATAATAGTTATTATTATTATCACTGTTATCATTACCACCTCTCTCACGACCCCTTCGCTTTCCTGGCCAGAAGAATCTCTGGCGCTCCCCACCAGAAGATGGCCTTCAGGCTGGGCTCGGAGGAACAAAAGACTCCCAGTTAAAGGGCACTGCCAACCAGGGCACTGCTGGGGCAAAGGCGTGGAGAGGAACGCGCCCCAGGAGCAAAGCTGGAGCGTCTTTGGCCAGAGGGGGGTGTGACTCCCAGTGGCAGAGGCTGGGTGGGGTGCCGTGAGTCAGGGTTTGGCCCAGCCAGGCCCTGGCAGCGCCGTTTCCCATCAAGGGCCCGGGCGGGGTGGCTGCGGCTCCCTCTGGCCAAGGGTGAGGGTCTGAGTCAGCCCATGTCAGGTAAGAGGAGGAGGACGCGGGACTTTCCCACCTACCCTGGAAGCCCGTGTGAGCTGGGCAGGGCGCCTCCCACGGAGGGCGGGCAGGCAGGGACCTCTGCACCAGGTACGGTTGGTGCTGCCCACCTCCACGGCCGACCCCGGGGCCCCGAGTCCAGAGAGAGGCCTGGGAGCTTCTCCTCTCCCGACACATGGGCTGGGACCCAGGACCCCAGCCAGGGGCTTTTCCTAAGGGAGGAAGAGAGCTTTGGTGTCCAGTGAGGTCTGGGAAGCCAGGGAAAATCTCCCTTAACAGGAATAGTTATTTGAACCAAGACCTGAAGGACGGGAGGAAGTGGGCGATATATCTGGGGAAGAGTGTCCTCAAGAAAGAGAACAGCAGGTGCAAAAGTCCAGCGGTGGAGGCTGGGGTTTTAGGGGGGCAGGGAAGGGACTGCCAGGCCGTGCAGGCCCTGGCGGCCCACGAGGAGCGCTTCAGACTTTAGGCGAGAGGAGCGCCCCAGGCCGGCTCAGAGCAGGAGCGGGACTGGCCGACTTAGGATCCGATGAGACCTCTGGCTGCACGTAGAGAACGGAAGGGGGTGAGAAGAACACACGGCCAGGTGGCCGCAATGGTCCAGGTGAGTGAGGACGGGAGCTCGATGGGGGGTGGGGTCGGGGGCGGGGGGACCCTGCAGGCGGGCAGAAGAGGCGGGTTTTGAGGAATCCCTTCAGGCATCAATCAACACATCCTTCCTGAAGACTTATGCCTGAGCCCTGTGTGGGAACTGTGGATACAAGGATGACAAAGACTGTGCCCTTGCTTCCAGTTCAGGAAACAAGAGGTACATGAATCAATATGATGTGACCAGTGCTCAAAGCCAGGGGTGAGCCAAGGGCATCCACACTGTACCAGGCCCTGTCAGCTGGCTTTCTACATAGGCTTAACTCAACCTGGTGAGATAAGAACAACCGTGAGCCCCCATTTTACAGACGAGGAAACTGAGGCCCTCTTGGGAGGGTTAAATAAGCAGTGTGTCCAAAGTTCGGAGACTCCTCCCCACTAATAGGATTTGCACCAAGGTCTGCACAGCTGCAGGACTGGCCCAGCTGACCGCTCTGATCCCCGGCCCGGCCAGTGTACTCAGGGAGGGCTTCCTGCAGAGCTGAGGCTACAGCTTGGTTCCCAGGGATGGGCAGCATTCCATCAGTACACAGAGGGGGCATTCCACACTTGGGCACGGCAGGGGCCATGGTCTGGGGGTGAGGTCAGCTCCCTCAGCCAGTGTCTCCTAAACCTCGCTGAAAAGTCATCTTTAAAGTCATTCACACATTTTATGAATGATTTTGTTTTCCTTTGCTTGGTTGGTTTTTAAAAAATCATTTACTAAGGTAAAATTCACATAACATCAATTAGCCACTTTAAAGTGAACAATTCATGTGCTAGTCACAATGGTATTCGCAGTGTTACGCAACCACCACCTCTCACTAGCTGCAAAACATTTTCATCACCCCGGAAGGAAAGCTGGTACCCATTAAGCAGTTGCTCCCCACTCTTGAGCCCTGCACCCCAGTCCTGAGCACCTACCATTCTGCTTTCTGTCTCCATGGACTTATCTATTCTACGTGTTTAACAGGGATTCGCGCCACAGGTGACCTTCAGGATCTGAATTCTTTCACTCAGCATGATGTTATGGAGGTTCATCCTCTTTGTAGCACGTGTCAGTAACGTGAACTTTTTTCAAGGAAATTTTCAAGGAAAATTTGTACAGTTATTGTTCTACAGACAAAACATAACCTTAAAAGCAATGATCACAAAGAAATATTATTAAACTCTAGCTGGATTCTGTGGCTGGCTGAGGGCTCCAGGCTGAGATTTGCTCTGCCTCCTAAAAGGAGATGAGCAAGCTTTGGAGACCTGGGAAAGGGCGGCCAGCACCCACGTGCGGCTGTCTCTGTGGGTTAATCAGAAGAATCAAAGAGAACTCCAAAGGGAACAATGCCCTGGAGGCTCCTGAGATTCCCAGGGCAGACATGGGGAGCATGTGGTCCACGAGGATGTCTCCCCAGGGCCTCGGCAGGGGGACCCCAGGGAAAGGCCACCGACAGGAGCCTGCTGGGGAGCCAGTGCCCCAGCCCAGACCCAATTCAGAGAACTCCACGCTAAATGCTGTCTCCCCTTTCCCAAACTCTTTCACATCCCTCAGCAGGACAAGTGACACCTGGGCTAGTTACTGGACTCTGTTCCAGTCCCTTGATGTATTTGCCCACTTCTATGCCAATACCAGCCTTCCCAGGAGGCGCTAGTGGTAAGAACCCGCCTGCCAATGCAGGAGACGCAAGAGATGCAGGTTCGATCCCAGAAGATCCCCTGGAGGAGGGCATGGCAACCCACTCCAGTGTTCTTGCCTGGAGGCTCCCACGGACAGAAGAGCCTGGCAGGCTACAGTCCATGGGGTCGTAGAGTCGGACACGACTGAACTGACCTAGCAGGCACATGGAGTTTTACTTTTTAAACCTCTGCCATAGATCCCATAGACTTCCCTTGTGGCTCAGATGGTAAAGCATCTGCCTGCAATGCAGGAGACCCGGGTTCGATCCCTGGTTGGGAAGATCCTCTGGAGAAGGAAATGGCAACCCACTCCAGTACTCTTGTTTGGAGAATCCCATGGACAGAGGAGCCTGGCAGGCTACAGTCCACGGGGATCGCAGAGTCAGACACGACTGAGCGACTTCACTTTCACTTTCATAGAGCCCAAAGCCTGGAAGGACAGGTCCTCCATCTTAGTTCTTTGGCTTCTTCTTTAGTTCTTTGGCTGTTTTTACACATTTCTTCTTTCATGTGACTTTAGAACCTACCCTTTTCATGGACAAGCCTGGAGATATTAAGGGACAGACCCCAAGTCAAAGGGCTTCAAGCCTCATGGATCATTTCCAAGATTCCCAGGAATCCAGAGCAGTTTTGGGGTGGGTATGCTGTGAGGAGAGGCTGGTCTCTGTATCCCCATCTGGATGGGTCACCAAGGAGAAACGTCTGCTTGTTAAAGGCTTTGCAAGTATCAGTCGCTCAGTCGTGTCCGACGCTGGGACTCCATGGCCTGTAGCCCACCATGCTCCTCTGTCCATGGGATTTTCCAGGCAAGAATACTGCAGTGGGTTGCCATTCCGTTCTCCAGGGGATCTGCCTGACCCAGGGCTCAAACCCGGATGTTCTTTACTGTCTGAGCCACCAGGGAAGTTAAAGGCTTTAAACGCCCTTAGAAGCGGCAGTGTTTGCCACAATCGTATGTCCCCCGTACACTATTTACTCTTTCTCTTTAAGCCGACTCATGTTTTCAGCTTTTATTTAAACTTCATTTTAAAGGAAACATTTGATCTCTGCTTTATCTGAGAAACCAGCATCAAGTACGAGGCATTTGCTGTTGGTGCCTCGCCCAGCTCCCCTCCTGCTTACTTCCCATGAACATAAACCAGATTCCAGCTGCCAGCACCTACCCCCTTTACCCATGGGCTCTGCCCACCTGAAGGAGGCCAGAAGTTCTGGGAATTAACACGCCAGGGAGCTGCCCCCAACCAAGGGGCAGCAGGAGCAGGTGTAGCCATGCCTCAGCCCCCTGGCCGCGCCCACCACCCCCACCCCGGCTGGAAAATCCCAAGGTTGTCAGCACCTTCTGTACCGTTTCTCAGAGTTCTGCATCAGGTGGAGCCCCAGGTGCCCACAGGGGTTCCTTGCTCGACCCTATTCTCTGCACTGGAGGCCTACCCCCCACCACCTCCTAGGCTCACTTTCCCACACCTCTACCAGAGTTTTCTGGGATCATCTCACAAATACACTACTTGGCTTTGAATTATTTTCTTGGGGATCTGCTTCTAGAGGGACCCAACCTAAGGCATTTGCTATAAATTGAAATATTCAGCATATTACACAAAGTGGTAAAGAACCCACCTGCCAATGCAGGTAGACATGAGAGACACGAGTTCGATCCCTGGGTGGGAAGATCCTGTTGGAGGACGGTATGGCCACACCCTCTTGTCTGGAGAATCCCATGGACAGAGGAGCCTCGTGAGCTACAGTCCACGGGGTTACAAAGAGTCGGACATGACTGAAGTGTCTGAGCTCGCACACACACACTGTTTCTTAAAACAAAAGAAGACGTATTAGGAAATGAGAAAGACACACAGGCCTCAAGTGGAGCCTTGCCGTCCTTGTGACAGAACCAGGAGGACAGAAAGGAGCTGGAATGACTCGCAGGGAGCTGGTGTGATTCGGAGCCCACAGAGCTGGCTCCGGCCCCTCCCACAGTCCACAGTGGGTGAGGCCCTGAGGACCACCTTCTAACAGGACAGCTCCAAGATGGTGGAATGCCCCAGCTGGCAGGACACAAGCCTGGTGGACCCAGTAGGCAGCGCTCAGCACTGGGCCAGCGCAGGGGCCTGATGGAGACCAGGAGGAAGAGGAAGACGTGGTCCACCCTGAAGGTCCACCATGAAGAAGCACCGAGAGCCATCAGCCTGTCACATGGGCTAAGGGACTCAGTTTTGCTTGAGTGCACCTCAAAGGAGACATCATTCATTCATTCAACAAACGTTTATTGAGCTTCTACTGTATTCTGGGCACTGTACCAGGCACTGGGAAGACAGGGAAGGACAGATCAAAATCCCCCACAGCACTGATGCTGTAATGAAGGACACAGGCAAGAAACAAGTGAACACGCAAGTAAACTCTGAAATGAGAGCCCTTGGTGCTACAAAGAAAATAAACAGAATTACAGGATACAATCATAGCTTGTGAGAGTTGGACTATAAAGAAAGCTGAGCACCAAAGAATTGATGCTTTTAAACTGTGGTGTTGGAGAAGACTCTTGAGAGTCCCTTGGACTGCAAGGAGATCCAAACAGTCCATCCTAAAGGAAATCAGTCCTGAATATTCATTGGAAGGGCTGATGCTGAAGCTGAAACTCCAATACTCTGGCCACCTGATGCAGAGAACTGACCCATTGGAAAAGACCCTGATGCTGGGAAAGATTGAAGGCAGGAGGAGAAGGGGACAACAGAGGATAAAATGGTTGGATGACATCACCAACTCAATGGACAAGAGTTTGCGCAAGCTCTAGGAGTTGGTGATGGACAGAGAGGGCTGGCGTGCTGCAGTCCATGGGGTCACAAAGAGTCGGACTCAACTGAGCAACTGAACTGAACTGATAGGATAAAATGTAGACGTGAGGGAGGCTTTTGATAGTATGGCCTGGGAGGGCCTCTGGGGAGGGAATAGTTTAAACTCAGAACTGAATGTGGAGAAGGAGCCAGTCATGCAAACAGCTGGAAAAAGGAGGTCTCAGACAGAGGGAACAGCAAGTGCAAAGTCCCGGGGCCGGGAATGAGCTTGGTGTGCTGGAGGAGCAGAAGCAGGCTGCTGTGCTGGAGTGGAGAAGCGGGAGGAAGGGTGGTGGGAGCCAGGGTGAAGCGGTCCCTGGAGCCAAGTCAGACAAAGAGATGCCTGGTGAGTGTTTGTGGGATCATGAGTACCAGGGAAGACATCCACGGGTACTGGATGGGGAGCAAGGAGGGGAGCTGAAGGCATCGAGTTTGGGAGGCTTTTTCTCTTGATGTCTTTGTCAGTGGAAGGGAAGGCCAAGGAGAATGACCTTGGTTTGCATAGCACCAGCTCAGACTGCAGCGGGGAGGGCTTTCAGGCCACATCTGGGCGCATCTGGGTGGAACAGGCTAACTTCAGTCATTAAAATCAACAAACCCATCTTTGGCATCTCATAATAGCATCTACTCGATGAGATGCTGTTCATTGAGAACCTAAGCATCAGACTCTATGCAACCTGCTCAGAGGCTGCCAGATATATCCCCTTTCCAGAAAGAAGTTCACAGAAGCAGAAAATTGCAGTATGAAGTGGTGAGTGTTCCAGGGAATGTTAAACAGAGGAAGGGTCATTCAAGTCGGCTTTTGAAGGATGAAGAGGAGCTCGCTGGAGAGAAACCATCAACAGAAGGGCAACACTCTTCCTTTTGTCCTCATGCACGTCCCAGCACCTGAGACAGAGTGTGGAGCATAGTAGGTGCTCAAAGAGACAGAGCGTGGAGCACAGTAGGTGCTCCATCCGTATTTGCTGGTGAAATGAATCAGAGCTGCCCACACTTCAGTTATTCAAGTACCTGGCCTCACGATTTTTGTGCTGTCTGCTTTCCACTATTTCTACCAGTGAACCAGTGAAGTCGCTCAGTCATGTTCGATTCTGCGATCCCATGGACTGTAGCCTACCAGGCTTCTCCATCCATGGAATTTTCCAGGCAAGAGTACTGGAGTGGGTTGCCATTTCCTTCTCCAGGGGATCTTCCCGACCCAGGGATCGAACCCAGGTCTCCTGCACTGCAGGCAGAGAAGCCTATTGCTTAATATTTTTCTTCAAGTTGAATTACCTTTCTATCTAAGTGAATTTATTTTAAGAGGAGACATTTGATATGATCACTAGATTTGAAAAGAACAAAGAATATTTGCCATAAATCAAAGATAGCCAGAAAAACCACCACAATGAAAACAAAAAATGTTATTGAAGTCTGCCTGTTGAGAGAATGAAAAGGCAGGCCGCAGACTGAAAGGAAGTATTTGCAAATCACATATCTACAAAGGACTGACTCGTATCCAGAATATATAAAGAATTCTCCAAACCCATTAATAAGAAAACAATCTGATTTTTTAAATGGGCAAAAATTTGAACAGCCACTACACACAAAAAAAAAAAAAACCCAGATGGCAAATAAGCACATAAAAAGATGCTTAACATCATTAGTCATTAGGGAAAGGCAGATTAACACAATGACATTCCAGAGTACACCTATTAGAATGGCTAAAATTAAAAACAGAAAACAGACAATATTAAGTGCTGGTGAGGATGGGAAGCAACTAAAACTTTGATGCAATGGTGATGGGAATACAAAATGCACAGACACTTTGGAAAACAGTTCAGCAGTTTCTGATTAAGTCAAACGTACAGTTACCATGGGACCCAGCAATTCTACTCCTAGAAATTTCCCCAAGATAAATAAAATGTTATGGTCACATAAAAACCTATTTGCAAAAGTTTTTAAGTGGCTACACTTATAATCACTGAATCTGGAAACAGCCCACATTTCCCTCACCTGGTGAGTGGGTAAACAGTCAGTGGTATGTCCATATAATGGAGTGCTGTTGGAGAAGAGTCTTGAGAGTCCCTTGGACTGCAAGGAGATCCAGCCAGTCCATTCTGAAGGAGATCAGCCCTGGGTGTTCTTTGGAAGGAATGATGCTAAAGCTGACACTCCAGTACTTTGGCCACCTCATGCGAAGAGTTGACTCATTGGAAAAGACTCTGACACTGGGTGGGATTGGGGGCAGGAGGAGAAGGGGACGAGAGAGGATGAGATGGCTGGATGGCATCACTGACTCGATGGATGTGAACTCCGGGAGTTGGTGATGGGCAGGGAGGCCTGGCGTGCTGCGATTCACGGGGTCACAAAGAGTCGGACACGACTGAGCGACTGAACTGAACTGATCCAGCAATAATAAGGATCAATGTACGGATAACATGCAATGAAATGAACATGTCTCAAATGCGAGGTGCTGACGGTAAGAAAAACCAGTCTCAAAAACCAATGCACTATAGGATTCCACTTCTATGACGTTCTGGAAAGGGCAAATTTATAGAAAGAGGAAAGGATCAAAGTTCAAGAACAAGTGGCACTGACCTATGGTCATAGAAGCCAGGAGAGCAATGCTCACAGGAAGGGAAGAAGCAGAGGAGAGGGAGGCCCTATTTGTTTAGGTGCTAATTCAGAGAAGATGATGGCACCCCACTCCAGCACTCTCGCCTGGAAAATCCCATGGACGGAGGAGCCTGGTGGGCTGCAGTCCATGGGGTGGTGAAGAGTCAGACACGACCGAGCGACTTCACTTTCACTTTTCACTTTCATGCATTGGAGAAGGAAATGGCAACCCACTCCAGTGTTCTTGCCTGGAGAATCCCAGGGACATGGGAGCCTGGTGGGCTGCCGTCTATGGGGTCACACAGAGTCGGACACGACTGAAGCGACTTAGCAGCAGCAGCAGCAGTTACTCGGCTGTGAAAACTCAAGCCGAGCACTTCTTTCCATACGTCATGCTCGGTCACTTCAGTCATGTCCGACTCTTCGCGACCCCATGGACTGTAGCTTACCAGGCTCCTCCGTCCATGGGATTTTCCAGGCAAGAGTGCTGGAGTGGGTTGCCAGTTCCTTCTCCCGCATATGTCATAGCTGAGTACAAAGTTTTTAAAAGTTTAGCTAGAGAAAACTGTATGCCAGAGGTATGACGTCTGAGACTTGCTCATTTTCACCAAGGGAGCTAAGCAAGGATTGAGTGTTAGAGATAGGTTAGCATCTGCTCTTCATGATGTAAAGGAAGAACTGTAGAAAGATCTGCGAGGGGAATGACTCTCTCTACGTGACACAATGTGAACTGACGCTCTGCACCCTATAAAATGAAGCTGGGGGGGCCCGATGGTGCCCAACCGTATCAACAAAGAGAACGTGTATCTGAGACAGCATGCTGGAAGGCTGTGATGGCTCAGCTCTGAAAGCACAAGAGCCCACATTTGGCCAGAGCCGTTAAGAAGTAGCTGGATTCGATTTCGCGTTTTTCATCTCCGTGTTCCCTGGCACCCAACACAAGGCCAGTACGTGGTTAGTCTTCACTGGCTGGTCGCCCCTCCGAGCGCTCTCATCGGTTGTCCCCTCTGCTTGGAGACGCTCCCTTCTCCCACCCTGACCACCTGAGAAACTCCTAACCTCACCTTGGGGATGACTCTCCTTGCCTTGTTACTTGAATATCCCCTAGCATTGCTGCTTCAGGGTCACGACACATGCTGTTTCCTCGGTTTGGAATCACTTCCTTCTCCCTTCCCCTGGGTCAATTATCCCCTTTGGTGTGCAAGTGATGGAAAACCAAACTGTTTTCAGCCAAAAAGAGGAAATGTAGTGGCTCATGAAACGAAAACATCCAAGTGTGTCTAATTCCAGGTATGGCTGGAGCCAGGGGATCCAACCCTGTCTAGCTCTATCTTGATCTCTCTCAGGCAGGTTTTTCTCTTATGAAGTCCCCGATGCTCCAGGCTTTCACTTGCTCACTCTCCATCCAATGGAAAAACTGCAAGCCTTTCCGCCAATAATTCCCAGCAACCAAAGTCCCAGGATCAAGTTTCATTGGGCAGGCTTAGTTACACGCCCATCCCTGGACGGATCACACGGAGCCAGACTTGGTCACATGTCCACCTTTGGAGACAGGGTCCTAGGACACCCCACCCAAATCTCATGGAATGAGATGAGGGAAGAGGAGGTTCTCCAGTAGGAAATTGGGGTGCTATTACCCCAATACAGGAGAAACCAGGAGATGGATACTGATTCCATCTTCTCTTGGAAAACTCTAGCGCTTCCCAGCATGCTGTGTGACCTCAGGCCAACCGCTTTCCCTCTCTGGGCCTCATGTTCCTCTTCTGAAAAATGGGCAGGAGGCTGTTTGAATTCCAACATTCCAGAATTCTGGGACAGCTTCCAGGACTGGCGGCTGCTCCTGAAATCCCAGGAACGTTCCAGTACTTCTGGGGACGGAAGTGGAGCATCAGCCAGAGCCGTCCCTGGCCCCCTGGCCTGGGAACATGCTTAGAGGATGACAATTGGGCTCCCTTCAGCCGAAATTCCACTCCCGTGGGGGCCTTGCCAAGGAAAACAAGCCCAAGAACTGGGCATTGAAGGTGAGCATATTTGACAAGTTTTAAGACGACAATTTATTTACACAGGTGTGGGAACCGTCCCCTCGCACCCTGCTTTCTTTTCTTTCTCTTCCTCCCCTTTCCAAATTCTTTCCCCCAAGGGTGCTGACAGACATGCCAAGGGAGGGGGTGGCTGGCTTGGGGATCAGCCTGGAGTGAGTCCATGAGCCCGAGGCAGCAGGGGAGGGGTGAGGTGTCTGTTCCGGGGGTGGCCCTTCTCCCTTCACCTACCTTCTTGCTCTCAAGCTACGAGACTGAGGTCCTGGATTTCAAAGCAACCTGAGTCCTTCAAGAGAGTGGAGCTCGGCCCATCCTCAGTTGACAAGGAGTAGCTGACCCTGGAGCGAGCCAGGCAAGAGGTGGAGAAAGCAAAAATCATTTCTTAAACACCTACTATGTCCCTAAAGCTGAGCTGAGCCTTAAGAGCACATCGTGAATGACCCAGATGGAAATCTCTGCCCTGGTGGAGCTCATGAGGAAACAAACATGGGAAATGATGAGTTACCTTCACAAGCACTTTAAGAAAGTAAAATAGAGCAAGGGGTTGGGGCAGGGCAGCGGGGCGGAGAGACTCTAGGTTTAGGAAGTGACATTTGAGCTGAGAAAGCAGAGAAGGCGCCTGCTAGGCAGAGATCTGAAGGAAGGACATTTTGGGCAGATGGCTCGGCACATGTGAAGGCCCTGAGGTTGAAGGCGACTTGGGTGTCCAAAGAGCACGGAGGAGGCCCGTGTGGCCAGAGCCGGGCGGGGAATGGAGCTTGACCAGAGGTCTGCTCTGTGATTTCTGCTCAGGGAAACAAAGACACAATGTGGGGCTGGTTATCCCCACTTTACCAAGGAGGAAACTGAGCCTCAGAGCAGGGCAGTGACTTGCCCAGGGTCACACAGCAGAGTCAGACCCCAGCCCCTTCCACCTGGTCCCAAGCCCATGCCCCTTGCTTCTGAGAGGTGAGAGGGCAGGAACAAGGAGTATCCAAGACCTGCCAAGTCTCTCGTCTGCAGCTCGGCCCCCAGGGGAAGGGGTGTCTGGAGGGTAAGCCCTCTTGCTTCCTGTGAGAAGGAAATGGAGACTGAGCTGCTGAGTCACAGGGGTACCACAGGCTCCTAGGCCTCAATGAGCCCTGCCTCAGTTTACCCACCTGTAAAAAAAATGGGTATAATAACATGTCTGCCTCCAGTACCAACTTCAGAGAGGTGCTAGGAGAGTTAATTACTGCCTGGCAATTCCAGGAGCTGTGATGAAAGGTGGTGGGAAGTGGGCACTATTAACCCGGGCAAATAATTACTCCCAGCCCGGGGGAGGAAGAAGAGGGGTCGCACCTGGTCTGATTCGGCCTCCATCCGGTTTCCTTTCCAGATGTGTAGGAGCGCAGCAGTCATGAGCATCTGGCTCTGACAGCCGTCCTGCCCCAAGACGCCCAGTACCAGGAGGACATGGGGCTGTGAGTGGGCACGAGCCACACAGACCAGTCAGTCTTGAGACTGCCTCTCTGCCCCTCCCTGATGGGGTGACCAGGGCAGCACCCCTCCCCTGTCAGGGCCTCGGTTTCTTTACGTGCACAACAGGGGGCAAGAAGCCTGCCTTCCCCACAGGCGTTGTGGTTTTCACAAACACACAGACAAGTTCCATCTCCCTGGCTGCATGTCAGGCCCCAACCTCCCATGCCAATAGCCATCCTGACTGCCACGGCCTGATGGGAAATGGTAAAAAAAAAAAAAAAAAAAAAAATTCTAGAAATAAAAAAATAATAATTTTTAAAACACTCTTCAGGGGACTTCCCTAGGGGTCCAGTGGTTAAGACTCTGTGCTTCTAATGTCGGAGGCACAGGTTTTGATCCCTGGTCAAGGAACTAAGATCCCACATGCTGCTTGGCATGGCCAAAAAATAAAAAATAAAATAAAACCCTCTTCGGAATGCTGATTAGGCCTCATGTTGCCCCCAACTCTTGGGCGCCAGAAGCAAGCTCCAGCTGCCCTCTGCCCCTGGAATCCCAGCCTCTTGCCTGGCTTGGGGAGGGGAAACAGGGACAGATCCCAGAGCAAGCCCTCTCTTCCTCCTTTCAGTTATTTATTTTTTATATTATTTTCTTAAATTGAGGTAATACCGAGATAGCATTATATTAGTTTCGTGGGCACAACATCTTGTTTCTACTTCTGCACACCCGACACTGTGCGTACGTGCTAAGTCGCTTCAGTCGTGTCCGACTCTGCGACCCCGTGAACGATAGCCCACCAGTCTCCTCGGTGCATGGGAATTCTCCAGGCCAGAACACTGGAGCGGGTTGCCATGCCCTCCTCCAGGGGCTCTTGCCAACCCAGGGATCGAGCCCAGGTCTCTTATGTCTGCTGCCTGGGCAGGTAGGTTCTTTACCACGAGTGCCATCTGGTAAGCCCACCCAACAGTGTGTTCACCGCTGAAAGTTCATTTTCCATCTACCCCCAACTGGCGGGGCCCCTGTATCCATTTTGCCCACCCCCCTGCCCTGCCTCTCCTTCCCTCCTGGTAGCCACAACTCTCTCCTCTGTATCTACGTATTGGTTTTTTGTTTGTTTAGTAGTTTTCTATAGTCCACATATGAGTGAAATCATATGGTATCGATACTTGTCTTTCTCTGTCTGATTTATTTCACTGGGCATAACACCCTCAAGGTTCATCCATGTTGTCGCAAACAACAAGGCCTCATTTTTCTCCTGGGTGAGTAGTATTCCACCGCATACATCCCTCTATGTGGCAACATTGTGCCCATCTCACGGAAGGGGACACTGAGGCTGTGAGATGCAAATGTCAAAGCCCTAGGCTAGGAAGAGGTAGATTTCAGCCCTCCACTTTCCCCTGAGGCTGTCTGAGTCCCAGCTGAAGCCTCATTGTAGATGCCCGATCCTAAATGGTGACCCCAGAGATGAGGCTTTTCCATGTGAGTGGGCTGCTCCTGGGCTTGGGGACCCCAGAGAGGATGGAACCAGGCCCTTGCCAAGTGGCCGCCCCTGCAAGCACAGGGCAGGCCCCAGGCAGCTCACTTTCAGGAGGAGCCCAGGGCTCAGAGTGCTGGTGCAGGGCGTCTGTGCCCCACCGACCCCCGCACGCTCACTTGGTCCCCCTCTTACCCGCAGGTCCCCCGCTCCAGCCACACTGGCCCAGGGGATCTCCAAACACACCTTGGCTCCCACCAGCGCATCTTTGCACCTGAGTCCCCTCTGTCCAGAGCAATTTCCCCACACACACTCCTTCCCACGCTGGCTTCTTTTTATCCAATCTCCCTTCAAAGGTCACCTCCTCAGAGAATCACTCTTGGGCTGTCTCCATCACAGCTCCTGCTTTATTTCCTGGACAGCCCTCATCCCTCTCTGAAATGACCTGAAATTTCTGATTCCCTCACTACAGTATAGACTCTGTGAGAACAGAGGGGCTTGTTTTTATTTCTTCTTTTTTTTTTTTTCTTTTTTATTCACTGCTGTATTTCCAGGACCCGGTAGAACACAGCGGTGCTCAACAGATATTTATTGATGTAATAAAGACATTTTTTAAAATAAGAATCATTTGGGTCACAAGGAGAGGGGTGGGTGTTCTAGGGGGCAGGGAGCGGGGATTTCTCACCCAAGGACTGAATGATTTCTCTGGAGCCTTTCAAAGTCCTGGGGAACTCTGACATCACAACAGCGATAGTCCTGCTTGTCGGGCGCTGACTGTGCTCAGCACTGTGCATGGATCATCTCATTTAATCCTCACACTGGCCCCGTGAGGTCAGTCCTGTGATTATGCCCATCCTCCAGATCAGGAAACTGTAGCTTAGGCGAAGGGATGCATTCCCGGTCACCAGTCTCCCCCATGCCCTACCTCCCGCCCTCCAGAGCCCCAGGGTCCCCTAGAGACAGCCCCACCCCTTGATTCCCAGCGCAGCCTGGAGAGGTCACATGCCCTGCCCGACGCCCCCCGCAGCTGGTTGGCGGTCCGGAGGGACGATCCCTGGCTCCCTGCAGCCACTTGCCCGTGGGGAGGGAAGACTGGCTTGGCGGCCGGCCGGTCCTGGGGACGCCAGGCAGCCAGGAGTTTCTCTCCCCGGACTTACTGTACATGATTCAGCGCCAGCCCCGGTTGTGAAATCTGGGAATCTTGTGGGCAAGGCCAGGCCCGGGGGATGGCTGTCTGGGAAAATGAGGCCGGGAAGGGGTTAAGGGGGGCAGCAGGCCACCCCCCACACACACACCCCGGGGGGGAGGCACCACGCCAGGCCAGCAGAGAGCTCACCGTTCGCACTGGGCTGGCCACCGCCTGCGGCCTGTCGCTGACATCACAGCTGCGTCAGTCCAGCCTGCCCAGCCCCCCCCCACTTCCTTCCCTCCCGCAGCGGCATCTCCAGCCACGTCTCCAACTGTCCTCTCCTGGGTTGAGGGGGCAGCCTGTGCCCAACCTCCCCTCCTGGGAGGGAGGGGGAGATGACAAACAGTCCTCTGCACACAGGAGGCACTCCATAAGCCACAGTTGTGATGGGTGTGAGCCAAACCATAATCCCGCAGGTTAAAGGTTCTCATACCCATTGCAGAGAAGAAAAGACCGAGGGTCCGAGAAGAGTAGGGACTTGCCCAAGGTCTTCCAACTGCACTGTCATAATTACTCGAAATGTTAATATAATCCTTGGCTTTCTATTAGGAGCACATGTATCTCTCATCGCCCATTGGGTTGCAATGACTATCCCGAGGCTGGGGATTTTCTTTCTTATCTCATTTGTTTGCTTAAATTCAATTAAACCAAATAGGCATTTGTTTGACTAGAGAGATAATAAAAAGGTTTCATAGGAACCATTTGCAGATCAGTGATGACTTCTGGTACTGTATTAAATGAATTCTACCCTTGAAATTTTCAAAAAACCCACTGAGGACCTGCTCTGCTCCACACCACTTGTGCATATTAGGCTCAACCCCTACAGGGCGGCAGTGCAATTAATCTCACAGATGAGAAAACTGAGGCGTAGGGAGCCCCCCATAGCTGGTAAACAGCAGTCATAACAAAAAATAATACCATAAAAATAATAACTGGCATAGATTAGGTACTTACTCCACGTGCCGAGGGTAATATTTACACCATCTCACTGGCTTCTCTCACGACTCTAGGACATAAGTGCTGTTAATTTTCCCATTTCACAGATGAGAAGCTGAGAGGTTAACTCACCTAGATAATAAAGCTGCCAAGTGGCAGAGCTGGGATTTGAACCCAAGTCTTCTGTCCCTGTGTGCATGCTTGCTAAGTCACTTCCATCGTGTCCAACTCTGCGACCCTATGGACTGTAGCCCACCAGGCTTCTCTGTCCATGGGAATTCTCCAGGCAAGAATACTGGAGTGGGTTGCCCTGCCCACCTCCAGGGGATCTTCCTGACCCAGGGATTGAACCCTTGTCTCTTATGTCTCCGGCATTGGCAGATGTGTTCTTTACCACTGGCACCAGCTGGGAAGCCCGTTAGTGCCTACTCAGAACTGGGGCTGGACACATAGTGGCTGCTTAGGTAACTCAAGGACGACCAAGCTGGAGAACCCTGGGGCTGCCAAGGGATCCATCCCCCAAGATAGCCCTGGCATCAGCTCGAGGCCACCGGTGTGGGCCTGGTCCAGCTGGAAAAAGATGTGTGCTCGCATCTTCTCCCAGAATGCCATCTCGCCCACAGAGGCAACAGCCCCCGAGCTCACAGCCACCGTGTCCACCCACCTATGAGGAAGTTCATTATTTTCTCCATGTACTGGGCAGAGAAAGCAAAGCTCAGAGAGGGCATGTGGCTTGCTCAAGGTCACACAGCAGGCTCCAGCCCCACTTCTACCTCCCAATCCTGCTCTTAGCTGGCAGAGGCCTGGGGTGTATGTGAGGAGGGGGCAGATAAGGTCTGTGCCCACCAGCCCACCCTGCACCTTGGGATGAGGACTTCCTCTCCCCCTCCTGCCTTCCTGAACCCCAGCTGAGAGTTAGTGGGAGTTGGTGGGAGCCATCCATGAGCTGCCTCACAAAGCTAGGACAGGAAGAGTGTTCCTGGCCGAGCGACCAGCGCAGGAGAAGGAGGCACAGCTCATTGAACAGTGGGGGACACATGTCCAGCGAGGCTGAGGGGGAGAGAGGAGGGCTGGAGGCAGGAGGCCAGCCGGCGTAGCGGGAGCCTTGAACGCCGGACTGAGCTCGGGCTCTCTCCAGGGGCAACAGGGAGCCAGGAAGGCTGCAGAGCAGGGGCCGAGCATGATCTGCAAACAGAGGACTGAGCGCTCTGCACCTCCCCTGTTCTTCCTGCTTTTGTCCCAGCCTCTGCAGTCCGTTTTCCACTCGCCGCCAGAGGGGTCCTGTGAAACCGCAAGTCAGACTGCGTCCCGCCTCTGCTCGGAATCCTCCGTGGCGCCCGCCTCGTGCGGAGAAGCCACGACAGAGGGTCCTGGTGGCCCGCCCCGCCCCTGCCCCCAGCCCTGCTCAGACGCGCCGGCCTCCTCCCTGCCGCACCACCTCAGGGCCTTTGCACTGTGTGCTCCTCCCGCGTCGTGAAAGCCTCTTCCTCCTGCTGGTTCCCTCCCTCAACTCACAGGTTGTTGCTCAGACGTTCCCTGCTTAATGAGGCTGTCTCTGACCCACCTCTAGAAACCCCCAGCTCAGCCCACCTCCTTTCCCCACTATTTCTCTCTGCAGCCCTGGTCCTTTCAAATACAATGTGTGCGTGTATGTGTGCGCGCGCATGTATGCGCACACTCAGTCATGTCCAACTCTTTGTGACCCCGTGGACTGTAGCCCGCCGGGCTCCCCGTCCATGGAATTTTCCAGACAAAAATACTGGAGTGGGTTGGTATTTTCCACAATTTGGGATCTTCTCGACCCAGGGATCAGACCCAAGTCTCTTGCGTCTCCTGCACTGGCAGACAGCTTCTTGACCACTGCACCACCTGGGAAACCCTTCAGGTACAATATACAACTTATTTATCTTGTTTGTTGTCTGCTCACCCCACCAAAGTGTGAACTCCATGGGGGCAGAGACCTCTGACTGTCTCGTGTCCTGCTTTGACCCCAGCGCCTGACACACAGGAAATGCTCAATAAATATTTGTTGAGTGAATGAATTCTCTTTTCCCTCAGATTAATTTTCGAGGGTTTAGAGCTTATGACCTTTGCTCTCAACTCCAGATACACAAGTGACTTGCCCAGGGTCATTCAGCTCACAAGTGGTCAGTTGATTTGACCCCCAAAAGTCTGTGATATTTTTTCCTTCATTCCGGGCTGCCCCTCTGGGATTTAGGCTGATGCCACGTTACCACTTCTGAGGGCTCTCCTTGGCTCCACCTTACGCTGGAGGCTCAGAGAGGTGAAGCAACTTGGCCAAGGTCACACAGCAACCAAGGGTGTGAATTCAGGTCTTTCTGCCTCTGTGTTTTGGGCATTTTCCACTAAAGCAGCTCTGTCTCTCTCCCCTCCTCCTTCCCTCTTTTCAGCCAGTGTGTCTGCCGCTGAAATATCAAGACTGCTGTGTGCAGCCTGGACATACACCATGTCCCGGGCCGGGCCCCGCCCGCCACCCCAGCCAGGCCGCAAGCGCAGTGCTGGTCCCAGATGCCTCTGGGATGAGCTGCGGAGAGTGTGACCAGGCCCAGCTGACACATCTCAGAACAGATGTGGGCCCGCCTCCCACGGGCCCCGCGGAGCCCAGCCAAGTCTCAGCCCAGCATCCACCCTCAGGGCGTGGTGCCGGGCCTTGGAGGGGGCGAGGGCAGAGAAGACCAGCGACCCTGGAGCATTCACGTGAGGCAGAGATTAAGGGGCTCCAGGCTCGAATCTGGGCCCAGGCCTCGGTGGTTATGGAGGGAAAAGAGACAATTTTTCAGGGCTTAAAATCCGATGGGATTTTAAATGACTGAAGCGGGCCAGAGTTAAGATGATAAAGAGTTATTTTTCCCTGGCCTCAGCTTCAGAGAGGCTAGAGGGAGTGGATGGGACCAGGGCACGCACCCCGTCTAAAGCTCAGTGTGGCCCCTTGGGGATGGGGACCCAGTGTGATCAGAATTTCAGGTCCTCTGATTTTCCAGAAACACAGGTGTTTATCCAACATCTGCAGATTCTTTAATGTTGTCTCCTTTCATTTAAAAATTCTGTTTGGACTGAACACAGCCAACCTAAGGGCCAGATTCAGTCTCTCGGGCCTCTGGTTTGCAACCTCTGCTTGGCCAAAGAGGACAGCCAGAGAAGGAGCGGACCAGGGCCTGATCAGGATCGGAAGGTCGGGACGGTGGCCAGAGCTCGGCGCCAGCAGCTCCAAGGCGCTGCGGAAAAGGTCCCTGTCATCTGGTCCCCCTCCTCCGTCTCCCGGGTGAGGCTTCCTGGCCTGCCCGCCTGCCGCAGCTGGCCGTGGGGTGGAAGGGGGCCCACATGGGACACAGCCGTGGCCGTGTTTTCCAGACAGATCCTCATTTTCCTCTCCTGTCCCCCACGGCCCTGCCACCCCAGGAAGTAGGTGACCCTGTGCCCCACCAGGTCACCCTCCCCAAACCATGCCCTCATCAGCCTGCTCTTTACATGCCAACTCCACGCCCCCCGTGCTCCAAGCCACACGACTCCACCGCCGTCCCTCTGAATCTCGGCCACATCCTTTCATGGCCAATGTTCAGATAAGGAAACTGAGGCTCGGGGAGAGGGAGAGACTGGCCCAGGGCCCTACCACAAGCACGCAGAGGAGCTGGACCCGAGCTCAGGCCTCACGTGCTGGGTCACGGGGGCCTCACCTCCTCTCCTCCTGCCGGAACCCAGCCCGTCCTCCGAGGTTCGGCCCTAGAACTTCCTCCTGGAGTATTTAAGCAGCAACCAGGGACTTCCCTGGTGGTCCAGCGGTTAGGACTCTGCGCTTCCAAGGCACATGCCTCGTGGTGTGGCCAACAAAACAAAGCAAGACAGAAAAAACAAGCAGCCAGGTCCTAGGCCAGGAGCTGGGTATTCAGAAATGAAGAGGTAGGGTTTGTCTCAGGCTCCCCCACAGTGTTTGCTGGATGAACATTTCACTCGCTTCCTGGGAATCTCCTTTTCCCTAAGCCATAGGCTTCTATCCAGTCTGTCTCAGCCTCAGCATCCTGTGCCTCGGGCCACTTGTCTGCACACTTCCCAGATGTCACCCCTGGGTGGCCCCCAGGCATCCTTCAAACCAACACCCCCAAGTGAACTCTCCAGCCTCCTCACACTGGCCCTCTGCTTCCAGTTTCCTGCTCTTAGAAGGCCCACCTTTGCCCAGTGGACAAAGCCAGAGGCCCGAGCACTGTCCTCAATACCTCGCCCCCCACACCCTCAGCCCAACTGGTCACCGAGGCCAGGGAGTCTTGTCCTCAGCGTCCCCTGAATCCGTCTGCCGCTCAGCTCCTCCTTGGCTGACCTCACTCTCCTCCTCGCTGTGTACCCCTCGTAGGAACACCCTCCTTTCCGAATCGAGCTTCCCACAGCAGCTGGCTGACGTTTGCCTTTTCCTACAGCCGCCAGCTGTATGTAGCTCCCCACCACAGAAGGTATTTCCATCACAGAAGGTAGTTCAAACACCTTGGCCAGCCTTAAAACCCTGGATCAGTCCAGTGACCTCGCCCCATCCGTACACATTCTGGCCTCAGCCAACCCGAACCCCTCTCACTGTTCCAGCACGCTGTGCTTTCTCTCATCTCTGAGCCTTTGCCAGGCTGTTCCTTCTGCCTGGAGGGTTCTTCCCTACCAACACCATCTCTTGTCTGACTACTCCACGAATGCCCTGCAGGACTCAACCAAGGTGCCATGGGCTTCATACAAGGTCCGCTATCCCCTAAGCCTGGTTTAGGTACCCACTGAGGTCCTACCCCTCCCCCGTGTGAATCAGATTACAGCGGCAGGAACCAGAATCCCTCCAGTGTTTTGTTTTTTCGTTTGTTTGTTTGTTTGTTTTAACACAGAAATGATGGAATACAGGGATGTGGGCACTCACAAAATTGCTAGACAGCCTGGAGGGGCTCCAGAATGGCACAGCGGAGCTTGCCCACTGGGGAAGCTGCCACCACAGCCAGTCCGGATGCTAGGGAACCAGCAGACCACCACAGGGACTGCTGGCTTTCAGAACACCTCACTGTAGCAGTGACCTGGATGTCAGGAGGTCACTACCGCTACCTCTGAGGAGCTCCCCAGGTGGTGCTAGTGGTAAAGAAACTGCCTGGCCAGTACGAAAGATGTAAAAATGCAGGTTCGATCCCTGGGTCAGGAAGATCCCCTGGAGGAGGGCATGGTAATCCCCTCCAGTATCCCTCCCGGGAGAAGCCCGTGGACAGAGGAGCCTGGTGGGCTACAGTCCACAGAGTCGCAAAGAGTCGGATATGACCGAAGCTATTTAGCACGCACCGCAGCTTCTGAATCCCTGAAACTGGTGAGCAGGCAAAGTATGCTGCTACCAAAGGAAAACCCAGCCATGACCAAGGTTATCAGCAGAAAGAGAGTGAAAGCAAAAACCAGATGGGCTGTACTTTCTGAATCTCGTGGGAGAGCATCTGAGTGGCCGAACCTAAGGAGCATACAGAACCCTGTCTGCACAGGAGACTGGGAAACGTGGCCTGCAGCGCTCCAGCCTCTGCACCCTCTAGACAGAAGGAGACAGTGACGTAAGTGGAGGCTGGGTACCAGTGGACCCTAAAGGTGACGGCTCAGAATCCCCTCCACAGCCCCAGTCAGCCTGTGGTTTACTTGCTTTTCTTTCCTGCCAGACTACGGTCACTTTAAGGGACTTGACAGGGCCTTAGCTACTGCGGGTTCACCAGCATTTACTGAGCACTTACTATGCCCTGAGCACCAGGCTATGTGCATTGCACACTTGTTTACATGTTTGTACCCCATAGGGTAGGGATTATCACTATCCCTATTTTAGATCTGAAGAGGAGGCCCAGAAAGATGAAGTAATTTTCCTAAGATGACCCAACCAGTAAGCATTAGAGAGGAGATTAAAAATGAAAACTGCTTGACTTTACTCTTTAAACACTGTGAGAGACAATTTTATCTTTTCACAGCCATCTCCCAAGCATCCAGAAAAGTCACAGCAATGCCGTGTGACGGACAAATGAATCCACAGGTGACCCCTCCATTGGGATGCTCCCTGTCGCCATCTCAGCCACCTTCATCCCTCTGGGCCTGGGTTCCTCTCCAAGGACAGGCCTTGAGAAACAGAAACTCACTGTGCAGTGCCGGAGCTCCCCACCCCAGCTCTGTAGATGGCCGCGAGGCTTGATGGCCACCGCTGCGG
The DNA here is from genome assembly GCF_032405125.1 of Capricornis sumatraensis. Lineage (NCBI taxonomy): Eukaryota > Metazoa > Chordata > Mammalia > Artiodactyla > Bovidae > Capricornis > Capricornis sumatraensis. Next base: position 81,569,854 of record NC_091083.1, on the reverse strand, counting down.
TAAAGCTGCTTACGTGTTGCATCTAGGAGTCGTTTTTGGGAGATAGGGGTCATAGCTTTCATTAAACTCTCAAGCTCCCAAAATTCGACAGACTGTTACCCCAGGGAGGGATGCAGGGATCTTCCCGCCATCCTGGCCTCAGTTCAGACCTTTGACATTGGTATGTATTCGCTTGTGCATGCATCCATTCATTTCCCTATCCATCCACTCCCCCATCCACCCATTCATATACTTATTCCATCACGCATCCACTTATCCATCCACACATCCACCCACCCATCCATCCATTCATCCACCCATCCCTCCCTCCATCCATTCACTGACCCATCCGTCCATCCGCTTTCTCATTTATCCATCTCATCTAACCATTCATTGTTTCCCTGGTGGCTCAGTGGTAAAGAATCCACCTGCCAGTGCCAGAGACACAGGAGATGCGGATTCAATCCCTGGGTGGGGAAGATCCCTTGGAGAAGGAAATGGCAACCCACTCCAATATTCTTGCCTGGAAAATTCCATGGACAGAGAAGCCTGGTGGGCGACAGTCCATGGAGTTACAAAGAGTCAGACACAACTTAGTAACTAAACAACAGCAAAACCATTCATCAATCTGCCCAACCATTCATTCATGAAGTCACTACTTACCAATTCGTCTATCCGTTTATCCCTTTATGTGTTTATTTATCTAGCCATCTATTAATGTGTCCATCATTTCATTTCTTATTTATTTACTCATTAATTACACATTTACTCATTCACCATTGATAATTCACAGTGTTCAACCGTGAAATCATCTATACCATCCATCTCATAACTTATCCATTATCCATTTATTTATTCAACCATCCATCCATCATCCATCTATCCGTTTACATGCTAACTTCTTTATCCATCCATCCTTCCATCCTTCTATCCATCCATTAAGTCAGTTCATCATTTCAGTCATTGATTCATCTACTCTCTCATCCATCTATCTCTTCATCCATCTCAGCCACCCACCCTCAGCGATCCACCCACGTACCCAGCCATAAACCATCCATTCGACCATCCACCCATCCATCAAAGCATCACTCATCCTTCCACCCATTGACTTCTCCATCCACTCATTCTAGTCTGTTCCCTGTACCACAACCAAAAGATGAATCAGAACTGGTCCCTCCCTTGAGAAGCTGACAGTCTAGTGGCAGGAACAGATAGTTACAACTCAACATGGAAACTATTAGGAGGCTAAAGGGGGCTCGAGGCAGGTGCCTCCACTGGAGGGGACTGGGTCTATCTGGGGATTCAGAGAACGTTCCTTGGAAGAGGTGGCATGTAAACCATGATTCATAGACAGGAAAACAGTGATCAGCTTCCCTTAGACACATCAGAGGGTGGCTTACAGAACACCCACTTACGTGATGCCCGCTGAGTTTGTGAAGACTTTAAAGACTCTGAGAGGTCCTGCAGCAAATGTTAACATTGTTAAACACAATGATCCTCAAGTTCTTTGGATCATAAACCCTTTTGCCCACTTTACTGCTATTAATATCCCAGAGAATCTGTGTCCCTTAGAAGCTCATTTGGGAAATGCTAGTCTGGTCCAACTCTGGACAGGGAAACCTGGTGTGCTGCAGTTCATGGGGCTGCAGAGTTGGATGCGACTTAGCCACTTGAAGAACAACAGTCTGGTCTAAACCTCTTATCTCCACAATAAAGGAAAACAAGGTTTCATTAGACAGTCTCTGTCTCCATAGTTTTTCCATCAGGAGACAAGATGCAGTCCACAATATACACCCAGGACTTTTTATTTTTTATCCCTAGGCTGAGCACAGTAAGTGTTCAATCAGCATTTGTGAAAAAATGTTGTTATTGAAAGAGTCACTCCAAAACTGACCCCTGGTTCTTGAGCTCTCCCCATTTTCAGTGACCCCTATATGACCTCAGCCAGCTCCATAGCTCCCAGACTCAGTGTCTTGGCCTGAGAAAGGGTCAATAAAGTCCACTCCAGGTGGGGACTGATGCAGAAAGCTTGTACTTACACACAGCCCTTGCTGCAGGCCCGGCCTCGGGGTGTAGCCCTGACCACCCGCACCACCTTCGCATATGGGCAAGTTGAGTTGCCAGCCAGCCATGAGAACTCTGGGCCTGGCTGAGCCTTCACGGCTGAGCCTGGAACATACCTGGAAATTGCCTGAGTAATCCCACGGCGTCCCTGCCCAGCCTGGTGGGGCATGAACTGGAAATTCCCTCTAATATTGCTAATTAAATGATTCCTCCACCCTCCTTCTCCTGCGCCCTGGCCTCCCGCTCTCCCTTACTCAGCTCCCCGAAGCGCCTCCAGAAACCTCTGCAAAGGAGTCCGACTGGTTTGGGGAGGGCTGGGCAGCCACTTCCCCTTCCCACCGCCCACCTGCCCGCCCACCGCCCGGAGCCCAGGCCGTGCGGGAGGTGCAGGCAGCACGGCTCCAGGGGACGGAGCCAGACGCCCACCCCAGATACAGGGGCCTCTGAGTGCCCCCTCGGCCCAAGCCCGACCCTCTGCGCAATTCACGTCCTGTTCCGCGGAGACTGTCCCAGGGAGGGGCCAGACTCATGTAAGTGTGGCTCTAGAAGGCGTGCTACTCATTGCATGTCTCTTAAACCTCAGTGCGTGCTGAGTCGCTTCAGTCGTGTCCGACTCTGTGCGACCCTATGCACTGTAGCCCATCAGGCTCCTCTGTCCAAGGGATTCTCCAGGCAAGGATACTGGAGTGGGTTGCCGTGCCCTCCTCCAGGGGATCTTTCCCAACCCAGGGATGGAACCCAGGTCTCTCTTGTTTCCTGCACCGACAGGTGGGTTCTTTACCATTAGCACCACCTGGGAAGCCCGTTAAACCTCACTCAATAAAGCTGCTTTAAAAGAAAGTTGTGCGGCAGTGTGACCAGTGCAACAACAGGGAAACTCAGGAGGGGCATGGGAGAAGCATTGGGAGGGTAGTCAGGGAAGGCTTCCTGGAGGAGGAGACAGTGGGTCAAAGTTTTGAAGATGAAAATGAGTCTCATCAGGAAAGAAGAAAAGAGAGTGGTGTCAAGTTCCAGATGCCCTGAGTTCAAATTCTGACTCCTCTGCTTACGGGCTGTGTGGCTTTCAGCATTGACTCAACTCAGACTCAGTTTCCTCATCTGTAAAATTGATTTCATTATAGTATTAATATCAGTATTGATCTTATAGGGCTGGTGGGAGATACAAAATACAGAAAGCGCTTGGCCTGGCATCCATTAGTCGCAGCTTATACAAAAGCCCCAAGGCAGGAAGGGACAGTGATCCGAATGATGGTGAGAAAGTTCAAGTGGCTTCATTAGAGAGAAGCAAGGAGACGTCGCAGGGGCCAGGGCTGCAGGACATGCGGGCCATGGTGAGGGATGGAGCTGTCTCCTGAGGACTGGGGAACCAAGGACGAGCTAGAAGCAGGGCAGTTTCATCATCAAGTCTGTCCTCTTAGCAAAGCCATTCTGATTATTAAAAAAAAGCAAACAAAAAATTACAGTCGGGAAACCGAGGCTTAAACAGAGAAATATTGGGCCAAGTTCCAGTGGAATTACAAAGCTTAAAAGGAAGTGGTCTCTCATTCATTCAAACCCTTGTAAGCAGATGAAGAACTGTTATTGTCTTCTTACATGCCTCTAATGATGGGGAACTTACTGTCTAAACTGCTGGGCAGTTCATCCTGTAGGGCCCAACAGAGAGGCCTCCCAAATTGCCCCTAGTTTTTCCCTCCGACTCTGCTCAGATGGCAACTGCTCCTCTGGCCAGAGTCACGCTGAGAGGAGCCCAGCAGACAGGACAGGAAGTGGGAAGCAATGTGAGTTATGACAGAGACTTCCTGGGTGCCGCCACCAGCTCCCTGCCACGAGGCCCTGGGCCATACCCTCTCCTCTGGGCTTCAGTGTTTCTAAATGGAAACGCTCACTGCTCCGCAATCTACTTCCAGTTCTTAGAAACTGATTGGGCCTCGCACAGGTGCCTCGGTGGGGGCTGGGGCAGTCACAGGGGGTTCACCAGTCCCGCCCACCCACTCCCATCTCGGGAGGCCAGAGCTGACCTCAGGGCAGGCGGGGCAGGCAGGCCTGTCTGGGGATAAAGGCAGGAGCCCCAGGGTACAGCCAGCTTAATAACAGGCTCCCAGATCCAGGGGGTTTGAACACGGGGGAATAGGTTCAAACACAAATCGAGCAGCCCACATTCCTGCCTGCAGCTCTGAGAGCCAATGGTTCCCATACCCAGTGGGCTTGGCCTGCACTCTCTCCAAGCCCATCCTTCCCGGTGGGGAGGTGCCCCCTTCTCTGTGCTCACCATGTGCCAAGCTTCTCACTGTACTCAGAATAAGATCCACACCCCTGGCCCTGGCCCGGCCCACACCTGACTTCTCCTCTTCCCTCCTCCCCTCAGTCACTTCTGTACCGGGGGCCTCCCCAGTGCTCCACAGGCAGGCCGCGCTGGTGCTGCCTCGGGGCCTTTGCACTGCCTGTTCCTCCTGCCCAGAACACGCTTCCTCCAGATCTTGCCTTGGCAGCTCATCCTTCAGGCCACAGCTCCAAGGTCACCTCCCCAGAGAGGCCCTCCCTGACCCCATCCAGTTGCTCTGTCTCACCATCCTGCCTTATTTCCTCCACTGAAGGCTTCGTGGGGATGCCTTATCCCCCAGGTTCGGTGTCTGCCTCTCCCAGGGTTTGGAGCCTTAGATGGCGGAGCTGACGACTGGCCCAGTGTTGGATCTGATGTCACCAGGCACAGCCTGGCACCCACCCATCAGTATAGGTTAAATGAACAAGTGAAATGGATGTTGGAGATGCTGAGCCCATTCTGGGGGCGGTCAGTGCTTCACCAGCATAGACCCTCTCACCTCTGCACGGATGGGCTGGAAGAATCCCTGTATTTATACACAGACTCACTGTGCCCCCAAACACACCTGCACGTATATGCACGCGCACATACACACACACACGCCACCCCACCACCCCACCCCCTGCCTCCATGCCTTGGCACCCAAACATCTCAGTACTCCTTCCTTTCTCCAGGCTCCAGCTGGCCCCACGCCAGCTCTTCTGCCCAGCCTGCCCGCCTGCCCTGGGCACCAGACTCATAAAGGACGAGGAAGGGCCTCGGGTGGGCTGGCCAGGTGCCATGCGAATGCAGCCCCTGGGGCCCTCGCCTCCCCCTGCGCTGCCAGACACCTGCATAATGAGTGTCATTACTGGGGACCCGCTGGGCAGGCCCCGGCTCGCCCCAGCCACCCAGGCTGTGAGCAAAGCTGGGGATGGTGTTCGGGGAACACGGGGCTGCGGGAATGGTGAGGATGCCTCTCTCCTCCCTGGCCCCAAAGCTCAGCCCTGGATTTCTGAAGCCGCAGAGACAGCCTCTCATCTCCCACACAGACTCCCAAACCTCAGGTTCCTCTCCTAGTTCGGCTCAGGTGGAGACAAAGCAGGGGACACACTCACGGAGTACCTATGCATGCCCACGTGGCGCCAAGAGCTGGTATTGCCACTTCCCACTTTAGACACCGCCGCGTCTGTCCACCTGATCACCTACTGTCTCTCTCCTCCTTTTGAGCACAAAATGTGGAGAACATTTATTGAGTATGTCCTGTGTACCCTGTGCTAAATACGCGTATTAATGCCTGTGTTCTTAGAATAGCCCCACGAGGTGGGTACTGTAAGCTATTCCATTTGACAGAAAAGGCTCGGAGAGGTAAGGCAAAGTCACACAGTTGACGAGAGACAGGCCAGGAGCAAAGCCAGGACTTCTGGCTGAGAGTCCGTGTCTTCACCACTTGCCATGCCGCGCCACCTCTCCCATCACAGTGGGCAGCTTCGTCCGGGCTGTGCCGTCCCCAGCGCTCGGTCTGGTGCCTGGCACATAGTAGGTCCTCAAAAAAAAGCAGTGAATGAGTGAGTGACAGAATAGTCTCGCTGAGTTCTGACACTGTCTTTCCAAGTGACATCTGCAAATGAGAAAACCAAGGCTCAGAGAGGTCAGGTGACTTGCCACAGGTCACACAGGGACGGCAGCCCGCAAACTGAGATTTGCCCTTCAGGTGTCTTCTGTCGAAGCCAGGGTGGGAGCTCACGCCCCGTGCCCCTCCTGGCCCCTCGTGGCCCTGACCCCTCTCTGGGCTGGACCAGCAGGCCCAGGAGGGTGAACGTGTGTCTGTCCAGCCGGGGCACACAGTCGACCTGCAGACTGAAACTGCAGCTTCTCCTGGAGGCTCCGAGGACGGTCTCGCCGGACCAGATCCTGACCAGTCCCCCCCCGCCCCCCGTCCTCTCTCCTAGCTCCTGAGCCATGAGGAGTTTCCCAGATCCACCCTGCTCTCCCTTGCCTCTGGGCTCCCCTACCAGCACTCTTTCAGAAACTGCCCCAGCCTCAGCTTAAAGGGCACCTCCTCTGCCAGGAAGCGCCCAGCACTCAGGGCTCTGCGAGGGCGCCCGCGTTGCTGACCCTGGGCCATCGACTCCTCAGCCCGCGTCTGACTTCCTTCTTCTCAGGGGCAGTCGGCCCGAACTCTCTGTCCTGCCACCTCAGTTTCATCCCCACCCTTCCCTTGACCTAACTTCTGGGTGAACTTGACCATCGTTAGCTCATCTGTCAGAGGTGTAGGAAATTTAAGTCAAAATAGTAAGTGAAGGCCTCTACTCAGATCCCATGAGGGGCACTCCACCCAGAACTCACTGCATGGTCTGACTCCTACCAACTTCTCTGACATCCCCTTTCCCCTCCCTCACTCCCCCCCAGCCACCTGGCCTCTCCACCTTTCCCAGGACACTCCAAGCCCCAACCCACCAGCTGTTACCCCTACTGCAATCCCTTCCCCCAGGCTCTGTTCCTTCTCCTTCGGATGTCTCTCCAGGTCACCTCTTCAGAGAAGCCCTCTCTGATCCATGAAGCTCCCGAACACCCCTGTGTGTTTCGGTCATGGGGCTTCTCCCCCCTGAAATGATCTTCTCTGTTCCTGGGCTTGTTCAACTGATCTTGTCTCTTCCACCAGAATGCAGAAGGAGACCTCTCTGGGTCTCCTAGAGCCTGGTATACAGTAGGTGCTCGAGCAACAGGCATGGAATGAAGAGAAGACACCAAAGTGCTGGCCGTCCCTGCCTCGTTCCTGCACCACCCACCCCCGACCCGAGCGGCCCCCAGCCCAAAGTTCAGGGGCTGGGAACCAGGCAGCCGCACTGCCGCCGTCGGCAGGCCCCTCTGAGCCCCAGAGCCTGTCTGGTTCCCAGCCTCATAAAAACCTCCGCCCTCACCGTGCCCTTGGGCGGCACAGGGAGAGGGAGGTGGCCGTGGGGCCCAGAGGCTGACCCTAACCTGGCTCTGGAGAAGATATAGATGCCAAAGTTGGCGTCCGTGGAGCCGGGCGGCCAGGTGTGCTTCGAATCCACGGCACAGCCTCAAGGGCTGCCCTGCCAGGTCAGGACCACCACGATCACCCTCCACCAGGCAGGCCGCCAAGCGCAGCGGGGTGCAGCCACGTGCCGGGCCCAGGCCATGGTGTCGCCAGAGAAAGGCACAGTAGGCATTCGAACACAGCTCCAACGGATGCCCGCGTGAGCTCCAGGGGATGCCCGCGTGAGTGCCCACCTGGGCTGGTCAGTGCACAGACATGAAGTGCGCCCTAGTGATGCGCCCGATGCATCTGGCTCCAAGCAAGGATCCTGGAGGCAGAGCACTGAGCCCTCGGGCAGGGGACCCAGCCCCTCTGTGCCTCGGTTTCCCCACTGGGAAACAGACGCCGCCTTCTCTCCCTCGCCAGGGTGTTGAGGAAATGAAAGGAGATCCTGCAGGGCCCAACAGAGCTGCTGAGACTCCTTGCTGCCCCACCCTGCTGCACACCCTCTGGGCCTCAGTTTCCCCATCTAGCATGTTGGGTTGTGGCGAGGGTAGAATAAAATATTTGCCCAATGCCTCGCACACACTAAGTGCCTCATAAGTGCTTGCTGCTATTTACTCCAGGCCTCTGGGGCTCACTTTCCCTGTCTGTAACTCCAGAGGGCAGTCCTGATCACCCAAGACCTCTTCTAGGTCACTGGGGCAAAGGTCCAGGGGTCCTAAAGTGGCCCTGGCAGGGGGAAGGGGACCTGGGGCTGGGGGAGGGCGGCAGGGTGGCAGGATCGGGAAGCCGCCGGAGGCTGCAGTGACTCACCGGCCAGCTGGCCTCCAGGGGGCTGGGCTATGGCCCCCCACGCACCCCTCTGGGCCCTGCCTTGCACCCAAAAGTGCTGTGTCATGCTCTGTCATGTGGCTCCGGGTCATTAATACCCGAGTTCTGGGAAGCTTGGGCCGAGTTCCCGGAAGGGGTCAGCCAGTTCAGTAAACAGATTGGCTGGTTGGTCGTCACGGCTGAGCCGGGCGGGCCTGCAGCTCGGGAGGCGGGAGGTGGGGACTGGTGGCCAAAGGGGGCCCAGGAGCCGCCCTGATCCCTGTGCAAGGCTGGCACCTCCCAGGGCAGCGTGGCCCAGGCTCTGCCGACGCAAGGCCAACCTGAGGCTTAGAAAAGGCAAGGCACTTGCCAGAGGCCGCAGAGCAGGGCCAGGGCTCCGGCTCAGGATTCTGGACTCACTGTCTAGGGCTCTCAGTGCCCCTCTGACTAACAGGCAGGAAACTCTGCATCCTCTTCGCCTCCAGATCCTGCCCCAGACTCTGGCCAGTTGGTCGGATGAAGAGACAAGCTCGTGGGAGAAGGCAGGTTGGGAAGGGAGCAGGTTTGGCTGGCTGTGAGGCTGTCCCCATGGTGGGTCCTCTAAAAGTGATAATACATATTCTAGCAGTTCATGAGCACGTGCAACGCACCCTTAGACACGAAGTGGTACTTGGGCGCCACTCTAAGTGCCTGCCGTGAATTCACTCATTTAATGTGCAGCCACCTTTGCACAATAATCACAACCATCATCTTTAAAGCACCTACTGTCCACTAGACACTGAGCTGATCCTCATGTGGACCCCATGAGGTGGACATTATCCTCATAGAGGCCCAGAAAGACAAGCAGCTATATTACTTGGTGGAAGGAAAGTGGGCTCCAGGCTCAACTGGATCCAAGAATTCAAACCTTGACTTTGCCCCTTCCGACTGTATGACCTCATGCAAGTGCCTCCATCTCTCGGAGCCTCAGTTTACCCCTCTGACAAACGTGATGATTGTATTCAAATCGCACAGAGCCAGACCTGGTGGGAGCACGTAAGAAGTGAGGGAGGACAAGGACTGTGGGCTTGGACTGCTCTGGGCCCCAGTTCCACTCTGCTGCTTCCTAGCTGTGTGACCCTCGGTGTGATGTTTAACCTCTCTGGGCGTCCACGTCCTCTGTACAATGGGGATTGTGGTAACACCTCCCTCATACCACTGACAGCAGGGACGAGTGAGCTGACACCCCAGCGGCCCTCCGCGCAGTGCTGGGCGTTCCACAGGCACCAACACAAGTGACTCGTTCTTGCATCTCACCTAAGATGACTCTCCTGGGATGAGGGGAAAGGGCAGCAGGTCGTGGGCAGGACAGGACACTCACAAGCACCCTTCTGTACCCGCAAGTGATTTGCACAGAGGAGGTCAGCTCCCCGTTCCTCTTCACACGCTATTTTCTCAGTCCTGGCTGTGCCCCTGGCCTCTGCTCTTTGGTTCTCACGCTGCTGTCCACCATCACTAGCCCAGCCCCCAACCCTTTCCTCCAAACTCTCCTCTCATTATCCCCACCTTCACATGTCTGCACAGTTGGGGCCCCCGCCAGGCAGGCTCCCGCTCCCTTAACCCAAGGGCCTGGTCTACACTCCCCCCATCCTCTGCCACTCAGATGCAAAACCACCTCCTCCAGGGAGCCCGCTCTGATCCACCCCTTGAAAGCGAACTCTCCTGGACTCTCTCTAAACCTTACTTACCCCTTTCTGTCATTGCACATCAGCTATTTTCTCACATGCCACCTCAAATTTTGGCTGCTGCAAGGTGGAAAATTTGCAAGGGAGATTGGGGGAAAAATTGTCTTGCCTCTAAAACACTTGAAGAAACTTGCTAAATAGAAATTAATAAGTCCTTTCATGAATCTACTCTAACTTCACAATTCATTATTAAATTTCTAATTTAGTACTTAATGAAAATTTTTATGGCGTTTGAAAATAATCTGCGAACGAGAATGTTCCTTGTTGGGCAAACACTCCCTGGTGTACATGGGGATTGCCAAGAACCCAGAGCCCGTGGTGAAAAAATGAGCTGCTCATTGCCAAACAATTTCGGAAGTGAAATTATTAATATCATTAAAATCCTTTGGTGATTTTTCCAGCCAGGCTTTTGGCCTGGCCCCTTCCTTTATTTCCCAGCACCTCCCCCCCATAATCACACCCCCTTCCCTGATTCCCTGGTTCCATCTCTCCTTACCTCCCTCACCCTCAAAAACAGTCTGCATACCACCCCCAACACCTCCATGCCCTTGCTCACACTCCTCCACCTCCTGGAATGCCCTCTCCTCTTTTTTTTTTTTTGCCAGAATCTGACCCTTTTTCAGAGCTGAGTCCAAGCTCCTCCTCCCTCCCGCCCGGTGGTGCCCTGCTTCGCCCTAACCCCCTCGCTGGAGCACGCCTACACTTGTGACTCCCCATCAGCAAAAGAGAGGGGATGGCTCAGCAGGTGAAGAATCTGTCTGCCATGCAGGAGATACAGGAGAGGTGGGTTCAATCCCTGGGTTGGGAAGATTCCCTGGAGAAACAAATGGCAACCCACTCCAGTATTCTTGCCTGAAAAATCCCGTGGACGGAGGAGCCTGGCAGGCTACAGCCCAATCGGTCTCCAAGAGTCGGATACAACTGACACCCAAGCACACAGAGGGGAAGAGAGGCACCAAACTCATGGCCCTCAGGCCAAGTCTGGCCGGTACATTTATAGATTGGCTCCAATATTGAATAATCAGTCCAGACTTACAGTTTCCATGAGAAACCGAAAGCCCTCACCTTGGAGACATTGGGCTGAAACTGAGTGGCGCCCATTCTTCAGATAAGCCTGTCCCTCTCACCAGCCAGTTCTCCGCGTGTGCTATTTTCCTGGCCCTGGAGGTACCTGAGTTTGTAACCCTTACCCTGGAGTGGAAGTCCTGTGGCTTCCTTCCGTCTCAGTGCCCCTTCCTGAAACATCTTCGGTAGAATCTCCAGATCTGGTTGAAGTGAGGGACCCCCTGCCCACTTGACCGTGTCCTCACTCCCGGAAGAGAACCCCCCATGCCTGCCGTCCAGGCGTGTCCTCTGGACACTTCAGTTCTTTGAAGCAGAGTTTGGAAACCTCAGTATCACCTCGGGCCAGGTTGGGACCCATCTCGGACCTACTGAACTGGCACCCGAGAAGAGAAACTTCTTGATGCAGCCCCCCCCAAAATCAGGCCCCCACTCAGCAAGATGCACCTTTACTGACCCTTGCTTGGGCCAACAAATCCTGCTGAGTTCGCCTTCAAAACAGAACCAGAGGGACTTCTCTAGGGGCCCAGGGGTTAAGACTCCCCGCTACCAATGTGGGGAGGGGTGGGGTAAGTGGGGCTGGGTCTGGTCCCTGGTCAGGAACTGGATCCCGTATGCTGCAACTAAAGATCCTGAATGCGGCACAACTAAGCCCAGTGCGGTCAAATAAACAAATAAAAATAAATAAATATTTTTAAAAATTAAATCCAGAATCCAACCGCTCCTCCAGCCCCCCTCCCTCCCCCATCCCGGAATCCCTGCCCAGCCAGAGGGATCCTGTTAGACCAGTAGTTCTCAATTCAGGGCTGATTTTGGGGGCCCCAGGGTGCATTTGACAATGTCTGGAGATATATTTTAGCTCTCAGGACTGGGTGGGAGAGGGGGTGCTCCTGACATCCAGGACGGGGAGGCCAGAGGCGCTGCTCTGAGCCCTGTGATACACAGGACAGCTCCACAACAGAGGGTCGTTGGCCTGAGTATTGACAGGCCCAGGGTCAGAAACCTGTGATCCAACCTGAGTCGGGCCCTGCGCTCGCTCAGAACCCTCCGGGGAATCCCACTTCACTTGCAGTCAGCCTCCGCCTCCTCCTGTTGCCCACAGGGCCCTGGGTGATCCCGACTCTGACAGCCTCTCATCTCCCCCCCCAACCCTCCCACTGGCTCACTCAGCCAGGTCACTCTCCTTATCTTGTCCCCACCATGCGAGAATTTTCTCCCTGAGGGCACTTGCATCTGCCGTTCCCAGCATCTGAACCCTCTGCCCCAGACATCTGCAGAGCCGACCCTTCACTTCCCTCCAGCCTCCTGGCCCATCAGTGGTGGCCTGAGTGACACCGCAGCCCCCTACTTCCGTCCCCACCCCGCACTTGCCCGTTGTTTCGCTGTCTGACACACTCCATCTCGTTTGTTTCCTGACTATCTCCTGGGCTCAAGTATAAGCGCCAGGGAAGCAGAGAGCTCACCCATCGTTTAGTCCATTTTGTCCGCTGTTGTCCCCCCAGTGCTTAGCCCAAAAGGTTGTTTCTGTTTAGTCTCCAAGTCATCTCCAACTCTTCTGCAACCCTATGGACTGTAGCCTGCCAGTCTCCTCTGTCCAAGGGGTTCTCCAGGCAAGAATCCTGGAGCAGGGTGCCATTTCCCTACTCCAGGGGATCTTTCTGACCCAGAGATCAAAGCTGCATCTCCTGCCTGGCAGGCAGATTCTTTACCCCCGAGCCACTTGAGAAACCCTTCGCGCATGATAGATGTTCAATAAATGCTTACTGAGCGAACATATGACTCGGTATACCAGGCCCCCAGTGTGTTAGAATTCTAGAATTGCAGGGGCTTAGTCCACTGAGGGCCTTCCCTGGTGGCTCAGATGGTAAAGAATCCACCTGCAATGCAGGAGACCTGGGTTCGATCTATGGGTTGGGAAGATCCCCTGGAGAAGAGAATGGGTCACCCACTCCAGTATGCTTGCCTGGAGAATCCCATGGGCAGAGGAGCTTGGTAGGCTATGGTCCATGGGGTCACAAAGAGTGGACACAGCTGATCAACTAACACTTTCTTACTTTCCGTCCATTGAGAGCCGGTGAGCTGGTGACACCTTTGTCCTGACTGGAACAGTTCTACAGACGTGGACTCCATGGTCTTAAGCATCCATCAGGCTTCCATTCCAGACCAGAGCACCACCAAAGAGACACCTAGGTCCTAGCTTAGAGAAAGACGGGAAGGTAATAGAGAAAGGGAGGCAAAGGCTGGGCCAGGCGAGGAGGCTGAAGCCACAGGTGGTGGTAATATGAGATAGGCCCCAGCCTAGGAGGGGTCCCTGGGCTGCCCAGCCCCTGGAGACCCTGGTCCCCCTCACAGAACAAGAGCTCCACTTGGGAGTGTGGAGGAGGGCACTCCTGGAGACCCCGGGCAGGAGCTCAGAAGAGAAAGGTGGACAATTTGTTCTAAGGAAAAGCCATGTAATGTGAATTCACTGAGAACCAGGCCAAAATCTTAGAAAAAAAGGTAGAGAAATAGAGAAATTTGCCGAGAACCTGTCTTGCAAAGTAAAAAAAAAAAAGTGAAAATAAATTGGTTTTTCTCCTTGACCTACCATGATAACATAATTATACAAATTCTTAGGATGATCAAAGTGAAGGGAATGTTGATATATTTAAATAAATATAAACAAAATAAAATAAAATGGCATGACAGCACATATCCTTTTCGTTGCATGTGACCAGCCCAACATAATCATGGAGAGAGTTATTCAGTCTGCACTGTGGCCACCCCGGGGGCCCCTGGTCCCTGCTCCCGTAGCTGGCTGGCCCACTGCAGACTGTGGAAACCTGGAGGACGCTGAGGCCCTGCTCACCCAGGATGGACTTCCAAATACCACTCCCACCACCTGCAGTTTTGATCCAGAAGACGGGCCCAGATGCACCTGATCGGCGGGTGCTGGCCACATGGCTGTGACCACGCCTCCGGGGAGCAGCCCCGCTGGGGTTCTGCCTTCCTTCCCTCTGAAGTCCCTATCCCTCAGACCCTCACTGGCTCCTGCAGCCCGTTCCACATCCCAAGAGGGATGAGTCCAGCACCTCCAGTTTTTGAATAACTAAAGGATTATTGTGTCCCACTCCAGGAACAAATGAGAAACCAGGAAAACATATTTTTACAATTTTTAACAACGAAGGAGCTAATTTTCCCATTACAAAGATGGTCTCAAATAAACAAGACAAACGCTCCATGGAGAAAATGGTAACACCATAAAAATGAAAGCAGCTTGGGTATCCACTAGGCACCAGATGCCAGGGATACAAAAGTGGATGAAGGCTGCTTCCTCCTGAGTTCACTGTCTGTGGGAAAAATGACTAAGAGGCTGGTCCGAACCCCGCAGGGACCAGGGGCACCTAGGGAGCAGGGGAACGACAGGGACACGCCCACATGAAGGGGTGGTGAGCTGAGAAGGGGACAGAGTGCCCCAGGAAGAAGGCGCTGCTCAGGCAAAGGCATGGCGGGAGGAAGAACACCAGCCACAGCTTCTAGAACCTTCCAAACCAGAGGTGTCCACCAACTTGCATTCTGTCTGTTGTTTTAATGTGATTTTTTGGTCCAGCATTTAAAACTCCAGACTTTTCACAGACAACCTTGGGTTTCTGGCTTCTCTTGATAAATGGAAAGACCTGGGTCGCGTGCCGGCTAAGAAGCAGCTGAGAAGGGCTTGTTCTCTCCAGTCCACAGGCAGCCACCACCCAGCCCACCCCTCACTCTTCACATCGCCAAGCTATCTGAGATTTTTGACTCCCTGTTTTAAAGGTTGCCAGGGAGGATGCTGAGGAATCAGGCCCAGAGAGCTTAAGCAACTCTCCCAAAGTCACACAGCACGCAAAACAGGGCTACAGCCTGAGGACTCGGGACACGAACCACCTCCTCCCCGGAGCCCCACGGACCCCCACCTCAGTCCTCCGGGAGCCGCTGATCCTGGGCCCCCAGAGAACCAGGAGGCCAGGCTGGGGAAGGCCCTGTCCTGTTTAGGTTTTGTGGTCTCGTGAGTAACTGAGTGGAAAAAAACAAGCTTGAAAAGATAACAATTACAACGAAAATTAAATCAAATCGGGCCCGTGACTCATTTATGGAGCCGTAAAAACAGAAAACAAAAACAAGCTGGTTCTGGAGGAGGGAGGCCGGGACGAGGAGGGGAGAAGCCGGAGAAGGGAAAAAATAAAGCATTAACAGCCTCCAGGGCCGTCAGTTACCCCAACAAAGAGGTAACGATGCCAGGCCCCTGAATGGGGCGAGGGCCCCGGGGGCGCAGGAGCCGGGGGCGCCCATGGAAGGGGTCAGATCCTAGATTCCAGTGGGGTAGCTGGTCTTGTCTTCCCAAATGTCCCTGTGAGCTGGGTACCACTCATGTGCTTCCTTCTACAGACGAGGAAACTGAGGCTCAGAAGGGCCGAGTGACCAGCCTCAGGTCACACAGCCAGGAGGCAGGAGGCTGAGAGCCAAGCCTGGCCCCAAAGCCCATCTGAGGTTCAGTCTTGCCATCTGGAAAACAGGCTCTTGAGCCCCAGCCCTGTTCCAGGGTTCCGGAAGCTGCCCTGGACGTTTCAGAAGCCCTGAAGTCTAGCCCCCTGACGTGGTGGGCCCCTCTCCAGCCTCCCCGTCTCCATTTACGCAATCACGGGGTCACCCCGGGCGATGACAGAGGCAGGCCCAGGAGCTTGGTGGGTCTGACTCGAGGGAGCTTCAAAAGTGATGCCCTGCCCGCTTCCCAGAAGCCTCTGCCCCCAGGGGGATGAGAGCGGAGCCAGAGGCAGAGCCCGAGGGCGCCCGCCCCGCAGGCCTGCGATTCCCCGAGGTCGCTCTGACCCAGGAACCAGGCCGTGCGGGCGGCCGAGAGCTGGGCCGGGGAGCCGAGCTGGGCGGAGAGCTCAGGAGCGCCGGGGGGCGAGCATGGGGCCTGAGGGGGCTGGGGGAAGGGGCCCTGGAAAGCTAAAAATAACACCGCTCACCACGCTAGGACATGGGGTGTGGAGTGCTTACTGTGGGCAGGGCACCTTGCCAAGCACCTTACACTCATTCATTCATCCACTCTGCAAGTCTCTCTTGGGCGTCTTCTTGGGCCAGGTGCCATGTTGGGGGCTGGGAACCTCACAATGATCAAGAGAGTCACAAGTGGAGCTGCCATCCTGAACACTGCAGACAGACAAGGAGAAACCAGGCTGTATCGGAACGTGGTAGGAGCTCCAGAGACAAACGAAGCCGGGAAGAGGGCGTCAGGCATTAGCGGCGGCCTGGCTGAACTGTGACGATTAAGCAGGGACCTGAAGGAGCAAGAGCAGGCCGCCCTCAGGAATGGTGTTCCAGGCAGAGGGAACAGCCGGTGCGAAGGCCCTGGGGTACGCACACGCCTGGTGTGTGTGAGGACCAGCCAGAGGGCCCGTGGAGCCGGGGCAGAGAAAATCCTCCCAACAGGCAGGAGGGCGGGTACTGCTGTCATCTCCTCTTATGGAAGAGGAAATTGAGGCTCAGAGGCGGGAAGTGACTTGCCCAGAGGCACAGAGTCAGGAAATGGCAGAGAGAGCACAAGTCGGGCTGTGTGGGGAGGCGGGAGCGTGAGCCCCAGGCTGCAGGGCCCGAGGGCGACCCCCCAAGTGCATGCGCCACCTGCCTTGGTCACAGCCACGGACGCTGTGATCGTGCAAGTTTCTGGTGCAGGGGCCCCAGCCTGCCTTCACCCCGCCTCCCAGGCCCCCCGGGTCGAAGGGGTCCCAGGTGGCCGAGAATCCTGGGAGCTCGTTGGGGCGAAGCTATGAGTGACTGCGAGGAGCTCCCGGCTTATCCCTGTCCCTGAGGATCGAACCAGCTCAGAGAAGCAGCTTTGCAGCCTCAGTTTCCCCGTGTGTCAAATAATGGGTCCACTTGGGTGGTCTCCAGTAGCAGCGGGGTAGAGCTTCCGTGGTGGCTCAGCAGTAGAGAATCCATCTGCAGTGCGGGAGATGTCGGTTCGATCCCTGGGTCGGGAAGATCCCCCTGGAGAAGGAAATGGCAAGCCACTCCAGTGTTCTTGCCTGGGAAATCCCACGGACAGAGGAGGCTGGCGGGTTACCGTTCATGGGGTCACAAGTGACTCGGACACGAGTGAGCGACTAAACAACAGCAATGATGGCAGTTGTGGATTCTCGGGTCCAGAGAGAGACATGGCGTCCTGAGGTCACACAACCAGGGAGTGGCAGAGCCGGGGTGAACTGGGCGCCTGACTGCTGGCCCAGAGCACGTCTTCCTCCTCCCTGGATGAGGCTTCACCCTGGATCTCAGCCGCCTGAGCCGCTCACCCTGCCCTGATGTCTTCACCCTTCTCCCCTTCAGCCAGCACCCTGCACCCCTCACCCTGTTCATGCTTCCGGGCCTTGGCACGTGTTGGGGGCTGGGAACATAGCAACGATCAGGAGAGACTTGAGTGGGGCTGCCCTCCCGAACACTCCTCTTCTTGGGAGTTGTTTCTCTCTCTTCCTTCCCCTGGGCCTTCTCCTCCTCTGGTAAAGGGAAAATAAAGCAGGGTCAGAGTACAGAGAGAGAGGTCAGGAGGTGGAGGGTGTTTCAGCTGGTGAAGGCGAGCACTCAGAGAAGGCTCCTCGGAGGGGTGACATCTGAGCTGTGACCTGAAGCGACTGAGGGAGGGAGGCATGGGAATACAGGGTCCATGAGGGTTCCAGAGAGAAGGAAGAGCGCATGCCAAGGCCCAGAGGTAGAATGATCCGTGGTTTGTTAGAGGAACAGCAAGGAAGCCATCTGTCCAGAAGGGAGTAAGCCAGGAGGAAAGTGGAGGAGACAAGGCCATCAAGAGGGATAGGGTTTGCTGGGGTCGGGAGGCCACACAGGGCCTGGTGGGCCCTGGGGAGGACTTTGACTTTGACTCTGAGTGAGGTGGGAGCCTTGAGAGGTCTCTGAGCAGCGGGGGGCGGGAGGGACCGGCTCTGCCTTAAGTCCTAAGGGCTTCCCTCTGGCTGTGTGCGGAGGTCAGACGGTAGGGCGGGAGGTCCCCAGCGGGTGACGCTGCTGCCATGGGCCGCGGAGGGAGCAGTGGAGCCGCGCAGAGGCAGGTGCTTCCAGACGCATAGGTGGAGCTGAGAGGAGGCGGCAAGCCATCAGCCGTCAGGGTGAGAACAAGGCATAGAGGACAGCCCCTGCTTTTGGGGAGCTCCTGGAGCACAGGGGTGCGGTTTGCTGCGGTGGGGCGGTTGCAGGTAGACCCAGAGACCGGCCCACTCACGGAGCTTGGCTGAGTCTGGGGCTCCTGTCAGTCACCTCAGTGACAACTGGGAGGAGTGAGTGGACACTTGTGTCAGCGCAAGCATCCGGGCTGGGGAGATGCATTTGGAAATCACCAGCGTTTAGGTGAGGACAAGAGCTGTGACTCTGGCACCTCTGTTCCCCTCGCCCCAGTGCCTTAGCGGGCCTTTACGAAGCATCCAAGAGACCCTTGAATAATCCCCAGAGCACGTGTCCTGAGTGCCCACCACGGTCGGGGCCATGCCAAGAACTTCTTCCCACGGACCTATTTCATTCTCACAACTTCTGATGGGGTGGGTACCACCACAGCCTGCTTGCAGAGCCCAGGGTGAAGGAATTTTGCCCAAGGTGTCACCTAGCGCTGAGAAAATAAATTACTGGATTAATTCATCCTAGGAGACTGCTCGAGTCAAGGGTACAGCAAGCAGCAGTCGCGGTCATCAGGGGAGTTGCAGCTGTTCTCAGCAGAGTCTCACCGTGACGCCTGGCCCTGGGCCTGGGGAAGCTGGAGGTTCCTGAGTGACCTCCTCCAGGCAGTGGGAAGGATGGCCTCTTGGTGACTCTAGGTCCCCTGGAAAAAGGTGGAGGGCAAACCTAGAGTTCCCCAAGGCTAGCAGGAGGGAGACTGGGAAAGCAGCTCAGAGGAGATGAGGGAGCTACAGTCAAGGACCAGACCGAAGCCTCAAGCCAGGTGAGAAACTCTACTTTAGGGCAGACTTTGGCATCAGTGAGACCCCCACCACTTCTAAGGAGCCCACAAGCGTTCTTCATCAGCCGCCTCACACTCACCATTCACTGCAGCCATAGCAACCCACTGGATGGAGCCGGGAGAAAGGCTGAGGCAGGGGTGTTTTTCTGCGTGTCATTTTGGGGTGGGCCATTCCGGTTTGTCCTTCTGTGTGTGGGATCATGTCTGTTATTTGTATCCTGTATGTGTGTGAATCAGTATTTGCACTGTGGGGTTCGATTTGTCCGCTCAACATCCCCTAAAGGTCAGGAGAAGAAGAATAAGACTCAGATAGGGTTTGTTGAGATCCAACCTTGTGAGAGCCACTGGACAAAGTTTCTAATATGTAAAATCAGAGTTGCGATCCCTTTTTCCTCCCAGGGCTGTGATAGGTTAATCTAGGGCTTGGAAAACTTATTCTGTAAAGAACCAGATAGTAAATATTTTTACTTTTGAGGATCATATGTTCTCTCTCACAACTACTCAACATGTGATTGAGGGTGCAGGCTTTAGAGATAATAGTAAATGAATGGGCATGCTGTGTGCCAATAAAACTTTATTTACAAAAACAAGCTATAGGCCAGATTTAGCCCATGGACCATGGTTTGCCAACCCTTGGGATAATACATGCAAACCAGAACACCAGGCACAGAGTAGGCACTCAATAGTATTTGATGAATGAATGAAAGGAGTCTGAATTTCACTTTCTTCACTTCTTAAGGAAAAATAATTACAGGGACTTCCCTGGTGGCTCAGACAGTAAAGAATCTCCCTGAAATGCAGAAGACACAGGTGTGATCGCTGGGTTGGGAAGATCCCCTGGAGAAGGGCATGGCTACCCTCTCCAGTATTCTGGCCTGGAGAATCCCATGGACAGAGGAGCTGCAGTCCATGGGGTCTAAAAGAGTTGGATAAACTGAGTGGCTAACACTCTCTGCTGGCCCAGTGGTTAGGACTTTGCCTTCCAGCGCAGAGGGTGTGAGTTCAGTGCCTTGTTGGGGAGCGAAGATCCCACATGGGACATGGCCAAAAATCCTTGTTACCTGAGGCTTCAGAAAGGTAGGAATGGTGACAATAATAATCACCAAAAACCTGATGAGATAGAGATTCAATAGTCGCATTTTACAGAAAGCGAGGCTAAGTGAACAAGGCCATAGAACAGGAAGAGGACGAAGCTGGGATTCCAACCCGGATCTTCTGAACCTGGGCCCGGGGCTCTCTCTGCTCTGAAGTCTGGAGGCTGAGACTGAGACCCTGGGGCCCTGGGTCTGGCTCTTGATCCTCAGTTTCGTCCCCCCCACAGCCAGGGGTCTGCTGCCCATACTCCCTCCGGGACAGTGGGTCACAAGCACAAGGGAGGGAGACACAGAGACAGAGGCACAGGCAAAGATCGAGACGGTGGGTCCAGGGAGACGGAAAGAGAGACAGAGGCGCAAAGAGAGGTGGAACTCAAGGGGGGGACGCCTCCCATCCCTCCTTCCCGCCCTGGGGCCCCCTCAACGGCCCCACCATGCTCTCCATCACCAGCTCTTTCCATGGAAAAGTCGATCCATGCCCCACACAGTCCTGGGTTGGAATCCTGGCTCAGAAGATAGCTGCTGTGTGACGTTAGACAAGGGACTCCCCGTCTCTGACCCTCGTTCTCTCCGTCTGTGAAATGAAGACGATGCTGACTTGGACCGCTTGCCGGCTGCTGGACCAGGTGGAGCATATGGTCATGGTTGACTGGTACCAACACGCACCCAAGGACCCTAGGTACCCCACCCCCTCCCTGGGCTGGGGAAGGAGGCTTAAGGACACTTTCAGAGCTCAGGGCTTGTATTCCCAAGGGGTCACTATTTACTTATGCAGTCTTTCCACACTGATTGAGCACCTGCTGTTTGCCAGATCCTGTACTGGTCTACAGGGATGCAGCAGTGAAGAAGGCCAATAAAATTCCCTGCCCTGGAGGGACTGATGTCCTAGGTGGGAAGGCAGCTGAGAAACCAGCAAGCATGCCCGTGGACACAAAAGCACCAGGTGGTGAGGAGGGCAAGGGGAGAAATAACTCAGGGACATGGGGGTGGAAAATGCCTCTAGGGGTGGGTGGCTAATTACTGAGTAGTTTCCTGAGTGCAAGGCACTTCCATTGACTTTAATCCCACTGAATCTCCTCAGCAAGCCCAAGAGATAGGTACTCTTATAGGCCGCAATTCTCAGATAAGGAAATGGGCTCAGAGAGGATGAGTGACCTGTCCAAATTCCCACAGCTGTAAAGGGGCAGAACAATGCAAACAGGCCCTGGAGTCCTGGGGCCAGTCGGAGGGGTTTAATCCAAGGTGGGATGAGTCGGTAGCAGTCGGTACTTGCTCTGCAAGTTAGCAGAGCAGGAGCTTGAATGGGGGACAGTCAGGCGGAGAACAAGACTTGCGTCAGAGGCCTCAGCAGCCAATAGGTTAAGCCCCTAGGAATCCGGGTCCCCGGGCTCCCTGGCAGTGCTCCAGCTCCAGCTCCGGCTCTCGCCACCACCAGGCCCCAGATAGGGTGACGGCCACACCC
This sequence comes from Capricornis sumatraensis, assembly GCF_032405125.1. Lineage (NCBI taxonomy): Eukaryota > Metazoa > Chordata > Mammalia > Artiodactyla > Bovidae > Capricornis > Capricornis sumatraensis. Next base: position 81,548,378 of record NC_091083.1, on the reverse strand, counting down.
AGGCTCAGCCTCTGGCCCGCGCCGCCTGCTGGGAACACACAGTCCTTGGGACTAGGAGGCTCAAAATAGAAAGCTCAGAACCTGGGATGGAGCCTGGAATGCCCGGCAGGCAGGCCGGCCGGGACTCCTGGCCCGGCCCGAGCACTGCCCGGCCTGCTGGGGCGGCAGAATCAACAGCATCTCCCGCCAGGGCCTCCATCCCAGCTGCTATCCTCCCGAAGCAGGTTCCAGGAGGCTGGCTCCAGGGTCTGATGAGCCTGGGCCCCTGTCTGGGCTTCAGCTGGGCCTAGCCTTGTGGCCTTGGGCCGGTCACCTACCCAGAGGGACCTGAGTGTCCTTGGTGTTGTTACTGTTTAGTCACTTAGTCATGTCTTTGCGGCGCCGTGGACTGGAGCCCACCAGTCTCCTACGTCTGTGGAATTTTCCAGGCAGGAATACTGGAGGAGGGTGCCATTTCCTTCTCCGGGGATCTTCCCGACCCAGAGACTAGAACCCAGGTTTCCTATGTCTCCTGCATGGCAGGCGAGCTCTTCACCACTGTACCGTTTGGGTGACTTAGGGTCTTTATCTCCCAACAGCTCACAGAGTTGCTCATTCAGTCATTCTTCAGCTGGCAAGCACCTGTCGCGTTCCCGGCCCTGTACTGAGCACTGGAGACCCAACAGAGAACAAAAGAAATAAAAAGCATTGCCTCTGTGGATAAGTCAAGTCCACAGTGTGTCGGAAGGGCTTCCCCACCGGCTCAGAGGTAGCGAATCTGCCTGCAATTCAGGAAACATAGGCAGGAGACCTGGGTTCAATCCCTGGGTTGGGAAGATCCCCTGGAGAAGAAAATGGCAACCCAGTCCAGTATGCTTGCCTGGAGAATCCAATCCATGGGGTCACGAAAGAGTCAGACTTGACTAAACAACAACAGAAACAACGGTGCATTAGGCCCGGTGGGACTCTTTGCGACCCCGTGGACTCTAGCCCACCAGGTGCCTCTGTCCACAGGATTCTTCAAGCAAGAATAGGAGGCCCTAGTGGTAAAGAACTTGCCTGACAGTGCAGGAGCCAGAGGAGACGTGGGTTTGACCCCGTGGGTCGGGAAGATCCCCTGGAGGAGGTCTTGGCAACCTTCTCCGGTTTTCTCGCCTGGGGAATTCCATGCACAGAGAAGCCTGATGGACCATAGTCCATGGGGTTGGAAAGAGTCAGAAGGTGACCGAAACATGAAGCCGGGACAGGGACATGGAATACTAGGTGAGGAGGGGAGGTGGAGGGGGGCCTGTGGACACTTGGGGAAAAGTGTTTCAGACCGGGGGAGCAGCCAGGGCAAAGGCCCTGGGGCAGCATGAACTTGGGTCGCTTCAGAGACACAGGGCAGCCAACGCGTCTGGAAGGGTGAGTGGGGAGGGGGCAGGAGGGAGGGGAGGTCCCTCTGATACGGGGCCTTGTGAGCCAAAGGACGAGCTCAGGCTCGATCCTCCTCGGAGCGCTGGGGATGTGGCTCAGCGGGAGAGCAAGGCGGGCTGATGCTCAGCTGTAGAGGACCGTCTGGCTGAGGGTGGAGAGGGACGTTCTGGAGGGACGGGCTGCAGACTTCTGTACCAGCGCAGGTGAGAGGCGACGGCAGCAGAGGAGGCAGAAGGATGTGGAGACCCCTCTGGGCCACAGGAAGTTGGCCGGCCGGAGGCCCAGCCCGGGAGGCTGACTGGTTTGTCCAGCCTGGAGCCTGCGACCCCCACCCCCAGCCCGTGCTGAGTGTGCCTGGAGTGTCTGCCATGAGGCCTGGGCCAGACAGTGCCCGTGGGACCTGCCGGGCACCCTGGCCACAGGCCTGCCCACGCGTGGAACCTCTCAAGCCCACTGAGCGGAGTGAGTGGTAATTACAGGGCCTGGAGCAGAGGGACGGGGACTGTAGACCAGAGCCTCCCCAACAGCCAGCCCCACTCCTGTTTGCTGAGCACCTGTTATGTACGGAATCCTCACCACACACCAGCTCAGCCCACCGGCACCTCAACCCTGTGCCCCTGGGACCTTCACATGACCCGACTTTCAGACGAGGAAGTTAAGCTGCCCACAGTCCCACAGGATGAAACAAGACAAGAAGGAGCTGAGACGCACACCGAGGACCCCAAATTTGGCCTTCCTTCTTTGTAGCTCCACTAGCAACAAAGTGCTGCAGAGATCAAGGTGAGTCCAGAGAAGGAGCACGGGACTTTGAGCCCCATGGGGCTTTCTCTGGGCTTTAGCCCCCTGCTGTGTCAAGGAACTAGTCATTCATTCATTCGCAAGGCTTTACTGGGCACCTGCTCTGCACAGGCACTGTGCTGGGGGCTGGAGGCAGAGCCAGGAGCAATTGACAACACTCTCCCCTTGACGATGGTGATGTTCCAGTGGAAGAAGACAGACGAGGGTTATAAACAAGCAAGACAATCTTCTAGGATAAGCTCTAAGTCCTAGGAAGAAAATAAAAGAGCCTGAGGTGACAGAAATGAGGGGCTGGGCAAGGAGGGCCCCTCTGAGCTGAGGCCTGGGGACAGCTGATGGAGGAGAGTTCTCTATTCCAGAGGAAACAGCAAGTGCAAAGGCCCTGAGGCAGCAGCAGTTTGTGGCACAAGGAGGAGGTCAGCGTGGCTACAGTTGAGCAGAAAATGGGAGAGAGCAGGTGGGCTGGGGTGGGGGAAGGGAGGGACGTAAGAGGGGGCTAGGAGGTGACAGGGTGGAGTGCCCCCCCCAAGCCTTGTGGGGGACTGTGAGGACTTTGGCCTCTGCTCTGAGAGCAGCGGGAGCCTTGGAGTGTTCTGAGCAGAGGAGGGCCAGGACCTGTCTTGGGTTCCAAGGGGATCCCTCTGGCTTAGGAGGCAAGAGTAGAGGCAGGAAGACCCCTGAGGAGGCAGCTGCAAAAGTCCCAGTGGGAGAAGGCAGTGCTGGACAAGGTGGGCAGTGGAGATGGACCCTCAGACATTTGGGCAAGCTCACTGGTGGACTAGCCAGGGTGAAACTCAGGTCTGGAGCCTGGGCAGCCAGGTGCTGGGGCGCCATCACCACAGTGGGGAAGACCCCAGGTCTTTGCTAGAGGATGGGGGCCCTTCTGGGCATGAGGAACCACCCAGAGTAAAAGGGGGTACCTAGGACTTCCCAGGAGGCTCATGGTAAAGAATCTGCCTGGCAATGCAGGAGACACAGTTTGATCCCTGGGTTGGAAAGATCCCCTGGGGTAGGAAATGACAACCCACTCCAGTATTCGTGCCTGGGAGATTTCATTGACAGAGGAGCCTGGTGGGCTACAGTCCATGGGGTTGCAGAGTTGAACACAACTTAGCCACTGAGCAAGGTCCACCACAGCCCTGCCTCAAGCAGACTCAGTGAAGAGACCCCATGGACAGGTAGCCCTGGCATCTGAGACCCCAGAGAGGAGATGCTCTTCCTGGTGAAAGCCATGCAGATACAGTGCACCCTTGACCCACCCGACCTCTCACCCCACAATAAGTGAATTCACTGCTCTTTGCTGTGCCCAAGCATCCCACTGGGCTCCCTGGAATCCCAGGAGGCAGCAGAGATGGGATGGAGCAGGCTGTCTCCATCCTCTGCAGTCCCCTCCACCCGCCTCCCCTGCCAGCCAAACAGGGTTGAGAACTCACGGCCAGCTCTTTCCCTGCACCTCTGTCCAGCCTGGTCCCCTTCCCCTCTTTCCCTGCCCACACCACTGCCGGCCCCTACTCATCCCAACCCCAAAGCCTTCAGAGATGATGCCCAGCATCACCTGTGGGTCCTGCAGCTGGGAACTTGGCTCTGGCCCCCATCATCTCACACTCCATCTCGTCATAACTCGTCTGCAGTACTAAGTTCCCATTTCACTGATGGAAGAACTGAGGTTCTGAGAGAGGAGGCCAGTTCCCAAGGTCACAGGCAAGGTCAGCAGTGCCAGGATTCAAACTCAGGTCTTGATTGCTGATCTCTCAACCTCAGAGTGGTACAGCTGCTTGCTCAGCTGGGCAAAATCTACACAAGACGAAGACTAGGGTGCAAGCTGCGTATTTGGGAGGATGACCCCAGAAACATCAGTAGGGAGTGCGGAAGTGGGACAAGGAAAGGGTGAGCGGGTTTTCTGTGAGCTCAGCCCCTGGGAAGCTGGGGGAGAAAGCACATTTATGCACCCAGTACTCACGCACCTGTTTCCACCTCTGTGGGCGAGGGTTTCACCCTTCTGCCCGGCACTCCACAGCCCCGGGAAGCCCTCAGGCAGAAAGAGTGAGGACAGTGACCACAACGTGAGCTCCCAGGTGGGCACCGCGAGCACCTGGGGCTGTGCCCCCCCAGAGGGGTCTTCAGGTCCTCCCTCTTCCCCACGCCGCCCACTCTGGCCCTGCTGCAGCCCTTCTGACCCACAAACATAAGCCCAAGAGACCAGAGCTGGTACCAGTGGGAAAACGGAGGCTGACAGAGACTCCCCGCACGCCTCAGACTGCTCAGGGGGGAGCGGCTGAATGCCCCTCCCTTGTGGGTCTCCCGACTTCTGGAACGCGGCTGGCCCCGGGATGCAGACGGTGACGTGCAGTGGGATGCAGCTGAGTTACATGACCACCGGCAAGTCCCTCCACCTCTCGGAGCCTCCGTGTCCTCATCTGAAGAAGGGGATTGTTAAAATAAAAAGGCCAACTCGCAGGATTTTCTGCAGGGATTCAAGGGGACGGAAAGATATAAAGCACTTAATACAGCACCTGCAAGAAGCAGGAGGCGCTTCTATAAACATTTGCATTTCTCTGAGAGGGGCCTGTGTCTCTGGAGTTCAGTAGACGGAAGCCACTATTATTGTCCTTGTCGTGGTGGTTGGGGACCCTCTCCCTGAGGACCCAAGCCCAGGCCTCTTCTGTTGAGACGAGGTATGGCTGGGTTAGACCTCCTGGGTCCCCCAGCCTCTTGCTCAAGGCTGCCTGAACTTTGGGGAAACAGAGGAGGAGGAGGAAGGGGTGGGAGCTTGGCCAGGCCGGCTGGCAGTAACCGCGGACACTGACCCTGCCCGAGAGGCCCGTCCTCGCCCGTCCACCCCTCCGCCAGAGCCGCCTGCCCCTTTCACGCCCGGGACGCCTCGTCTTACACAAGACAGGAAGTGGGAGGCCCAGGGCGGGGGGCAGCCGGTGACGCCAGGACCCCGTGTCCACCCGGCTGCAGACGGGATGGGCAAGGGAGGCCCCCGCCAGGCTTCCTGTGTGCTGAGCACACTGGGCAGAAAGGAGAAGTGAGGCCCAGGGTCACAGGGAGATCCAGGCAGCATCTTCCCCCACCCTGGCCCAACTGTTCTGCCTGCCCTCCCTGACTCAGGGGCCCTGAGTTCAAATCTCAGCCCAGCCATCTCCCAGCTGCGTGACTCTGGACAAGGCAGCGCTCAGCACCTCTGTTTCCCGTCATTGCTGGGGAGCAGAGACGCTTCTCCTCTAAGCCTCCCACCTCTAGGGTATTGTCACCATCCCCATTTCACAGATGAGGAGAGCAAGTCCATGAGGTTTTTTCAAGCAGCATCAATATACTTGGATATTTAGGGGCATGATGGGAGAGGGTAAGCCTGAAGACCTACTGCATGCTGGCGACACAAGATGAGGCCAACAAGACCCCTAGACTCCATCCTTAATCCACACGGCACTGTTGTTGTTATTCAGTGGCTAAGTCCGTGTCCGACTCTTTGCGACCCCATGCACTGCAGCACGCCAGGCCTCCCTGTCCATCACCATCTCCTGGAGTTTGATCAAATTCATGTCCATTGAGTCAGTGATGCCATCCAGCCATCTCATCCTCTGTCGTCCCCTTCTCTTCCTGCCCTCAATCTTTCCTAGCATCAGGGTCTTTTCTAATGAGTTGGCTCTTTGCATCAGGTGGCCAAAGTATTGGAGTGTCAGCATCGGTCCTTCCAATGAAAATCCAGGGTAGATCTCCTTTGGGACTGACTGGTTTGATCTGCATGCTGTCCAGGACTCTCAAGAGGTTTTTTCCAGCATCGATAGGCATTACTAATCAATTATGATTCTCCCTCCTAGGAGCCCAGATGCAGCCTCAGTACAGCTCTTCAGCCACTGCCAATCCAAGCCCCTAAGGCCTGAGTAAGTAGGGAAAGAAAGTCTGCTCCTCCAACTCAGCAACAGTCTGGATCAGAGGAAAACTTTCTCAAGAAAGAGGCTTCCCTCCGCCAAGCTGTCTTTGGGTATTTCTCTGCGATCAGGGACCCTGGAATATATCTATACCTATCAGCCCAGATTCTGAGGGCTCTTCCTGGAGCGGCATGTTGAGGGCACCACTGGCAAAGTCTGGGCTTTGAGGGAGACGTTAACATAGTAACTGGGTCAGGGCTTGCCCTTGGAGAGGAGGGTTTGGGGTCCAGGCCTGGGCAAGGAGGGGGGCCAGGAGGAAGAGAAGGCCAGATCACCAGCATGCTGTGGACTCTCAGCCACGCTCGGGAAAGTCCAGTGACCCACAGCCCTAGGGAGGATCGTGTAAGAAGGAAAAATGAAACCGAATGCAGAGCCCTGGGCCTCCGGCCAGCCCTGGCCATCTAGCCCTGTGTTCACTGCCATCACGCTGGTCCAAGCCGCCGTCAACACTCGCCTGGACATCTGCGGTTGTTTCCAACCTGCTCTCCTTGCTTCACCTTTGTCCCCTACGCAACCTTCCCACATGGCAGCTGGAGGGTCAGAGATAAAACCCCGAGCAAGCCACACCCGTGCTTCAGCCCCCCAGTGACTGCCCTTCACGTTCAGGATAAAATCCAGATGCCAGATCCTGGCCTCCAAGCCCCAGGTGACTGGTCCCTTCCTCTTTTCAACACTATCTCCTGCTTCTTTCCCCATCTCTGACACTGCCCAGGAACCCCCAGGAAAACTTGCTACTCCTTAAGAAAGCCAAGCTGATTCCACCTCAGGCCTTCGTTCCCTCGGGTCCCTCCACCTGTAACACTGTTCCTCCTTATTTCTGCTTGGTGGGTGCATCTCAGGAATCAGGTCTCCGGAAATGCCACCGCCTCCTCCCGGAGCCCCCGCCCCCCACCTCTCCAGGCCGCCCTTGCCGTCTCCTCTGACTGTGTTCCTCTGGTCATATCACTGGAGCACCGCCCCAGGCCTGGAGGTTTGTGTACTCAATCGTGTCTGACTCTTTGCGACCCTGTAGAGTGTAGCCCACCAGGCTCCTCCATCCATGAAATTCTCCAGGCAAGCATACTGGAGTGGGTTGCCATTTCCTCCTCCAGGGGATCTTCCCGACCCAGGGACTAAGCCCACATATCCTGCGTCTTCTGCACGGGCAGGCAAGTTCTTTACCCCTGTGCCACCCAGGAAGCCCCGAAACTGTCTACGTACTGGTGTCCTTGTCTGCCTGCCTCACCAGCATGCCAGCAGACAAGCACTGTGCCCACCCTGGTCACTGTGTCCCCAGCACCCAGCACACGGTAGGTGTTTAATAGATATTTCTTGAAATTGAGAGGAAATAGCATAAATCGCCTAGGGGAATTCTCACTGGGATCTTCCGAGCCCCCACTCACGGTCCCTCCCTGGCAATGACAAGGTGGTCCCTTAAGTGCCATCCACCAGAGGGTGTACATGGCTGGGTGAAATTCTGATTTCACTGAGAAGGTGATGGGTTAGTGATGTCTGCCACAGAGCAGGCACAGTGGGGCGTCTGCATGCGTCTGTGTCTGGTCTGCTCAATGCTATCTCCACAACACCCAGGACAGCCCCGTGCTCAAGAAACATTGTGGAAGTTCAAATACATGGGTACTTTGTCTAACTGGCTACTTTTTTCAGATAGAAAAACACTGCTAGCTCTTCTAACTAACAACTGTTGGCCAGACGTTCAGCCAGTCCCCAAGGTGTGCTAAACCTGAGAACAGTCTTGGGAGAGACTCCGATCCTCTGTTTACAGAGGAGGAAGCCAAGATGACAAGATTTGACTGAGGTCACCCGGCTGGGTTTGCTTGACCCCAAAGTTCTCCCAGAACTTAGTCTTGCAGCCCGGCCCGGGGTGGGGTGGGGGGAACGGAGACCTCACCCAGGCTCCTGCCCTCCCCCAGGGCATCCCTAGCCCCCTCCCTCGGGCATAGGGGGTGCAGAGAGGCGGCCTCTGCTTCCCTTTTGAGGCATGTCACACGGCTGTGGTTAAACGGAAGCAGGGCCCCTGCCCATCCCGGGTGTGGACCTCCAAGGGCCCCACCCTCTCCATTCCCAGCTCAGACTCTTTCCAGCTGACCACGGGGGTGTCTGTTCCCTGTTCCTCTTTTCTCTGGATGGGAGGAAGTGGGTGGGGCCATGAGACAATGCAGAGACTCAGTTTCCTCATCTGGCAAGTGGGCTCAACCCCAGACACCTCCAGGAGTTGGTCTGTGGTGATTTAAGAAAATTCGTGAAAGATGCCAGGCCAGGCTGTGAAAGGCGGTCAAGCAGGAGGGCAGAAGAGGGCAGAGGGGCCTCTGGACCCCATCCCCCTCTTACCCTAAGAACAGCCTCTCCATCACCGGCATTGGAAGGCGGATTCTTAACCACTGGACCACCAGGAAAGCCCCTACATGGTCTTTTTAGACTCCCTTATTCAGTCTGCGTTGCCTCACCACAGGGCCTTTGCACATGCTGGGCCCACTGCTGAAGCATGTGTTCCTCCCTTCCTCAGGTCCTTGGCCCCTGCTCAAGCTCCAGTTCCCAGGTCAGTTCTTTTCAAGGTTCCTGACCTCCCTCCCCAGTCATGTTTCAACCCTCCTGCCCCATTGTGTGCTTAGCCGCTCAGTCATGAGCGGCTCTTTGTGACCCCCATGGACTGTAGCCTGCCAGGCTCCTCTGTCCATGGGGATTCTCCAGGCAAGAATTACTGGGGTGGGTTGCCATGCCGTCCTCCAGAGGACCTCCCCAACCCAGGTCTCCCACATTGCAGGCGGATATTTTTTTACCATCTGAGCCACCAGGGAAACCCAAGAATAATCAAATTGGTAGCCTGTCCCTTCTCCAAGGGATCTTCCTGACCCAGGAATCGAACCCTGGTCTCCTGCATTGCAGGGGGAGTCTTTACCAGCTGAGCCACCAGGGAAGCCCCATTACGGTCCCTCAAATCACCTCAGGCTTGCCAGTCATAAACGGACATTTCCGACGGTGATCTGATGAGCATCCAGCTCCCATACTGGGCTGTGAGCTCCCTGTGGGCAGTGCTCATTGTCTCCCCGACGCCTGGCACAGAGTAGGCGTTTATGTTTGTTGAACAAATGAATAAATAGATGGCAAATGCAGAATGAATGGAGCAACAGACAAGCGTGCCCTCCAGATGCCCTCTCCTGCCACCCACTCTGGCTATGGGCCCAGCCCCACCGCTGCCCTGCCCAGAGCCCCTCTCCTAGGAAGGCTGCTTCAGCCCTCACCTCCACCTGTCCCCTCCCTCAACTCTCAGCAGACAGAGAGACTTCCTTTCCTGGACAGAAACCAAAGGGATGGACCTCAGTCGTGGGCTTTCAGACTGGCTTCCCCTGAGCCTGATATTCTAGGGCCGAGCCTTGGAGCCAGCCTCCAGCAGAGGTCAAGGCCGGGAGGTCTCCCATCCCTGACTTCAAGCAGAACAGACCTCCGCCTTTTACTCATGTTCTATTCAGGGCAGTCCCAACTTAGGCGCTTTAACAGGAATTCAACCATACATGCTCAGCAGAAAAATCAAGTCTCAGAGCCAGAGGAGCTGATCACCCGGTAGGCGTGCCAGGACGGGGAGACACGGGTTAGCAGTGCCCCCAGGGCCTGAGTCTGCTCAGACGTGGCCCTGCTCCCCCGCTGCAGCCCCCAGACACCAGCCCGGCCCCCCCCAGGGGGGGCCTAGTGCTGGGGAGATGGCACGGAGTGCGTACATCCGCCTCGGTCGGGGAGGGTTGTGTCCTTCCTGTGGAATCCCCGAGGGGAACTTGGCCGTGGCCGATTTCCACCTTACGGGCCAGAGTTTGAGCCTGTCCATGGGCGATGCGGGCCACCGCCACGGGATCTTCTTTCGAACAGTGGGTACCATGGCTCAGAAAAAAAGGAAAAGAAAAGGAAACCATCGAACAAGATGTTCCCACAGGGAGCCCGGAGGGTGAACGGAACATTCCTAAATTCCATTCCTGCCGAGTGTCATGGCCCAGGCTATGATAAGTTCTGGGTTCTGTTGCCCTTTGCTTCGGGCAGAAGGGAGGCTCAGGGGTGCTTGCCCCACCTCTTGGACCCCTCCCTCCCTGCCCCCCAATCCTGACAGGTCTGGGCAGTGCCCCTGGGTTGAGAGGGACCCATCAGCTCTCAGCCAGAAGTTACTTTGGCCGCAGGGACCCCACAAGCTGCATCACTGAGGAGCTGCTGGGACTGTTGACAAGCACAGTATTCTGGGACTTCCCTGGTGGCCCAGGGGTTAAGCCTCTGCACTGCCAATGCAGGGGCTGCGGCTTTGATCCCTGGTCAGGGAACTAAGAGCTCACTTGCCATATGGTATGGTTAAATGTTTTTTTAATAATAATAAAATTAAAACAAAAATTAAAAAAAAAACCACCAGTGTTTTGTGCACCTACTGTGTGCCAGGCTCCATGTGAATAAGACAGCATTCCCACTTGCTAGAGCTCACCTTCAGAGTGAGTTCAGGGTGGGCAGAAAACACTGAGCAAATGACCAGCTGAGAGAGAGAGGATGGCAAGCTCACCAGAAAAATGAATCAGAGTCAGGGACAGAGCAGAGTGGGGGGGCTGCCGCGGCGGGTGAACCGGGAGGACCCTCGTGGGAGCACAGGCCTGAGTGAGGAGGGGAGCGGGTCACAGAAAGGTCCAGAAGGACAGTGTCCCAGAGTGAGCTGCAGCAAGGGCAAAGGCAGGGCCTGGCTGGGGAAAGCTTGGCGTGTTTAAGGAGGTGCCTGTGGCCAGAGGGG